>NC_090447.1:897525259-898150259 GCF_031143425.1 Pleurodeles waltl | reverse complement strand
GAAGGCCACCATGGTTGATGTGTCACATTACACAGAGACAAAGTTGTTGTCTAAGTGCTATTTATTTAAAAGTGCTGTAGTGCTATATGTACATTGTCCATGATTGTGAGTCCATTAGTGTGGCATCTACCATTGTGATCCTACACAAGTGCAAAAGGACATGTCATTGGACATGCTGGGGTGAAGTGTCAGACAGTGCAGAGGGACAGGATTTGCCAATCAGTTAGTGAGAGACAATCACAGGGCAGGCTGACAAGATAAACAGTGGGTTGAAGAACAGTTCTTGAGTACACTTGTTGCAAGACTGGCATGTTACAAAGCACAGGACCTTGGTAATAGGTGGCCATGTGGCAGGGACTACTGCTACCGGGTACTCTTGCGGGTGAAGGTGATCTGTTCCACGTCTTCATCTTCTGATGTGTGTGTAGTCTCCTCTGCCGTTGGTGGTGGTGGTTGTGAAAGGGCAACACAAACCTCAGTGTTTGAAGACGTGGAGTCAGACATCCCGGTAGCTGCTAACTGTGGGGGTCTTAAGGGCAGTACTGCAGCAAGGAGGAGCTGCTGGTTCTTAAGAATAGCAGCCACATCACAGTGGTAGGCAGCCAGGTCGGCCCTGAAGGGTTCAATATTGCATTTGTGCACACATTGACAGGATTGTTGTTGTAGGTGTTGGGTCAACTCTATTACGGCTGTGCTGATTTACTTCAACCTTTTTTCAACTTCCTGCAAGATTGTTGTTCACCCTTGCATAGCTGCTGCCTGTTCTTCAGTTGACATCATGCATGAACGCACCCCCTCTAGGCTGGCTGCCATAGTTTGCATCCCCACCAACACCTCATTGGCCAGTTCCCGCTGTACTCCAACTACAGTTCGCTGAAAGCCGGTGCCAGGGTCCTCAGAGTCCTCAGCTGTGTTGGAGCTGGCAGGTAGTACAATTGAGGTGGTGGGTGGGTCCTCTGTGATGGCTGCTGTATATGTGCTCCTCCTTGTGACTGAAGGTGGGGTCTGGAGGGTTCCAAGGACATCTTGGAGGGTCTGCTGGCTTGTGTTTGTCAGCTCGTTATCCATGTCATCAGGGTAGTCCTGGACAGGCATATCCGCAGGAGAGCCATCGTCCTCTGCAATGAGATACGGTACAATTAGTGTGTCTGTGTTGTGAGATTTGTAATGTCAAATCACATTTGACTGGATTGGAAAATTTGTATTGATTTCAGGGTATTGATCCATGGGGACATTACTGGCGTAGCTACTTGACCTGCACACACAGCAGAGGTGGTAGTGGCAACTGTTGTCAATGTTACATTCCACTTGTAGGTATGGCCAGAGGTTGTTAATTGGGCCCTAGTTACTGTAGGGAGAATACTGGCTGACATGTGACGGGCTGCCAGTTTTACATTGTATCCTGCCCTCCGGGCCTGGCTTTACCTTTGCAACATCCTTGGTATGGCAGCATACCCCCATGCAAAGGTTGTTGGTGTTGTGTAGTAGTGTGCCCCTGGTTTCCTCAGAACAGGCAATGCCCCCATGCCATGCCCCTTTACCCATTCCACTCCCTGAATATCATGACTTACATGCATTGTGCAGTAGGTATGTCCCCCCCGGCTTGCAGTTACAATTTTTGCATTTTAATTCCCCATGCGACTTACCCTGCATGTGCGTTGTCTCCTAGTAGTCTGCACTGTCCTGTCCTTGAATCCCAGTGACGATCTCCTCAGGGATGACGGTTGCCACTATCTCTTCCATGTGGTCCAGGGCCTCTTGCAGTGCTGGACTTCCACCTCCAGTCTGCAGTGCTTCCTTCCTGTTCCTGCCCATCTTCTCCTTGGTCCTGCGCTTGCAGTCATGCCAGCGTTTCTTGCACTCAATGACTGTTCTCTGTACTTCTGCCACACTGTTGATCTTGTCAACAATTTGTTGCCATATTGCCTCTCTCCTACTGATTGACAACTTTGAGGTGACAAACAGTTGGTGCTGGTGTTCCGTCACCTCTTTAACCAGAATTTCCTGCTCCTCTGCACTGAAGCGACACTTTCTTTTCTTCTCCTCCCTGTCCTGGGTCTTCCGTGGGTCCTCCTGGCTGGTTCCTGGTCTGTTGTCATCTTCCTTGGGTCTGTGCAAGCATCTGGGATCCATTGTGGCTCTCCTATGCACATTTTGCAGTGTTTGAGGTGCTTTTTGATGCAATTGCGTCAACAAATAGCACGTATCCGGTTTGCGACGCCGTAAACCGCATCACAATCATTTTCGCCACATTAATGTTGTTTTTCTTTACAATGTGATGCAGTGGTTTGAGTAAAGAAAATGACTCACACCTGTGGTTTGCGCCGCCGTGCGTCAAAGTATAAATTTGTTGCCCGCAAGGCGCAAAGAAATGGCCTTAGTCAGCAGTAATATTTTTGATGCACAACTGCGTCGCGCAGTTTTGCGTCAAAAAGTATAAATATGGGCCACAGTGTTGCAGGGTCTCCACATGAACCACCCAGCTACCAACAAAGAGCACCAACTAGTCCTGCCACAGCCCTGGCCTCTCAGGACCTACACGTCACCTTTCAGAGGGTAGTGGTAGTGGTAGCGGCAGCTGGCCAAGGAGCTGCGGGTGGGATGGAGACCATGCCAGGCAGCCTAGATGGAGTGCAGAGGTGCCTCAGTCCAAATAAGGACAACTCAGCTGCCATCGGAGGCACCCACTCCCTGCTAGGTGGACTCCAGCAGTCTCCTGCCGACATAGCTGCTGTCATGAAGCAGAGGCTACAACAAATGCCCTCCCAAAGTGGCAACAGCATGATAGACAACAGGCTGGGTGTCAGAGTACCTTGGTTCGATCAACTCAGGAGCAGAAGATAAATCCTCAGTCCCAACCCAGACTACTCGCAACAAAATAGAATCTTTGTTTTGAGCACCCTGAAGGGGGAAACGGGAATGTGATTTAGAGAGACTGCCCTAGTGACGGTGTTTCTTCTAATACTCAGTCTGCCATTCTCTTCTTAACTGAATTGTATAAAAGCACCTGCAAAATTACAATCACAATTGCTAGGGACACACTATTGTAACTACATTATTCATTTACATTTGCTAATAATTAGGTTCTCTGAACATTTATTTCTCACTCTCTTACCCTGAGCTCCCTTTCTCTATTACCGTTGAATGTTGAATAATAGAAGTTTTTTAGTATATAGTTTTCTTTGTTTTTTTGTAAGTGAAGATTAGCCTACTTCTCAACCTTCGTGCTGATATATATATATATATTTTGAGTTTATTTGACTGCACGTTCTTAATAATTTTGAATCGTTGCTACATATCTATATATATATATATATATACATATATGAAAGTCAAGTATGATAGGATAATGGGTGAAGATTGTATTCCTGTTGTCTGTTTTAGGTTTATCTTTTCTGCTCAGAATAATCTATAGACTTCTTTAACTCATCGTGTTTACATTCTTCAGTAAAGCTTTCAAATTCTGATCAATAATATTTTTATATTCTTTGGATGTTCACAAGAAATGCTTCCAATCAGAAACCCATTCATAAGCTGCGAAAACCTTCTGTCACTGCCTCTGCTTCTAAGCAATTAAATATTATCTGTAGTTAACTCGAATTGTCCGTGAAATGCATGCGAAGCCAAGTTTGCCTCAGAAAACGTTTACCTAACAATGAGCGCTCACTCAACACATCTGGATTCCTGTCAGGTCACAGTTGTAGTGCAAAGCTCTCTAGCAGCGCGCACATATCATAGCAACGAAATTGAGTGCAACACTAGAACAACAACTTAACGTTTGAACTTCTCGTCGGGCATCTTGGATTCCTTTCTTGGGAATTTTCCTTGCAACGCGAGTAGCATGACTCGACAAATCTTTCTCCAGGAAGGTCATCACTTTTTCCACTGTGGATTCTTCTTTACCAGCACTCCTACAGCTTTTCCTGTACGTTTCACTGTTATTACATGGCAGGTTTGAGGGTTCTTGACACTGGGGGCTATAAAGAATACCCTGGAGTCAATACAGTGGCCTCCCTCAGGGAAAACATGGTTGTCTACCACTGTGATGTTGCTGAGGTGTTGAGAAATCAGCAGTTCCTCCTTGCTGTAGTGATACCTTATGTGTTCCCACAAATGTCTGATACTCGGACCTTTGAATCCACTCTATCCCCTTATGTGTGTGCGCCCCCCTCAACTTCAACAACAGCACCACCCATGGCACTGGAAGAACCACAAACATCAGAGGATGAAGATGTGGAAGGACCAACATTCACACAGAAAACCACCCGGTAGCGCCAGTCTGTGCCACATGGACAGTAGTATCTCCTTAGTTTTGGGTTTAACATCATACCAGTTTTGTGACAGCTGGCTATGTGTCCTCTTCACTCAACCACTGTTGACCTATCTCCTATAAACTCTCATTGTCTCAGTTCCTACCTATTTTCAATTTGGATACCTCTTTGCTAATGCACACTTCTCCTACCCGTGTCTCATAACATGTCCCTTACCCTTGGACTCTGAATGTACAACAAATGGCATAGGAACTCTCATGGGGTCTGTGAACTGGACATTGCATTGCATTGGAATATACACTTGCACATGTAAATAAATCTCCATATTCGCAAGTATCATGTCAACTTTTACTGTGATCCATTAACTCATCTAAATGTATGCATTGTGTGAAGCTATGTCAATGAGCACAAAACTTAATTACATCTGTGGCTTACTGTCAGACACAAAGCCACACACTAGGACTGTAAGATGAAAAAGGTGACTGATGGTTTCGTGGGCTACAACCAACTTTCAGAGCCTTAAAATCATGTATTGAACACATATTCATGCAAGTTCACATATGGCATGTTTGGATCAGAACCTGGGCAGGATTTAATGGAAAATGACGGTGCACTGTGCTGCACCAAATTTGGTGGCGTCCTGCACCGTAGTTTTCACAATGCAGGGATACACCATATTTAATTGAATACGGCACACCCCTGAGTTTCCTCCTGCGCTGGGACCAACCCAGCCAAGCTTACACCGTAGTGCAAGGATGGCAGCGTTGAGGGGGGAGACTGTTTTTGTGCAGGAAGGAACACCTTCCTGCAATAAACAATCTTAAATGGCAATTTGTTCTTTCTATGTGTGCTGCAATATTCAGCACACATGGAAAGTGCAAAAAACATGGAGAAACTAAATCATTTCTCCTCATTGCGCCATGCTAAGGACACCCCTGGGGTGGCGTTAAATTTTGGTGCTGCCTTAAGTTTACAAAAACTCATAAACCTGGGGCAGCATCCAAATGCAATGGGTGTTGCTGTGGCACACTCACAGCAACATCAATTGCACGCCCTTCCACGCAAAGTACTGCTTGTGAAGGGGCCGTGTTTACAAGGTATCGTTAAGCCACAAAAAATACAGTGCAGGGTGTAGCTCCCCCGGATCATCACAAAAGGTCAATTTCATCAGTGATGGGCAGCTGTCAGTGTGCCTGGATTCATACCCTAAGTTAGTTGATGTAATATGTTCCACGCTTCCTAACATTATTTCTGATAGACCTCAGTGATGACAGTTCAAGTTCCATACTAACCTGTGAAAGATTTTGTATACATACACAATGTGAATGTCTGGAACTGGGGATGACAAATGTTTTGAGTAGCTGGTGTCATGTTGCAGCCAGTCTGAAAGCTCCTTGGTCATAAGGGATACACATTGTCATACTTGTAAATCAATACAGAAAACATACCTTAAGGCATTCTTCTAACTTGGCCAGTGCACACATGAGAACATCCACACACTTAATCAATATGGAGACATAATTGTCTAAAATGAACTTGATTTATTTAATCATTAAAATAACACCTTAATAAAAGCTAACCTAGACACTACCATACACTAAACTAAACTATACCAACTTATCTTAACTTACCCCTAAACCTATCTATGCTAATCTAAACTTATCTTAAACCTTTAGGCCCGTATTTAATGAAAGTTTGTGACACCTTAGCATCATTTATGTTGACGCTAAAGCGGTGCTAACTGAACTCCATATTTATATTTTGCCGCTAGACCCACCTAGCATCAATATATTGGAGTTAGCGCCATTTTTAGGAAGTGCCAACTCACCTTGCATCAATGAGATGCAAGGTAGGCATTTAGGGCTAGATGTAGCAAAGGGTTTTTCCCATTCTGTGTCAATGGGAAAATGTGTTTGTACATATGGCCCTTACTTCTTAAAACTGACGCTAGCCCTGCAGCACCATAATTAACTCCTGACTCTGAAACAACGCGCAACTAGGAGGCGACCTAAATAATGGCGCTAAGCCCGATTAGCATCAAAATTTTACACCTGGTCACACCAGGAGTTAAAGTGCTGGAAGGCCCATTTCTAGGGGGAAACACCATGGAATATGCACATAGATGCCCATCCGAACCCCTAGCATCACCACCATCCACACCACTGGGACACTACTGGAGAAGTGAGCCCATCCCAGGTAAATGTATGAATGTATGTGTGTGGTGTACCACTGGGGGCCCTTTAAAGGGGCCCTCCTGACGGGCACTAGGTATGTTGGGCTTGCCCTGGGGACACAGGTCCCCTGTGGTGGGCATTGGGTTAGTGATAATGATTCCTGTCTATATTTAGGCAGGAGTCATTTTGTGCCTGCTTGGGCATCAAAAAATGACGCTAGGCTGACTAGCGGCAGTCATTTTGCCTCTAATCAGTCTACCGTCATTTATGACCCACTAACACCATTTCCCCTAATGCCATCCATCACCGGCTAGCATATTTTTTGAGACGCTAGCCATACTTTAGCGCCATTGTGCGTCAGGTCAAGTAGCTACGCCAGTAATGTCCCCATGGATCAATACCCTGAAATCAATACAAATTTTCCAATCCAGTCAAATGTGATTTGACATTGCGTCATTTCTTGATTATGCGCACGGATGGATATATATATTCTTTTATGGATTTTTTTTGTTTTGTTTTTTTAAATGTTTTATAAACAGAAACCCATACATATCCACCCACCCCACCGCCAAAAACAAAACACTAAAACCCACCCCCATACTTACTCTATCCTACAATTAACCTAAACTACATAACTAACCGAACACTACCCACCTAAAGCCCACTAAAAATGTTAAAAATATAAAACGGGAGAAGGGAAGGAAATGGAGGCTGTACAGCATCTTCTTACGTTTTTTCTTGCAAAACTTCAACAACTTGTGTTTTCTGACATTGTCCTTCTCAAGTTGTTCAAACCTTGACTTTATAGCTGCCATGTCCCTCCTCATGTCTGCTTCAAAGTTTGATGATGAGGCTGTTTCAGGTGGCTGTTGCGGTGCCTGAGTACCAATAGGTGCAGATGAAGTGGAGAGAGTTGGACCAGTGGAGGCCTCCCTGAGCCCAGATGTTAAGGCCGGTGTGGACTGCACATTTGCAGCCTGTAGTGGAGGTCCCCAATGTTGGAAGACAAGCCATACCCCTGAAGAATTCTCCCAGCAATGCTTTCTGCCCATCTTATGAAACCAAGCCTGTATCTTCGTTATGTGGTGGAAACATTCTGTCCTTTTTTCAAAAGCAAGTTTCTAAGCTGTGGTCATAGTGGCAGCTAAAACATGAGAAGAAAATTGCATCAATTACAGCATTTGGTAGAGGTTGAACAAACATGCAATTTACACAGCATCCTCAGATGACACATGCTGTCTACCAGCCATTTCAAAACAATGTGAATCTCCAAATCAAGACTAAACATCCTACCAGCCATCTACGGTATCATGTACATGTCACTGGTTCAACGGCTATCCACTGTTTACCATTAGAGCCCAGAGGTATGTGGACTACTGCATCCTTAAGCAACATTTGTGTCATCATGCTGGTGACGATCAAGTGGCCCTACAAGTCCCAAATCTCTGTGTAATATTAAACAAACAGAGCAATGTATGCAAGCAACCACTGTGACACCCCTAGCTACATCAAGCCTTGGTCAAGCTTAATGAAAGCAAGGTGGGGTTCATCCGGTAAGGGGACAAGAAAATTGGCATCGGGAATTCTAAGGCATGCCAATGCATCATTCATGTGTCCTTGGGTGGACATTTACTCAGAGCACGCGTTACAAGAGGACTCACCATTGCTAACAATGAGCCCCTATGTACAGTTCAGGATTAGTGCCCATATAGTTTGCCCCAAACCTGAACAGTACATCTATATGGTCTACAGATTTTGTACCTTTTGCGCCCTACCCTGTGGTATGATGTGCAATATGTCTAATGCGGCACACACATGGTGGCTCTATGGGTGCCATAAGGGGAACAGGAAGAGTGGCACTGTACTGGGTGCAGCTACATTATTCCTTCTTATTAAACCACCTGTGCATATACATGTCTAACATCTCCTAAGTACTCAACATTCACATTCTGTGCACAAGTGATGTGACCAAGCTCACTCACAATTATCATGATGGGTAGATCATGTTGGTAAATCTGCACACATCTATGCCTATATTTATGAAATGTGTGCACCACCTTAACGTAATTTTTTTTGTATGGTAAAGCAGTGCAAACCTAACTCCCTATTTATATTTTGACGCTACATGGGTCTAGCATCACAATACAGGAGTTAGCACAATTTTTAGGATGTGCCAACCCACGTTTCGTCAATGAGTCACCACCCACTCCACAGGGACACTACTGAAGGAGGGAGCCCATCCCAGGTAAGTTGCAGGTCAGTGTTTGTGTATGTGTGTGGTGTGCCACTGGGAGCCCCTGTCATGGAGACCCCCTGCATGGCACTGAGGGACAGATTTATTGAAAAGTGGCGCACCGTGGTGCTGCACCAAAATTGACAGCGCCGTGCTGTGTCACTTTAGAAACGCATTGATGCACTGTATTTAACTGAATACGGCACAACCCTGCATTTCCCCCTGTGCTGGTGCTAAATTTTGCTGCCAGCACCCGCGCAGGCATCCATGCACCATTGTGCAAGGATGTCTGTGTTGAGGGGTGTGTTACACTTTTTATCCTTGGGGTAGTCTCCCTTAACTTTATACCTCTGTTTCCCAGGTGGTTGATGTGTACTGGACTCTGATTTTGCTGTTTTTGCTACTCTGAGCACTTTACCACTGCTAACCAGTGCTAAAGTGCAGGTGCTCCTTTACACAATGTGTATGTAATTGTTTTATCCATGATTGGCATATTTGATTTATTAGTAAGTCCCTAGTACAGTGCACTAGAGGTGCCCAGGGCCTGTGAATCAAATGCTAAGAGTGGGCCTGCAGCACTGCTTGTGCCACCTCCCTAAGTAGCTCTGTAATCATGTCTCAGACCTGCCATTGCAGTGTCTGTGTGTGCAGTTTTAACTGTAAACTCAACTTGGCAAGGGTACTCACTTGCCAGGCCTAAACCTTCCCTTTTCTTACATGTAAGACACCCCTAAGGTAGGCCTTAGGCAGCCCCAAGGTCAGGGTGCAGTGTATGGTTAAGGTACGACATATAGGCCCTCATTACAACCTTGACGGCTGCCAAGATACCGTAACTGCAGCAGTAATTCACCACGGGTAGTATGACCCACACAGAGAATCCCGCCACAATACAGACACCCACACATGTCCGCCACACCAAAGGTCAGTGATAAACTGGCGATAGCAAAACCCACACTGTTACACCAGAAGGAATACGCCCACAGTATCACGACCCACGCATCAACGTGGCGGTCATTCAATTGCAGTAATCCATTGGTGGTACACACCGCCGCGCTCAAAATACACACACACTTACAAAACACCACCACAGTGGACAACTCAGAATGCACACACCTGACTCACATAAACACACCACACCCTCATACCCATACAACAATAATACACACACCCACATTACCCACAACCCCTTACAACAACAAAAAAAGAGACCAAGCACAGAGAGACAAGCAAAGAGCACCCACTCAATCAGAGGCACAGAACACCATCAGCCATACACCACCCACGCACATCACAGTACACACCCCAACACATCACCCCACACATCACCTAACACATCCTCACATACATCACTTACACCACATCCATGGCACCCTAAAGACACCCCAGGTTTTCAGAGGAGGAGCTAAGGGTCAGTGTGGAGAAAATCATCTGGGTAGAGCCACAGCTATTCGGATCACAGGTGCAGCAGACATCCATTTCAAGGAAGATGGAGCTATGGCGGAGAATCATGGACAGGGTCAATGCCGTGGGACAGCACCCAAGAACAAGGGATGACAACAGGAACAGGTGGAATGACCTACGGGGGAAGGTACATTCCATGGTTTCAAGAAACAGGATTGCTGTACAGAGGACTGGTGGTGGACCCCCACCTCCTCCCCCACAACTAACAACATGGGAGGAGCAAGTTTTGGCAATAATGCATCCTGAGGGCCTCGCAGGAGTAGCAGGAGGACTGGACTCTGGTAAGTCAAATCTTTACTATTATATCCCCCACACTACCTGCATGCCATCACATACCCCCACCCTTTCTTTCACTCCCATCACTCCACCAACTCACATATATCCCACTATCACAAACCACCCATCCAAATACCAAGCCCTGGATGCAACAAAAATGCATGGACCCCCATCACAGACCTGCATGGACACCCATCACCCCAGCATGCCCAATAGAGAGACTCACCCAGCCCACAAAATCACCACTCACACAGGCCAAGCCGACAGGGAAAGCACAATCATACAGGGAAGCACATCCATTGCACAAGATGGCACGTACAGATACACTAACAATTCATTTGCATCCCAACAGGACCCCTACCCAATGTCACCGGAGAGGAGGTGCCAGCTACATCCAGCCCCCCCAGAAGAAGCCCGCAGTGATGACAGCAGCTTTGCACGCCTGGTTCTGGATGACCAACCTGGCCCATCAGGGACCTCTGGACAGTCGGTGACCCTACCACTCTCCCAGACAACCACAGAGCCTCCCCGTCAGGAAACACCACCACAGCAGCCACCCAGCGGGCCCATACCTCTGTTCCCAGGACACGTCAATCAGCAGTGTGTCCTCCACTACAGGGACCCCAGACAACCCCACAAACCCAGGACGATCAGGGACCTGGGGTCAATGGCAGTGGGCACACGGTTCCGGGGACGAGGCACAGGACAACAGGGAAGCTGGGAGGACTGCTGTGAGATAGGGAAGAACAGGCCAAGGGAACCAACCCTCCACGAGGCACTCTCAAACTTCATGGGTGCATACCACCATTCCCAGGAGACCATGGGCCAGGTACTGGGCAAGTTACAGGAGACCCAGCGGCTGCAGGAGGGACAGTACCTGGGGATCAGGGTGGATCTAACTAAAATAAACACCATCCTGGTCACCACTGCAGGGGTGCTGGCTGACATGGGCAAGACCATGAGGGAGGCAGTGGCACAACAAAGGGCCCCTGACACTAGCCAAACCGAGGAACAGCCTTCCACCTCCGCCGGCGCTAGTGGACAGGCGGCAACACCACAGGACCAACAGGCCACCAGCACCCCACCCCCTGCAGAAGCAGAACCACCCCGCAAACGGTCCCTAAGATCCAGGCAGAAGACAGAGAACATTGCCAAGACCCCCACCAGGAAATGAGACTCTTCTGTTTGTCACCCTTCTGTACCACTATGTCACCCTGTCCACCTTGAACTGCCATAGCTCCCCTTCCAATGCCCCATTGTACAATGCACCTGTGATACCAATAGACTGGACTCTACCCTGGACTTTCCTCCACCATCACCCCAGCCCCTTGCACTTACCCCTATACTAATTTGCACAAAAAATAAACACTCTTGAGACTGAACCCATACTGGAGTCAGTGTAATGATTAGAAAGTTGTATTATTACAACATTATCAAAGCATTGCAACGTCTATGTTCAGTGAAATATACCACAGGATGACCATTGGTGGGCAGCAATACATATACCAGTAGCCAGAATGGGGTACACAGATCACAAAATAGAGAATCCAAAGGGAACAGTTAGTGTCCATAGAGGGTAAGAGGCTGCCATGTACAATGTCCAAACGTTAACTGTAATGTAAATTTGAGTTACAGCCTCTTACCTGTGTGTTACTGGAAGTACTGCTGTATAATGTTTGTTCTGTTGTCCACATCTTCTTTATCTGCCTCCTCTTCCTCACGGTCCACAGGCTCCACCGCTGCCACAAGACCATCTCCAGGCTCATCCTCCTGCAGAAAAGGCACCTGGCGTCTCAAGGCCAGGTTGTGCAACATACAGCATGCCACGATGATCTGGCACACCTTCTTGGGTGAGTAGTACAGGGATCCACCAGTCAGATGGAGACACCGGAACCTGGCCTTCAGGAGGCTGAAGGTTCTCTCTATTATCCTCCTCGTACGCCCCATTGTAATGTTCCTCTGCCCTTGTCCTGGGATTCCTCCCTGGGGTCAGTAACCATGACAAGTTGGGGTAACCAGAGTCACCTGGAAATATTGAGGGACAACTGTTAGACATATACTACCCCTTAGGGACAACCCCATTCTCAGACCCCAACTTATACTGTGTGTGGGCCTTGGGCTCACCTATTAGCCACACACTGTGCCTCTGGAGTTGCCTCATCACATAAGGGATGCTGCTATTCCTCAAGATATAGGTGTCGTGTACGGAGCCAGGATATTTGGCATGCACCATGGGAGATGTACTGGTCCGCCAAACACACCAATTGCACATTCATCGAGTGATAGCTTTTTCTATTCCTGTAGACCTGTTCATTTCTGTGCACCATCAATAGCATCATTGATGTTGGGGATATGTCCCAGGGCATAGAAGTCAGCTTTCACTGTGGCCAAATCATCCACCTGGGGAAAACGATGTAGCAGCGCATGTGCTTCAGCAGGGCAGACAACACACTGGTCAACACTTTGGAGAACATTGGCTGAGACATCCCTGATGCCATGGCCACTGTAGTTTGAAAGGAATCACTTGCCACAAAATGCAGCACTGACAGAACCTGCACTAGAGGGGGTATTCCTATGGGCTGATGGACAGCTGACATCAGGTCTGGCTCCAATTGTGCACACAGTTCTTGGATTGTGGCACAATCAAGTCTGTATGTGATGATAATGTGTCTGTCCTCCATTGTCGACAGGTCCACCAGGGGTCTGTACACCGGAGGATGCTGCCATCTCATCATCTGCCTCAGCGGTTGTAGCCTAGGGAGGAGAACGGTGAGCAGAAGGTAATTTTCCACATAGCTGGCACAACTGTTTTTGAATTAATGTCACCGAAGCAGTGTGAGTCAGTAGATGTGCCAATATGTGCAGTGAAGCAGCTAGGTGCCATGCCATGTGCCCCCTGAATTGGCGGCTGCCTGACCTGTGGAGAGGGACAAGGGGAAATTAGGTAAATGAGCTGGCATTGTGCTGCGTCGCAGTAGGCAGTCGATGGCCGCTGAGCAACTCCGCATTGCTCATCATTGGGCCCTATGGGTCCCAGGAGCTAATGGCAATGTACGCAGTCGGTGACGGTACACACCGCTGTGAATGTCACCGTCATTTTCTAGCTAATCAATCACTTGCTACCTGACCATCAACAGGAGAGGACCTACACTGCAAGTGCTGCTGTGACCTGAGTCTGGAAGCGACAATGGCTAGAGTGTCTGGGGAAAGGGCCCCTGCCTACACTGCGGAGTAGTTGGAGAAACTGGTGGATGGGGTCCTCCCCCAGTACAAGTTACTCTACGGTACAAACAGGTGAGTACACTGTGAGCATGATGCATGGGCAATGACTGTTTAAAGTGGTGTGGATGTAATCCACATGTTGGGGGTGATAAGGCGTCATGGCCTGAGTGCTGCATGAGAGGTGGTCAGTGTATGTGCGTCAGGGCATAGGTGGGAACTGGTGAGCAATGAGTATAACGGACAGTACGGAAGAGTATTTACATTTTCGGCTGTCTTTTTCCTCTACGTCAGTGCCCACCAGAAAAAGGGTATTTGGCGTGCCATCGCCAAGGAGGTGCAGACCCTGGGGGTCTATCACAGACGGAGCACCCACTGCCAAAAGAGATGGGAGGAACTGCGCTACTGGATGAAGAAAACAGCGGAGACCCAGCTGGGCTGGCCTCCCAGCGTGGAAGGGGTGCCCGTCGCACCATGACTCCCCTGATGTTCAACATCCTGGCGGTGGCCTATCCGGAGTTGGATGGGCACTTGAGGACATCACAGCAGCCACAAGGGGGTGAGTACAGATTCAGAAATCTGACTTTGTGTGCTTTAGGAGCGAGCAGGGTGGGGGTTGGGGCGGTGGGTGCCCCTAGGCCAGGGCAATCATGGCAGGGTAGGTCCCTTGTGTGCAGGCTCTTAAGCACTCCTACCCCAATGGTCCAAGTGGCCAACTACTACTGGGCAGGGTCCTGTGGGTGTAAGGTGTGCAGATGCTGGTGTTAGGCATCGTATCCCATGGGCTGGTGACTACCTTAGTGACTGGTTGGGCATGGCCTAGTGCATATGGCTGCTCCCTGTGTGTTGTGTCTGCCAACGGTAGTGGTGTTGCTGGCATTGACAAAGTGTATCCTCTGTCTCCCCCCCCGTTTTGTTTTGTCACACTGTCCTTGTGTGCATTAGCATCATCTGGCGGAGGAGCAGAGGCACCGGTGACAGAGGGAGCTGCATTCGACATGGGTCTGGAGGCCAAATCCACTGAGGGTGAAGGCACCTGTGGGACGGAGGGCTATTGACCTCCTGAGATCCCTTTCTGTTGGGCAGTCAACCATTCTGAATGCCATCCAGGGTGTCGAGAGGCATTTGCAACAAACAAATGCATACCTGGAGGGCATTCATTCTAGCGTGGCGGCCCAACAGAGAGCATTTCAGGCTCTGGCCTCAGCACTGATGGCAGCCATTGTCCCTGTGTCGAGCCTCCCCCCTCCAACTTCCACTACCCAGACCCAACCCCCTCTAACTCACCCTATCCCAAGCACACCTTCAGACCAGCATGCACACAAATCAACACACAAAAGTGGCTCAGGAAAACATAAGCACCACATATCATCACACAGGCACTCACACAAGCACCATACCCATGCACACATATCCACTTCCTCCACTGTGTCCCCCTCCTCCTCTTTGTCCACCTCCCTCCAAGTAGCGTCTCCACTCACACCTGCGTGCACTACATCATCACCCACTACCTCCATCACCAGCATGCCCATCACAACACACCCCTCAGGGGCAGTCAAAACCCCCTCACCCATGCACATGTCCCCTGTGTCCTCTCCCAGTGTGTCTGTGAGCTCTCCTCCCAAAGTACACAAACGCAGGCACACACCTACTCAACACCCATCCACCTCACAACAGCATCCAGCCCATGCACTTGCACCCAAACTCAGCAGACGTACACCTCCTACAACTACTACCTCTTCCTCCACTCCCAAACCCCCTCCGTCTTCCCGTCCCAGTGTGTCTAAAAAGCTTTTCCTGGCTAACATTGACCTCTTCCCTACGCCTCCCCCCATCCTTCCCCTAGGACCAGGGTGTAAAGATCCCAGGCCAGCACCTCAGCCACCAACTTGGCGTCCGCTGTGGTACCTGCAAGTCCCTGGGGATCAAAGAGGGCACCCATCAGGGCTGGAAGGGTGCCACCGAACAATGCAAAGGACCAACCGATTCCGCCACCTGCCAAGGTGAAGAAGGGGCCAGCATGCAGCATGGGCAAGACGCACGACCCACCCAGCAAGGCCTCAACCAAAAAACAAGAGGACAGTGTCAAGAGCCCAGCAGCGTCTGCCAAGGTGGGGAAGGGAAAAAAAACCAAAGGCAAGGCACCTTGGAGCCCTCAGGTGAGGGGCTGGTGACCACCATTAGTCCGGACAGCCCAGCAACTTGTACCGTGGAAAGCACCACCACAAGCACCGCCACCTGCACCACCATCTGCACTGCCACCTGCACTGCCATCTGCACCGCCATCTGCACTGCCATCTGCACCGCTGCTGCCACAACAGCAGTCAGCAGCATCATCCCCAGTGGGCAGCCGTCTGAGGCTGCTGGAGACGGCCTGGTGTCTCCCCCTCCACTACTTCCAGCACCTGCAACACGGCCAGCACCGGCAGCATCCCTGCCACTGACACAGCCGCAGGCACCACCATATGCACCTCCACATGCCCAGCCGGTGCCAATTCATCAGACATCAGCAGCATCCCCAGTGGGCAGCCGTCCGAGGCTGCAGGAGAGGGTCTGGACCCTACACCCACCAATTGAAGCACCACCACCAGCACTGGCACTACCAGCAGTTTGCAGCCGAAGTCGCTGCAGGATGGAGTCTGGCTCTGCCTCAATGGTGTATCATGCTACCTGTTCCCTGGACATCTTGTGCCTCAGACACCCAGGTGAGGGAATGTGAACTGCCACACCCCAGGTGCAGCATCACTGGGCACACAGCCCCCTCCAGAACCAGTGGAGATTTGCATCCACTCACCCAATCCTTGGCAGGATGAAGGAGACCGGGCACAAGGCCCCCTCCAGAACCAGTGGAGATAAGCATCCACTCACCCAATCCTTGGCAGGATGAAGCACACTGGGCACAAAGCCCCCTCCAGAACCAGTGGAAAACTGGCACCCACATGAGAGACTGTGGCTTTGTACTCCCCAGGACCACGCAGTGGGCAAACCACCCTCTTGAGGGACTTGAGAGACTGTGGCTTTGTACTCCCCAGGACCAAGCAGTGGGCAAACCACCCACTTGAGAGACTTGAGAAACTGTGGCTTTGAACTCCCCAGGAGCAAACAGTGGGCAAACCACCCACTTGAGAGACTTGAGAAACTGTGGATTTGAACTCCCCAGGAGCAAGCAGTGGGCAAACCACCCACTTGAGAGACTGTGGCTTTGCACTCCCCAGGACATCGTTGTTGATGTTGCCCCCTCGAGGACCAGTGGTGTAGTACCATCTTCCGGCTGAGGTGCCCCCCCTTCCCCTTGCCCCTGAGGTGCCTGTGTATTTTCGACCTGATGCCCCTGCAGGGTTCTCTCAGTTTTGAGGCAGGAGTCAAGTGTGGGCTTCGCCCATGTTTTTTTAGGCCCACTGGTCCATGGACATTTGCAAAGGACAGTGTACGGCCTTCTGTACATATTGTAAATATTTGTGTATACTGTTGTTTACCATTGTTAACTTTCTCTGCATTTTCTAAATATCACTGATTTAACTCAATTCCTTTTGTCCTTGCGTTCTTCCCTCTCATAGGTTAACATGGCGGCTACCTTTAAATATGATTAAAGTGTAGATTCCCTTTGGGAGCGGATGGACATGTGGAATTTGGGGTCTCTGAGCTCACAATTTAAAAATACATCTTTTAGTAAAGTCGATTTTAAGATTGTGGGTTTGAAAATGCCACTTTTAGAAAATTAGCATTTTCTTGCTTATACCATTTCTGTGATTCTGACTGTTTGTGGATTCCCTGTCCGGGTCAGTTTGACAGTTGGGCTGGTTGAACCTCACACTACACAGTGACACAAAGGGAGCTGGGGTGTAGTCTGCATTTCCTGATGAGCCATCTGTGCTAGGAGGGAGGGGGGAGTGGTCACTCACACCTGAAAGGGCTGTGCCTTTCCTCACACAATGCAGTCTCCAACCCCCTGGTGAGTGTCTGGGGCCTGGCCTGAGCAAGGCAGGATTTCACATTCAAGAGAGACTTTGCTTTGAAGGAGGCCTACTTCAAAGGAGAAATTGGGTAGAAGAATGGCACCCAATACCACAGACTTTAGAACACTTCTGGAAACCAAAAGGAACCTCTGCCTAGAGAAGAGCTGAAGAGCTGATGGAGAAGAGCTGCCCTGCCTGAGACTGTGCTTTGTGGAGCTATCCTGCAGTTGCTGCTTCTGCCAGAGTAAGAGGGCAAAGACTGGACTTTGTGTGCCTTCCATCTTGTGAAGATCTCCAAGGGCTTGATTTAGAGCTTGCCTCCTGTTGTTTGAATTCTCAGGGACAACAGAGACTTCTCTCTGTCAGCACCTGTAGTCTCTGGAGAGACTCCTACTCTGCCCTGTGGTTCCCATCCAGTTCCTGGGACCCTGAAAGGAGAAGCTGCCAGCCTAAGAGGAAGAAATGTACGCACAGAACGCCGTGCAAGGAAAAGATCAACGCAATTCCCATCTGAGGCTGGGAAATCGACACACTGCCGGCTTCGCTGCTAAAAATCCATGCACGCCTGTAACGCGACCGAAGAATCAATGCACAGAGCTGGAAAAACAACACACAGCCTCGCTGATGGAGGCTGGGGAGATCACAACCCGTTTGTGGATCATCGTGCGGCTGGATTTTCGATGCAAGTACTGCTGGGCTTGTAAAAACAATGTAAGGACTGCCCAGACCCGAGGGTGCTGACCGGATCGACGCATCGCTCTCCTGCAGAGAGAAGAAACAACGCGCCCGACCTGACAAAAGGAGAAATGACCCAAGGTCCTGCTTGTGAAATCGATGCATCACAAGCCCTTTTTTGATGCACACTCGCCTGTGCAGGGTTATTTTTGATGCGCCTAAGGTACATTTTCACACTAACAGTGTTAGTGTGTGTTTAAAACTACATGAAGACTCTTTTTGCTTTTTAATTCATAACTTGACTTGTGTATTGTGGATTTTTGTCATTTTGGTCTTGTTTTGTTTAGATACATCTTTCCTATTTTTCTAAAACTGTGTTGTGTCATTTTGTAGTGTTTTCATTAAGTTACTGTCTGTGTTGGTACAAATACTTTACACCTAGCACTCTGAAGTTAAGCCTACTGCTCGTGCCAAGCTACCATGGGGGTAAGCAGGGGTTAGCTGAGGGTGATTCTCTTTTACCCTGACTAGAGTGAGGGTCCTTGCTGGGACAGGGGGGTAACCTGACTGCCAACCAAAGACCCCATTTCTAACAGGGTGTGATTGTTTATGTGCAGGAAGGTGTCCCTTCCTGCACATAAACAATCACTAATGGCACTTTGGCACTTCTGTATGTGCTGCACAATGCAGCACACACAGAAGTGCCAAAGCGTCATTTTCAAATGATTGTTTTTGTGCAGGAAGGGACACCGTCCCGCACATAAACAATCACTTCTGGCATTGTGCTTTTTCTATGCGTGTGGCAGAATGCAGCACACATAGAAAAAGCAAAAAACGAGGAGCAATAAAAGTATTCCTCCTTATTGTGCCCTACTAATGCCTCCCCTTTACGTGATTTCCTAAATCTGAGGCAGCGTCAAAATGCAATGAGTGTTGCTGTGGCATGCCTACAGCAACACCCATTGAACGCCCCTTCCACGCACAGTGTTGCTTGGGAAGGGGCCGTATTTACAGGGTAAACGCCACCTTGTAAATACAGCACTATGCTTAGCGCCACAGGATCGTCACAAAAAGTGCTGCTCTTGTGGCACTAGGGACGTATAAATATGGCCCTGATTATGTAGGGCTTGTAGGGCTTGCCCATGGGAAACTGGTCCCCTGTGGTGGGCATTGGGGTGGTGGTAATGACTCCTGTCTATACTTAGAAAGGATACTTTTTTTGCTGCTTGTGCATCAAACAATGATGCTAGGCTGATAAGCGGCAGACGTTTTGCCACTAACCTGCCTAAGGTCATTCAGAAATGGGTCAGAACCCAATAGCACCATTTCCCCTAATGCCATCCCACACTGGCTAGCATCATTTTCTGTGACACTAGCCATTTCTTAACGCCATTGCGTGTCATTTCAGAAATATGATGCCTGGATGGCTTTAAGGACTGACGTTAGTCGGCGTTAAAAGAAATGGCACACAGCTGCGTTAGCGCAATTGTGCACCATTTTTATAAATATGGCCCTAGTTTTCTACAATCCATAGACATGTCCCACATCCATCTGGAGCAGAGTTGTATTCTCATAGTCTACTCAACTGACTGTTGCCCAACACAAAAAGGCTCCTTGTACGTCGACTGCCTCACTTAAATTATGAAGATTAGTGAGGCATCAGTGGTATATGTGTCTCCTACATAAGCCCTCTAGAGACCTCAATAATTACACATCATCTGTACCATTTATTGAGTAACTGAAAACAACGTGTAACACACAGCGCTGTAAAAAATGTTGTGACAAATATGTTGTCAACAGGCATGCTATTCAGATAAATAGCACCTTTGGCACATATCCTGTCTGACATCACTGTGTATCTGGGCATGCTTTCCTTTTTGAAACTCCCACAATTTCATGGAAGCACACGTTGGCACTTGTGCAACAATCAGCTTATTCTCTGTCTTCAACATTGCATCAGATATGATGTTCACAATCTAACTCAGAGGATGTCATCTCATTGGTCACACATTACATTTCAACTTTGCAGTGCACACATCATTTTCTTCCACACCAAACCCTGGAATGACACATGTGACGCACAAGGTGACACTTACTGGCTGCATCCGGGTCTTCAAATTGGGACACTTCTGTAACAGTGTAGGGTAGAAGCCCACCTGCAAGACATGACAGGAACACTTAGCTTAGTGATTTTGAAACATTTATGTGCATGGACAACTGTTATAAATTCAACTTGCTAAGCTGCTTAAACAAGTCAACTTTGTGGTATGACTGACCAACTACCAAACATTACAATTCTGTCAGTAAGACAAAGGGCCAGGTAATAGAGGCCTTAGCATCACCAAAGCATCATCTTCCTTTAGACTCCAGTGGTGCATTTCAGTGCACCATATGTACAAGGCAAGGATTTTTCATGCAGCTTTTTGCAACATTACACCTCCATGTACATATGGGACAACATTACACAGTATTCTGCATGGTTGTTGCAGTGGCCATCTCATTGTAACACCCATTGGTGTTGACACTGCCCCAGATGTTGAAGACATCTTACTTATTATCAGTGCCAAAAGACTAACAACTGCTCAGCGGTGGCGTAAGTATAGTAAAGTGTTGAGGGATGCATTGATACTTCCTTGTTTCTTGCTTCTTACATATGTGCGCCATTTGAAGGCACACAAAGTAGAGCTAAAATACCATGGATGTTTGCTTACGTGCACGTAAGTGTCCCTTCCTGCACATTCAGCCATACAGTGATGGAAAACCAGGCTGCATGGAGTTTGCTTCATTTCAGGAGCCACCAGCGGGTGTTGCGTCGGTACTCCAGCCTCGATGCAGGTGATGGATTGATTTCCCAGCCACGATGCAGGTGATGCGTCAATTTCAGCAATGAGATGGGTGGTGCGTCTTGTTTCCAGCCGTGTTTCACATTGTGCATTGACATTTTCCCCACACAGCTCCCTATATGTGAATTTCAGTCCTTGTTCTAACAGCTTCACTTTCAGGACTGGATTGGGCACCATTTGGAAGGGCAGGAGTCTCAGCAGTGAGTCCAGGTACAGGCAGAGGAAGTCTTTGATGGCCCTGCAACTTCAGAACAGGAGGAAAGCTCAATCCAAAAATTTGGGGATTCTTCACAAGCAGGAATATACCACAAAGTTCAGGCTTTGTCCTCTTTCAGGCAGAATCAGCAACTGCAGGCCCTTCCAGCAAAGCATAGTCATAGGCAAAGGGGCAGTACTACTCCTCCAGCTCTTTTCCTTGGCAGAGGTAATCTTTTGAGTCGACTACTTATACTCTTTTCTGCCTTTGAAGTAGGCAAACTTCAAAGGAAAGTCTCTGTTGTTGACAAGATCCTGCCTTGCCCATGCCTAGCTCCAGACTCGCAGCAGGGGGTTGGAGACTGCATTGTGTGAGGGCGGGCACATCCCATTCAGTTGTAAGTGACCACTCCTCCTTCCACTCTAACTCAGATGGCCCATCAGGATATGAGGTCTCCCTTTGTATCACTGTCTAGAGGGGATTCACAAACAGCCCACTGTCAGTCTGACCTAGACAGGGGATACAGAAGCAGGCAAAGTCACAAAATGGTTTATGCAAGAAAATGCCTACTTTCTAAAAGTAGCATTTTCAAACTGGCAATCTAAAAACCAACTTTACCAAAAGATGTATTTTTAAATTGTGCGTTCAGCGACCCCAAACTCCTAATCTCTATCTTCTCCCAAAGGAAAACTGCACTTAAAAGATATTTTAAGGCAGCCCCCATGTTAACCTATGAGAGAGATAGGACTTGCACCAATGAAAACAGAATTTGGTAGTACTTCCCTGTTCGGACATGTAAAGCACACCAGTACATGTCCCACCTTCAACATTTACTCTGCTCATGGGACTACCAGGAGCCTTCCTTAGGGTGCCTTACATGTATAAAAGGGAGGGTTTAGACCTGGCAAGTGGGTACACTCTCCAGGACGAATTGGCAGTTTAAAACTGCACACACAGACACTACAGTGGCAGGTCTGAGACATGTTTACTCATGTGGTTGGCACCACCGGTGCTGCAGGCCACTAGTGGCATTTGATTTGTCAGGCCCTGGGCACTTCTAGTGTACTTTACTAGAGACTTACCAGTAACAAAAATATGCCAATCAGGGATAAACCAATCACCAATAAAATTGACACAGAGAGCATAAGCACTTTAGCTCTGGTTAGCAGTGGTAAAATACCCAGAGTCCTAAAGCCAACAAAAACTGGTCAGAAACAATAGGATGAAGGAGGCAAAACTTTTGGGGATGGCCCTACAAAAAGGGCCTAGGTCCAACACAGGAGATGGTTTACTCACATATGTCAATGAATGTTGGTGTTGGACCTGGCCCTTTTGACAGGTTCATCCCCTTACTTTCTGCCTACTTCCTCCTATTTTTTCCGACCTCTCGCTATTGGCTCTAGGACTCTGGGCACTTTATCACTGCTGATCAGTGCTAAAGTGCAGGTGCTCTCCCTTCTAAAGTTGGTATGATTGGCTTATACCTAACTAGCACATTTAATTTACCTGTAAGCCCCTTGCACAGTGGTATCTTTGTACCCAGGGCCTGTAAATTAAATGCTACTAGTGGGCCTACAGCGCTGCTTGCGCCACCCACTGCAGTAGACTTTCAAATCTGTCTTAGGGCTGCTAGTGCAGGGCCTGCATACACAGTTTTCTGGCACAGGGACCTGGCATCTAAAATTACTTGCCAGGCCCTGAAATCCCCTTTTACTACATGTACGTGACCCCTAGGGTAGGCCCTACCTAGCCCTGTGGGTAGGGTGCTATGTATGTAGAAGTCAGGACATAGGCCTAGTAGCCTGGACTGTCCTGGTAGAGACAAACAGCCTATTGGGTTTCTCACTGCTGTGAGGGCTGCCTTCTCACAGGATTGCATTGGAAATGCCCTGCCTTATGTCTAGGGGGTATTGTCTGATTTATGAGGGGTAACGTAGGCATGTTTGGAATGGTTGTAATGGTAGTAAGAAATGCTGCTTACTGGAGTAAGTGGATTTTTTATTACTATTACAGAAATGTCACCTCTAGAAAGTGAGCATTTCTCTGTGCTTTTGACTCTGGTGTTTTGCAGTTTGACTCCAATCCACGTCTGGGCAGAATGATAGTTGGGCTTTGTGCATACTTTTTAGACAGCCTGTACACAGAAAGGGGGGAGGTGTCACAGAGGTGCATCTGCATTTTGAATAGATAAAACTTTCTGTGCTGAGAGAATGGAGAGACGGGGCACACATGCATTTGTAAAGGCTGTGCCCTGGCATCACCAAAAAGGGCTGTTTACCTCATACTGATGTTTGGAGCCTGTGCTGCAGGAGAGAAGGGGCACTCCCAGGACCAATTGTAACTGGTTGAAACCTCCTCTCCCCTTCTTTGTTAACAAACTGCAAAACTGAATATAAGTACAGGAGATTTTTCCCATAATGTGGAGACATACTTGAATTGGACACAGAATGCTGCTGGAGGGACTCACAAGGAACCACCTTGGACTGCTGCTGCTACACTGACCTCTGACCTGCCTGGTCACTTGGAGGAACTGCCACTTGCCTGCATCCACCTTGTGCTGGCCTGCTGCTGGGCCCTGCCATTCTGTGCGCCATTGTACTTTGTCCCCCAGGGGCAGGGTGCTGTGGCCCCTGACACCTGCACTGTCTTTTAAGCATAACACCTAGAGAGCGCTTTTCTTCATGCCCCAAAGCACCTTCCAGTTTGTTGGCGCTATGGGAGCGCCTCCTTCTGTCATTTTCTTCGCTGCGTGTTTTAGAAAGCATGTTATTGTGCCTGAATCACCACCGCAGCCCGGGTGAGTTGCTTCCTTCAAGCGCAAGTGTAACGTGCTGCCCAGTGCCTCTGGAGCATGAAGGAAAGGAAATCGGAGCAAGCTGTGTTCCTATCAGTGCCCCCAGGGCAAAGTATGCTCCGAGGAGCATCCCCGGGGCACCAGGAGGCCCTTATTTATGGCTGTTCACTGTAGCGGCCCAGGCAAGCCTTCTCCCCTTTGTTCTGGGATCAGGGGGGGAAGGAAGCCTCATTGGAGGCTCCCCACCCCACCAGTCCCCTCAAGAGTCTTGAAGACGGGCGGGGAAGGGAGCCTTATCGGAGGGTCCCCCCAACCCACCAGGCCCCTTGTGTTGTGTTTTAGAGATGAGTGGGAGGCAGGAAGCCTCATCAGTGGCTCCCCCCGGCCCATCAGAGCCTCAATTGTGTCTTTTGGAGACCGCGGGCAGGGTGGAACCCTCGCTGGAGGTCCCCTACACCACAAGGTCCGCCCTTGTCGCCCCAATTGGTTTAGCTTTGTCCCCCCCCGAGGGCCAGTTGCAGCCCAGGGGGTTCCCCAGAGATCGTGCGCCCCCAGGAGGGGCCCAATATAAAAACAGGGAGTGCATGCTTCCCCCCTCCGGCTAAGATCACGAAACGGCCCCCGTTTGCACAGTGGAGCACCGGGGGCCCCCAGATACTTCGTGGCACTAGAGGTGCCTTATCTTCACAAAAACAGGTACTTTGTAAAGGACATATGATTTCAATTGTTCCTGATATGGACATGGTGGATTATTATGTTAGCCTGTTTCCCTGATGTTGTGTCATATATGTTCCTTTTATGGGCATTCTATGCTGATGTGTTCTTATGACTTGCCATATATTTTATAAGGTTTTAATATTTTTATCACAAGTGCATTTCCTTAGTAATGTGATTCCTGACTACTGCTTAGGTTGCAGAATAATGAGTAACCTTTGTGTTATATGTGACAACTGCTGGTTTCTGCAGAGTTATTATTGTGTAACTTTGTGACAACAGCTTGAGTAGCTGGGTTTTACTGACATTTTGTGTCTAGTCAAATTATGTTTTGTACAATACAGTTTATTTTTAAATAACTTGGTGTTGTGTTCCCTTTGTGGTGGGGATAGTGCGCCACATGTGTTGTGAAAACGCTTTACACCTTGCCTCTGGGAAAGTCCTAGCTGCTCGTGCCAAGCTACCAAGGGGGTGAGCAGGGGATACCTTGGACATGTAACTCCCTTGGCTTGACTAGAGTGGGTGGCTTCTGCCTGGCTTAGGTGTATACCCTGCTCAACCAGAAACCCCATTTCTAACAAATGGTATATGACGTATGTGTGAAAAGACATCTGTAGTGTAAAATGTGTGAAGAATGCCAAGTGGGATATGAAACCTCACAAAACTATCTTCCTACATGGACATATGTTGGACATTGTATGATGGCTGTGTAGTCATATCAGTGCCACCTAGGTGTGAGAACACATCTGAAGGTCATTTATGTCTATATATGATCATGTGATACAAATACATTTTCATGAGTGAAAAGTCAACTTTTGTGCATAGTCCAATACACAATATCAGGCCTGTACCACTGAAATGGTACATGTGTGGGGAGAATTTAGTCATATGTGTGCAAGGCCCAAACTAGGTAAATGCAATGAACCACAACATGTTTGATATGACTATTACATATAACGGCATACAACTGTGTAGCAAGGTTGCAGTCAGACATTGATGGCACCCTAGTCATCATTGCTTCTGTGGGACTTTGTGTGCCCACACAGAGCCATGGTTGCATGTTTTGGCACAGGTTGAATCTGCTGCACTCAGCTCAGTCCACTGTGAACATGCTTCAGGCCTCTGACTCTCTCAGGAATCAATGTAGCCTCAGCATGGGAGTTAGGGGTGTTGTGCAGGGAGATACCCTGATCATGATAGCTCTTCAGTAGATCAATGCACAGTCCCCTGCTGACACACACCTGCACAAATGTGATCCCATGGCCTTGGATTTTCAATTCCCTTTGGGGTACTTGATGTCAGGCTTGCCCTATCATGTACAGGGGACGGGCTGCTCTTCTGTGTAGGAAATCTCATCTTTTGGCATGATCTGAAACAAATAGTTATACATTATAAGTATTTTCCATATGCAGCTTGGTTAGGGCATGCATCTATTGTGTAACTTGTTTATGTTTTCTGACCCAGGGGACAGATGATGTCATCTGTCAATGCCTTCTGTTAGAATAGTCTGAGATGGGCAAATACATTGTTGTTGTTGCAAACATGAATGGAATATGTACTGACCTAGACATCATTGTGAACATATGTCGGGTAATCACATGGTAATATTGTTGTATTGCACAGTCAGCGTTGGTCTGTGTGTGTACCTAATCCTTCATTAATGACATACCTTGTTTGGAATTGATTTGGTCCTAAATTGTTGCCATTCTTTTGGCTGCTTCGCTTTCTACACATCTTCTACTGCAACATTGTCTGGTCATACATGGAGAGGATGCTACTTGTGACTTGTGTAATTTGAAGATGTACACATTTTCTGCTACTGGCCATGCACCGATGCAGGCATCCTTGCACTATAGTGCAATGGTGTTTGCATTTAGGGTATAGATTGTTTATGTTCCGGAAGATATCCCTTCCTGCTCATGAACAATCTTTAATGGCGCTTTGGTACTTCTATGTGTGCTGCAAAATTCAGCGTCATTTGGAACGATTGTTTAAGGCAGGAAGGGACACTTTTCTGCATGTAAACAATCATCCATGGCATTTTGCTTCTTCTAAGTGTGCTGCAGAATGCAGCACACATAGAAAATGCAAACAATGAGGAGGAATTAAAGTATTCCTCCTCATTTTGCCATGCTAGCTCCACCCCTGCGGTGGTGTTAGTTTTTTGGCTGCCTCAGGTCTATGACACCTCATAAATCTGAGGCAGCGTCAAAAGAAATGGGTGTTGCAGTAGTTCGCCCACAGCAACTACCCATTGCACACCCCTCTGAT
The DNA here is from genome assembly GCF_031143425.1 of Pleurodeles waltl. Taxonomy (NCBI): domain Eukaryota; kingdom Metazoa; phylum Chordata; class Amphibia; order Caudata; family Salamandridae; genus Pleurodeles; species Pleurodeles waltl. The sequence continues at coordinate 898,123,176 of NC_090447.1, read as the reverse complement.
GCAGAAAACTGGGTCAGAGAGGACCATATTTAGAAGGAGGCGTAATTCCACCAACAAAGTGGCGTTACACCTCCTTGTAAACATGTAGCAGTGTTTAGCGCCACCAGAGCGTCATAAAAAATGGCGCTCTAGTGGCCCTAGGGGCACTTAATATGCCCCACTGTGTGGTAGGGTTGGGGCCAATAGCCATTAATGTACGGGAGGGAATGCCTACCTTGCATATCATTGTCGCTAAATGGCGCAAGGTGGGGCGGCTCTCCCAAAAAATGATGCTAAGTCAGAAATTTTGTCGCTAGATGGGTCCAGCGACAAAATATAAATATGACGCTAGATTAGCTCTGCTTTTGCGTCAAAAAAAGGCGCAAAGGCAGCGCTAACTTTTCTTAAATATGGGCCTTGAATCCTAAAGATCATGCCGATGAGCAAATAAGTGATGGATGAAAGGCAAAAATTTTGACCTGGCACAGTGCAGTCGAACATTTTGTTTTCCTCAACCACTGTGATAGAGAGCAACCGTTTTTAGTTTTGCTGACCTAGTAAACTTCTTCACCTCACCCTCTAAAACTCTGGACACTTTGAGCACTTGTTCATTTTTAACCTTAATTAGACAAGACCGCAAGACATAGAGCCTAATTTAAGAAAAGTGAAGCTGCACACATTGCAACACCACTTTTCATACACCCCTTAGCGTGCCTCTAACATCATCATGTGTGCATTGTATCTAAGATACGGTGCATCATGGCAGTAGTTAGGGAACAAGCATCAAAAATGTTTGCGCTTATTCGGAGCCTATTGAGGCCTATCGTAAACAGTGTTGTGCCTCCTTTTCACGCTTGTTCGGAGCCCATTGAGGCCCATTGTAAACAATGTTGTGCCTCATTTAATGCCTGCTCAGAGCAGCAATTAAGGCCCATATTTACACTTTTTGGCACAAACCTGCGCTAATGCAGCTTTGCACCAAAAAGTATAGCTCCGGCTAGTGCCATTCTCAGATACTGGCCGGGTGGCATATTTATGGAATGGCGCTAGCCGGCGCTAAGGCCATGTTAGCGTCCTTTAAAAGGATTCTAACAGGGCCAGGGAGGCATGGGGGAACTGGGGCTTGTGTGCCAAATTATGGTGCTACACTGTTTAGAGGCAAAGAAATTGCCTCTACGCAGTGAAGTGCCATTATCTGGCGTGCAAGCCCCATGGACATGGCTCCTGTCTAAGTAAAGACAGAAACTATGCCCACCACAACAATGGCCATGCCCAGGGAGACAAATGTCCCCTGAGCATGGCCATTGGAGCCAGCGCCATTCAGGGGGCCCCAAGTCAGGCCCCCCGAGCAGCATTGGACAAAAAAAAAAGAAATATACTTAACTGTACTTACCTTGTTTGTCCCCCATCCATAGGTGACCTCCTGGTGTGGGTAGGGGTGGGTGGGGGTGTCCCTGGGGACAGGAAAGGGCACAAGTGGGCAATTTCCATGGTCTCGACCATGTAAACAATCATCCCACATAACTTTGGCGCAAGACGTGTCTTTGCCAAATCAAATCAAATCAAATCAAATCAAAACATTTATAAAGCACGCTACTCACCCGTGAGGGTCTCAAGGCGCTAGGGGGAGGGGTTTACTGCTGCTCGAAGAGGCAGGTTTTGAGCTGCCTCTAGAATGTAGGGTAGTCCTGGGTGGTCCTTAGGTTGGCAGGTAGGGAGTTCCATGTCTTGGCTGCCAGGTAGGAGAAGGATTTCCCACCTGCCGTGGTATGGCGGATGCGAGGGATGGCGGCGGATGCGAGGGACGGCGGCGAGTGCGAGGTTGGCGGAGCGAAGTTGATGGGTGGGCGTGTAGAAACTGAGGCGATGGTTGAGGTATTCGGGTCCCTTGTTGTGGAGGGCTTTGTGTGCATGGGTGAGGAGCCGGAAGGTGATCCTTTTGTTGACGGGAAGCCAGTGTGTCTCAGGTGGGCGGAGATGTGGCTGTTGCGGGGTATGTTTAGGACGAGGCGGGTGGAGGCATTTTGTATTTGCTGCAGACGTTTCTGGAGTTTAGCGGTGGTTCCTGCGTATAGGGTGTTTCCGTAGTCCAGGCAGCTTGTGACCAGGGCGTGGGTCACAGTTTTTCTGGTGTCGGTGGGGATCCAGCGGAGATCTTTCGGAGCATGCGGAGAGTGAGGAAGCAGGAAGAATATACGGCGTTGACCTGTTTGGTCATGGTGAGAAGCGGGTCCAGGATGAAACCGAGGTTGCATGCGTGGTCTGAGGGGGTTGGTGCGGTGCCTAGGGCCGTGGGCCACCACTAGTCATCCCAGGCGGACGGGGTGTTTCCGAGGATGAGGACTTCCATTTTTTCTGAGTTCAGTTTCAGACGGCTAAGTTTCATCCATTCTGCAACGTCTTTCATTCCATCTTGCAGGTTGGCCTTGGCGCCAGTGGGGTCCTTGGTGAGGGAAAGTATCAGCTGAGTGTCGTCGGCGTAGGAGGTGATGATGATGTTGTGTTTGCGTACGATGTCGGCGAGGGGGCTCATGTAGACATTGAAGAGAGTCGGTCTGAGCGAGGAGCCTTGTGGGACGCCGCAGATGATCTTGGTGGAGTCTGAGCAGAATGGAGGGAGGTAGACTCTTTGGGAGCGGTTGGAGAGGAAAGAGGTGATCCAGTCCAGGGCCAGTCCTTGGATCCCGGTGGAGCGCAGGCGGGATGTTAGGGTTCGGTGGCAGACGGTGTCGAAGGCAGCCGAGAGGTCGAGGAGGATGAGGGCAACTGTTTCTCCGTTGTCCATCAGAGTTCTGATGTCGTCTGTGACTGAGATGAGGGCGGTTTCTGTGCTGTGGTTGGCTCGGGATCCAGACTGAGAGGGGTCGAGTAGGTTATTGTCTTCAAGGAAGTTGGTCAGTTGCTTGTTGACGGTCTTCTCAATGACTTTGGCAGGGAAGGGGAGGAGCGAGATGGGGCGGAAGTTCTTCAGGTCGTTGGGGTCCGCCGTAGGTTTCTTCAGTAGGGCGTTAACTTCCGCGTGTTTCCAGCTCTCGGGGAAGGTGGCAGAAGCAAACGAGCTGTTGATGATGGTCTGGAGATGCGGGGCGATGATGTCGTCGGCTTTGTTGAAGATGAAGTGTGGGCAGGGGTCCGAGGGGGCACCGGAGTGGATGGAGTTCATGGTAGCTTTGGTCTCCTCCGCGCTGATGTGAGTCCAGGTGTTGAGGGTGATGGCTGGGGTTGTAGGTTCTGTGGTGGTTGGCTGGGTCTGGTGTCCGAAGCTGTTGTGTAGGTTGGTGATCTTATGATGGAAGAAGGTAGCGAGGGAGTTGCAGAGGTCTTGTGAGGGCGTGATGAGCTGGAGTTGGCGTTAGGATTGGAGAGCTCTTTGACGATGTTGAAGAGTTCTTTGCTGTTGTGAGTGTTCTTGTCCAGTCTGTCTGTGAAGGAAGTTCTTTTGGTGGCGCGGATCAGCTGATGGTGTTCGCAGGTGGCGTTTTTGAGGGCAGACATGTTTTCTGCGGTGTGGTCCTTGCGCCAGGCTTTCTCGAGAGTATGGCAGTTTTTTTTGGATTCCTTGAGGGTGTCTGTGAACCATTGTGGTTTCCTGGTGCTGGTCTGTCTGTTTTGGGAGGTGTCTGAGGGGTGCGAGGTTGTCCGCGCAGCTGGTGATCCAATGAGTGAGGCTGAGGGCTGCGTCGTTGGGGTCGTGGAGAAGGTGGGTTGGTTGTCGCTGAGAGTGGAGACAAGCTGTTCCATGGGGATTTTGTTCCAATGTCTGTGTGGGATGGGTTGTGTGCAGAGGTGGAGAGTCTTGCATCTGAAGGTGAAGTGGACACATCTGTGGTCGGTCCAGTGTATTACGGAGGAGTGGCTGAAGGATAAGTGGTTGCTGGCGGAGAAGATGGGGTCGAGCGTGTGTCCGGTGATATGGGTGGGGGTGTTCACCAGTTGCTTGAGACCGAGGTTGGCGAGGTTTTCGAGCAGGGTGGTGGTGTTGGGGTCGTTGTTCTGCTCCAGGTGGAAGTTGCGGTCACTGAGGAGGATGTAGTCCGGCGAGGCAAGGGCATGCAGGGAGATGAAGTCAGCAATGGATTCGCTGAAGAGGGAGCGTGGTTCAGGAGGTCTGTAGATGAGAGTTCCTCTGAGGGTGGTCCTGTGGTCGGTGTGGATTTGGAAGTGCATGTGTTCGGCAGCGAGGGGGGTGTCTTCGGTGGAGGTGGTGACGCTGATGGAGTCCTTCAAAACGATGGCAATTCCTCCACCAACTTGGTTGGTGCGGTCTCTCCTGGTGATCTTGTATTTGTCGGGGATGGCTATGGCGATGTCGGGGGCCGAGGAGGCATTCATCCAGGTCTCAGTGATGAAGGCGACTGTCGCGCGGCCGCGGCCGCGACCGCAAGCACGGGCCGCGGTGCGGCATTCGGTAAACATCGCGGCCCGCAAGCAAGCCGCGGGGGAAGCCGCGGCTTGCAGGCAGGCCGCGGGGGAAGCCGCAGGTCCGGCCAGGGGTCGCAGCCCTCGCCGCACCCCCTTTTTTCGTTTCTGCTGCAAGAGCAGACGCAGCAGGAGATGAGACCCCGAGTTGGGTCTCGAACCTGCCGCGCATAGCGCATTTAGTGCGCTTAACATTCTGCCACATTAGGCTTATTAGAAAACCCTCTTTTTCCACCACTTACCGGCCATACAAGCAAAAGCCAGATGTTTGCACATGATTCTCTTTTATACATGTCCTTCTCTTTCCCAGCATGCTGCTCACTTCCTTTCTTCCCAGCATGCATTGTTTCTCTTTGTTTGGACACATGTTCTTTATTCATTGTTATAATCTCTTCCCCAATCCAAGATGGTGGTGTTTCTACTTCCTGTTTTCTACTTCCTGTCTAGGGGTATATAAGGGGAATTCAGCTTCTTGCTCATTGCGTTGCAACACTCCTTTGGTGGTAGTCACGCTCCGGCTGGTTTCCTCTTGTGGATCCAGTTATTCCTGACCTGTCTTCGTCTCCAGTTTTCCTGTACTCTCGGATCTTCAGTTCTAATGTCCTTGTGTCCTCCTTCTGTTTCAGGGAGTTCCTGTTGGAGGTTTTTTACCCTTTTAGGGTTTTTCCTCTGGGACTCCTTCTGGAAGGCACGGACTGTAGTGGCTTGCTATTGTCAACCAGCACCGTGGCTACCGGAAGGGGTCGCCCCTACCTCGGCCAGAGCAGAACCTGCCGGAATCGGGGTCGTTCCCCAACCCTCATCAACTTCGACAGTAAGCCCAGTGAAAACCGTGACAGATTGCAACGCCCAAAAATCCAGTTACAGTCCGGAGCCATGGATAATCCAGTGGCGAATACAGAACCCACCAGCCAGACCCTGCTCATGGCTATACAACAACAGGCTCAAGAACTCCAACAGCTACGTACTGAAAACACCATCTATCAATAAGCCTTTGCATCCAGGACCACTGATGTCCCCTCAGTATCTGCCACTACACCTCGTTTCTCCAGGGATCCTAGCAAATTGAGAGAATTCCTGGATGCCTTGACGGTTCATTTCACTTTTCACCCCTCACAATTTGTGCAAGACAAGACCAAGGTGGGGTATTTGATTAGCGCTTTACCAGGGCCAGCCTTGGCTTGGGCCACTCCTTTAGTGACCAGAAATTACCCCTGCCTGTCTAATTATTCCAACTTTGTCACTACCTTTAAACAGATGTTTGAGCGCCCTGGACTCGAGTCTTCAGCAGAAGAAGCTCTCTGCGATATCCAACAAGGAAATCAAGATGTATTACAATACATCACTTGTTTCAGACAATTAGCAGCAGAAACATCCTGGGTGGAACGTACCTTGGTGACACTGTTCCGCAGGGGTCTCAGAGAGGACATTAAGGATGAACTGGTGCACTCTGCTAGAATAGAGAACCTTAAAGGATTGATGGATCATATCCTGACGATAGAATATCGTTTGAATGAGCGAAGAATGGAGAAAAGGAAGAATCGTTTGCCATCACACTCAGTGACGTCTCGCACCTTCCCTCATCGTACCGAAGAAGTCCGTCCTGAACCTAAAGGGGCTACCGAGGAAGAGCCAATGCAAATTGATACGGCTCGAGGACCTTTATCAGCTAGTGAGAGAGAACACAGACGAAGGAAGGGACTTTGTCTGTATTGTGGTGCAGCTGGTCACCTAATTCGCACCTGCCCGTTCGTCCACCCAAGCCTTTGGGAAACGCCAACTCCCGTCCTCAGTGAGAAGGGTGAGGACGGGATATCGTGAAATACCTTCCATTTGTTCTTCCAAGGAGGAAGGAATTGCTCTTTTTCTTTTACCAGTTATCCTTCACTTCACTGATGGCCGGGAAGAAAGAAACCTGGCCTTATTGGACTTCGGAGCTAGTGGCATCTATTTAGATGAAGCATGGGCCAAAGAACGACAGATAGCACAAATACCTAAGGAAGTATCAGAACAAGTCCACACGGTGGATGGATCACTCTTGGCCTCAGGACCCGTACAGTATACCACCCCTACTTTCTGTCTCCAGTTTGGGAAACACCAAGAAAATCTTTCGTTTGATTTAATTTCATCACCACACCACGTCATGATCCTGGGAATTCCATGGCTCACACGGCACAACCCTTACATCAACTGGGAAACAAGAACTATTTCTTTATCCTCTCACTTCTGCCAACACCACTGCTACCTAGCAGGAGATTATTGGTCCCCAAAAGGTCTCTCAGCAGCACCCCCTACGGTGGGATGCTCTATTAACATCCTACAGGGAGTACCCAGTCATTATCAAGAATATGCCGATGTATTTCAGAAGCCAGAAAGACCTGAACTGCCACCCCATAGAGAATACGATTGCGCCATTCCTTTAGAACCAGATACAGTGGTTCCTTTCGGGCGAATGTACTCTCTAACAGAACCTGAGAAGCAGATTCTTAAGGAATACCTTGATGAGAACATACAGAGCGGATTGATTGCTCCCTCCTCTTCACCTGCAGGGGCTCCTCTCTTCTTTGTGCCTAAGAAGACGAAAGATTTGCGTCCCTGTATTGATTTCAGAGGATTAAACAAGATCACTATTAAGGATCGGTACCAGTTACCCCTTATTAAGGCCATCTAGAAGCAGTCAGAGGGGCATAGAGATTCACCAAGCTGGATCTCAGAGGAGCATACCATCTTTTAAGGATCAAAGAAGGTGATGAGTGGAAGACTGCTTTTAGAACACCCTTCAGTCACTACGAATATTGAGTAATGCCATTTGGACTCACCAATGCCCCTTCCATTTTTCAAAGGTTCATGGATTCTATTTTTTCCGATCTTCTACAACAAACAGTGGTTGTTTATCTCGATGACATTTTAATATTTTCTGCCCACCCAGAGCAACACTCTCAGCATGTTCTCCAAGTTCTAGAGAGACTCAGACAACACCATTTATTCTGTAAACCCGAAAAGTGCGAGTTTGATCAGACAGAAGTAAAATACTTGGGATATTGCATTAACCAAACTGGGGTCGCCATGGATTCAGACAAGGTGCAAGCTATATTGGACTGGCCATCTCCCTCGTCCATCAAGGAGACTCAGGGGGTCATTCCAACCTCGGAGGTAAAAGGCGCTTACTGCCGTTCAGAAGACCGCAATAACACCGCTGCGGCCGCGGTAAACCGCCACGGTCATTCTGACCCACAACAGGCAAACCGCCAAAATACAGACATCCACAAAAGTCCGCCACACCAAAGGGCAGCGAGAAACTGGCGATGAACAAACCTCCACCGTCATGCCAACAGAAATACGCCCACACTATCACGACACACGAATCCACGCGGCGGTCTTTCAACCGTGGTATTCCATTGGCGGTACACACCGCCGCGCTCAAAATACACACACACTTACAAAATACAACCACATTGGACAATTCAAAATACACACACCTGAGACACATACACACACCGCTCCCACACACCCAATTAAATATAAAACACACACCCACATCACCCACAAACCTCCACTCCTAGAGATTCGTGAACACGCACCGAGAAAAGACATCCGAGCACCCAGACGCCCAATTCACTGTCACCCAGCAATATTTGCACACACTTCACACAACACAACAATACACATCACCACACTTAGCACCACACAATCCACCCTACACATCACCCACACCACCCCATGGCACCGCAAAGACACCCCAGGTTCTCTGATGATGAACTCAGGGTCATGGTGGAGGAAATTGTACGAGTAGAGCCACAGCTGTTCGGGGCACAGGTGCAGCACACCACCATTGCCAGGAAGATGGAGCTATGGAGCAGAATAGTCGACAGGGTCAACGCTGTGGGACAGCACCCAAGAAATCAGGACGACATCAGGAAGAGGTGGAACGACCTACGGGGGAAGGTGCGTTCCATGGTATCCAGACACAACATCGCGGTGCAGAAGACGGGCGGCGGACCCCCACCTCCTCCCCCAGAATTTACAACATGGGAGGAGCAAGTCTTGAACATCCTGCATCCTGAGGGCCTCGCAGGAGTAGGCGGAGGAATGGACTCTGGTAAGGCAAATCTTAACTACTTCTCCCCCCCACCCCACCTGCATGCCAACTCATACCCCCACCCTCACCCTCACCCCCATCACATCCTACTCCTTGCAACTGTCTCACCATCACAACCCACCCATCCCAACACCCAGCCCTGCATGTGTCCACAAAGCATGGACACCCATCACTTAAGCATGCCCACTGCACATACACATACAAACCTCCCCCCCAACCACCGTCACAACAGCCCCCACAAAGCAATGCCAGCACTGGGGTACACGGGCACCCACCCATTGCACGCTATGACACACACAGAAGCAATAACCATGTTTTTATACCCCTGCAGGACCTGAACGCCACGTCACCGCGCAGGACGGTCCACAAATGTCCCCTCCACCCCCAGAAGAGGCCCACAGTGAGGACAGCAGCTCTGTCTCCCTGGATCTAGATGACCAGCCCGGTCCATCTGGGACCTCGGGACAGTCGGTTCCCCTCACACAGCCACAGGCCACAGTAGACCTTCCCCCCTCTGGGAACACCAGCACAGCACCCACCCAGCGGGCCCATACCTCTGTCCCCAGGACACGTCAATCAGCGGTGTGTCCACCACTACAGGGAACCCAGGCTAACCCACCACCCCAACAACAACAGGGACCCGGGGGCAGTGGTAGTGGGCCCAGGGAAACAGGGGAACTGGGAGGGCTGCTGTGCGACAGGGGGGGACAGGCCCAGGGAACCCACTCTCCACGAGGCCCTCTCCTCCATCATGGGAGCATACCACCGCTCCCAGGAGACGATGGCGATGGTCCTGGCCAGGTTTCAGGAGATCCAGCTTCTGCAGGAAGAACAGTATATGGGGTTCAGAGAGGAACTAAGAAACATCAGTTCCGCCATGGGTACCATCATAGTGGCCCTGAATGAGGTAGTCACAACATTGCGGGACACTGTAGCACCTCAAAGGGCCCCTGACACCAGCATGCACCAAGATCTGCCTACCACCTCCGCCGGCGCTAGTGGACAGGAGGCCCCGACACAAGACCAATAGGCCACCAGAACCCCACCCCCTGCAGAAGGAGAATCACCCCGCAAGCGGGCCCTGAGATCCAGGAAGAAGACAGAGTAAGATGTCAAGACCCCCGCCAGCAAAGGATACCGCCCTGATTGTCAACCCACTGTCCCACATTGTCACCCTGTCCAACCTTAAACTGCCCTTGCTCCACTTCCCCCAGGCATTTGGACAATGCACCTGTGAAACTGATAGTCTGGACTCTGCCATGGACAATCCTCCACCATCCCCCCTCACCGATTTGCAACCACCCATCCAATTTAGAGCACTTGAATAATAACACTTATTGCACAAAACAATCTGGAGTCTGGCTGTGATTTAGAACAAATGTATTAGACATGACCGTGCCAAAATGTTCATTCACATTGTGATGGTAACAAACCGCTGTCACACAGCTGTAGTCCATGGGGAAACAAAGCAGATGTCACGCAGTGGGGCCCACAGCTCTGAAAACGGAAGGGAAAGTCACAACACAGTTAGCATACACTGGGGGAAAAAGTCAGACAGTAGAGAGGTAGGAGTCTTTAAGTAAATGTAATATGCCGGTGTCTACTCTTACCTGTGTGTCACTGAAAATACTGCTGTATTACTGTGTTCCTGTCCTCTATGTCATCCTCTTCATCTTCCTCCTCTTCACTCTCCACAGGCTCCACAGCTGCTACAACACCACCATCTGGACCATCCTCCTGCAGAAAAGGCACCTGGCGGCACAAAGCCAGGTTGTGAAGCATACAGCAGGCCACGATGATCTGGCACACCTTCTTTGGTGAGTACATTAGGGATCCACCTGTCATATGGAGGCACCTGAACCTGGCCTTCAGGAGGCCAAAGGTTCGCTCGATCACCCTCCTAGTCCGCCCATGGGCCTCATTGTACCGTTCCTCTGCCCTTGTCCTGGGATTCCTCACTGGGGTCAGTAGCCAGGACAGGTTGGGGTAACCAGAGTCCCCTAATAGCCACACCCGGTGCCTCTTGAGTTGACCCATCACATACGGGATGCTGCTATTCCGCAGGATGTAGGCGTCATGCACTGACCCAGGGAACTTGGCATTAACATGGGAGATGTAATGGTCAGCCAAACACACCATCTGTACATTCATCTAATGATAACTCTTCCGGTTCCTGTACACCTGTTCACTCCTGCTGGGGGGGACCAAAGCAACATGTGTCCCATCAATGGCACCTATGAGGTGGGGATATGTCCAAGGGCATAGAAATCACCCTTCACTGTAGGCAAATCCCCCACCTCATGGAAAACGATGTAGCTCCACATGTGTTTCAGCAGGGCAGACAACACCCTGGACAACACCTTGGAAAACATAGGCTGGGACATCCCTGATGATATGGCCACTGTTGTTTGAAATGACCCACTTGCTAAGAAATGGAGTACTGACAGCACCTGCACTAGAGGGGGGATCCCTGTGGGTTGGCGGATGGGTGACATCAGGTCTGGCTCCAGCTGGGCACACAGTTCCTGTATAGTGGCTCGGTCAAGCCTGTATGTCAGTATGACAAGTCGTTCCTCCATTGTCGACAGGTCCACCAGCGGTCTGTACACGGGAAGATTCCTCCATCTCCTCGCATGTCCCAGCGGACGGTGCCTATGAAGGACAACAGCGAGCACAGAGTCAAGCAACCCACAGGTACGTAACCACAGCTTGCACATAGCATGATTCCCAATGCATTGAATGGCTTGTATGAGTGTTGGTGCATGGCCTAGGTATGTGTGACGCAGTTGGTAATTAGGCCATGTGGGCCCTTGAAATGGCGGCTGCCTGACCTGTGAAGTGCGACAGTGGGATGTGAGGTCAATGCGCTGGCATGACACACCTCGGCGGTAGGCGGTCGAAGACCGCAGCGCTAAGCCGCATTGGTTAACATAGAACCCTATGGGTTTCAGGAGCCAATGACGATGTGCGCCGGCGGTCGCGGTATGCACCGCCACGGTACGCACCGCCGCGGGCGTGACAGCCATTTTCTATCTGCTTAATCACTCGATACCTGATCTTCCACAGGAGAGGACCTACACTGCAAGTGCTGCTGTGACCTTGGTCTGGAAGAGACAATGGCTCATGCGACTGGGGAAAGACCCCTGCCTTCACTGCGGAGGAGTTGGAGAAACTTGTGGATGGGGTCCTCCCCCAGTATGCGCTACTCTACGGTCCTCCAGACCAAGAGGTAAGTACACTGGGACCATGCTTAGTGGGCAATGCCTGGGTTGAGTCGGGTGGACGAAAGATGGTGGGGAGGGGAGCGATTGAGGCATGCATCAAACGACAGATGAGAGCATGTGCCACATGGCAAGGGTGGGGTTGGGGGGCCCTCACATCGAGCATGCAGAAGGTGATGACAATTTTTCTCTCCCTGTACATGTCACATAGGTCAGCGCCCACCAGAAAGTCGCGATTTGGCGAGCCATCGCCAAGGACGTCCAGACCTTGGGGGTCCACAACAGACGGGGCACCCACTGCCGGAAGAGGTGGGAGGACATCCGACGCGGGAGCAGGAAGACAGCAGAGGCTCTGCTGGGGATGGCCTCCCAACGTAGGAGGGGTGCCAGTCGTCAATTGACCCCCCTGATGTCCCGGATCCTGGCGGTGGCCTACCCCGATTTGGATGGGCGCATGCGGACATCACAGCAGACACAAGGGGGTCAGTACAAATACATTCTGCTGACTTTGCGCGCAGTGGAGGTGTCTGGGTGGGGGAGGAGGGCTGTGGGTATCCCTAGGCCAGGGCGATTTCTGTAGGCTAGGCCCCTCCGTAAGGCATGGCCCTGTGCCCCCGCCCCCCACCTCTGTAGGGTGCCAAGTACAGGTATCCATGGCCCTGTGTCCTCTATGTGTGCAGTTGTCGTCCATAGCCTTGTAGGCCATGTCCCACGGATTGCGTAGTGGACCCCAAGTGTGCGGCGTAGTGCAGGGGGCTTCTGTGTCTGTCTTGTCCGCCAACGGTCGCGGTAATCCATGCACTCAACATGTCTTTATTTCTCCTCCCCCCCTTTTTTGTGGTCTTCCTGTTCATGTGTGCATTAGCATCATCAGGCGGAGGAGAAGTGGCATTGGAGCACGAGGGAGCTGCATCTCACATGGCCATGGCGGGCCATGCAACTGACTCGGATTTCACCAGTGAGCCGGAGGGCGAGGGGAGCTCCACAGCCGGGACTCGTGCTGATGTCAGTGACAGCGACTTGTCCTCTGAAGGATGCTCCCTTGTGGTGGCGGCAACATCCGTGCCCCCCGCAACAACAGGTACAGCCGCCAACCCGTGCACCAGCACCACCCTCCCAGCAGCCCCGCAGCGTTTGCCCCGTGCCCGCTCACCCAGGAATGTGGGCATCTCCTTCGCCGCAGGCACCTCAGGCCCTGCCCCTGTCACCCCTGCTGCCCTCAGTGAGGAGGTCATTGACCTCCTAAGGACCATCATTGTTGGGCAGTCTACCCTTTTGAATGCCATCCAGGGTGTACAAAGAGAGGTGCACCAGAGTAATGCATACCTGGAGGGCATTCATTCGGGTCAGGCTGCCCATCAGCGATCGTTCAACGCTCTGGCCTCAGCACTGACGGCAGCAATTGTCCCTGTCTCTAGCCTCCCCCCTCCAACTTCCTCCACCCAGACCCAATCCCCTGTACCTCTGCCTATCCCAGACACACCTACAGACCAGCCTGCACACAGCTCAACACCCAAGGGAAGCTCATCCAGACATAAGCACCACACATCACACAAGCATTCACACAAGCAACATCCACATGCAGACATACCAACAGCCACTGCCTCCACTGTGTCCCCCTCCTCCTCGTCTCCCTCCTCCCTCCCTGTGACGTCTCCACTCACACTTGCATGCACAACATCTTCAGCCACTACATGCATCACCAGCACACCCACCAGAACACTCCGCACACGTGCAGTCACCACCCCCAGTACCATTTACACGTCCCCTGTGTCCTCTCCAAGTGTGTCTGTCACCCCCTCCTCCAAACTACACAAACGCAGGCAGCCACCCACCCAACAGCCATCCACCTCACGACAGCCTCCAGCCCAAGCACCTGCACCCAAAGACACCAGACTTCACACTCCTACAACCACATCCTCTTCCTCCACTCCCATACCCACTACACCTACCCGTCCCTCTCTTTCCAAATTGCTTTTCCTTGCCAACCTTAACCTCTTTCCAACAACTCCCCCACCCCCTCCATCTCAAAAGACTCCAATCAGCACCTCAGCCACCACAAAACCGGGACCTGTGAAGACTGTTGTCCATGGACTGTGGAGTCCCCCACCCTCAAGGGCATCCAGTTCAGCTAGGAGCCAAGGCACGGCCAGCCCATCACCGGAAAAGCATCCTAAGATTGCCAGTGCCCGGCGCGAGCGACCAAAGACCCCAGGGACCAAAATCCCTACATTGGCTGCGTCAGGAAGTGGGGTGCCACCTGGCACACCGCCAAAGGTGGGAAAGGGCCACAAGCGTGCAGGGAAGGGTGGGAAGGGCAGCACGCCCGACAAGTCCGGCAGCAGGCCAGCTGGCCAGGAGGGCCCCACCAGCCCCATCCCAGGTGTGCAGGAGGACACACACAGGCCCGGTACTGCAGCCCAGGAGGGCCCCGCAAGCCACGTCCCAGGTGGGCAGGAGGACACCCACAGGCCGAGAACTGCAGCCCAGGAGGGCCCCGCAAGCCACCAGACAGAGGGGCAGGAAGGCCCCGCCAGCCACATGTCAGGTGGCGAGTGACATCCATGCCTGGGCCGGATCGCTGACCAGGACACTCATCTCAAGCACCGCTCCGCTGGGCACCGCCGTCTCAAGCACCGCTGAACTGGGTCCTTCATCTCAAGCACCGCTCCGCTGGGCACCGCCGTCTCAAGCACCGCTGAACTGGGCACTTCATCTGGAGCACCACTGAACTGGGCCCTTCATCTCAAGCACCGCTCCGCTGGGCACCGCCGTCTCAAGAACCGCTGAACTGGGCCCTTCATCTCAAGCACCGCTCCGCTGGGCACCGACGTCTCAAGAACCGCTGAACTGGGCCCTTCATCTCAAGCACCACTCCGCTGGGCACCGCCGTCTCAAGAACCGCTGCACTGGGCCCTTCATCTCAAGCACCGCTGAACTGGGCCCTTCATCTCAAGCACCGCTGAACAGGGCCCTTCATCTCAAGCACCGCTGGCCCATTGGCGGAAGGGGCAGGCCCACATCTGTGTCGGGCAGGGCTGCACAAAGCACTCTGGGCACTAGTCCCCCTTCAGTACCAGTGGAGACTGTTATCCACTTGAGAGACTGTGGCTTTGCACTCCCCAGGATTGAACAGTGGGCAAACCACCCACTGTAGAGACTTGAGAGACTGTGGCTTTGCACTCCTCAGGATGGCACAGTGGGAAAGCCACCCACTGTAGAGACTTGAGAGACTGTGGCTTTGCACTCCCCAGGATGGCACAGTGGGCAAGCCACCCACTGTAGAGACTTGGGAGACTGTGGCTTTGCACTCCCCAGGATAGCACAGTGGGCAAGCCACCCACTGTAGAGACTTGTGAGACTGTGGCTTTGCACTCCCCAGGATGGCACAGTGGCCATGGAGGCCCCTCGTGGATCTGGCGTCGTGGACTCATCTGGCTGAGGTGCCCCCCCTTCCCTTCCCCCTGAGGTGCCAGTAGTTTTCCTATCTGATGCCCCTGCAGTGTTCTCTCCGTTGGAGGCAGGTATCCTGTGTGGGCTTTGCCCATGTGTTTTGGCCCATGAACAATGGCTGATAGACATATCGGACTGGACAATTTATGTATATAAAGTTATAGATGTGTGATATATTTTATACTCAGTCTTACAATATAATTCTATATTTATAATCATTTCCTTTTGCCTTTGCATTCTTCCAGGGGGTTTGGGGGTGTAACTGTGATGTGTTGCTATGCATTGATGTGTGTGTTGTAGTGGTTGAGGGTGAGGGTGGGTGTGTCGCATATGTGTGTCCCCGTAATTTTTTGCCTCCCCCTCCCCTGTGTCGTAGGTGCAGTACTCACCGTTGTCTTCTGCGCCGGCGTTCGTGCTCCTGGTAGAGGAGCAGGAAGACAATGGCTGGTAGGATGTGTAGTTCGGGTTCTATGCTGTCCAGATTCCTCGTGGGGTGTATGGAGGTGAGCGTTTTCCGTTTGAAATGTCTGTTTCCGCTGTGTTTTTATCGGCGGGCTACCGCCCCGGAAAAGGTGGCGGATTGGTGGGTTGTGATAGGGTGGGCGGTACATTGTCTCCCGCCTGTCTGTTGGCGGTGACCGCCACGCTGTTTGTTTGTCCCGCCGTGGCGGGCGGTGTGTTAAAGTGGCGGTCTCTGTTGGCGGTTTCCGCCAGGGTCAGAATTGCATTTTTTTTACCGCCAGCCTGTTGCCGGTTTGACCGCCGCTTTAACACCGACTGCCAGGGTTGGAATGACCCCCTCAGTGTTTTTTGGGATTAGCCAATTTCTATCGACAATTTATAGCAGACTTTGCCCAGAGAACCAGCTACATTACTCAAACCCTTAAAAAAGACCATCTAAAGAAGGGCTTTTGTTGGACACAAGATGCAGAGTTAGCCTTTCAAGACTTAAAGAAAGCCTTTATTCAAGCTCCTATTCTATGACACCCAGACACCAGCAAACAATTCATTGTTGTCGCAGACGCCTCAGAAAGAGCCATTGGGGCTGCCTTACTGCAAAAACAAGACGATGATGATTTAGAGCACCCTGTATTCTACCTGTCACACATTTTATCCGATTCAGAAAGGAACTATTCCGTGCTAGAACGTGAATTACTCGCCTTAAAGACTGCGTGCACAGAATGGAGACACTTTCTGATGGGCTCAAAAGAACCCTTTGAAGCCCGGACAGACCACAGAAATCTACAATGCTTGAGAAACTTTCAATGTCAGAATAGCCGGCAGGCTCGATGGGCTTTCTTTTTCAGCCAATATGACTTTTATATCACATATATCCCTGGTTCTCAGAACATCCTGGTGGATGCCTTGTCCCGACGTTACCCTGAGTGTAGCGATTCTCCTGTACAGAACCCATTTGACAATAACAAGATCATTGGTTTAGTACAGACTTTTTTAGACCAAGTCAAGTCCGAATATTCCCGTCTAGAAGATACAGAGCTGAATAAGTTGCGTCCGCAACTTCATATAGATCAAGGGTATTATTATCATGATAAGGCCCTGTTCTTACCCACTAAGCTAGTACAGACTGAAGCCTTACGTATGTGCCATGATTCCCCCATTGCAGGTCATCGAGGAATGAAAGCTACCCAAGAACTTTTGCTTCGTTCCTTCTGGTGGCCAACTCTCAAGACAGATACTGAAGATTATGTATCATCCTGTCCTATATGTGCTCAAACCAAAACACCCCGTACTAAACCAGTAGCATTACTTCGCCCACTACCAGTTCCCCCAGGTCCATGGCACAATATCTCCACAGATTTCATGTGCTCTTTACCCTCTTCAATGGGAAATCAAGTAATTATGGTAACGTGGAATCCTTCACTAAAATGGCTCACTTCACGGCCTTAAGAAAGTTACCAACGGCAAAAGAATTAAGTCAAATCTTTACACAAGAAATCTTTTGACTTCATGGATTACCTCAGGTCATTATATCGGATAGGGGTCCTCAATATATCTCCCGATTCTGGAAACAATTCTGTAAGACCTTGGGAATCGAAGTGGCCTTATCATCAGGGTTCCATCCTCAAACTAACGGACAGACGGAACGACTCAATCAAGGCCTCAAACAATATTTACGTAGCTTCTGCAATGCTACGCAGAGTAATTGTTCTACCTATTTACCACTTGCAGAATTCTCCTACAACAACTCCATACACAGTGCTTCGAAAGTCTCCCCTTTCTATGGCTCTTACGGTTTCCATCCTAAGGCCTTCCCGACTCCCGTGAAAGATACCTCCAATCTTCCTGCCATCTCCTCTTATGTTCGACAGCTACGGGGTGTCCAACGTGTTATCCATTCAAACCTTGTGGCCACTAAGTCACGCATGAAAAAGATGGCTGATAAGAGACGCTGTGAGGCTCCTCAATATCAGGTCCATGATAAGGTTTGGCTTTCCTCTAGATTTCTGCCTCTCCGTCTTACTCAGAACAAATTTAAACCCCGTTATTATGGTCCCTTCCTGATTCTCAAAAGGATTAACCCAGTGTCTGTGCGTCTTCGCCTGCCCCAGACTTGGAAGATACACCCTGTATGCCATATCTCTCAACTCAAACCTTACCTCCCTGATCCTTTTCACAGACAATTCTCCTGTCCTCCCCCTCTGTTGATTGATAATGTGCCTGAGTACGAGGTCCAGGAGATCTGTGACTCTCGGTTTTTCCATGGCCGCCTCCAATATCTTATTCATTGGAAGGGCTACCCTATGAGTGACTGTTCTTGGGAGGATGCCCATTCGGTTCATGCCCCTCTTTTGGTCCGTCGCTTTTTTCGGCTTTTCCCTCTCAAACCTGGGGCCTCGGGGGGGACCTACTGTCGCGTCGCTGTGGCCGCGACTGCAAGCACGGGCCGCGGCGGCGCGGCATTCGGTAAACACCGCGGCCCACAAGCAAGCCGCGGGGGAAGCACTGCGGCTTGCAGGCAGCCCGCAGGGGAAGCCGTGAGTCCGGCCAGGGGACCCGGCACTCGCCACGCCCCCTTTTTTCGTTTCTGCTGCAAGGGCAGACGCGGCAGGAGATGAGACCCCGAGTTGGGTCTCGAACCTGCCGCGCATAGCGCATTTAGTGCGCTTAACATTCTGGCACATTAGGCTTATTAGGAAACCCTCTTTTTCCACCACTTACCGGCCATACAAGCAAAAGACAGATGTTTGCACATGATTCTCTTTTATACATGTCCTTCTCTTTCCCAGAATGCTGCTCACTTCCTCTCTTCCCAGCATGCATTGTTTCTCTTTGTTTGGACGCATGTTCTTTATTCATTGTTATAATCTCTTCCCCAATCCAAGATGGTGGTGTTTCTACTTCCTGTTTTCTACTTCCTGTCTAGGGGTATATAAGGGGAATTCAGCTTCTTGCTCATTGCGTTGCAACACTCCTTTGGTGGTAGTCACGCTCCGGCTGGTTTCCTCTTGTGGATCCAGTTATTCCTGACCTGTCTTCGTCTCCAGTTTTCCTGTACTCTCGGATCTTCAGTTCTAACGTCCTTGTGTCCTCCTTCTGTTTCAGGGAGTTCCTGTTGGAGTTTTTTTACCCTTTTGGGGTTTTTCCTCTGGGACTCCTTCTGGAGGGCACGGGCTGTAGTGGCTTGCTATTGTCAAACAGCACCGTGGCTACCGGAAGGGGTCGCCCCTACCTCGGCCAGAGCAGAGCCTGCTGGAATTGGGGTCGTTCCCCAACTCTCATCAACTTCGACGGTAAGCCCAGTGAAAACCGTGACAGCGACGTCCGGTGCGGTGGAGTCCAGGAGGTCCCATAGTTCAATGGCGTGCTTGTGGACGGAGCGTGCGTTGATGAGGATGCATTTGAGGTGGTTATTGGCGCGTGGGCTGGCGGGCGGGGTGCAGTCGCGGTGGAAGGTGAGTTTGCAGGTGCGGCATGCAAGGTGTCCATGGGTGCGTTTAGGGTTGGCTTGGAAGCAGGTTCTGGAGCGTCCTGGGTTGAGTGCATGGAGGGAGGTGGGGTCGTAGCGGTGATGCGGGGTTTGGGAGTGCTGGGGGCCAGGGGTCGTGGCGCTAAGAGGGAGGAGGGGGGGAGGAGGGGTCAGCTGGGGGCGGGGGGCGGGAGGCGGGAGGGGGGCAACGAATGGAAGCAGAGGGGGCGGGCCGAGCGGGAGGTGGCGGCGGGAAAGCAGAGGGCGGGGGGTCAGGTAGAGGGGAAGGGAGAAAAAAGATAGGTGAGGGGGGATTACAGAGGAGGAGAGGAGTCAGGAAGAAGAAGAGAGGAGTAGAAGAGGAAGGAGAGAAGAGTCAAGAAGAAGAGGAGTAGAAGAGGAAGGAGAGAAGAGTCAAGAAGAAGAGGAGTAGAAGAGGAAGGAGGGAAGAGTCAAGAAGAAGAGGAGTAGAAGAGGAAGGAGGGAAGAGTCAAGAAGAAGAGGAGAGTCCAGAGAAGCAGAGGAGGGAAGAGTCCAGAAGATGAGGAGAAGGCCACATAAAAAGAGAAGGAACACACAGAGAAGAGTACAGAAGAAGAAAGAACAAGCAGGACGGGGTGCAGAGGAGAATTGAAGAACATGGATGAAGAAAGAACACGCAGGACGGGGTGCAGAGGAGAAATGAAGAACACAGATGAAGAAAGAACACGCAGGACTGGGTGCAGAGGAGAAATGAAGAACACAGATGAAGAGCAAAGCAGGAAGAGAACGCGGTGAGGAAGAGGAGAAATGAAGAACACAGATGAAGAAAGAACACGCAGGACGGGGTGCAGAGGAGAAATGAAGAACACAGATGAAGAGCAAAGCAGGAAGAGAACGCGGTGAGGAAGAGGAGAAGGGAAGAACACAGATGAAGAGCAAAGCAGGAAGAGAACACGGTGAGGAAGAGGAGAAATGAAGAACACAGATGAAGAAAGAACACGCAGGACGGGGTGCAGAGGAGAAATGAAGAACACAGATGAAGAGCAACGCAGGAAGAGAACGCGGTGAGGAAGAGGAGAAATGAAGAACACAGATGAAGAGCAAAGCAGGAAGAGAAAGCGGTGAGGAAGAGGAGAAATGAAGAACACAGATGAAGAGCAAAGCAGGAAGAGAACACGGTGAGGAAGAGGAGAAATGAAGAACACAGACGAAGAGCAAAGCAGGAAGAGAACGCGGTGAGGAAGAGGAGAAATGAAGAACACAGACGAAGAGCAAAGCAGGAAGAGAACACGGTGAGGAAGAGGAGAAATGAAGAACACAGATGAAGAGCAAAGCAGGAAGAGAACGCGGTGAGGAAGAGGAGAAATGAAGAACACAGATGAAGAGCAAAGCAGGAAGAGAACACGGTGAGGAAGAGGAGAAATGAAGAACACAGATGAAGAAAGGGCACGCAGGACGGGGTGCAGAGGAGAAATGAAGAACACAGATGAAGAGCAAAGCAAGAAGAGAACGCGGTGAGGAAGAGGAGCGGGGCACAGAGGAAGAGCAGAACACGGAGCAAGTGGGCTGCAGAAGAGGAGCAGAGAGCGGAGGAGGATGGCTACCAGAAGGAGGAGCAGAAAGCGAAGGGAAATGTACAGCAGAGGTGCGGAGAAAGGTTGGAGGAGAGAGCGGAAGGCAGAAGACAGAAGTTCAGGGACAGGAGGTGAGTAGAGCAGGGCTGGGCGAGGGGCTGGGCGGGGAGGAGTACTTACGGTTTTAGCTGGTCTTGCTGGGAGGTGTCAGGAGCCTGGGCAGGTGGAGCTGCAGCGGCAGGGGAAGCGACCTACCCTAGGGTCAAGGGTCGCCAAAGTATAAATATGGAGTTCGGTTTGCACTGAATTAGCATAAAAACAATTACGATAATTCGGCGCAAACAAAGTATAAATATGCCCCTAAAAGTGCTGAAAAAAATGGCACAAAGAAATTTATTAGCCCCTTTGCATACCTTATGCCTGGTGGAGGTATAATGTAGCACAAAGGGTAACAAAGCGGCACAATGCACGTATTGCGCCACTTTGTAAATTTGGGGGCATATTTATGCTTGTTTTGCGCTGAATATGCATCATTTATTTTTACACAAATTCAGTGTAAAACTAACTCCATATTTATACTTTGGCGCTAGACCTGTCTCACGCCAAAGTTATGGAGGTAAAGTCATTTTTGGGACGTGGAAACCTACCTTGCGTCAATGAGATGCAAGGTAGGCGTTCCCGTGCAAAAAATGACTCTATGGCCTTAGCGCCATATTCATCCCCCTGTGCTCAAATCACAGACAAGTGGGAGGAGGGGTCAAATAATCGTGCAAAGCTTGCTTTTCACCATTATTTAATGCCTGGGTCAGGGCAGGGAAACTGTGGGTCTATTTCCATGGTGGAACACCATGGAATAAGTCCACATGTGCCCTCCCCAGGCTCCAGGGACACACACACCAGATGGACAGCGGAGGATGTAAGGTAAGAATAGGTAAGTACAGGTAGGTATTTTTTTTTTTAAGTTCATTGGGGGGCCTGAATTGGCCCCTCTACATGGCACTGGGTGCAATGGCCATGCCCAGGGGACCTTAGTTCCCTGTGCTGGCCATTGGGGTGGTGGGCATGAATCCTGTCTTTTCTAAGACAGGAGTCATGTGGTATAGATGGTTTCGTGTCAGAAAATGACACGAGGCTGGTTAGAGTCACTTTTATGTTTTTTACTCTAACCTGCCTAATGTAATTTTTGGGTGTAAAACCACCTTCTCCCATACGGCACCCCCATCTGGCTAACGTCTTTTTTTTTACGCTAGCATTCCCTTTGCACCAGCTTGCATCATTCCATAAATATGGTGCCAGGCTGGCACTCAAGAATGGTGCAAGCCAGTGCAAAACATTTTGATGCAAAACTTTGGTAGTGTAGTTTTGCACCAAAAATTATAAATATGCCCCTTGGTGCGGTGATTCTGGCCTTGTTGGGCCACATCAGTATAATAAAATGGGGCTAATGTGGTGCAAGGAGGCATAGAATTTTGAGACTAGTTCCCTAACTACTGCCATGGTAGATATGCACACACATGGTGGCATTTAGTGGGGCGCTAAGAGATGCAGGAAATGCACCATTGTACTGGGTGCAGCACAACGTTTTCAAAATCAGGCCATAAGTTTTCAGATAAAAGTGTCTCAAAGTGACTTAGGCCCATATTTATGAAAAAAAGCGAACAACTTTTGTGTTGTCATTTTCTTAACACCATCCGTACACCATATTTAAGAAATGACTCACAATGGCGCTAAGGAATGGTTAGTGTCTATAAAAAAAACAAAAAAACTATAGCTGGTGAGGTACGCTGCAGATGGTTTTGGTGGCCTCTGAGCGGAATGGGGGGAGGCGGACTCTTTGGGTTCTGCCTGTGAGAAAGGAGGTGACACAGTCCAGGGCTCTGTCATGGATTCCTGCATTGCTGAGGCGTGAGTGTAGGGTGTGGTGGCAGACAGTGTTGAATGCGGCCGAGAGGTCCAAGAGGATGAGGGCTGCGGTTTTGTTGTTGTCCAGTATGGTTCTGAGGTCGTCGGTGGCAGTGATGAGGGCAGTTTTGGTACTGTAGTTCTTGCGGAATCTGGATTGGGAAGGGTCCAGGTTGCAGTTCTCCTCAAGGAAGCAGGTTAGTGGTCTGTTGAAAGCCTTCTCAATGACTTTTGCTGTGAAGAGGAGCAGGGAGATAGGCTGGAAGTTCTTGAGGTACTTTGGGTCCGCTTTGGGTTTTTTGAGGAGGGTGTTGATTTCGGCTTGTTTCCAGCTCTCCTGGAAGGTGGCTGACTCGAAAGAGCTGTTGATGATCTTCAGTAGTTGGGGTGCGATGAAGGAGCTTGCTTTGTTGAGGATGTGGTGAGGGCAGGGGACCAATGGAGAGCCAAAGTGGATGGTGTTTGTGATTTCAACTGTGTCGTTGTCGTTGAAGGGGGGTCCAGGAGAACAGGAGGTTGGTTGGAGGTGAATCTGTGGTATTGGTGGTTGCCGGGGGAGTCTGGGTGCTGAAGCTGTCATGGATGTCTGCAATCTTGTGGTGGAAGTAGGCAGCTAGGGAACCGCAGAGGTCTTGGGATGGGGGGATGTCGTTGGAATTGGAGCTGGAGTTAGAGAGTTTCTTAACCCCTATTTTAATTAGGACGATCTGCCCCCAAGGGGGGCAGAAACCACTAGGCACCGGGGATTTTTTTTTTGTGTTGTTGTTTTACAGATGGGGAGCGACCCATTAGGCAAGGGTCGCTCCCCTGGGGGCAAATTGTATTTAGACCATTTCTGCCCCTCTTGGGGGCAGATCGGAGGATTTTGGGTCAATCTGCTCCCAAGGGGGGCAGAAACAACTAGGCACCGGGAATCTTTTTTTTTGCGCCAATGTCACGCAGGGGGAGCGACCCCGTCGACAAGGGTCGTTCCCCGGGAGGTTGGGGGGCTAATTTATTTTAAGCCTTTTCTGCCCCACCTGGGGCCGGCTGAGCTAGAGGCCAAAATCCACAGGTAGTCACTTTGCAAAAAACACCTCTGTTTTCTGTGAAAAAATGTGATGTGTCCACGTTGTGTTTTGGGCCATTTCCTTTTGTGGGCACTAGGCCTACCCACACAAGTGAGGTACCATTTTTACTGGGAGACTTGGGGGAACGCTGGGTGGAAGGAAATGTGTGGCTCCTCTCAGATTCCAGAACTTTCTGTCACCGAAATGAGAGGAAAAAGTGTTTTTTGGGTCAAATTTTGAGGTTTGCAAAGGATTCTGGGTAACAGAACCTGGTCAAATCCCCACAAGTCACCGCATTTTGGAGTCCCCTAGGTGTCTAGTTTTCAAAAATGCGCTGGTTTCCCCAGGTGCCGACTGAGCTAGAGGACAAAATCCACAGGTAGGCACTTTGCAAAAAACACCTCTGTTTTCTGTGAAAAAATGTGATGTGTCCATGTTGTGTTTTGAGCCATTTCCTTTCATGGGCGCTAGGCCTACCCACACAAGTGAGGTACCATTTTTATCGGGAGACTTGGGGGAACACAGAATAGTAAAACAAGTGTTATTGCCCCTTGTCTTTCTCTACATTTGTTCATTCCAAATGTAAGGCAGTGTGTAAAAAGACGTCTATTTGAGAAATGCCCTGTAATTCACATGCTAGTATGGGCACCCCGGAATTCAGAGATGTGCAAATAACCACTGCTTCTCAACACCTTATCTTGTGGCCATTTTGGAAATATAAAGGTTTTCTTGATACCTATTTTTCACTTTTTATATTTCAGCAAATGAATTGCTGTATACCCGGTATAGAATAAAAACCTATTGCAAGGTGCAGCTCATTTATTGGCTCTGGGTACCTAGAGTTCTTGATGAACCTACAAGCCCTATATATCATCGCAACCAGAAGAGTCCAGCTGACGTAACGGTATATTGCTTTCAAAAATTTGACTTCGTAGGAAAAAGTTACAGAGTAAAATGACTGTTTTTTTCACCTCAATTTCAATATTTTTTTATTTCAGCTGTTATTTCCTGTAGGAAACACTTGTAGGATCTACACAAATGACCCCTTGCTGAATTCAGAATTTTGTCTACTTTTCAGAAATGTTTAGCTGGGATCCAGCATTGGTTTCTCACACATTTTGGTCACTAACTGGAAGGAGGCTGAAAGCACAAAAAATAGTAAAAATGGGGTATGTCCCAGTAAAATGTCAAAATTTTATTGATAAATTGGGTTTACCATTTCAAGTCTACCTGTTCCTCAAAGCTGGGAAGATGGTGATCTTGCCCCCGCAAACCCCTTGTTGGTGCCATTTTCAGGGAAAAAAGCACGAGCTGCCTTCTGCAGCCCTTTTTTCCCATTTTTTAAAAACAAAACAAAATGTTCACTGTATTTTGGCTAATTTCTTGGTCTCCTTCAGGGGAACCCACAAAGTCTGGGTACCTCTAGAATCCCTAGTATGTTGGAAAAAACAGATGCAAATTTGGCATGGGTAGCTTATGTTAACAAAAAGTTATGAGGGCCTAAGCGCGAACTGCCCCAAATAGCCAAAAAAAGGCTCAGCACAGGAGGGGGAAAAGGCCTGGCAGCGAAGGGGTTAACAATGTTGTAGAGCTCCTTGTGGCTGTGTGCTTTGTTGTTGATTCAGTCTTTGAAGGCGGTTCTCTTGGCAGTTCGGATGAGTTGGTGATGTCTGCGGATGGCGTCTTTGAAGGCTGTGTGGTTGTCCGGAGTCTGATCTTGGCACCACTTTATTTCGAGTCTATGGCAAGTTTTCTTAGATTCATGGAGGTCGGCGGTAAACCAGAAGGCCCTTCTGTCGGTATGTCTGTTGGAGGGATTCTTGATCGGGCCAGAGTATTGGTACAGGTATTGATCCATTGCCTGAAGTTGCTGGCAGCTGTGTCAGTGTCAGTGGTGTCGCTGGGTGGGTTCTGGGGGAGGGTCACAATAAGTTGGTCTTCAGTGACCTTGTTCCAACTGTGGTGGGGGATCCATTGTGGGTGGTGATGTGTTGTGGGTTTCTTGAAGGAGAAGTGGATGCAGCGGTGATCTGTCCAGTGGAGTTCGGTGGTGCGGCTGAAGGAGAAGTGATTGCTGGTGGAGAAAGTAGGGTTGAGTGACGATCTATTTGAGGCCGAGGTTGGAGAGGTTGTCGAGCAGGGTGGCGGTGTTGTTGTTGTTGGTGTTCTCGAGGAGGAAGTTTAAGTCCCCGAGGAGTATGTAGTCAGTGGATGCGAGAGCGTGTATGCTGATAACGTCAGTGATGGAGTCGCTGAACTGATGTCGGGGCCAGGGGGCCTGTAGATGAGGGTTCCTCAGAAGGAGGTGTGAGGGTCAGTGTGGATCTGAAAGTGCAGGTGCTCGGCAGTGCTGAGGGTGTCTTCGGTGCTGATCATGATCCTAAGGGTGTTCTTGTGGATGATGGCTATGCCCCCTTCTGGTTTGTTGGAGCGGTCCCTGGGGGTGATCTTGTAGCCGTCTGGGTTGGCTATGGCGATGTCAGGCGCTGAGGAGGGGTTCATCCAGATCTCGGTCAGGAAGGCGACGTCTAGGGAGGCTGAGTCGAGAAGATTCCATAGCTCTACTGCGTGATTGTGGACAGAGCAGGTGTTGAGCAGGATACCTCTGAGATGGTTGTGTCCTGTCTTGTTGGGTAGATCGTTGGAGTGAAGGCTGGTGAAGGTGCAGTTCCAGAAGGAGATGGGTCCGCGGGTGGTCTGCAGGGAGGCTTGAAGGCAGGGAGGAGGGTGGCGTAGTTTTAGTGAAGACGTGCGCAGTGGTTGGAAAAAGGGGGTGAGGCCACAGGGGTAGCAGCAGCAGGAGTGCAGCGAGAGAGAGAGAGAGAGAGAGGAGGGGGCGGGGCCACAGGGGCAGCAGCAGTGGGGGAGCGAGAGAGGGGGGAGAGCAAAGTGTGAGAGAGAGAGCGGAGTGAGAGAAAAGCGGGAAAGAGTGAAACACGAAGGAAAGGAGCACAAAAGAGACAGACAGAAGTGAAATCAAAAACAGATAACAAGGCAGAACAAAGGAGGAGAGAGGCAGAGGGCAAAAGGAGCACAAAAAGGGATAGACACAGAGAGCAAAGCAGAAAAAGGAGGAGAGAGGCAGAGCTCTCCCACTAGACACCAAGGATGACTTGCAGGCAGAAGCATGCGGGTGGAGGAGGGCCTTGAACTCCTGACAGGAGGGGGGCTAGCATCATTTTTAGGAAGGGAAAGCCTACCTTGATTCTCGCTGATGCAAGGTGGGTTTGCTCTTCCTGGAAATGTTGCTAACTCCAATATTTTGATGCTAGATGGGTCTAGCGTCAAAATCTAAATATGGAGTTAAGTTAGCACCACTTTAGCATCAAAATTAATGATGCTAAGGCGACACTAACCTTCCAAATATATGTGCCTAAGGCCTCATTTATACTTTTTGATGCGAACCTGCGTTAGCGCAGGTTTGCGTCAGAAAGTATAGCTCCGGCTAGCGCCATTCCAGAGCACCAGCCGGGTTCCATAATTAAGGAATGGCGCAAGCTGGCGCTAAGGCCAGGTTAGCGTCAAACTACATGATGCTAACAGGGTGGGGGAGGCGTAGGGAAAACTGGAGTTTGTGCTTGAAAGAATGGCACTAGTCAGGTTAGAGTCAAAATAATGACTCTAACCTGACTAGTGCCCTTGTTAGATGCACAACCCCCACGGGTATGACTCCTGTCTTAAGTCCCCTGGGCATGGTCATTGGGCACAGTGCCATGCAGGGGGGCCAAGTTAAGGCCCCCTAGAGGGAATTTAAAAAAATACTTACCGGGACTTACCTGGGATGGGTCGCCCATCTTGTGGTCTCCCTCTGGCGTGTGTGGAGGTGTCCCTGGGGCAAGGAAGAGCACCTGTGGGCTCGTTCCATGGTCTCTGACCATGGAAACATGCCCATAGGTCCCCTAAGGCCTGCCCTGACCCAGGAGTTAAATAATGGTGTAAAGCAAGCTTTCCACCATTATTTGACCCTTCCCCCGCCCGTGCACCATTTTAGCACGGGGATAAATATATCGCTAAGGCCATACAGTCATTTTTTGCACTGGAATGCCTACCTTACATCTCATTTATGCAAAGTAGGTTTCCATGTCCAAAAAATGAGAGTTTTGCACCGAATTTGTGTTTTAAAAAAACTATGCAAATTTGGCCCAAAACAAGTATAAATATGCCCCTAAGTGCATAATCAAACTTTACAGTTTCATCTAATTAATAAACTAAGGGGCAGATTTATGCAGAGTGGAGCTGCACCGAGTGCAGTGCCACTTTCCCTGTGCCCCTTAGCACTCACCTACCTCCACCATGTGTGCGCCGAATTTTAAATACGGCACACAATGGCCCAGGGTAGGGAACAATAGCATAATTTTATGTGACGGTATTGATGTACTCTGCAGGAGTCACGCCAAAATGTTGGTGCTACTCCTGCAGAGTACATAGAGGCCCATTCTAAATAATAGAAGCACCTTTTAACGCCTGTCTAGAGCAGGGGTTAAAAGTGCCGTAAAAAATGGTGCAAGGAAATCTCATAGATTTCCTTGCGCCATGTTTGTGCCCCCCCCATGGGGGAACGCCCCCTTCGAGTACATTATGCCTGGCACAGACATAATGTAGCGCAAAGGGTTACAGAGTGGCGCAATGCATGCTTTGTGCCGCTTTGTAAATACAGTTCAGGGATTTTGGCTTCATTGTGCCACATTAACGTAAAGAATAATTATGCTAATGCAGTGCAAGGAGGCGCTAAGGGATTATAAATATCCCCTAAAAATGGTTCTTTTATGTTTGGCTCGAAAATAAGTTGCTGTCCCTTCTTTCACAAGAGGAAACAAACACAAATGATTCACAGAACTGGGTTTATTCTATCAATTCTTTTGCTCACCATGCCACCCCAATTTGGACCCAGCCGTATGCAAATCAGTCTTGACCCTGAACCCCATGGGAACAATCGAGCCCAAACTACCATGCCAGTTACTCCCTTGACCTGAAACAAGCATCCAGGAACTGATTTTTTGGTATCATCCAGTAGCAGCCATGCTAGCTTGAAAACAGTACCAGAGTGAGCCTGTGACTCACGTCTGGGCACACTTGGCACACTTAAGGTGACAAAAGCAAACAAACATAAATGATGGATGGAATACAGAACCAAGAAAACGCTCATCTCCAGTCATAGATTTGAGTTTAAACCATCAATTCTTTTGCTCACCTCACCACCCCCAGTTTGGGCACAGCTATATGCAAATAGCCTTGACCCAGTTACCCATGGGAACCATCTAGTCTGAACTGCCAAACCAAGTCCTCCCCAGACTTAAAAAACAAGCATCCTGAAACCACTTTCTGGGTATCATCCTTCATCAGGCAGCCTAAAGTAAATCCAGAGGCATCGTGAGCCCGGGACCCACATCTGGGCATACCCAGCGCACTTAGAGCAAAAAAAGCAAACAAATAAAAATGATGGAGGAAATGCAGAATCAATCAAACATTCACTCCCAGTTGCAGATCTAGGTTTAATCCATCAATTATTTTGCTCACCACACCACCCCAGTCTGGAGACAGCTATATGCAAATCATTCTTGAGCCTGTCACTCATGGGAACCGTCTAGCCTGAATTCCCCGACCATGTCTTCCCCAGACTGGAAACAAGCATCTTGAAACCTGTTTCTGGGTATCACCCTTTATCAGGCAGGGTAACGTAAGGCCAGAGGCATGGTGAGCTTGGGACCCACGTCTAGACATACCCAGACTCCCTCACCACTTACTTCCGTTGAAAGATCGAAGACATCCACAACAGCTTCAATCCCCAGACCCACCAGCCAACCACAGACAGCCACGAACCCAACGCACCAAGCAACATCAACCCTATATGCGCCTGGATCCACGTCAACAATGAAGACACCATCAACACCATGGCCTCCATCCACTCTGGCTCCCCCTCAGACCCCAGCCCACACCAGATCTTCAACAAAGCCAGCAACATCATCGCCCCCACCTCTAAGCCATCATCAACAGCTCCTTCGAGACAGCCACCTTCCCGGAGAGCTGGCAACACGCCGATGTCAACGCCCTGTTGAAGAAACCCAAGGCGGACCCAGATGACTGCAAAAACTACCGGTGCATCTCCCTCCTCCCCTTCCCAGCGAAGGTCACTGAGAAAATCGTGAACAGCTAACTATCCCACTTCCTGGAAGACAGCAAAGCGCTCAATACCTCCAAATCTGGATTTATCAAGAACCACAGCACTGAGACCGCACTCATTGCTGCTACAGATGACATCAGGACCATGCTCGACGAAGGTGAAACCGCAGCGCTCATCCTCCTGGACCTCTCCGCTACCTTCAACACCGTTTGTCACCACTCCCTTCGAACACGCCTCCACAATGTCGGGATCTGCAGCAAGGCCCTCGACTGGATCTCTTCATTCCTCTCAGGCAGAACCCAGAGAGTCCACCTTCCACCTTACCTGTCCGAATCCTCCGAATCCATCTGTGGCGTCCCCCCAGGGATTCTCCCTCAGCCCAACACTTTTCAACATTTACATGGCTCCTCTTGCCAACATCGCACAATCCCACCACATCAACATAGTATCCTACGCAGACGACACCCAGCTGATCATCTCCCTCACGAAAGACACTACAACCGCAACAAACAACCTCCACAATGGACTTCACGCCATCCCCAACTGGATGGAATCAAGCCGCCTCAAGTTAAACACAGACAAAACAGAGATCCTCATCTTCGGCAGCAACCCCTCCGCTTGGAACGACTCCTGGTGGCCTACCTCCCTGGGAGCCGCACCCACACCCACCACTCAAGTACGAAACCTGGGAATCATCTTGGACTCAGCACTCAGCATGACTCTGCAGGTCAACACAGTCTCCTCTTCCTGCTACAACATCCTTTGCATGCTCTGCAAGATTTTCAAGTGGATTCCCGTTGAAACCAGAAAGACAGTCACCCACGCCCTGGTCAGCAGCCGACTGGACTACGGCAATGCACTCTATGCAGGAACCACGGCCAAACTACAAACGAAAATGCGACGTATCCAAAACGCCACTGCCCAACTCATCCTCGATGTCCCACGCCGTGACCACATCTCTGCCCACCTCAGAGACCTACACTGGCTACCCGTATCAAAGAGGATTACCTTCAAACTACTCACCCACACACACAAAGCCGTCCTCAACACAGGTCCGGCCTACCTCAACGACAGACTCACCTTCCACACTCCCGTCTGCCAGCTCCCCTCCTCCAGCCTCGCCCTTGCCTCCGTCCTCCACATTCGTCGCACCACAGCCAGAAGAAGATCTTTCTCTCACCTCGCCGCCAAGACCTGGAACTCCCTACCGCTCCACCTACACCAGACCCAGGACCACCTGACTTTCAGGAAACGCCTCAAGACATGGCTATTCCACCAGTAGCTCCCCCCCCAACGCCTTGAGACCCTGACGGGTGAGTAGTAAGCTTTATAAATGACGTGATTGATTGAGATTGATTGATTGATTGAGTGCACTCAGGGGAAAAAAGCAAACAAACACAAATGATGGAGGAAATGCAGAACCAATCAAACATTCACTCACAGTCACAGATTTGGGTTTAATCCATCAATTCTTTTGCTCATCACGCCACCCCAGTTGGAACCCAACCAATGCAAATCAATCTTGACCATGTTCCCTGTGGGAACAGTCTAACCCGAACTGCCAGGTCAAGTCCTCCTTGGAAATAAGCATCCTGAGACCGGGTTCTGGGCATCACCCTTCATAAGGCAGACTAATTTGAATCCAGAAGCATAGTGAGCCTGGGACCCACATCTGGGCATACCCAGCACACTGATGGGCAGATTTTAAGAAAAGTGTTGCAGCGCGTTGCTGCAACAAAATTGGCAGTGCCACGCTGCGTCACTCTAGAAACGCAAGGATGTGCCGTATTTAACTGAATGCAGCACACAAAAAAAAGCAAAAAACGAGGAGGAATAAAAGTATTCGTCCTCGTTGCGTCGTGCTAACGCCACCCCTGTGGGTGGTGTTAGATTTTGCTGCTGCCTCAGGTTTATCAGATTTCATAAATCTGATGCAGCTTCAAAATGCAATGGGTGTTGCTGTGGCATGCCCACAGCAACACCATTGCACGCCCCTTCCACGCACAGTGCTGTGTGGGAAAGGGCTGTACTTACAAGGTGATGTTAAGCCACAAAAAGTGGCTTAACGCCACCTTGTAAATACGGCGCTGTGCTTAGCGCCCAGGAGCATCACTAAAAGTGACGCTCCTGTGGTGCTAGCGCCTATAAATTTGGCCCTTGGGGTGAAAAAAGCAAACAAACAAAATGATGGATGGAATGCAGAACCAATGAAACATTCACTTCCAGTCACAGATCTAGGTTTAATCCATCAATTCCTTTGCTCACCACATCACCCCAGTTTGAACCTAGCCATTGCAAATCAGTCCTGACCCTGTTCCCCATAGAACAGTCTAGCCAAAATGACCTGTACAGGTCCTTCCTGGACCAGAAACAAGCATCATGAGACCGGTTTCTGGGTATCACCCTTTATCAGCCAGGCTAGCTTGAGTCCATTGGTATAGTGAGCCCAGAACTCACGTCTGAGCATACCAGCTACACATAGGGCGGCAAAAGCAAACAAACACAAAAGATGGACGAAATGCAGAACCAATCAAACATTCACCCACAGTCACAAATCCAGGTTTAATCCACCAACTCTTTTGGTCACCACAGCTTGGGCCCAGCCATATACAAACCAACCTTCATGCTGTTCCCCATGGAAACAGTCAAGCCTGCACAGCCAGTCCTCCCGAGACTGTAAACAAGCATTCTGGGACTGGTTTTTAGGTATCAAACTTCATCAGACAGGCTAGCTTGAATGTACCGGCATAGTGAGCCTATCACTCCTCATCAGCAGGCTACCTTGAATCCAGTGGCATAGTGAGTCTGGGACTCACATCTGAGCATACCTGACACACTTAGAGTGAGAAAATCAAACAAACCCAAATGATGGAAGGAACGCAGAACTTATCAAACATTCAACCCATATCACAAATCTGGGTTAAATTCATCTATTCTTTTTCTCACCACTCCACCCAAGTTTGGACCCAACCATATACAAATCAGTCTTGACACTGTTCCCGTAAGGAACAGTCTAGCCAGAACTACCAGACCAGATCCTTCATTGCCAAGAAACAAGCACATCTTACAACCGGTTTTTAGATATCACCCTTCATCAACCAGGCTACCTTGAATCCAGTTGCAAAGTGAGCCCGGCACCCTTGTCTCACCATACCCAGCGTACTTAGGGCGACAAAAGCAAACAAGCACAATTGATGGAGGAAATGTAGATGTAATCAAACACTCACCCCAGTCACAGATATGGGTTTAATCCATCATTTATTTTGTTCATGACACCATTGCAGTTTGGACATAGCCATATGCAAGTCAACCTTGACCCCATTCGCAATGGAAGCCCAAACTCCCATGCCAGGTCCCACTTGGACCAGAAACAAGCACCGGGAGTCCAGTTTCTGTGAATCATCCTTCATCAGCCAGGCTAGCTTGAATTCAGTGGCAAAATGAACCTGGGACCTACATCTGGGCATATCCAGCACACAAATACAACAGATGGACAGAAAGCAGAACTAATCAAACATTCATCCCCATTCACAGATTTGTGTTTAACCTATCAATTAATTTGCTCACCACAACACCCATGGTTAGAGCAAACCACATATAAATCAACCTTGACCCTGTTTCCCATGGGAAGAGTTTAGGGCGAACTGCCAGGCCAAATCCTCCCCAAACCAGAAACAAGAATCCTGGGACCCATTTCTGAGTATCAACCTTCATCAGCCAGGTTAGCCTAA
Organism: Pleurodeles waltl; assembly: GCF_031143425.1. Classification (NCBI taxonomy): domain Eukaryota; kingdom Metazoa; phylum Chordata; class Amphibia; order Caudata; family Salamandridae; genus Pleurodeles; species Pleurodeles waltl. Next base: position 898,089,718 of record NC_090447.1, on the reverse strand, counting down.
GCGAGGGGCATAGTGAGCCCAGGACCCAGGTGTGGCCATACCTGGCGGACTTAGGCCCATATTTATACTTTTTGACGCAAAACTGCGCTAACGCAGTTTTGCGTAAAAAAAATTTGCGCCGTCTAACGCCATTTGGATGCGCCGTGCGGGCGTCAAATTTATACTTTGACGTACGGCGGCGCAACCAACAGGTGGGCGTCAGGATATTGTGACGCACACAGCGGCGTCAAGTCGTAAGGAAAAACCACGTAAAGGCGACGCACATCACCGTGGGCCGATTTACGACAGCGCAATCGTGAAAGCGCTGGTTTTTCTCACGCAATTGCGTCAAATTCTAGCGCGAAAACTGCAGTGTTACCAGAGAGCCAACATGGATCCCAGTGGACACAACAGAGCCCAGGATGATGACAGCAGACCAGGAACCAGCCAAGAGGTCCCACAAACAAACCAGGATAACCAAAAAAAGAAAAGAAAGTGTCGCTTCAGTGAAGAGGAGCAGGAAATCCTGGTGAGAGAGGTGACGGAACACCAGCACCAACTTTTCATAACATCCAAATTGCCACTCAGTAGGAGAGAGGCCATATGGAAGCAAATAGTGGACAAGATCAACAGCGTGGCTGAAGAACGCCGCACAGTCACTGAGTGTAAGAAACGCTGGCATGACTGTAAACGCAGGACCAAAGAGAAAATGGCCAGGAACAGGAAGGCAGCAATGCAGACTGGAGGTGGGAGTCCAGCACAACAGGAGGCCCTGGACCACATGGAGGAGATGGTTGCAGCCGTCATCCCCGAGGAGATCGTCACAGGGATTCAAGGGCAGGACAGTGCAGACTACCAAGACACAATGCACATGCAGGGTAAGTCGCATGGGGAATTATAATGCACTAATGTTAACTGCAACCAGGGGGGGAATACCTACTACACAATGCATGTAAGTCAGCATATACATAGAGTGGCATGGGTAAAGGAGCACAGTAGGGGGGCATGCCTAGCACACACTGAAGCTGGGGCACCACCAAACACAGCAACAAGTACAGCCCCATGGGGACATCCTGTAAGTACAACAATAGAGCCAAGGGAAAGCAGCGACAGGTAGGAAGGCCACTACAGCAAACTCACATCCAGGCACTTGTTTTGTAAAATCTATCCTACAGCAACTAGGTCCCTATCAGTAACCCAGTAGGCAAAGCAACAACTGCAATGTAACTGCCACAACACCTTACAATAACGCCTCTCATCTCTGTGCAGCTACAGTACCAAATGGCAGCAACCTCCCCATGGAATATACATACACAAATTAGGGGGTGACATTGACATCCGCAACAAGTCAGTGTAAAAATACAAACGCTCCAGTACACTCAAATGCCCAATGTCCATACCTGACACATACATAAGCCAAAGTAAACAGCAATAGGACCCACACAGCACCAACCACACACACATGCTGCATACGTCAGGGTCCCTCACATGCCTGGATAACAAGGCTACATCACTAATGTCATACTGCTCAGACAACACCTGAGGAGGAGACATAGGCAACTGGTCACTCCAACACACCTGCAAAGTCTGACAAACAAATCGGACCTTCATACGATAAACAGGCTTATACAATCAAACACACATGACCCACCTTCATCTTCAAACATCAACAATGTTTACATCCACACCACATCCAAACATGAACATGCATAGGAAATGGCACGGAACATGTACACTGCATGCAATGTGAATCAAAAGTGAATGGGGCAGGTCCAGAGAGGCAAGTGTGTTGGCAGGGCACTCACAACACCCACAGTCAGTCAATGTGTATTCTGGCAAGTGTAATGTATACTTTGCGCATTAGCCTCAGGCTGTAGGCCTTTCTGCACCTTACCCTGAATGTACTCTTACGCATATGCTCACATCTAAGAGCCTCTGAGCACTTTGCACTACATGCTTCTCATTGGCCTTCCTATCAGGAAATATACCAAATACCCAGTCCTAGGGTGTTGTTAATAAGTCCAATCACACTGTTTTGCCTACATCTGCACTGGAGTGTGCCAGAACAGATACACTCTGTGCCCCAGTCAAGGATACAGTCTGGTACTTTGCGGATAGATGGGGTAGGGGTTCTGATTTGCCATTCCTGCGTAGGGAAACTATCTCATCACCATGACTTATGACTTATAAAATCACTTCCTTGTCCCAAGACACACAAGAGGGAGTCTCCAAACAGAGAAACACCAGACGCTGCCTGCCTTGCTGCAGATGCAAAACCAGATCACAGGCCATTGCTCAGATATGACGGATGAAGTCTCCCCAGTGATTCAGACAGGCAGGCTAGAAGCTTAACATGCTGTGCTATAAATAGAACAAGCAGAGGGAGAGTACAAACTGTTAGGCACCATGATAGCTTTCGACCAATGTCTTACTCTCCTGCTGACTATTTCAAGTCTACCATGTTGAAGTATTTGGGTTATTGTGGCTCACACCTAAATATAGACAAGTCAGTTGTTCAAAGAGATCATCATATGAAACAAATACTGTCTTTGACTTTTGTGTATGAGTTCATACTGGAAAAGAGTGAAGATGTTGGGATCTGAGTGACCACAACTTCCCTGAAAAGTTCCAAAGATGTCATGCGCTCGGATGTATAATCATTCCTTTGCTGTGGGAGACATGAGCCAATGCTAGTTAGCTAGAGCAAAATGAAAGAATCAGGGTGACAGAGTCAATTAAAAGTGGGTCAGACTCAGTCCATCACACCATTAGCTATCCTGCTGCCTCGTAAGCAAGTCAGCTCAGGTCGGATAATGAGAACACACCCTCGAAAATGTCTCTACATAAGAATAGTTAATCACGGAGGGACTAGTAGGACACAAAGATGCCTATTCACAAAATGTTACAAAGCAACACCTAGCGGCAATTAGGCAGACAAGTCTGGTAGCTCCACATCACACATGTGACACACAGGTGGGCCATAGGCCTACAACAATGCCCATATGAAGGACAGCAGATACCCAGAAAAAAACAGACACCAAAGATAAGGCATCCAAACGCCTGTAACTGTTTGCAAACTTGTTACAACACAGACACACTAATTGTACCCTGTTTCATTGCAGAGGAACATGGATCTCCTGCCGATATGCCTGACCCTGATTTCCCTGATGACATCGATGACGACCCCATCAACCTCTCCCCACAAACCCTCAACATGGTCTTAGGAAGCCTCCAAACCCCACCTTCAGTCCCAAGGAGGAGCCCAGAAGAAGCAGCCACCCCAGTAGACCCACCTGCCACCCCAAATGTAATACCTGCCAGCTCCAACTCAGCTGAGGACTCCGACGACACTGGAACCAGCTTTGAAAGAACCGTCGTTGGGGTCCAGCGGGAGCTGGCCAAGGAGGTGCGGGTGGGGATGCAAACTATGGCAGCCAGCCTTGAGAGGGTGCGTTCGTGCATGATCCCTCCTGCTGATCAGACAGCTGTGATGCAAGCACTAACATCGCACATGCAGGAACTTGTAGAAACTCAAAAGCAAATCGCCACAGCTGTCATCCAGTTGACGGAACAACTAAGAATGCAAGCCAGTCAACGGGTGCACGAATGCAACATCGAACCCCTCAGGGCTGACCTGGCTGCCTACCATCGGGATGTGGCTGCCATTCTGAGAAACCAGCAGGCCCTCCTTGCTGCAGTATTGCCCTTCCTAAGTCCACAGGGACTAGCCCCCGGGATGTCTGCGTCCATGTCTTCTAACACTGAGGTGTGTGTTGCCCCTTCACAACCAACAACAACAAGGACAGAGGAGGCAACACACACATCAGAAGAAGAAGACGTGGAACAGATAACCTTCACACGGAGGAGTACCCGGAAGCCCTAGTCCCTGCACCATGGCCTACTCTGACCAAGGTCCTGCGTTTAGTCAAAGCCCAGTTTCTGAACACCTACACTCAATGACTGTTTGGCAATCCACTGTTTGACTTGTCCACATTGCCAGTGAATGTCTCTCTCCTACAATTTGGTAATCCTGTCCCTCTGCACTGACACCTTCTATAGGCTCACCAAGAAATGATGCCCCAGAACAGACTCTGCCAAAATGTTGAATGGACAATTTGCACTACAACACCTGTAAATAAATCGCACTTGCTCACCTATTGTGTCTCTGTGTCATTTCACACTTCAACTGTGCAGTACCTAACTCCAAAGTGGCTGTGTGGCAACCCTGTTGAATCTCTATACTACTGTCCTGATGTCATATATTCAGATCCATCTGTGCATTGGCCAGGATTGCATCATAGCCCTACCATACTGAGGGAAATAACTGAGGAAGGAATTAAGCACACACAATCATGCTGTGTTGGTCAGAATGATGCACCATCTATCGCTATTCCAGAGAGCAAATGGTGTCTGGGAAATGTAGGCTCCATGCAAGACTTAAATAAGAATGGATGCCGCTTAATGTAATGAATCGTGTACAAATCACACTGCATTAACTTCCCTTACAGAGTAGGCTTCCATGAAGGAAATTCATGCTGCTTCAGTACACACATGATGTAGCTCAGCAATGAAAGCAGCAATACATGAGTGTGAACAACTCCTCATCTACAAAGATCTCCCTGAGCTTCACACTGCTGTCCGACCTAACAATTAACCCACATTGACATGTAATGAAGCACTCTTTGTGAAGTTGGACACATATCATAACAAAAGCTTGGTGTACAATGCACACTACCAATGGGGAGTCTCCCAATTTGAGGATACTTAACAAGTGAGCACACGGGTAGATGGGATGTTAAACATCCATTCCCAGGGGATGCTGAGCATAGGACACAAATGTCACACTAAATCATTCTGCAACATGGATGTCAAGGCCATGATAAAGTAGCACCTAACGCATCAAGTAAAGGGTTAACAAAATATTTATTTATATCTAGTACTACAAGAGGCAACTAAGGGAAAGGTACACCTACACTAATCTAACCTGACTACTAATAACCCACAACTGTCCCTATCTAACCTAAGCTAAACTTACTCTACACATGCAACGAAACGATCTAAACATCAACCCCCCACCCACCATTATGAGACAGGACACATGCAGGACAAAACATACTAACCTACACACATACTACACTATCCTAAACAAGCAGATAATTTTTTTTATTTTTTTGTTTTACATTTTTTTGTTTTTTTTGTTTTATTAAACATGAATCCCAACATTGCCCCCCACCCACCCACCCACACACAAATATTTGAGAAAAATAACAAGGACCCCCCACCCTCTTCCCTAACACTAACTAAGCTACATACCTATCCTAATCCTAATACTAATCCCCAAAGCCCAACTAACAGGAGAAAAAAAGGAAAGAGGTGAGAGGGGAGGGATAAAAGTTTAAGAGGGCAAACGAACTAGACGTTTGCACTCCTTAGTGTGCGCCTGATGTCGCGGACCCGGGTCTTTACATAGTTCATGTCATCAGTCAGGTTGTCCACCTTCCTCAAAAGTTTGTCCACTTTCTGGGACAATGCCTGGAAGGCTGCAGGGTCCACGGGAGGGTCTGTGGGGAGGGTTTGTGTGCCAGCAGAGGTCGAGCTAGTGGCAGCTGTTGGTGGGACATGTGACTGTCCTGCTGCCAGCACACGGCTGGGTCCAGGTCGTGCTGCATGCGGCGGGTCCATGGCAGCCGAAGTAGATGGGACCACTGGGCCAGACCTGGTGGCTGTGTCGTTGGTGGCTGTAGGTGGCACACTTGTTAGAGGCTGTGGTGTGGCCCACCACGCCCCGGAGGCCCTTTCGGAGTGATACCTGCGGCCCATCCGCCGATACCCAGACTGCACCTGCAGGATGTGCCTGTAACGGATGGCACGCCGCTCAAAATGGATGCGATCGGCCGCCCTCATGTTAGCAGCTGTGAAGAGAAAAGGCAGATATTTACCTTTGGCTTTGCATTGGGTGGGATAGCACAATGGGTTATTTGTACATTACTAGAAATGTATAGGTTGCAGCAATTGTCACAACATAGTTCACAGAAGGGCTCAGAGGAAGTACATGTGAAGCATGCATACATAAGGGCATATCACACCTAGAATATCCAGGTCTCTACATGATGGATGACATCACCCTACACTACTCATCCTAATCATCCCTACGGTTTTGTACATCATGGCTGCACCTCTTCCGCATACTTACTTCACTACATATGTCACTATATGTGATAACTATCACACTCCTCACTCTAAGCCATCTGGAATTGGTTGTGTGCTAAGATTGAACCAATGGGCTATAACCCAATGTCTACACTAGGGACCAGATGTAGGAAGATGGGAAATGGGACGAACAATCTGCAATGCAGAATGGGGTATCTGACACCGTCTGTGAGTTGCTATGGGGTTGCTAAGAGCCACCTCATTTACATCAATGATGTGGGTTGCAAGTTGCTCCACCTTTGCAACTATGGGCACTCACGGGGATGGAGGCCTGCTGGGAACAGCAGACCTCCATGTCCGTGACCGCTTGGAAATAACGCAGAACATGTTCCCCAAGTGTAGGCCGTTTACCTCAACGGGAAATGAGCAGCACTTAGAAATAAATTACGACAATTTCAATATTGAATAATTTAAGGCACTTTGGCCCGTATTTATATTTGTTGTTGCGCCGCATTTGCGTCACTTGTTGACGCAAAAGCCACGCAAAATTGCAAATTCCAATTGTAATTTGTAAGTTTGCGCCGTTTTGGCGTCAAAAAGCTGGGCAAATGTGGTGCAAAAAAATTATAAATACGGGCCGCAGTGGTCCCAAGGACCACTGCCTGTTTTGTACAGGATTATTTTGGTACACTCGGAAAGGTGATGGGTTACAATGGGGACCCCTTACTGCTAGCAAGTGGGTTACCATCCACTTAAAGTGGATGATAACTGCGACTCACTTAGCAACCACAAACTCCATTGCAAATGGACTTGCATACCACTGTCAGTTGCAAATAGGACTGGAAAAAGCCTTCATATTTAGGATTAGGAATAAAATCTCCCATATATTTTCATGATCACCTAATACATTTCGGAATAGGAAACAGATGTTTGCAACTCACACACAATAATTATGAGTTTATCAACTTGTACACAGTTTGGCACATCTGGCCCTAGGTTCTGACTCACGACACAAAAGGTGTCAAGTAAGTGTGAGATACTGGTTGCTACAGTCCAAGGTAGCCTGTTTCACATTAACATCCCAGTCGTTGAGGGTGGTGTGGGAAGAACAACCACCAATCCCATGTGAAATGCACACCCAGGAGTGTATTGAACGTTCACCAAGTATGTGCCTTCACACACAAGACCTATGAATGGCTAGCAACACGTTGGACTTAGGCAAACATTGTGACATCCATGGACCACACATGTCACAATGATATGACTTTTGCCAACATGACATACTATCAGTGAGGCATGTTTTACTACACACACAAAGGAGGTGGAACACCCATTCTCATGATTCAACAGAACACATAGGCCATTGCACTCAAGTCACACACACTCCTAGTTCAGCTTGTGTAAGTACATGCCCCCGGAAGATCCAACCTACAGTGTGCACAGTCCATCCTCAACTAGGAAGATGCACTTTTCATCACAGCCATGTGCCTAAGCTATATGGGAGACTGTCAGTCTGATATGCAGACTCAGTTCATGTCAAGTCCCCGACCAAGTCTTACTTTGACCAGTGTATTCTAAGTAACTCATCCCATTCCCCATTGCGGCCCAACTGGAATGTCCTACAGCCCCTCAATCTCAGAGATGGCTAGGTGTTGCTTAACAGAAACATAAGTCCAATTTGATATCACACTAACACGACAATGGCAATGAACGGCCAGCGCATCACATCATGATTTCTCTTGAACACACAGTAGTCCATTTTGCGTCATTGCCAAATAAATATATCAAATAGCACTCAGGCAACACTCACTGTAGGTATCGGGGTCGTCGAAGTGTGCCACCTCTCCCACGGTGTAAGGCTCTGGTCCACCTGTAAAGCATGACAGGAAGAATGTACTCAGACTGGGTGGACTGACAAAATAATTCTGTTACAATGACACTGTGAGAATATGACATGGTAATGATACACTTTCACACATGCTCATACTGCATGGATGAGTTTGTATTCAACATTAACATTGGATGATTCTCCTGCTACAGTTACACACCCTACTACACACATGCAGTGGCCAGGACAGTCAGGTGTCGTCCAAGTTTACTCACAATAATTATGCCCCGCCAATATTGTTATCCAAACATCTCAGCATGTGCATTCCAGAGAGACATCCAGACACTTGTTCCATGAGGACTGCATGACCACTCACAGTCAAACAGCCTATGTGGACATGTTCAACACACAGCAACCACACACACATGTGACATATCTGTGGAAAACATATCTGACTTCATGTGACGTGTATAAAACACACATGTATATCATCATCATGGGATGCCCATTATGACATGTAGAGTACAAATAGAGCCATTAACGTGTTGCTTGTCTGACACAAATGCTACACTACATTACATACAGCTACAGCCATCTGGTATGTGTAGAACAACTGAGCCATCTGACTGCTAGCATAGGTCTTCATACACATTGTGCAACACGTACACATTAGGGCACATATGTAAACATTAGTAAGGCAGCATTTGCATCATTGCATCACGCAGAGATGGGCCACACCTGCCAAATACAGATATATGTATTAAGTTTCTGCTGTTTGAGGGAGAAAAAGTGTAGCCAATTTGGGGATATCAATATATATTGACAAGGGCCTAGGTTTCCCTAGCATTACACATAGGCAGCTCCTTATCTAGCAGATTGGGTAACATTCATCACATGTTCACACACAGATTACTATCATGTCCATGTAATTGATTGCTACTCACCAACAGGGCCACCAATCCTGACTCCCAGGTGGTCCAGCAGGTCCTGTTCCCTCGTGATCAGATCGGCCCAGCGGTGTTTCAACTGATGGACATTCCGCATGGTCCCATGGACCCGGACCATGTGATGGCGCACCTTCTCCCAGCGAATTTTCCGGGCCTCCGTGTGATACCCCTGTATCACACGGCCCCCAGCCTCCAGCATCAGCGGGAGGAAATGGCACACTAGCCAGATAAATCCCCCCAATTCATCTTCGCCCATCCTGGACAGGCGAGGCCTCCCTGACATTATGACTGATGACTAACAGAAAAAATAAAGTAGGAAATGGGGAAAGGTAGAGGTGTGAAGTTAAGAAAAGGAGAAAATAGCCCAACTAACCCCAATAACTACCCTAGCCACAACAGACTCCCACAGACAATACAAACAAATACAGGAATGGACAAAACTAGACTTAACAGACTGAGACAATGATACACAACAATATTAGACTGAACAAAGTACAAAAGACAAGCTACACAGGACAACAAAGCAGTAATTCACAGGACAACACTCTTCACTGAACCACACAGTCTAGAAAAATCTGAGACTGAAAAGTGAAAGTGAAAGTCAACTTCCAATACAGATTTGGCAAACAGGATATCCTATTACATCACTTCCTGCATAAAATGGCCGCCGTTTTTTAATCGCGGTTTGCGTCGTATTTTCACGCATACATAATTTCGCGTCATTTTTTATGACGCATAATATTGCACATGCTGCTGAGAGTAAAAATATGATATGAATATTACTATTTATTTACTGTACGAGATGTCCAAAAATATGTGCATGTTGCGTCATTTTTTCCGACGCATACATGATGGGCGTCATATTTTATCCACCTACAGGAGTGCTAATGCTGCTGAGTGAAAAAATATGATATGAATATTAATATTCATTTACTGTACGAGATGTCCGAAAATATGTGCATGTTGCGTCATTTTTTCCGACGCATACATGATGGGCGTCATATTTTATCCACCTACAGGAGTGCTAATGCTGCTGAGTGAAAAAATATGATATGAATATTGTGAGAAGGTAGCCTCTTTCTAGCCTTGTTACCCCCACTTTTGGCCTGTTTGTGAGTGTATGTCAGGGTGTTTGTCACTGTTTTCACTGTCTCACTGGGATCCTGATAGCCAGGCCTCAGTGCTTATAGTGAAAACACCATGTTTTCAGTATGGTTGTTATGTGTCACTGGGATCCTGCTAGTCAGGACCCCAGTGCTCATAGGTTTGTGGCCTATATGTATGTGTCACTGGGACCCTGTCACACAGGGCCCCAGTGCTCATAGGTGTGCATGTATATGTTCCCTGTGTGGTGCCTAACTGTCTCACTGAGGCTCTGCTAACCAGAACCTCAGTGGTTATGCTCTCTCATTACTTTTAAATTGTCACTAACAGGCTAGTGACCATTTTTACCAATTTACATTGGCTTACTGGAACACCCTTATAATTCCCTAGTATATGGTACTGAGGTACCCAGGGTATTGGGGTTCCAGGAGATCCCTATGGGCTGCAGCATTTCTTTTGCCACCCATAGGGAGCTCTGACAATTCTTACACAGGCCTGCCACTGCAGCCTGAGTGAAATAACGTCCACGTTATTTCACAGCCATTTTACACTGCACTTAAGTAACTTATAAGTCACCTATATGTCTAACCTTTACCTGGTAAAGGTTAGGTGCCAAGTTACTTAGTGTGAGGGCACCCTGGCACTAGCCAAGGTGCCCCCACATTGTTCAGAGCCAATTCACTGAACTTTGTGAGTGCGGGGACACCATTACACGCGTGCACTACATATAGGTCACTACCTATATGTAGCTTCACCATGGTAACTCCGAATATGGCCATGTAACATGTCTATGATCATGGAATTGCCCCCTCTATACCATCCTGGCATAGTTGGCACAATCCCATGATCCCTGTGGTCTGTAGCACAGACCCTGGTACTGCCAAACTGCCCTTCCTGGGGTTTCACTGCAGCTGCTGCTGCTGCCAACCCCTCAGACAGGCAGCTGCCCTCCTGGGGTCCAGCCAGGCCTGGCCCAGGATGGCAGAACAAAGAACTTCCTCTGAGAGAGGGTGTGATACCCTCTCCCTTTGGAAAATGGTGTGAAGGCAGGGGAGGAGTAGCCTCCCCCAGCCTCTGGAAATGCTTTGTTGGGCACAGATGTCCCCAATTCTGCATAAGCCAGTCTACACCGGTTCAGGGACCCCTTAGCCCCTGCTCTGGCGCGAAACTGGACAAATGAAAGGGGAGTGACCACTCCCCTGACCTGCACCTCCCCTGGGAGGTGTCGAGAGCTCCTCCAGTGTGCTCCAGACCTCTGCCATCTTGGAAACAGAGGTGCTGCTGGCACACTGGACTGCTCTGAGTGGCCAGTGCCATCAGGTGACGTCAGAGACTCCTTGTGATAGGCTCCTTCAGGTGTTAGTAGCCTTTCCTCTCTCCTAGGTAGCCAAACCCTCTTTTCTGGCTATTTAGGGTCTCTGTCTCTGGGGAAACTTTAGATAACGAATGCATGAGCTCAGCCGAGTTCCTCTGCATCTCCCTCTTCACCTTCTGATAAGGAATCGACCGCTGACCGCGCTGGAAGCCTGCAAACCTGCAACATAGTAGCAAAGATGACTACTGCAACTCTGTAACGCTGATCCTGCCGCCTTCTCGACTGTTTTCCTGCTTGTGCATGCTGTGGGGGTAGTCTGCCTCCTCTCTGCACCAGAAGCTCCGAAGAAATCTCCTGTGGGTCGACGGAATCTTCCCCCTGCAACCGCAGGCACCAAAAAGCTGCATCTCCGGTCCCTTGGGTCTCCTCTCAGCACGACGAGCGAGGTCCCTCGAATCCAGCGACACCGTCCAAGTGACCCCCACAGTCCAGTGACTCTTCAGCCCAAGTTTGGTGGAGGTAAGTCCTTGCCTCACCTCGCTGGGCTGCATTGCTGGGAACCGCGACTTTGCAAGCTTCTCCGGCCCCTGTGCACTTCCGGCGGAAATCCTGTGTGCACAGCCAAGCCTGGGTCCACGGCACTCTAACCTGCATTGCACGACTTTCTAAGTTGGTCTCCGGCGACGTGGGACTCCTTTGTGCAACTTCGGCGAGCAACGTTTCACGCATCCTTGTAGTGCCTGTTTCTGGCACTTCTCCGGGTGCTACCTGCTTCAGTGAGGGCTCTTTGTCTTGCTCGACGTCCCCTCTCTCTGCAGGTCCAATTTGCGACCTCCTGGTCCCTCCTGGGCCCCAGCAGTGTCCAAAAACGCCAAACGCACGATTTGCGTGTAGCAAGGCTTGTTGGCGTCCATCCGGCGGGAAAACACTTCTGCACGACTCTCCAAGGCGTGGGGGATCCATCCTCCAAAGGGGAAGTCTCTAGCCCTTGTCGTTCCTGCAGTATTCACAGTTCTTCAGCCTAGTAAGAGCTTCTTTGCACCAACCGCTGGCATTTCTTGGGCATCTGCCCATCTCCGAGCTGCTTGTGACTTTTGGACTTGGTCCCCTTGCTCCACAGGTACCTTCAGACAGGAATCCATCGTTGTTGCATTGCTGATTTGTGTTTTCCTTGCATTCTCCCTCTAACACGACTATTTTGTCCTTAGGGGAACTTTGGTGCACTTTGCACTCACTTTTCAGGGTCTTGGGGAGGGTTATTTTTCTAACTCTCACTATTTTCTAATAGTCCCAGCGACCCTCTACAAGGTCACATAGGTTTGGGGTCCATTCGTGGTTCGCATTCCACTTCTGGAGTATATGGTTTGTGTTGCCCCTATTCCTATGTTTCCCCATTGCATCCTATTGTAACTATACATTGTTTGCACTGTTTTCTAAGACGATACTGCATATTTTTGCTATTGTGTATATATATCTTGTGTATATTTCCTATCCTCTCACTGAGGGTACACTCTAAGATACTTTGGCATATTGTCATAAAAATAAAGTACCTTTATTTTTAGTATAACTGTGTATGGTGTTTTCTTATGATATTGTGCATATGACACTAAGTGGTACTGTAGTAGCTTCACACGTCTCCTAGTTCAGCCTAAGCTGCTCTGCTAAGCTACCATTATCTATCAGCCTAAGCTGCTAGACACCCTATACACTAATAAGGGATAACTGGGCCTGGTGCAAGGTGCAAGTACCCCTTGGTACTCACTACAAGCCAGTCCAGCCTCCTACAAATATTAATATTCATTTACTGTACGAGATGTACGAAAATATGTGCATGTTGCGTCATTTTTTCCGACGCATACATGATGGGCGTCATATTTTTGAAACGTACAGGAATGCACATGCTGCTGAGTCAAATCTGAAATATGATGTAACTTATATTTTGCTGTCTAAATCTGTGAAATTTTTGTATACATTCAGATTTGACTCTGCATTCTGTGCACTCATGTACGTGACCAAAATATGACACCCATGCTGTATGCGTAGAATTATGATCAAATCTTTTTGTTACGTCTTCATGTTTTTAACTTGGGGAAGGTGATTTGTCAGGGTCAAACGGGGCAATGTGATACACATTTGTGTTTGGATATGCCACATGTCCATTGTTGTATGTATGGCAGGCATTCACACAGTAATGGTGTGGATACGTTACATAATGTCTTTTCCATATTTGTCAACATATTTGTGGCAATTGCTGATGGCTGTTTGGAAATGATGGATGGGATACCATGATGTATTCCTTCTCCAAATTTGGTCCACACTTATGATGGTGATGCTTTTATCTGGAGTCCTAACAGGGAGTGCAATGGTCACTTACAGTTATTATGGGGCTAACCATGTCCTAGCCTCATTTTGTGTTTGTGCTTTGTGTTCTACTCTTGACATGTAGGCCACACATGTACCTTATGCATGTGTTTGGCTCACAAGTACAGGATTTGTGTATGTTTGTGGGACCGTAGAAGTGGACTTAGGCCCCCAGCACCCTAGGATTTGACCATCCTGATTAGTTACAGTATCCATGGCTTGGCTTAATATTTTATGGGAAACCTGCAGCAGCAGGCTAATGTAAGGCCATATGGTATGTATGACTGTTGACCATTCATTCATCTCATTAGCCCATTAGAAGTTTGCAGTAATGATGATTTTGAGCTGACATGCCTACCATTTCCCAATGACTATGTTTGGAAGACTCTGAGCGTTCCTGATGTTCTGGGGAATATTCTTTAGTGGGTGTCTGTGTCCCTTTCTGCATTAACTGGTTAAGTGGCATGTCACATTCTTCCTGCTAGGTTCAAACTGGGACCCGACTGTGATGGTCTACTTTCAATAATTTGGTTGATTGTATGACATATGTGTACATGTGTGTTGGTATGTGGATCCACTATCACCTGTCTGGGTGTATGTTGTCACTGTGACATCCAGGTCTCCTCCTGAGTTAGTGGCAGCTAATGTTGTCCCAATTGTGTTTTGCTCATATCACCCACTGGAGAGAAGCCATTGATGACATGGTGACGTACACATGGATGGTCCCACCCTGTCTCTGACCACATGTGATGTGACTTTCACATGATCTACTTTTTTTGTCTGGGTGCAAGACTGTCTCAGGTGTTTTGATGTAGCATGTGGATTTGCCACATTTGTACTCATGTGGGCCTCTGTGTATGGCAATGTATCATGTCACATCCTACCCTCTGTGCATACAATTGAAATGTTCTTTTTTGTTGTGATGATTGTTATGGCATTGTTGGTCAAGGAGACCACATTCTTCGTCAGCATTTTATAAGTAAAGGTGCTCAGTAATGCATGGACCAAAGCATGATGTGGTGTTTGATATCTGTGTTTATTTACAATAGTGTAATACAGGTGATTATTATACATTAAGCAAAAAAATTATTTACAAGCTGCTGGCGCCTACGCTGTCCTGCTGCCGTGTTGGGTTGTCCCCCCTCCTGTTGCGGCCCAGCATCCTCCTCTTCGTCATCCTCAGGCATGCCTGGGTCCAGTTCAAGGAGGGGAATGTTCCTCTGGACACATATATTGTGCAATATGGCACAAGTGAGGATGATTTTGCACACCATCTCTGGGGAATAGAGTAGGCTCCCGCCAGTGATGTCAAGGCAGCGGAACCTAGACTTTAGGATCCCAAAGGTCCTCTCCACAATGCTGCGGGTCCTCTTGTGGGCGTCATTGTATGCCCGCTCTGCAGCAGTGATTGGGTTCCCGAATGGTGTCATCACCCAAGGCTGGATGCCATACCCCTGATCAGCTGAAAGAGAAAGAGAATGGATTGAATTAGATGTAGGAGGCAGTGTTGTACGGATCTTTGATGGCTGTAGTTGTCTTGTGTTGTCTGTGACTCTTTTGTGTACTAATGTTCCAACCTATGGTTGTTATTGAAAACTTTGCTTTGATATATTTTCCCTTGGCTGAGCAAGTGTTTGTTGGCTAACCGTTTGTCAGAAGGACTGTTTTTGTTGTTGCAGTAGAGTGTTCCCTCCCTAGCATTGTGACTAGTGATACAGTTGTCTGTGTGTCCTCACTGGGGGTGTGATGTTAGTTCCATGCCGAGTTAAAACGTGAAAGTGTATTTGACACCTTCATATGTATGAGCCCAGGCCATCCCATACCTTTTGACTTATGCATTGTATTAGTGTACAGGTTATTTTGAGACTTCCAATCTGTAAAGTGACATTTGGCCAACCACACTCATTGATGTCTTCACATTAGGCTGTGGATTAAATTCCAATGTGTGACAGGTTAAATGTTGACTTCTGACACATGGCTAGTGATGTGAGTACCTCAGTGTGTTCCTGGCTAGGTGTTGCTATTGTGGTGTATGTGTTGTTTGTCCTAGAGGGTTTGTGTGCGGTGTGTGTATGGGTTTGTTTTTTGTCCTTACCAACAAGTAGTCCATTGCCATAGGGTCCATCCTGGAAGTGTTGGTTGATGGTGGAGTGACGGAAGATGAATGCGTCATGTACACTCCCAGGATATTTGGCCACGATGTTGGTGATCAGTCCTTGGTGATCGACTATGGCCTGCACGTTGATTGAATGTGTGTGCTTCCTGTTGCGGTAGAGGTGTTCTGAATCAGCAGGTGGCACAAGGCGTACGTGTGTGCAGTCGATTGCACCAAGGACGTGCGGGAAGCCACTGATGGCGTAGAACCCCTGTTTAATTTCCTGCTGCTTCTGCAGTGTGTTAGGGAAGCAGATATGGCGGGGTGTCAGGCGAATGATGGCATCCAGGACTTTAGGCAGGAATGCAGAGAATGATGGTTGGGATATTCCACCAACCAGGGCACCAGTTGTCTGAAAGGAGCCACTTGCCAGCAGGTGTAGTACGGCAAGCAGCTTTGTTTCAGTTGGGATAGTGCGGGGTGTCACTAAAGTGGGGGCCAACTGTTGTTCGATATTTGCCAGCAGCTGCTGAATGGCCTGCCAGTTCAACCGGTACCTCTGGATGATGTCCCGTTCCCTGAGGCCATGCAGGGTTGTTCTTGGGCGGAATATCCTGTCCTGCCTTCTGCGCTGTCTTTGGGGTCCCTGCTGTTGTTGTTGTAGCTGCTGTTGTTGCTGCAGGGCTCTGCGTCTACGTGCACGTTGAAGAAAAAGCACCTCCATAGCTCCCTGTTGCTGCTCTGCTGCTCTGTTGTTTGTTCTGTGTGTTCTGCTTAAGTACAGGTGTGTTTGCCCCATTTTAACGCCTGCCCTGACCCAGGCGTTAAAATTTAACGCTATTCGTGCTTTGCGTCATTTTTTTGCGCCGCCTACGGCCCGGGAGACATTTTTGCCCGGAAGCATAAATACGACGCACCGCTGTATGCGTGGGTTTTTGGACGGGAACGCCTACCCTGCATGTCATTAACGCAGGGCGGGGTGCCGCTTCCAAAAACTCACGCACATAGCGCCATTCCCCTTGTGCGCCGCATCGGGCGTCAGGGTATAAATATGGGGCATCGTTTGCGCTGAATGTGCGTCAAAATTTTTGACGCACATTCGGCGCAACTGGAGTATAAATATGGCCCTTAGGGTGACAAAAGCACACAAACTCAAATGATGGATAGAATGCGGAACCAATGAAACATACACCCCCAGTCACAAATCTGGGTTTAATCCATCAATTCTTTAACTCACCACGCCACCATAGTTTGAATTTAGCCATATGCAAATCAGTCTTCATCCTGTTCTTCATAGGGACAGTCTAGCCCGAACTGCCAGGCCAGGACCTTCTTGGACTAGTATCAAGCATATCCTGGGACCAGTTTCTGGGTATCACACTTCATTAGCCAGGCTAGGTTGAATCCAGTTGCATAGTGAGCTAAGGACCCACGTCTGGGCATTCCCAGCGCACTTAGGGGCATATTTACACTCTGCTGCACCGGATTTGCGTCATTATTCTTACGTAAATTCGGCGCAAACTTAACCCCATATTTATACTTTGGAGCTAGACCTGTCCAGCGCCAAAGTTATGGATTTTGAGTCATTTTTTGTACTTGAGAGCATACCTTGCGCTAATGGCATGCAAGGTAGGCGTTCCTGTGCAAAAAAGGCATGTGCGCCTTATTAATACTCCTGCGTGAAAATGACGCACAGGAGGAGGCAGGCCTTAAACATGGTGCCCAGTTGGATTTGCGCCATTTTTTAATGCCTGGTCAGGACAGGCGTTAAGGGACCTGTGGGCTCATTTCCATGTTGGGAGACCATGGAAGCAGTCAACAGGTCCCCTTCCCTGCACCCAGGTACACCGCCGCCACCCTGGCCCACCCCTGGAGGACACCCATGGATGGGGGGACCAAATCCATGGTGAGTGCAGGTAAGTGCAGGTAAGTATATATATTTTTTTAATGTAGCATGGGGGCTTAACTTGAGCCCCCCTACATGCCACTGTGCCCAATGGCCATGCTCAGGGGACAGAAGTTCCCTGGGCATGGCCATTGGGCAGGGGGGCATAACTCCTGTCTTTGCTAACACAGGAGTCATTTCCATGGGGGTTGTGTGTCAAAAAATGGGGCTAGTCAGGTGAGAACCAATATTTTTGACACTAATCTGACTTGCACCATTCTTTGGCGCACAACCCCCAGTCTTCCCTTCGCCTCCGCTGCCCGGTTACCGTCATCTATTTTGACACAAACCAGGCCACAGCGCTGGCTAACGTCATTCCATAGATAAGCCATCTGGCTGGCGCGTTGGAATGGCGTTAGCCCGCGGTAAACTTTTTGCCGCAATTCTGCCCTGGCGCTGATTTGCATCAAAAAAGTATAAATATGGGCCTTAAGACAACAAAAGCAAACAAACACAAACGATGGACGGAATGCAGAACCAATCAAACATTCACCCCCAGTCACAGAACTGGGTTTATTCTGTCAATTCTTTTGCTCACCATGCCACCCTAGTTTGGACCCAGCTAGATGCAAATCAGTCTTGACCCTGTACCCCATGGGAACAACCTAGCCCAAACTACCAGGCCAGTTACTCCCTGTACCTGAAACAAGCATCCAGGAACTGATTCTTTTGGTATCACCCAGTATCAGCCATGCTAGCTTGAAAACCCTACCATAGTGAGCCTGGGACTCATGTCTTGGCACACTTGGCACACTTAAGGTGACAAAAGCAAACAAACATAAATGATGGATGGAATGCAGAACCAATAAAACGCTCATCTCCAGTCATGAATCTGGGTTTAAACCATCAATTCTTTTGCTCACCACACCACCCCAGTTTGGGCACAGCTCTATGCAAATCAGTCTTGACCCTGTTACCCATGGGAAGCATCTAGTCTGAACTGCCAAACCGTGGGCCATATTTATACTTTTTGACATAAAACTGCGCTGAAGCAGTTTTGCGTCGAAAAGTTTAACGTCGGCTAAAGCCATTTCTTTGCGCCGCTTGAGCGTTAAATTTATACTTTGACGCTCGGCGGCACAAACCACTGGTTAGAGTCACTTTTTTTTACTCAAACCAATGCGCCACGTCGTGAAGAGAAAGGACTTTAACACCTCGAAAATGACTTTAATCCGGTTTACGACATCACAAACCGGATATTCGCCTTTTTTTGCCGCAATTGAGTCAAAAAGCGGCGCAAACACAGCAAAATGTGCAAAGCAGAGCCAAAATGGATCCCAGAAGCTATGAGAGACCCCAGGAAGATGACAACCGACTGGGAACCAGCCAGGAGGACCCACACAAGACCCAGGAGAGGGAGAAGAAGAAAAGGAAGTGTCGGTTCAGTGCAGAGGAGCAGGAAATACTGCTGAAAGAGGTGACAGAACACCAGCACCAACTTTTTGTCACCTCTAAATTGCCAATTGGGAGGAGAGAGGCAATTTGGCAATAACTTGTGAATAAGATCAACAGTGTGTCAGATGTACAGAGAACAGTCACCGAGTGCAAGAAACGCTGGCATGACTGCAAGCGCAGGACCAAGGAAAAGATGTCCAGGAACAGGAAGGCATCACTGCAGACTGGAGGTGGGAGTCAAGCACCGCAGGAGGCCCTGGATCACATGGAGGAGATGGTGGCAGCCGTCATCCCTGAGGAGATCATCACAGGGATTCAAGGACAGGACAGCGCAGACTACCAGCAGACAACGCACATGCAGGGTAAGTGGCATGGTGAACTAAAATGCCTATTTGTTAACTGCAAGCGGGAGGAATATACCTACTACACAATGCATGTAAGCCACGATAATCAGGTAGTGGAAAGGGTAAAGGGGAATGGCTCAGGGGCATGGGCTGTGCAGGGCAAACCTGGGGCACAGCACAACACTACACCAACAACCTTTGCATTGGGGTATGCCGCCATGCCAAGGATGTTGGAAAAGCAAAGCCAGTCCAGGAGGGTAGGGTACAACGTAAAATGGCATGCTGTCACATGACAGCTGATATTGTCGCTACATGAACTAGGGCTCAATTAACTGTCTCAGGCCATATCCGAAAGTGGATTTTAACATTGACAACAGTTGCCACTACCACCTCTGCTGTGCATGCAGGACAAGTAGGTAATGGCAGTTACGTGCCCATGGATCAAACACACCCAAATTAGAGGGTTCATGATGACAACGTTATCAATACCCTGTAATTAATAAAAATTTGCAAATCCTGTCAAATGCCCATGTCCATAGGCGCTACAAACATCAGGTATTGTATGTAACATTATGAGGTACACAGCAGTAATGTCATATCCATGCTGCACATGTCAGGGTCTACCCTATGCCTGGGTCACAATAGCTGCAATGCTACAATGCAACATCTCAAGTGTCATAGTGCTAAGACAACAGCATTGAGGGGGAGGAAGTGAAACTCACCTGCACAGTCATAAGAGGAAATGGAACACTGTTAGGACCACCAGTGCAATCTAATGTAGCACACATTCTCCAACATCAGCAGTATAACATACCAATGCTGACACCCATATTGTGCTATGCCAATGCTATACATAGTATATGCTAGGTCTCAGCAACATATAAGTGTATGTGAAATATCAGAGACTGGGTCAGTTCCAGATTGTTAAGTGTGGTGCAAGTGCCATCTGAACACCCACAGCCAGTGCAAAGCCACACCATGATAATGATAGTAGATGGAGGGTTGAGTAGGACAATAAGGTGGCAACATACAATTTGGGCAGAACCTACACCTAGAGGATGTGACGCATTTCCCCAAACTGCCCACACTACATGTGACATGCAGGTGGGGCATAGGCCTGGGAAAATGCTAATATCAATGACAGTAACAATGAACAGGAAATAAGATCACAATGTACAAATAGTAGGAAGCAAGGTACGTCACATTACAAATGCCACAACACAGACAAACTAATTGTACAATATCTCATTGCAGAGGATGAAGGCTCTCCTGGGGATATGCCTGTCCTGGAATTCCCTGATGACATGGATGACGAGCTGACAAACCTCAGCCAGAAGACCCTCCAAGATGTCCATGGAACCCTCCAGACCCCACCTTCAGTCACAAGGAGGAGCACAGAAGTAGCAGCCATCACAGAGGAACAATCTACCACCCCAATTGTATGACCTGCCAGCTCCAACCCAGCTGAGGACTCTGACGACACTGGCACCAGCTCTGAGAGGACTGTAGTTGGAGTACAGTGGGAGCTGGCCAAGGAGGTGCGGGTGGGGGTGTAAAATATGGCAGCCAGCCTAGAGGGGGTGCGTTTGTGCATGATGTCATCTGCAGAACAGGCAGCAGCCATGCAAGGGCGAACATCCATCTTGCAAGAACTTCAACAAAGTGTGAAGGAAATCAGCACAGCAGTAAGGGAGTTGCCACAACACCTCGTACACCAAACCTTTCAATGCATGCACGAATGCAATCATGACCCCCTCAGGGCCGACCTGACTGCCTACCACAGTGATGTAGCTGCTATTCTTAAGAACCAGCAGCTCCTCCTTGCTGCAGTACTGCCCTTAATAGCCCCACAGTTGGCAGCTGCCGGGATTTCTGACTCCACTTCTTCAAACACTGAAGTGTGTGTTGCCCCTTCAAACCCCCACCACCAAGGGCAGAGGAGACAACACACACATCAGAAGATGAAGACGTAGAACAGGTTGCCTTCACCCGTAAGAGTACCCAGTAGCACAAGTCCATGCCAAATGGCCACTTATATCCAAGGTCCTGTGCTTCGTAACATGCCAGTCTTGCAACAGCTGCTCACATGCACTCGTCTCCAGCCCACTGTTTACAATGCCACTAAGCTCTGTGACTGTCTCTCACTACCTCATTGGTAATTCATGTTCCTCTGCACTGTACAACACTTCACCCCAGCATGTCCAATGACATGTCCTTTTGCACTTGTGTAGTATCACAATAGAATGCGTTACACCAATGGACTTACAATCCTGGACTATGTAAACATAGCACTACAGCACTTTAAAATAAATAGCACTTACACAACAGCTTTGTCTCTGTGTAATGTGACACTTCAACTGTGTCGGAGATTAGTGATGTTTGTCTCATGTCAATGGCCATAGAATGTCAAGACAACTGCCTTGAAAGATTGTGGGCTGATAACTATGCACTGGGGTCTCGATGGTACCATCATTTGCCCTTCCTGAGGTTTATTTCTGAAGTAAATAGAAACATTACAGAATAATGCTGTGTTGGACAGAATAAGTCTGCTTCAAAGGATGTCTAAGCAGAAAATCAATGTCTTTAAATTTTTCTTCTAGACAATCTTCAGGTATGTGACATCTGACTCCAAAATGTCATCACTCACAACACCATACAGCAGGATTGGATGTGTACGAGTCTATGGACAAATATGTAACCTGGCAGTACAATGTACACAAATGATAGCTGTGAGTTATATATACTAAACTACATAAGATTATACCATCAGTCACCTGATCAGGGTTCATATGAACATCAGGCTGCAGGCAGACATACCACAGTGCCAAGATTCAAAATCTGGTCTCAAAGTATGACAGATTGAAAACATACATCCAAACTTAACAAAACATTGGGAACCATAGTTACCTTGAGTGGTGGGTGCAATGGATGGCAGATGCATAGAGAAGTAGCTTTGGTGTAGCTGCCAATGTGACATCTCAATTGGGATTTGGATGCAGGATGGAACAAAAATGCAAAAACTAAATTGACAATGTTCACTCATGCCAAGGCCCTGATCCCCAAGCATATGACACATACTGTAAAAGAGTACCTAAACATTTATTTAACAGTAAAAAAAGATAATAAAACTAGGGGAAATTCCTTAACTAACCTAACCTATACTAATGACACATTACCCACAACTGGCCCTAACTACACTAAGCTAAACTTACTTATCACATTTAACTAAACACTCTAAACATCAAACCCCCACGACCCTTATATGACGGGACACATGGAGGACAACATATACTAACCTAAACACATAGGGCCATATTTATACTCTGTTTGCGCCGGATTTACGTTGTTTTTTTTTACGCAAATTCGACGCAAAACAAACTCCATATTTATACTTTGGCGATAGACGCATCTAGCGCCAAAGTTCATGGAGTTTGCGTCATTTTTTTGCGTGGACACCTTCCTTGCGTTAATGATATGAAAGTTAGGTGTTCCCGTCTAAAAAATGACTCCGAAGCATGTGCGCCGTATTTATACTCCTGGGCAAAAATGACGCCAGGGAGTGGGCGGGTCAAAAAAAATGACGTCCAGACGCTTTTGCGTAGTTTTTTAGCGCCTGGTCAGGGCAGGCGTTAAGGGACCTGTGGGCTCGTAAGGAGCCCAGAGGTGCCCTCCCATGCCCCCAGTGACACCCCCTGCCACCCTTGCCCTCCCCAGGAGGACGCCCAAGGATGGAGGGACCCACCCCTGGGACATTAAGGTAAGTGCTGGTAAGTATTTTTTTTTGTGGCATAGGGGGGCCTGATTTGTGCCCCCCTACATGCCACTAGGCCCAATGACCATGCCCAGGGGACATAAGTCCCCTGGGCATGGTCATTGGGCAAGGGGGCATGACTCCTGTCTTTGCTAAGACAGGAGTCATTTCAATGGGGGTTGGGAGTCTAAAAAAATGGCGCAAATCGGGTTGAGGTGAAAATTTTGCCTTAGCCTGACTTGCCCCATTTTTTGACGCCCAAGCTCCATATTCCCCTACGCCGGCGCTACCTGTTGTAAGTCATTTTTTTTGACGCACACCAGGCAGCTCCGCCGGCTAACGCCGGCTAACGTCATTGAATAAATACGGCGCCCGCATGGCGCTTCAGAATGGCGTTAAATTTTTTGACGCACAACTGCGTTGGCGCAGTTGTGTGTCGAAAAGTATAAATATGGCCCATACTATCTTATCCTAAACAATTATATGTATATATATTTTTATATATATATTTTTTGTATTTTTTATACACAAAAACCCAAACATCATCCCCCACCCACCCACTCACAAAAAAACACATGTAAAAATATCATACCCTTCACATTCCAACCCACTTATACTAACTAAACTAATAGCCTATATTAACCTAACACTAAGAACCTTAAACCCACTAAATATAAGAACCAGGAAAGAGGAGGGAGGGGAGGAAATAATGGCTGAGGGTCTAACAGTTACAAGTTTTCCCTCTGCAGGATCTTTTTTATCCCACGCACTTCCTGCTAATTTTGGACACCTCCTTCTGCAGCCTGTCCATTCTGTGCAACATCTGTTGCATTTCACGACGCATGTTCATAAATTCACCATTGTCAATGACTGCAGCAGGGGTGGTCTGTGTGCCACTTGTGGAGGGTTATGTTGGTACCGGTGCTATGCTTGAAGGGGGAGGTGCAGTGGCTGATGTCAGTGGTTCAGGAGCGGATGATGTTGAGGGACCTGCAGTGGTGGCTGTCATCCTTGGTGCCACTTGGGTCGGGGTGGTGGTGCTGGTGGCTGTTGTGGACAGGGATGGGCCCCGTTGGGCAAATACCCTCCAAACCCCTGTGGCTCTCTCATGGCGATAACGCAGTACCATGTGGCGGAACCCACACTCAACATCCAGAATGTGGCGGTAACGCATTGCCCTCCCTGGATTTCTCGGATCTGACTGGCATCCATATTGGCTGCTGTTAAAAAAGATAGAGCCAAACATTAGTTACATCATTGTGCGGTACAGCTACTGGTGATATTCAAAAAATTCCTCAAAATTAGCTTAAACAGGCCAAATCACAGTACAGATCACATATTGTCCCTGAGGAAGTACATGCCAACACAGCCTACACATGTCCTATCTAACAGCACAGCAATGCTCAAAAAGATCTGTACCTACTTAAATGATCTATGCATCATTGTTCTGCCATTAGTCACATAAAAATGCTGCAAGTCCTCCACATGTGACAGGCCAACTAATGACTATCTTCTGGATGACAATCAAGGGCAACAAGATCTGTGATTTGTAAATGGAATTGGCAGGATGGTATGCAGTTGCTAATCATGAGGTGGTATCCTAGGTTGGAACAAATACATTTTTTATTACATGTCTGTGTTCTACACTGGGGTCCTCTCACCTAGGTACACATATTTCATAACCCTAAGCCTGTGCCTCAGGGGTGGATGGACATGCAACACATACTTTCAAACATCAGGGACATTCAGGAAGCTTTGGACAGCTGTTTATGGTTTTAGTCAGTCCACCACATGTAAGGAGGGTGTCCAACTAGCATAAACACAAACATTGTACAATCACATCATCTACATTTATGGTCCTAATTGCGGACAATTGTCCACATCATTTGATATCACTAATACCTTTCCTACAACAAGCACATAGATGCAAGCACCCATCTAGACATGAGCTGCATGCACACCTATGACATTGTACTCAAGTGCCACATAAACATAGCAGAACATGTGGAGCTAGATGCTGCTAGGAAGTCAGACATACAGTCCTACATGTTCATTAGTTAACAGGGAAGCTCAAGTCTGTGGGTAATACTTCGGCATCCCTGCTCCGTGTGATTCAGCATATGACTTGCTGACTAATTCATGAAAATGGCTACCTCCACATTTTTAATGACAATAAATGTAACAAAAAATGTCACCCTGTTCACTTGCCCATGCCTACAGCGCTGCACTACAACCCCAAATTATGACTCTATGCCACTGATTGTCCAACTCAAATTTGGAAAAACAAGTCAAACTCCAGTCAAGTCACATATCAGATCATGTGCCAGCACATAGGGCCGTATTTATACTCTGGTTGCGCCGAATTTGCGTCGTTTTTTTCGACGCAAATTCGACGCTAAACTAACGCAAACTAACGCCATATTTATACTATGGCGTTAGACGCTTCGGGCGCCAAAGTGCCCGGAGTGGGCGTAATTTTTTAGCGTGAACCCCTTCCTTGCGTTAATGATATGCAAGGGAGGCGTTCCCGTCTTAAAAAATGACTCCCAGGCCTTTACGTGGTATTTATACTCCCGGGCAAAAATGACGCCCGGGAGTGGGCGTGGCCAAAAACGGCGCATTTGCGCCGCTTTTTAACGCCTGGGTCAGGCATGGCGTTAAGGGACAAGTGGGCTCAAAATGAGCCCAGAGTGCCCTCCCCTGCCCCCAGGGACCCCCCCTGCCACCCTTGCCCACCCCAGGAGGACACCCAAGGAAGGAGGGACCCACCCCAGGGACATTCAGGTAAGTTCAGGTAAGTATTTTTTTTTTTTTTTTTAATAATTTTTTTTGGCATAGGGGGGCCTGATTTGTGCCCCCCTACATGCCACTATGCCCAATGACCATGCCCAGGGGACAGAAGTCCCCTGGGCATGGCCATTGGGCAAGGGGGCATGACTCCTATCTTTACAATGATAGGAGTCATGTTGATGGGGGATGGGCGTCGAAAAAAAATGGCGCAAGTCGGGTTACGACGATTTTTTAGCGTCAACCTGACTTGCGCCATTTTAAGACGCCCTAACGTCATTTTTTCCCAACGCCGGAGCTGCCTGGTCTACGTGGTTTTTTTCCACGCACACCAGGCAGCGCCGGTCTGATTGCGCCGTCTAACGCCATTCCATAAATACGGCACCCGCATGGCGCTTCAGAATGGCGTTAGACGGCGCAAAATTTTTTGACGCTAAACTGCGTTAGCGCAGTTTAGCGTCAAAAAGTATAAATATGGGCCATAATATCTTGCTATGTGTCCGACACAAAGGAGTCAATCACACAACAGCTGCAAACACAACAAAGAACTAACATATCAACACTTACTGGATATGTCTGGGTCTGCAAATCGAGCCACTTCTCCAATTGTGTAGGGGAAAGGTCCACCTGTAAAACATAGAAGAGTGAAATGTGCTCAATGTCTGCGCACTGTACAACACTTTGAAGAAACAATTACTGTGTGTGACATTATGGTGGTCATTACAACCCTGGCGGACGGTGTTAAAGCGGTGGTAAGACCGCCAACAGGCCGGCAGTAAAAAAATTAGAATTACGACCGTTGCGGAAACCGTCAACAAAGACAGCCAATTTAACACTCTGACCGCCACAGCGGTACAAACAAACAGCACGGCGGTCGCCGCCAACAGACAGGCGGAGGACAAACTACCATCCACAGTATCACAACCTACCAATCCGCCACCTTTTCCGGGGTGGATTCACTGCAGACAAAAACACGGCGGAAACAGGACTTCGAAGGGAAAACGCTCACCTCTACACACCCCATGAGGAACCAGGACGCCATGGAACCAGAGCTGCAGATCCTGCCAGCCCTTATCTTCTTGCTCCTCTACCAGGCGCACGAACGTCGCGGCGAAGACCACGGTGAGTGCTGCACCTACAACACAGGGGAGGGGGGAGGGAAAAACAGGGACACACGCAACACCCCCACCCCCACCCTCAACCACGACAACACACACACACTAATACATCATGATACATTATAGTTACACCCCTCAACTCCCCCGGAAGAATGGAAAGACCAAAGAAAATGAGTGTAACCATGGTAATATATGAAAATGCAGTATGCAAAAATATACATATATACACTATAAACAAAATATACACCAAGAATAGTAGTCCAGGTAGTGCTCCATTGAAGTCCGTGGAACACTGGCCTAACACGGTATGGGCGAGGCCCACACAAGATCCCCGACCATGACGGAGAGAACACTGCAGGGACATCAGATAGCAATAAAACAGGCACCTCAGGGGGAGGGAAAGGGGGGGAACCTCAGCCGGTTGAGTGCACAACGCCAAATCCACGAGGGGGCCACATGCCCACTGTTCAATCCTGGGTAGTGCAAAGCCAAAGTCTCTCAAGTCTCTACAGTGGGTGGGTTGCCCACTGCTTTATCCTGAGGAGTGCAAAGCCACAGTCTCTCAAGTCTCTACAGTGTGTGGGTTGCTCACTGTTCAATCCTGGGGAGCGCAAAGCCACAGTCTCTCAAGTCTCTACAGTGGGTGGTTTGCCCGCTGTTCAATCCTGGGGAGTGCAAAGCCACAGTCTCTCAAGTATCTACAGTGGGTGGTTTACCCACTGTTCAATCCTGGGGAGTGCAAAGCCACAGTCTCTCAAGTCTCTACAGTGGGTGGTTTGCCCACTGTTCCATCCTGGGGAGTGCGCAGCCACAGTCTCTCAAGTCTCTACAGTGGGTGGTTTGCCCACTGCTTTATCCTGGGGAGTGCAAAACCACAGTCTCTCAAGTGGATGACAGTCTCCACTGGTTCTGGAGGGGGTTTGGTGCCCAGAGTGCTTCATCCTGCCAAGGACTGAGGTAGTGGATGTATCTCTCCACTGGTTCTGGAGGGGGCTTGGTGCCCAGAGTGCTTCATCCTGCCAAGGACTGAGGTAGTGGATGTATCTCTCCACTGGTTCTGGAGGGGGCTTGGTGCCCAGAGTGCTTCATCCTGCAAAGGACTGAGGTAGTGGATTTATCTCTCGACTGGTTCTGGAGGGGGCTTGGTGCCCAGAGTGCTTCATCCTGCTCATGACGGACTCAGTAGCATCAGTGCCCTTGACGATCATGGGCCAGCGGTGCATGTGGCGGTGGTGCCCTATTCAGCGGTGCTTGTGGCGGCGGTGACCTGTTCAGCGGTGCTTGTGGCGGCGGTGCCCTGTTCAGCGGTGCTTGTTGCAGCAGTGCCCTGTTCAGCGATGCTTGTGGCGGCAGTGCCCTGTTCAGCGGTGCTTGTTTTGGCGGTGCCCTTTACAGCGGTGCTTCTGGCGGTGGTGCCCTGTTCAGCGGTGCTTGTTGCGGCAGGGTCCTTTGCAGTGACTCAGCTGCTGGCGGTCCTTCATGGCCCAGTGGGGCTGGTGCTGGCGGTCGTGTCTGGCCCAACGGGGCTGGTGCTGGCGGTCCTGTCTGTCCCCGCGGGGCTGGTGCTGGTGGTCCTGTCTGGCCCAGCGGGGCTGGTGCTGGAGGTCCTGTCTGGCTCAGCGGGGCTGGTGCTTGTGGTCATGTGTGGCCCAGCAGGGCTGGTGCAGGCGGTCGTGTCTGGCCCAGCGGGGCTGGTGCTGGCGGTCCTCTCTGGCCCAGTGGGGCTGGCGGTCGTGTCTGGCCCAGCAGGGCTGGTGCTGGCGGTCCTGTCTGGCCCAGCGGGGCTGGTGCTGGCGGTCCTCTCTGGCCCAGCGGGGCTGGTGCTTGCGGTCCTGTCTGGCCCAGTGGGGCTGGTGCTGGCGGTCCTCTCTGGCCCAGCGGGCTGGTGCTGGCGGTCCTCTCTGGCCCAGCGGGGCTGGTGCTGGCGGTCCTCTCTGGCCCAGCGGGGCTGGTGCTGGCAGTCGTGTCTGGCCCAGCGGGGCTGGTGCTGGCGGTCGTGTCTGGCCCAGTGGGGCTGGTGCTGGCGGTCCTCTCTGGCCCAGCGGGGCTGGTGGTCGTGTCTGGCCCAGCAGGGCTGGTGCTGGCGGTCCTGTCTGGCCCAGCGGGGCTGGTGCTGGCGGTCCTTTCTGGCCCAGCAGGGCTGGTGCTGGCGGTCCTCTCTGGCCCAGCGGGGCTGGTGGTCCTGTCTGGCCCAGCGGGGCTGGTGACGGTGGCCTCTTGGGCAGCAGGGCAGGTGCTAGCGGTGGCCTCCTAGGCAGCGGGGATGATGGCGGTGGTCTCCTGGGCAGCAGGGCAGGGGCTGGCAGTGGCCTTCTGGGCAGCCGGGATGATGGCGGTGGCCTCCTGGGCAGTGGCGATGATGGCGGTGGCCTCCTGGGCAGCGGGGATGATGGCAGTGGCCTCCTTGGCAGTGGGGATGATGGCGGTGGCCTCCTGGGCAGTGGGGATGATGGCGGTCTTCTCCACCGTGCTGCTCTTCCCAGACCTGCTGACTTTCTTGTGGCCCTTCCCCACCTTGGAAGGTGTCGCAGCTGACTCCACACTCCCACTTGTACCCCTGGGAGCCGGCTTTGGTGGCTGGAGTCTTCCCCCTCTCCTGCCGGGCACTGGCCAAATATTGATGCTTCACAGGTGGGGGACTGTCCGTGCTGTGGCTCCATGCCACACTGGCTGCCCTGGTCGCCGGTCCACTCCAGATTCCGGTGACTACAGACACCACTGGTCCCGGAGTTGTTGTGGCTGAGGTGCGAGGTTGGGACCTGGAAAGTCAGGCCCTAGGAGACGGACGGGGTGGGGGAGGTGTGGGAAAGAGGTCAAGGTTGGACAGGAAAAGTTTTTGGGAAACACTGGGATGGGTAGCTGGAGGGGGTTTGGGAGTGGAGGAAGAGGTTGTGGTTGTAGGAGGTGTTTGTTTAGTGACTTTGGGTGAAGGTGCATGCGCTGGAGGCTGTAGTGAGGTGGATGGCTGTTGGGTGGGTGTGTGCCTGCGTTTGTGTATCTTGGGAGGTGGTGTCACAGACACACTCGGAGAGGACACAGGGGACGTGTGACTGGCAGTGGGGGTGGTGACTGCACGTGAGCGGGGTGTGGTGCTGTG
Source organism: Pleurodeles waltl (assembly GCF_031143425.1). NCBI lineage: Eukaryota > Metazoa > Chordata > Amphibia > Caudata > Salamandridae > Pleurodeles > Pleurodeles waltl. The sequence goes on along the minus strand of NC_090447.1, from coordinate 898,059,502 downwards.
TGTGCTGGTGATGCCAGTAGTGACTGTAGATGTAGTGCATGCAGGTGTGACTGTAGATGCAACTAGGAGGGAGAAGGGAGACGAGGAGGAGGGGGACACAGTGGAGGCAGTGGATGTTGGTGTGTCTGCATGTGTGGGATGCTTGCGTGAGGGCCTGTGGGATGTGTGGTGCTTATGTTTGCCTGAGCTTCCCTTGTGTGTTGACGTGTGTGCATGCTGGTCTGATGGTGTGCTTGGGATAGGCCGAGGTACAGGGGATTGGGTCTGGGTGGAGGAAGTTGGAGAGGGGAGGCTAGAAACAGGGACAATGGCTGCCATCAGTGCTGACGCCAGAGTCTGAAAACCTCGCTGAAGGGCCGCCTGACCAGAATGAATGCCCTCCAGGAATGCATTTGTTTGTTGCAACTGCCTTTCTACACCCTGGATGGCATTCAAAATGGTAGACTGCCCAACAGTGAGGGACCTGAGGAGGTCAATGGCCTCCTCACTGAGGGCAGCAGGGGTGACTGGGGCAGGGGGTGAGGTGCCTGGGGCGAAGGTGATGCCCACCCTCCTGGGTGAGCGGGCACGGGGCAAAGGCTGAGGGGCTGCTGGGAGGGCGGTGCTGGTAGGGGGGGTGGCGGCTGTACCTGTAGATGCGGGGGCACAGATGTTGCCGCCACCACAAGGGAGCTCCCATCAGAGCATGAATCCGTGTCACTGGTGTCAGCTCCTGTCCCCGCCGTGGAGCTCCCCTCGCCCTCCGTCCCACTGGTGAACTCCGAGTCCGTTGTCTTGCCCTCCAGGGCCATGTGGGATGCAGCTCCCTTCTGCTCCGGTGCCACTGCTCCTCCGCCTGATGATGCTAATGCACACAAGAACAGGGAGACCACAAAAAGGGGGAGGGTGACAGAAGAAAGACATGTTGAGTGCATGAATTACCGCTACCGTTGGCGGACACGACAGACACAGAAGCCCCCTGCACTACGCCGCGCACTTGGCCTCATCTGTTCAATCCCTGGGACATGGCCTACAAGGCTATGGATGACATCTGCACACATGGATGACACAGGAGCCTTACTAGATTTACTTGGTGCTGTACACAGGTGGGGTGGGGTGTCACAGGGTCTGCCAGAACAAGGGTACCTTGCCTACTAAACTCGCCCTGGCCTAGGGAAACCCAAAACCCACCTCACCCACCCAGACACCTCCACTGCGCGCAAAATCAGCAGAATGAGAGTGTACTCACCCCCTTGTGGCTGCTGTGATGCCCCGAAGCGCCCATCCAACTCCGGGTACGCCACCGCCATGATTCTGAACATCAGGGGGGTCATGGTGCAATGGGCACCCCTCCCATGTTGGGAGGGCATCCCCAGCTGGGCCTCTGCCGTCTTCTTGCTCCAGCGGCGAATGTCCTCCCATCTCTTACGGCAGTGGGTGCTCCGTCTGTGGAAGACCCCCAGGGTCCGGACGTCCTTGGCGATGGCACGCCAAATATCTTTTTTCTGGTGGGCGCTGACCTACATGAATTGTACAGGGGGAAAAGAAACGTTATTACCAAATGCACCGTCACAGTCATTGGCCCCCATCCCTACCCTTGCCATGATGCACATGCACTCACTGTCGTTTCATGCACACCTCAATCTCCCTCCCCCCATCTTTCATCCACCCGACTCCACACAGGCATAGCCCATACAGCATGCTCCCAGTGTATTTACCTGTTTGTCTGGAGGACCGTAGAGTAGCGTGTACTGGTGGAGGACCCCATCCACGAGTTTCTCCAACTCCTCCGATTTGAAGGCAGGGGCCCTTTCCCCAGACACACGAGCCATTGTCTGTTCCAGACCGAGGTCACAGCAGCACTTGCAGTGTAGGTCATCTCCTGTCGAAGATCTGGTATCGAGTGATTGAACAGATAGAAAATGTCGGTCACGTCCACGGCGGTGCGTACCGTCACCACCGGCGTACATTGTCATTGGCTCCTGGGACCCATAGGGTCCAATATTAATCAATGCAGCATCACCGCCTACAGCGACGGTGTACAACGCCAGCGCAGTTACCTCACATCCCATTGTCCCACTTTAGAGGTCAGACAGCCGCCATTTTAACGGCCCACATGGCTTAATTTTTAACTGCGTCACACATACCTAGCCTCAACACATATCCAGGCCAATTTTCGGATTATGATTCATGTTCTGTGTAAGCTGTGGGTACGTACCTCTGAGTTGTTTGACTCTGTGCTTGCTGTTGTCCTTCATAGGCACTGTCCGCTGGGACATGTGAGGAGATGGTGGCATCCTCCGGTGTACAGACCGCTGGTGGACCTGTTGACAATGGAGGAAAGACATGTGATCATCACCTACAGGCTTGACCGTGCCACAATCCAGGAACTGTGTGCCCAGCTGGAGCCAGTCCTGATGTCAGCTATCCGGCATCCCACAGGAATCCCCCCTCAAGTGCAGGTGCTGTCAGTACTCCATTTCCTTGCAAGTGGGTCATTTAAAAAACAGTGGCCATAGCATCAGGGATGTCCCAGCCTATGTTTTCCAACGTGTTGTCCAGAGTGTTGTCTTCCCTGCTGAAACATATGCGGAGCTAAATTGTTTTCCCTTAGGTGGAGGATTTGCCTACAGTGAAAGGAGACTTCTATGCCCTGGGACATATCCCCAACATCATAGGTGCCATTGATGGGACCCATGTGGCTTTGGTAACCCCCCCGGCAGGAGTGAACAGGTGTACAGAAACCGGAAGAGTTATCATTTCATGAATGTGCAGCTGGTGTGTTTGGCAGACCAGTACATCTCCCATGTTAATGCCAAGTTCACTGGCTCAGTGCATGACGCCTACATCCTGCGAAATAGCAGCATCCCTTATGTGATGGGTCAACTCCAGAGGCACTGTGAGTGGCTAATAGGTGAGCACCTGGAAGCAAGTCAGTAGGAATGGTTATCTGGGTCTGGGGATATCCCTACAGGTTAGTGTGTGTCTAACAGTTGTCCCTCGCCATCTGCAGGTGACTCTGGTTACCCCAACCTGTCATGGCTACTGACCCCAGTGAGGAATTCCAGGACAAGGGCAGAGTCAAACAACTCAGTGGTATGTACCCGCAGTTTATACAGAACACCAATCATACACAAAAGGTGGCCTGTATGTGTGTTGAGAATAGGCCTAGGTATGTGTGAAGCAGTTGGAAATGAAGCCATGTGGGCCCCTGAAATGGCGGCTGCCTGACATGTAAAGTGGGACAATGGGATGTGAGGTAACTGCACTGGCATTGTACACCGTCGCGGTAGGCGGTCGAAGACCGCAGTGCAATGCTGCATTGGTTAACATTTGACCCTATGGGTCCCAGGAGCCAATGACGATGTACGCCGGTGGTGACGGTACGCACCGCCGCGGACGTGACCGCAGCAGACATGACCGCCATTTTCTATCTGTTCAATCACTCGATACCTGATCTTTGACAGGAGAGGACCTACACTGCAAGTGCTGCTGTGACCTCGGTCTGGAAGAGACAATGGCTCGAGTGTCTGGGGAAAGGGCCCCTGCCTTCACATCGGAGGAGTTGGAAAAGCTCGTGGATGGGGTCCTCCCCCAGTACACGCTACTCTACGGTCCTCCAGACAAACAGATAAGTACACAGGGAGCATGTTGTATGGGCTAGGCCTGTGTGGAGAGGGCTGGATGTAAGAAGGAAGGGGGCAGAGTGCTGCGTGCATGAAAGACGGTGAATGCTAGTGCCACATGCCAAGGGTAGGGATGGGGGCCAATCACTTTGATGGTGCAGTTGGTAATGACTTCTCTTCTTCCCCTGTACATTTCATGTAGGTCAGCGCCCACCAGAAGAAAGATATTTGGCGTGCCATCGCCAAGGACGTCCGGACCCTGGGGGTCTACCACAGACGGAGCACCCACTGCCGGAAAAAAATGGGAGGACATTCTCCGCTGGAGCAAGAAGACGGTGGAGGCTCAGCTGGGGATGGCCTCCCAACATGGGAGGGGTGCCCGGTGCACCATGACCCACCGGATGTTCAGGATCCTGGCGGTGGCCTACCTGGAGTTGGATGGGCGCTTGAGGGCATCACAGCAGACACAAGGGGGTGAGTACACTCTCATTCTGTTGACTTTGCGTGCAGTGGAGTTGTCTGGGTGGGGGAGGAGGGCTGTGGGTTTCCCTAGGCAAGGGAGAGTTCCGTAGGCAAGGCCCCTCCGTAAGGCAGGCCATGTGGCACCCCAGCCCACCTCTGGCTATTCATGCCCCTGTGTCATCTATGTGTGCAGATGTCATCCATAGCCTTGGAGGCCATTTCCCAGGAATTGAACAGTGGAGCCCAAGAGCGCGGCGTAGTGCAGGGGGCTTCTGTGTCTGTCTTGTCCGCCAACAGTAGCGGTAAACCATGAACTCAACATGTCTTTCTTCTGTCATCCCCCCCCTTTTTGTGGTCTCCCTGTTCTTGTGTGCATTAGCATCATCAGGCGGAGGAGCAGTGGCACCGGAGCACGAGGGAGCCGCATCCCACATGGCCCTGGAGGGCGAGACTACGGGCTCGGAATTCACCAGTGGGACGTAGGGCGAGGGGAGCTTCACGGCGGAGACAGGAGCTGACACCAGCGACACGGACACGTCCTCTGATCGGAGCTCCCTTGTGGTGGCGGCAACATCTGTGCCCCCCGCATCTACAGGTACAGCCGCCACCCCCCTACCAGCACCGCCCTTCCAGCAGCCCCTCTGCCTTCGCCCCGTGCCCGCTCACTCAGGAGGGTGGGCATCACCTTCACCCCAGGCACCTCAGGCCCTGCCCCAGTCACCCCTGCTGCCCTCAGTGAGGAAGCCATTGACCTCCTCAGGTCCCTCACTGTTGGGCAGTCTACCCTTTTGAATGCCATCCAGGGTGTAGAAAGGCAGTTGCAACAAACTAATGCATTCCTGGAGGGCATTCATTCTGGTCAGGCGGCCCTTCACCGAGCTTTTCAAACTCTGGCCTCAGCACTGATGGCAGCCATTGTCCCCGTCTCTAGCCTCCCCCCTCTAACTTCCTTCACCCAGACACAATCCCCTGTACCTCTGCCTATCCCAAGCACACCTACAGACCAGCATGAACACACGTCAACACACAAGGGAAGCTCAGGCAAACATAAGCACCACACATCCCACAGGCACTCACGCAAGCAACACACACATGCAGACACACCAACATCCACTGCCTCCACTGTGTCCCCCTCCTCGTCGTCTCTCTCCTCCCTCCCAGTCTCGTCTACACTCACACCTGCATGCACTACCTCTACAGCCAATATGTCCCTCACCAGCACACCCACCAGCACACCCCGCTCATGTGCAGTCACCACCCCCACTACCATTCACAGTCCCCTGTGTCCTCTCCCAGTGTGTCTGTGACACAAATGCAGCCACACACCCACACAACAGCCATCCACATCACAACAGCCTCCAGTGCATGCACCTGCACCCAAAGTCACCAAACGTACACCTCCTACTACCACCACCTCTTCCTCCACTCCCAAACCCCCTCCAGATACCTGTCCCAGTGTGTCCCAAAAATATTTCATGTCCAGCCTTGACCTTTTTCCAACACCTCCCCCACCCCGTCCATCTCATAGGTCCCGAACTAGCACCTCAGCCACAACATCTCTGGGACCAGTGGTGCCTGTAGTCACGGGTATGTGGAGTGCACCGGCCACCAGGACAGCCAGTGTGGCACGGAGCCATAGCACAGCCAGTCCCCACCTGTGAAGCATCAGAAGTTGGCCAGTGCCCAGTGGGAGAGGGGGAAGACTCCAGCCACCAAAGCCGATCTCACAGGTCCCGGTGGGAGTGTGGAGTCAGCGGTGACACCTCCCAAGGTGGGGAAGGGCCACAAGAAACCTGGCAAGTCTGGGAAGAGCTGCACGGCGAAGAAGACCGCCATCATCCCCGCTGTCCAGGAGGGCACCGCCAGCCCCAGCCCAGCTGGCCTGGAGGGCCCGCCAGCCCCAGCCCAGCTGGCCAGGAGGGCCCCGCCAGCCCCCGTCCAGCTGCCCAGGAGGGCCCCGCCAGCCCCAGCTCTCTGATCCATGAAGGACCGCCAGCACAAGCCCCGCTGGGCCATGAAGGACTGCCAGCACAAGCCCCGCTGGGCCATGAAGGACCGCCAGCACAAGCCCCGCTGGGCCATGAAGGACCGCCAGCACAAGCCCTGCTGGGCCATGAAGGACTGCCAGCACAAGCCCCGCCTGGCCATGAAGGACCGCCAGCACAGGCACCGCTGAACAGGGCACCGCCAACTCAAGCACCGCTGAACAGGGTACCGCCTACTCAAGCACCGCTGGGCCGGTCACCGCCAACTCAAGCACCGCTGAACAGTGCACCGCCAGCACACGTACCGCTGAACAGGGCACCGCCAACTCAAGCACCGCTGAACAGGGCACCGCCAGCACAAGCACCGCTAAACAGGGCACCGCCAACTCAAGCACCACTATCCCATGAGTGGCAGGGGCACTGACGCAACTGGGTCCGTCACGGGGTGAGTGATGCACTCTGGGCACCAGTCCCCCTCCAGAACCAGTGGAGACATCCATCCACTACCTCTGTCCTTCACAGGATGAAGCACTCTGGGCACCAGTCCCCCTCCAGAACCAGTGGAGACATCCATCCACTACCTCTGTCCTTCACAGGATGGAGCACTGTGGGCACCAGTCCCCCTCCAGAACCAGTGGAGACTATTATCCACTTAAGAGACTGTGGCTTTGCACTCCCCAGGATGTTACAGTGGGCAAGCCACCCACTGTAGAGACTTGAGAGACTGTGGCTTTGCACTCCCCAGGATTGAACAGTGGGCAAGCCACCCACTTGTGAGACTTGAGAGACTGTGGCTTTGCACTCCCCAGGATTGAACAGTGGGCAAGCCGCCCACTTGTGAGACTTGAGAGACTGTGGCTTTGCACTCCCCAGGATTGAACAGTGGGCATTGAGCCCCCTCGTGGATCTGGCGTTGTGCACTCATCCGGATGATGTGCCCCCCCTGCCCTTCCCCCTGAGGTGCCAGTTGTATTTCTATCTGATGCCCCTGCAGTGTTCTCTCTGTTTTGATCGGGTATCGAGTGTGGGCCTCGCCCATGCATTTTGGGCCCAGTGGTCCACGGACTATAAATGGTGCAATACCTGGACTTGTAAAATTGGTGTATATATTTGTTTATACTGTACATATATTTTGGAGTACTGGATTTTAATGGATTACATTCGTTACAATAATTTCCTTTTGTCTTTGCATTCTTCCGGGGGCCTTGGGGGTGTAACTGTAATGTATCAACATGTATTAGTCTGTGTGTTGTAGTGGGTGAGGGTGGGGGTGTTGCGTGTGTTCGTCACTCTTTTTTCCCTCCCCCCTCCCCTGTGTCGTAGGTGCAGTACTCACCTGGTCTTCGCCGCCGGCGTTCGTGCTCCTGGTAGAGGAGCAGGAAGACTATCGCAGGTAGAATTTGGACTTCCGGTTCCATGGTGTCCTCGTTCCTCGTGGGGTGTGTAGAGGTGAGCGTTTTCCCTTCGAAATTCCTGTTTCCGCTGTGTTTTTATCCGCGGTGAATCTGCCCAGGAAAAGGTGGCGGATTGGCCTGTCATAACAGTGTGGGCAGTACATTGTCTCCCGCCTGTCTCTTGGCGGTGACCGCCGCGATGTTTGTTTGTACCACCGTGGCGGTCTAAGTGTTAAAGTGGCTGTCTTTGTTGGCAGTTTCCGACACGGTCTAAATTGCAATTTTTTTTACCGCCGGCCTGCTGGCAGTCTTACCGCCACTTTAACACCGTCCGCCAGGGTTGTAATGACCACCAAAGTGTCTTAAGTCTTTAAAAAGCAAACAAAGTATCTTTCAAACACAAAGTACCTGGTTTGCGTGAAAAATCACTGCAAAGAGCAGCAGAGAAGGAGAAGTGTGGAAACAAAGGGGGTGTGCGTTGAATTCTCGGGCCACAGCAATGTATTGTTTAGTTTTCACGCAGGAACAGCTGTGCATCAATTTCCGGCGCTCAGTCGTGGATTCTGTTCAGGTTGCGGGGTTTCCAAATGCTCCAGTAATGATGCGTAGATTTCACAGGAGCTGCGACGATTTGGTTGGAGTTGCATTGAATGTTCTATCGCACGGCACGCGCTGCATTGATTACACTGTGGAAGTCGGGCTGCGTCGTTCCGGTTCAGATGTGCGTCGTTCCAGTGGGCTGTGTGTCGAATTGCGGTCACTACGCTGGGGCTGCATTGATCTTCTCATTGTGAAGTCGGGCTGTGTCGTTCCGGATCGGCGTGCAGTGAAATATTAATCGCGGTGCAGTCTGTGTGTCGTTTCTGCCAGGCTGTGCGTCAAATTTCACCACACAAGGAGTCCTTCTTGTAGAGATGAAGTCTTTTTGGTCCTGAGACTTCAGGGAACAGGAGGCAAGCTCTATCCAAGCCCTTGGAGAGCACTTCTTCAACACAGCAAGAGAGCAGCAAGGCAGCAGGGCAACAGCAAGGCAGCAGTCCTTCACACAAAGGTGAGGTCAGGTGAGTCCTTCAGGCAGCTAGGCAGTTCTTCTTGGCAGGATGCAGGTTTTGGTTACAAGTTTCTTCTCTAGGAAGTGTCTGTGAGGTAGAATGTCTAACCCATGAACTGTCTAAAGTCTGTGGCTTTAGGTCCTCTTCTTATACCCATTTTGGTCTTTGAAGTAGGCTTACTACAAAGAAAAGTCTCACTTGTTTGTGAAATCCTGCCTTGCCCAGGCAAGGCCTCAGACACACTCCAGGGGGTTGGATTCTGCATTATGTTAGGGCAGGCACAGTCCTTTCAGGTGTAAGGGACCACTCCTCCCCTCCCTCCTAGCATAGATGGCTCATCAGAATATGCAGACTACACCCCAGGCCCCTTTGTTTCACTGTCTGGAGAGAGGTGCAAACAGCCCAACTGTCAAACTAACCCAGACAGGGAATCCACAAACAGGCAGAGTCACAAAAATGGTTCAAGCAAGAAAATGCCCACCTTCTAAAAGTGGCATTTTCAAACACACAATCTTAAAACCAGCTTTACTAAAAGATGTATTTTTGAATTGTGAGTTCAGAGGACTGAAACTCCACATGTTTATCTGCTCCCAAAGTGAAGATACGCTTTAATCATGTTTAAAGGCAGCCCCCAGGTTAACCCATGAGAGAGATAGGCCTTGCAACAGTGAAAACTAAATTTGGCGGTATTTCACTGTCAGGACCTATAAAGCACATTAGTATATGTCCTACCTCAACCATACACTGCAACCTGCCCATGGGGCTATCTAGGGCCTACCTTAGTGGTGTCTTATATGTAGGAAAAGGGAAGGGTTTGGCCTGGCAAGTGGGTACACTTGCCAAGTCGAATTTACAGTTTAAAACTGCACACACAGACACTGCAGTGGCAGGTCTGAGACATGGTTACAGGGCTACTAATGTGGGTTGCACAACCAGTGCTGCAGGCCCTCTAGTAGCATTTGATTTACAGGCCTTGGGCACCTCTAGTGCACTTTACTAGGAACTTACTAGTAAATCAAATATGCCAATCATGGATAAACCAATCAATAGTACAATTTACACAGAGCATATGCACTTTAGCACTGTTTAGCAGGGGTAAAGTGCTCAGAGTTCAAAAGCCAACAAAAACAGGTCAGGAAAAATAGTAGGAAAAAGACAAAGGCCCTCATTCTGACCCTGGCGGTCAAAGACCGCCAGGGCGGAGGACCGCGGGAGCACCGCCGACAGGCCGGCGGTGCTCCAATGGGGATTCCGACCGCGGCGGTAAAGCCGCGGTCGGACCGGCACCACTGGCGGGCTCCCGCCAGTGTACCGCCGCCCCATTGAATCCTCCACGGCGGCGCAGCTTGCTGCACCGCCGCGGGGATTCCGACCCCCCCTACCGCCATCCAGATCCCGGCGGTCCGACCGCCGGGATCCGGATGGCGGTAGGGGGGGTCGCGGGGCCCCTGGGGGCCCCTGCAGTGCCCATGCCACTGGCATGGGCATTGCAGGGGCCCCCGTAAGAGGGCCCCTACATGTATTTCACTGTCTGCTGCGCAGACAGTGAAATACGCGACGGGTGCAACTGCACCCGTCGCACAGCTTCCACTCCGCCGGCTCGATTCCGAGCCGGCTTCATCGTGGAAGCCTCTTTCCCGCTGGGCTGGCGGGCGGTCTGAAGGCGACCGCCCGCCAGCCCAGCGGGAAAGTCAGAATTACCGCCGCGGTCTTTCGACCGCGGAACGGTAACCTGACGGCGGGACTTTGGCGGGCGGCCTCCGCCGCCCGCCAAGGTCAGAATGAGGGCCAAAATGTTTAGGGATGACCATGCAAAAAGGGCCAGGTCAAACAGGCTTGAAAACAGTCCTGGATATCTCTGGCACAGTCATCCTCTGGGTTCTCACTGTGAGGCACTGTACTTTGGGTAGTACATTTGTCATGCTTTCTCTGGTCTGTCTTGGCAAGGGAAAGAGCCAGCTAGTTTCATATGAACATTTGCTACAGTTCTATATGAACATTTTCTCAGCATCTCTTGTAACCATTTTCTTTCCCTTCAAAGCCACATTGGGACAGCTGTGCTCAACATTGAAGGCATATTTAGGATAGGGTTTACAATGTCTCTGCTGTAGTAAACATATGACCTGATGGCCTGACTGCCACTGTGCCACCAGGTTACAGAAGTGGTTACCCAGATCTCTTAGTGGCAACTTTCAATAGATTTCTCTGATTGAGACTAATGTGCATGGCACGGTTGTCAAAAAAATCAAACAAGGAAAAAATGAACATGGAGAACACTCCCTGCACGTTAGATTCATTGATTCATTTTTGTTTTTCAAAACCAATAATCTGCTTTTGGACTTTATTTCTGCAAACAATATATCTGCCAATTGACGGAAGCAAACACAATGCTTGCTTGCCAGTGTGCTTTGCCTTCAGAGTAACATTTTCTCTTGCTGCTACCAGGCAGACAGAGCTCTAAATCGGCAGGACTTTACACTAATTGGGATCACTTTCAGAAAACATTTATTTATAAGAATATTTTGCAGTTGCATGTATGAATAAAGACAAACGTCTACATAGAAACATCCCATGATATCTTTCTCTTATGTACAGAAAGGCACATTCTTATGGGTTAACCTCTGCACACACTGGTTGTAATTCAATAAGTTAGCTTACACTATTGGGTAATTTACACTTATAGATAAATGTGCTACTCAGATTATAAATTTACCACAATAGTGAAAGTTACCCCCTGCAAATAACAATTGGCTTACTGTTGTGTGGTTGGGTAACGTCGCTCAATTAACCCATTTCTGACTCCCCCTAAACCACTCTTACTTCTCTATAATGCATTCCCCTTTTGAAGTAAACATGTCCCTTTCTTAAAGTCTCTCCTTGTATCCATCCAAGATTTACTAATAAAACAGATACTTATGTGTGCATAGACTCCACAGTCAGGGCAGTGATCACTGCAGGTAATGCAGAGGTGTAAACATCACATGTAGTTTGAGACTAGCACTTCATAGTACGGTTTGTACTACTTCAAAATGTACTAAAAAGGGCAGTTTTGAATCAGACCACCTGGCTCTTAAGAGTAAAATGTTTTTGACTAAAGACATGCAATAAAATTTTTTTTTATTAACATAGTTGTTTTAGGTAACATTAATGTCCCTTTTCCTCATTGAGTTATGTGCCTAATGTTTTTAAGCAATAAGTTGGCACAAGACTGCACATTAGGTGACTGCCCCAGTCCTCCATCTAGAATGTTATAATAAGTTAAGGAGAGATGCGGTTGTGTCAGGAATATCCTCAAAATGCATGAACTCAGCAAATTCGCAGTTACGCCTGTGCACAAATGTACATAAGGACAGCCTTGGGCAAGGAACCTAACCACAACGATTTAGAGGCCTGCTTCCTGGATTACCAATTGTCCAAATACAGCAAGTCTTCTTTAGCCATGACTGGAATGTGCCCCTCTCTGAACAGGTAATCTAGATATCATCCACCATGGCTGTAGAAAGGCAGGTGGGATTCAGATGCACTGAAGAGGACTAGGATAAAGCAAGCAATCTTTTTGAGAGCCACTATGGCCTGATTTAGATCTTGACAGAGAAAAATACTCCATCACAAATGTGACGGATAGCCATTGTGCCATGTTATGATCTCATATCCTATGGAGATCATAATATGGCGGTTCAAGGACACCAAACTCCATATTTCAATTGCTTCCCAATTGGAAATTACACTTAAATGATGTTTAAGGCAAGCTCAATGTTAACCTATAAAAAAGATAGGCCTTTCAGTGGTGAAAAATACATTTGATAGTTTTTCACTACCAGGACATGTCAAACCTAAAAGTACATGTCCAATTCTTTTTAAAAATTGCACCCTGCCCTTGGGGTCAACTAGACCTACTTTACGGGTGACTTTCATGTAAGAAGAAATGCAGTGTAAAACTGCACACACAGGCTCTGCAGTGGCAGACCTAGGGCATGTTTCAGGGCTATTGTAGTGGGTGGCACAATCAGTGCTGCAGCCCCACTAGTAGCATTTAATGTATAGGCCCTAGGCATGTATAGCACTTACAAGTAAATTAAAAATACCAATTTTGAACACACCAATGTTGCCATGTTTAGGCAGAGAGCACATGTGATTATCAGTGGTAAAGTGTCCAGAGTCCTAAAGTCAACATAAGCAATGTCAGAAAATGAGGAGAAGGAAGGCAAAAGGTATGGGGATGAACTCGCAGAAAGGGCCATTTCCAACATAAACCCCCTCCAGCCTAAAGTGAGGGTAGACTAATGAAAACCTTGTTGGGCTTCCTTGCTTAGGGCGATAAAGCATAGATGATGACCCACTACTGCAGAGGCACTTATCAGTTCTATGTCTCTCTGAATCCAGTTGGATCCCTCTCTGGGGCCACTGAACTGACCCATAGGGAACCCTTCTCATCTGCAGACCCCTCCGTGTAGCACCTAAGTTTAACTTGCTCACAGATGCATCCCAGTAGGCAGACAGAATCACCATTACCAACAAAGTGACGAGGCCGATTCTACCTGTTGGGTCTGAGTTCTGTCCCCAACCCATGGAAATCTCTGTCCACAGGGAAAGAAACCAACATAGACCTCTGACAACTGTCAATGTCAATAGCCAGGATCCAGGCTATACAGGATTATCTGACCTCTGTGGCTTATCAGAGTGTGGGGCTGTAACTCCATTTACCGTGCACCATTTATCCACCCTACCTCCCACCAGTTCACGGGTGGTATCCTGAAACCAGTCCTTTAACTGAGGTGCAGTACACTTAGGTTGAACATGTGCCTGGCAAGCCAGGTCTTCTAGGGGAGTACAACTACCTCCCGTAATGGAAACACATTCTTCATGTATTGTGCAAGAGTCTGCTTGGCACAAGTCTCCAGGCCTATGTCCCTGTGAAAGTTCAGTGAGCCCCCATCCACACCAGAAGTGGCCTCATCAGGGTCAGTCCTGGTGTGCTTTGATCTCAGAGCTGGTAACCCCTGATCCTCTGATCCTCCTAGGGTGGACAGTTTCCACCTCTTAGTCCTCCATCTGGGTTTCTGCACCCTCTTCTGTGGAGTGGTACTGCCAGAAACCAGAAATGGTTGGGTGCTTGTGGGGGTAGCCCCCAAGTTCTAAAATTATGGGACTCCCATCAGTGGATGGGCTCCTGGTACACACCAGGAACCGTGCTTATTCCTAAACTGGGAGCAGTCAAGCTCTGTGGCTGAAAACAGTGTACCCTAGGCACCCGACCCTTTCCCATACTCTTGGAAAGGCATGGGTCCCTTCTCCTCCTTCCCCTCCTACTACACTGGGACCTGTCTCTGTCACTGTAACCCTGTCCCGTTCTCTAATGGGGAAAACCTGAGCCACCCTCCTTAGGATCACTCCTCAATGCCATCCCAGACACTCTGATACTCACCCAGCGGTCTGCATCCTTTCTGCAAATGCTGCTAGAGAACTTAAAATCCATCATGTGTTGGTGTATCTATGGAAAAAAGTGACTGAACATTTGCTCTCTAGTAATCAAACTCTACAGCCACTCAAATGTGTTCACCATACTACTCTTCACGCAACCATCTGGTGTCCTACAAATGTGGCCCATGACATCTCCTCAGGAATGATGAGACAGTTTCCAACTGCCCCTGAAAATCAAACTACACTCTTCAGAGGTGAATCCATACTTTGTTACCTAAGCTTACTTCATGTGATTATACTTATTCTTGTCACTCCTTTCTAGGGCCAGTAGAGTATTCCTCCCACCTTCAGGAAAATGACTCCATATGCCATCTCCCCAATCCTCCTTAGGGACCCTGTGCACCTCTAGTGTTACCTCATATGCCTGGAACCACTGGTGTTTGTCTTCCCTCCTCCTTGAAGCTAGGCACCAAGTTTCTGGGTATGTGAAATGTGTTTTTAAGACTGGACACAATAAATTTGCTGCCACCATTTGACTCTACATGCTGTGCTTGTAAGTCCAGATCCTTCAAACTATGTTCATGGACCAATTTCTTCTTGTCAAAAGAAAGTTTTTCCATGGCAAGGGCACTTTCTCCCGCTAACATCCTCTCCCCAGCCAGGCCTCTGTCAGCCTCAGCTCTTCTCTCCTCTATAGCCAGTCGGGCCAGCTGCAGCTTCAAGTTCCTCTCAGTCTGTCTGTCCGTGAGCTCCTCAGGGGACAGGGTTTCAGAGGTGACACTGCTCCCAGCAAGAGATCCAGCAAGGGGCTCCCTATCCATGCGTCCCTTTGCTCCACTGGAGCTCTGCCCAGTCAATCATCTCCTCCTTCTCATCCCTCTCAGGGCCACTGTCCTCTTGGGGTTCTACTTGAGAATACCCCAGTTGGTACCAGGGCTTTGCCTTTTCTAGACCTAAAGTTGCAAAGAGTTCCTCCTCAGACTCCTCTCCAGAGTCATCATCCCCCTGGTCCTCAATTGAAGCTTTTTCCCAGTGTACCCTTTCAAAAGTATTCAAGGCTTCCTGAAGGTCCAGCTTCTTATATTTCCTATTTACAGCTATCCCCTTCTCCTTACAAAAACCCTTCAACTCCTCAAGATTGTAAAGTAACAGGTCGCCAATATCAAAGGTAGACCCAATTTTGCCAAAGTACTACTGGTTCAAAACAATAGTTCCAAGTGTAAGACGATAAAGCAGGAGTGAATTAAAAAAATTACCAATTGAGAGAAAAAGGTTGATCACATAATGGTCTTTAGATGTGGATGGTAGTGTACAACAAATTACTGTATGGTACTGCACAAATACAAGTCCTATTCTCACTGCTGAACACCAATGTTAGAAACTGTGACTCTCGTTGTCAGAGTTATGCACCATGTCCAAGTAAGGATGACAATTCTAGTCAGGGTAAATCAGATACACAACTTCAATTAACCTGTGCTCACCCTCTCGCAGGTTGCCACAGAGCAGTCAGGCTTAACTTGAGAAGCAATGTGTAAAATTATTTGTGCAGCACTCAATTTACAGTAATACAGTGAAAACACCAAAAAAAGACTCCACTCCAGTTTAGAAAAATTAAGTATTTTTACCTGATTGGAATAAGACCAAGATGAAAAAATACAATTACTACTTCTCAAGCTAATGGAGGAAAAATAAAAAGAATTCATTCACTCCTTTATAAGTTATGCATGTTGTCAGTTACTGTAATAAACCCAGTGCTAGTAATGCTAGCACATGCTGAACAGTCAAAAAGGATAAGAATTCAGGTACTCATTTATGAGTTATGCATGTCGCCAAGTACTGCAGTAAGCCCAGCGCTAGCAGCGCTAGTGTGTTTCAAGTTGTGATTAAAGGTCCCTTTCTTGCCGTTGAGAGACAACACAGTGTTTATGATTCAGTCAGTCATTGTTTAGTACGGTACACTCATGACTGGAAGCTCAAGGAATAGTCACCAAATGGCAACTTTGGACCCCGTTGTTCACCGTACCTGGATTCCCACTAGGACAGCAGGGCTGTTGATGTTCTAGGTCAAAGGCTTTAACACAGAGGGCTCTCAGAGCTGGGAGGTGGGCCTGTGGTGACCATACTGGGCTGGCGGCCGGACATAGAAGTAACTGCGGCAGCACCCAGGGGTCTCAAGGTGCAGGGCTCTCTTGTTTTGGCTGGCCCCTCCTTCTGGGATTATTGGGAAGGCCGGCATTGGCAAACAGTGTAGAATCACCTGATGCAGGCAGGAAAGCTGGTTACTATCACATGGGAGAAGCCCAGGCTCACCAGGGCAATGCTGAGGCCGCACTTTCAGGCTACCCTCAACGCTGCAGTGTCTGTGGGATAACAGAGATGTCTGTTTTGATTAACGCTTCAGCACAGTCATTGTAGTTTCGTGTTTTCAGGTCACACAGCAGAATGCTCGACCCTGGTAATCCATTCTGCCAGTTAGGGGGGATTGAATCCTTTTCTAGCCCTGGGACCCCGTAACAGGGGGCAAGCCAACAAGCCCTTGGAGTTGGTTTAAGGTAAATCGGTTGTAAAGTTGGGTCAGACCTTCTCACTGCAAAAGGCAGGCGGCCAGCACAGCAGAGCACATTGCAAAGTGGCGGTCCCATCTAATAGCACTGCAAACAGCAGGCAGCAGGCCAACACAGCAGAGCAAGGAGCACAGTGGCAGTACCTGTTGGCAGCTCAGCTTATCTTCTTGGCAGTGTCTCCTCAGCACCCCGAAGTGAACTGATTTGGTGGTGTTTCGGGTCGAGTACCTATACCCAAGTGTGCCTTTGAAGTTGAGGAGACTTAAAAAGAGGCCTTTGAAGATCGCAAGGTCCCCGCCTTCCTTCCCTGGCTCCTGACACTCTACAGGGGGTTATGCAACCCTTTGTGTGAGGAGAGATGCAGCAATATTTAGGTATGAGTGTCAGTTCCTCCCTCCCATCTAACATAGGAAGACCCATCAGACTGGTTATGGACCATCAGGATGTAAACGTTACACCTACGCTCCCTTTGTGTGTGATTGTCTAGAGGGAATGCACAAAGCCCATCTGTCATCTATCCCAGATGTGTATTCAGAGACAGGCAGAGGCACACAATGGTTATAGTAACCATGATGCCAACTCTCTAAAAGTGGGATTTTCAGACTTACATTTCAAAATTCGACTTCAACATAAGTTGGTTTTTAAATTGTGAGTTCAGGGACACCAAACTCCATATTTCTATCTCTTCCCAATTAGTAATTACACTTAAATGATATTTAAGGCTATCCCAATATTAACCTATGGGAAAGTTAGACCCTGCAGTAGTGAAAAACAAATTTGATAGTTTTTCTCTACCAGGACATGTTAAACATAAAAGTGCATGTCCAATTCTTTATATATATTGCACCCTGTTCTTGGGGTCAAGTAGGACCTCCCTTAGGGGTGACTTGCATGTAATAAAAAGTACGGTTTGGGCCTGGTAAGTGTGTATTCTTGCCAGGTCAAAATGGCAGTTTAAAACTGCACACACAGGCTGTGCAGTGGGAGGCCTGAGACATGTTGCAGGACTACTGTAGTGAATGGCACAATCATTGCTGCATACCCACTAGTAGCATTTAGTTTACAGGTCCTGGAGACATATAGTGCACTTTACTAGGGACTTAAAAGTAAATTAAATATGCCAATTGTGGACACACCAATGTTGCCATGTTTTGAGCACAGTGCACTTACACTTTAGTACTACTTAGCTACGGCAAAGTGCCCAGAATCCTAAAGCTAACAAAAACAGCGTCAGAAAATGAGGCAGACGAAGGCGAAAAGTCTGTGGATGACCCTGCAGAAACGGCCATCTCCAAAAGTAAGGCATGACAGAATGATCATATTTTTGTTTGTATCTGAATCTTGTGTCATGTGCACATAGTGGCTGTATGTTACTCAGACATATAGCCAATGATGTCCCATTGTGTGATACCCTAGCTTTAATTGTAGTTGGAAATATCCCACACTAAGAAGTATAGTGTCACATCACACTGTGTAAGAGGACAGAATCACAGTAGCTGGAATATCATAGACATCAACCGACAAATCATGTGGTTCAGGATCATTTTTATTAATTAAAAAAGGGATAAATCTTAGAAATGTTTTAGATGTGTGTATGTCCAATGATGTGGCATGTCAGGAATAGTAGAAATGTTCAAAATAAAATGAGGGGCTTATTTATCAAACTTCCACACAATGCTGCACAACACAGCACAGTAAGTCAACTTGCTGTGCTGCATGAAAATTTGGTTAACATGCCCCAAAACGTGCCTTGCACTGAAAGTATAGTATAAAATCATGAAATAAATATGTTCTTTAGGCACACATGTGATACCAAAAGAGGAAAGTGCTGCTAATTCCCAGCTATTACAACATTCAAAGTCAAAATATACACATAGATAATAAGCCACATCGATAGACTTCTTTATTGGTATAGATGACTAATTTCTTACATCAAGGTGCCTACATTTGCTTCACCTCAGTTGATGAAGGTTATAGTGACAAAATGAATAAATAGGTTTAGAAAGATGTTATACACTAGGGACTAACTTTGGTGAAAATGCTGGTGTGATAATCAAGGCATATAAGTACACATACACAGGCAAGTGTAAATCACTTGCATACATGTTTTTACAGAGAGTATTGTGTAAATGTCTGTAGGACAATGCTAAGTTTTTCAACATCATTTGTTCTCTTTCAAAAAAGTGCTGCATTGCAAATCTTTATGTCATTTTAAGTTCATCAAACCAACCTGCCCTAGAAAAAGCATTAGCTGAAGTATGAAGTATTCTAATGAAAGTGTACATGTTACATGTTGAATAATGGTTACATATACTAACCAACTACCCATGCAAACTTATGTTAACTATTCTAAGGCTAGTGCCACTGCAATGTAGCCAAGGACATCATAGATGAAAATAAGGCACATGTATGTGGGAATGTCAAAGTAGCCAGCACTGTCCCTACCTATATGGCTCATAAGGTATGAACGATCTTTCCTGCATACATAATACAAATATTTAGTTATGTAGATGTAACAACTAATAAATTAATTGAATGGTGTTTTTTTCACATTTCAGGAGACCAAGGATGTGGTTTGCAGCTGTGGTTCATGACCCCATATGAAAATCTCCAGATGGATGGCCAGAATTTATTTTTAGCAATATCAGAAACGTGACAGGGCACATGTTTAGCATACTAAAATCTCTTTTCAGATGCATCAGTAAGTCAGGTGGTTGATGTCTGCATTTGCCTCCTGTGGTTTGTAAGATCATTTTAGTCTGTGCAATACTGAAACAAATGTGCCATGGGACTATGAGCGTACAATCCCTCCTGAACCTGAAGAGGAAGATGAATCGGAAGCAGATATTCAGCACACAATGGCAGGGCATGTGAGACGGGAACAAATAGTTGGACATTTTTTTCAAAGTATTTGTAAAAACACTTGGCACTCTTTCATTCTTTCAGAGTAGTAAAAATAAATCACTTTTCACACATTTGTATCTTTTGATTTTGTAAAAAATAATGTTGAGTTAATCACTGTGACAGTCATCAAAAAGATGCGAAGAGGTATCAGACAGAAATGTTACACAAAGTTTTTTTGTACAAACAATATTTTGAAGTAGTGAAGTAATTATGCGTGTCATCAAATCCACTATCAACAAATACTATTTGAAATGGTCACATATTTGATCCAACATAAATGACTAAACCATAATGCATAAATATTTTAACATTAAATCCCATCACATCACCATGACTGCTCAGTTATCAACACTTTAACATACAAGTACCACTTGCAACATTTTACTGCAGAATGCAAAATGACTATGTAATGACTTGAACTTTATCAAAGGGTCACACATATCTATGATAAGTTGCCATGTGTACTATCAAACATATTGCGTGTCTCACTCAAATTATGATATGCAACAATCAGCTGTGTACTGTAGTGATTGTCAAAAGATGCCAGATGTGGACTATTATCCAATGACTAATGTACCTATGTGTTTGTTCATCTGTACATTCCATGTTGAAGCTTATCATTTGATGGATCACACACAAATGTATGAGGGCAATGTATAGTGCAAATTCTACACTAGGTTTGGAGTACTCATCACATTTGCTTAAAAAGCAAAAAGTACCACCACAGCTGAAACTTACAAAGACAGTACTAATCAGCGAAGTTCAAAAAAGTCAAATATGTATGTGTAAAAATGTGTACATACAGCATGTTGTTCATACAAACTGATTAGCAATCAATGGCAAACATAAACTGCTAATCACACAGAAATTAACATTTGTGGACACAAGTACTGGTATGACATATAATCAGAGTGATGAGGAAGCTTGGGAAATTTGAAGATCAAACCTAAAACACCTTAGTATTTGGTCTGGCAACTTTTGTCCTGTTTGTAGAATGTACATATATCACCACACAGGTACATCATCAGCAGTATGACCATAAATTACAGGACAGGCCAGAATAATGTGAGTGCAAAGGAGTCTGATGTATTATGGATGAAGCTATCTAAATCAACTATGACAATCTTCACACATTCTAATCCTATCATACGGGTCATGAACGTTCACATCAATACATATTGTGTCATGCAATAGGCCTCGATTTAACTATCTATTGAGACATGTTCATATCACACTATTTATTATGTTCACTTACAAGTAACACCTGGACACTGCATGTACACCAAGGTACTTATCTGAGAGTCCTCAACATAGAAAGCCTGGTATTTGTGAATGTTGTAGGTCCACTTGTGCTAAACGAGGTGATGGAGGATGATGCCAACTGTAGAGTGATTAAGAAGCAAATACCAAATTCAACCATGTTTTAGTCTACATGAGTAGTGAAAGATGAGCACACACATTTGGTAATATCTTTAGCATATGTCACATAGACGATCCAAAGTAGTAACAGTGTGGAGATTGTGAGATATTACACATATGCACACATTATCTTATTAACATTTGTAACGCCAGAAACACATGTAAACCATGTAATGATCAGCTATATGAATGCCTATGGCTGATGGATACACATGCACAAAGGATGGCAACACTTTGGGACATATTTATTTAGTTTTGTGTTGCACTTGCTCCATGCAAGAGGACACAAGGAGAATAACAAAACTAAATGAAGGTTGGCAAGCCATGCTAAGGCACCTTGTGGGGCCTGAAGTGGCTCGAGTAATGTAGATTAACCAAGCCTGCACAAAATACAGACTTTTGTTACTCAGCTGCAGGAAGGTATGTCAAGGGTGGTGTGGCAATTACTGTACATCCACCCATGGATTTGGACCCATTACAGATTCACATATGTTGCTAGACCAGGGAATGCGTTCCAGTTAAACAACTCCTCAACAGAAATGCATGCGGGTCATATATCATATTGTCTCCACCTTGTTAACACTTTCTAAGTGTGATACACTCAGCAGCACATTTACAATCAGGAACATAGCTCAGAGGATTGTGTATGTGCTGGAAGGTGTACCTTCCTGAACCAAAAAAACCTGCCTGTGAAGCAGACACCTTTGCAACATGATGGAAGGGATACTGTGTTGGTGTAAGGCAACCAAAAGTGTCCCAGCACTAGGAAAGGGCAGGAACGTTAACAAAAAAGGAGGACTATGGAGCATTCTGGCCCTTTTACTGTCACACACCACAGGTTGAGAAGGTGCTTTGCAATGTTGCATTGCATGTAGGTATCAAATATATGGTTCTTTGTGTGTGTTTCTGTGCTGGGTCACATGTACATGTGCTACATGTGTCAATACCTATTTATGTAGCAATGTTTTACATTACTGCTAAACTATATTGCTGAAAAACACCAACCCATAAAATTGGTTTCTTACATGTGATGGGTAATCGGACAACATTAACGTATGAGTTGCGTGGCCTTTGGCATTTCTGTATTAGGGCCACTGTGTGTCCCTGTTCATTGCTGTATTTGGGTCACTGCATGAACCTTAGTGCTTCTGTAGTAGGGCCACTGTGTGGCCCTTTGCATTTTCTGTACTGGGGCCACTGCTTGGCCATTTGCATTGCTGTATTTGGGCCACTGCATCGCCCTGAACATTTATGTATTAGAGCCTCTGTGTGCCCCTTTGCATTTCTGTAGTTGGGCCACAACATCTCTCATTATTTTGCTGCATAAGAGCTAATCCATAGCTATTTGTGTTGCACTATATAGGCCACTGCAGAAGAAATGTATGATGTGTGTGGCTCTAAGCATTGCTACATAATGGCTAATGCATACCTGTTTGTGTTGCACTATATAGGCCACTCCGTGGCTATATGAGTTACCCCTATATAGGCCACAGCATAGGAAACATATGAGTTGCATAGCTATTGGTGTTGTGCTGGACAGGTCACTGAGTAGATATGTGGGTTAGGGTGTGCCATTGCATTGTTAGGGAGAGAGTAGTGCATCACACAATAACCATTTTTAGTAGAAATGCTTCGGAAATATAGATGCAAAGTACGACAACCTGCCTGTCACACCCAGGATATGTGCAATGCATGTGACTGCATACCAGAAAGTGTAAATGTTACTTTGAATTTCTGTTAGCGTCTGTTGGCTGGTGCTGGTGGCGTGAGGAGTTTTGAGAGTGTTTGTTGGAATTTGCACTGTTTCTCTGGAGTCTGTGTCCCTTCTATCCTTGTGAAGTGTTTTTTGGCATTCTTGCACCACAGTGTTGTGTTTTGAACTTTTTATTGTCTTTGTATGGTTGGATATAGTCTATTTTGGGGTATACGTATGGGTTTATGGTGTTTTTTTTTATTTGTTGCAATTTATTTGTTTTGGGCTTATGCCATTGGGGCCATGTCTGACAACGAGAGAGGGCCTAACGTTACAGATGGGGAGGTGGGTGCACTGATTTGGCTAATAGTGTACTACATGCCATGGATGCTTGCTGCTGGGGTGATGGTCAGCCAAGGCTACCCACTTAAGGATCACAAATACAGATGGGAGTGTATGCGGTGGCACATGTTGAAGCTATCCCCGCTGAAGCATAGATGGGAGGATGTTATCTTGCAATAGGTGGATATCCTCGATATACTGGGTTTGGAGATTGGAGGTCCTGTAAGGATGTATTCATTTGCCAACAGTTTGTAGTCCTGTAAATAATTGAGTTAAGGTATATATCATTTTCAACATGTAGTTGGGAAATGTGGATGCCTTGTGACACACAGGGCAAGACAGAGTGACAACAGTCGTCATTCTTATCAAGGGTTTTGTATCACCCTTGTGCCATGTAAGAGGGCGCAGGGGTGACACAAAAGCTAATTGAGATCTATCAAGTTGCGCAAGACCACCTTGCAAGGCCCTGAGTGGCTGATAAATCTGGAGTCATGCAAGACTGCACAAATCACTTTCTTGGTTTACTATGTCCCAGGGAGGCCTTCCATGGGTGTAACATGGGTGTTCCCACACATCCACACATGGATTTTGGGCAATTTCTGGATTTACTATCATAATAAACCTAAGATTGCAACAAAATTTGATGCCTTCCCAGGAGAGGCGCATGTAGGAAAATACCATCTTGCCTGGCATGTTACCCCCATTTTTACAAATATGTCAGTTTGTTTTTGCCTGTCTCACTAGGATCCTGCTAGCCAGGACCCCAGTGCTCATAGTTTGTGGCCTGAATGTGTATACCTGTGTAGTGACTAACTGTGTCACTGAGGCTCTGCTAATCAGAACCTCAGTGCTTATGCTCTCTCTGCCTTTAAATTTGTTACTATAGGCTAGTGACCACTTTTAACAATTTCAATTGGCACACTAGAACACCCTTATAATTCCCTAGTATATGGTACCTAGGTACCCAGGGTATTGGGGTTCCAGGGGATACCTATGGGCTGCAGCATTTATTTTGCCACCCATAGGGAGCTCAGACAAACCTTCACACAGGACTGCTATTGCAGCCTGAGTGAAATAACACACACATTATTTCACAGCCATTTTCACTGCACCTACGTAACTTATAAGTCACCTATATGTCTAACCTTCACTTGCTGAAGGTTAGGTGCAAAGTTACTAGGTGTGAGGGCATCATTGCACTAGCAAAGGTTCTTCCACATAGTTCAGGGCCATTTCCCCGGACTTTGTGAGAGCAGGGACACCATTACACGCGTACACTACATTTAGGTCAATACCTATATGTAGCTTCACAATAGTAACTCCGAATATGGCCATGTAACATGTCTAAGATCATGAAATTGTCCCCTATTCCAAATCTGGTATTGGGGTGCCAATTCCATGCATCTAGGGGGCTCCACTATGGCCCCGGGTACTGCCAAACCAGCTCTCTGGGGTTTTCTCTACAGCTACCCTTGGTGCCACCACACAGACAGGGTTCTGCCCTCCTGGGGTCTCTGCAGCCCAGTCCCAGGAAGGCAGAACAAAGAATTTCCTCTGAGAGAGGGTGTTACACCCTCTCTCTTTAGAAATAGGTGTTACAGGCTGGGGAAGGGTAGCCTCTCCCAGCCTCCGGAAATGCTTTGAAGGGCACAGATGGTGCCCTCCTTGCATAAGCCAGTCTACACCGGTTTAGGGAACCCCGAGTCCCTGCTCTGGGGCGAAACTGGACAAAGGAAAGGGGAGTGACCACTCCCCTGTCCATCACCACCCCAGGGGTGGTGCCCAGGGCTCCTCCAGTGTGTCTCAGACCTCTGCCATCTTGTTTCCAGTGGTGTGGGGGCACTCTGGAGGCCTCTGAGTGGCCAGTGCCAGCAGGTGACATTAGAGACCCCTCCTGATAGCTGCTTACCTGACTAGGTGGCCAATCTTCCTCTGAGGGCTGTTAAGGGTCTCTCCAGTGGGCTTTTCCTCAGATCACGACTTGCAAGAATTCACCAGAGTTCCTCTGCACCTCTCTCTTCGACGTCTGCCAAGGATCGACTGCTGACTGCTCCAGGACGCCTGTAACAAAGTAGCAAGAAGACTACCAGCGACATTGTAGCGCCTAATCCTGCTGGCTTTCTCAACTGTTTCCTGGTGGTGCATGCTTTCGGGGCTGCCTGCCTTCATCCTGCACTGGAAGCCACGAAGAAATCTCCTGTGGGTCGATGGAATCTTCCCCCTGCTTCAGCCGGCACCAAACTTCAGCCTCACTGGTACTCTGGAACCCCTCTCATCCTGACGAGCGTGGCCCCTGGAACAGAGGTGGTGGACCCAAGTGACCCAGACTGTCCAGTGGTCCAGCTGTCCAAATTTGGAGGACGTAAGTCCTTGCCTCCCCTCTCCATACAGAAATCCTGTACACCGCGTGAACTGCAGCTACAAGGGCTTCTGTGCACATTTCCACAAACTCCTGCATGCACACCCAAGCCTAGGTCCCCAGCACTCTGTCTTGCGATGCTCAGCTTCCTGAGTTGATCTCCGGTGTCATGGGACCCTCTTCTGCAATGTTTAGATGACCACCATGTTCAGACTTCTTGAACCCGTGTTCAAGGACTTCTGCAGGTGCTTCTTACTAGTGCATGGGGTCCCTACGTTGCTGAGGGCCCCCTCTGTGTCCTTACCCAAGTGGCGACATCCTGGTCCTTCCTGGGGCCAGGCAGCTCCCTTTTTCTTCAACCACGACTCTTGCAGCTAGCAAGGCTTGTTTGCAGTATTTTGCCAAGGAAACAACTCTGCATCCTCTAGCACGCTGTGGGACATCTTCTGCACAAAGGAGAAGTTCCTGGCACCTTTTGTTGTTGCAGAATCTTCAGCTTCTTCCATCCAGAGGCTGTCATTTTGCACCTTCATCCGGGGTTTAGTGGGCTCCTGACCCCCCCGGACACTTTCATGACTCTTGGACTTGGTCCCCTTCCTTTGCAGGTCCTCAGGTCCAGGAATTCGTCTTCAGTGCTTTGCAGCCTGTTGTGTCTTTGCAAAATCCTTGATCACGACTTTAGTGTGTTTCTGGGGAAATAGTAGTAATTTACTCCTACTTTCCAGGGTCTTGCGGTCGAGTATCTGTGACACTCTTAGGGCCGTATTTATACTCCGTTTGCGCCGAATTTGCGTCGTTTTTTTCGACGCAAATTCGACGCTAAACTAACGCCAACTAACGCCATATTTATACTATGGCGTTAGAGGCGAATAGCGCCAAAGTTCCCGGAATGTGCGTCATTTTTTAGCGTGAACCCCTTCCTTGCGTTAATGATATGCAAGGGAGGCGTTCCCGTCTAAAAAATGACTCCCAGGCCTTTACGTGGTATTTATACTCCCGGGCAAAAGAGACGCCCGGGAGTGGGCGTGGCTAAAAACGGCGCATTTGCGCCGCTTTTTAACGCCTGGGTCAGGCATGGCGTTAAGGGACAAGTGGGCTCAAAATGAGCCCAGAGTGCCCTCCCCTGCCCCCAGGGACCCCCCCTGCCACCCTTGCCCACCCCAGGAGGACACCCAAGGCTGGAGGGACCCACCCCAGGGACATTCAGGTAAGTATTTTTTTATTTTTTTTTAATATTTTTTTTTGGCATAGGGGGGCCTGATTTGTGCCCCCCTACATGCCACTATGCCCAATGACCATGCCCAGGGGACAGAAGTCCCCTGGGCATGGCCATTGGGCAAGGGGGCATGACTCCTATCTTTACAATGATAGGAGTCATGTTGATGGGGGATGGGCGTCGAAAATAAATGGCGCAAGTCGGGTTACGATGATTTTTTCGACGTAACCTGACTTGCCCCATTTTAAGACGCCCATGCGCCATTTTCCCCCTACGCCGGCGCTGCCTGGTGTACGTGGTTTTTCTCACGCACACCAGGCAGCGCCGGTCTGCTTGCGCCGGCTAACGCCATTCAATAAATACGGCGCCCGCATGGCGCTTCAGAATGGCGTTAGCCGGCGCAAAACTTTTTGACGCTAAACTGCGTTAGCGCAGTTTAGCGTCAAAAAGTATAAATATGGGCCTTAGTGTTTTCTTACACTCCCAGTGACCATCTACACACTACACTATCCAAGGGGTCCATTCGTGGTTCGCATTCCACTTTCTTAGTATATGGTTTGTGTTGCCCCTAGGCCTATTGCATCCTATTGTATTCTACAGTGTTTGCACTACTTTGTGACTGTTTTACTTACCTGATTTTGGTTTGTATGTATATTTTGTGTATTTCACTTACCTACTAAGGGAGCATATCCTCTGAGATATTTTTGGCACATTGTCACTAAAATAAAGTACCTTTATTTTTTGTAACTCTGAGTATGGTCTTTCTTATGATATAGTACCTATGTGATATAAGTGGTATAGTAGGAGATTTGCATGTCTCCTAGTTCAGCCTAAGCTGCTCTGCTATAGCTACCTCTATCAGCCTAATCTGCTAGAACTCCACTAATCTACTAATAAGGGATAACTGGACCTGGCACAAGGTGTAAGTACCATTGGTACCCACTATAAGCCAGGCCAGCCTCCTACAGCGCAAAAAGGAGAAATAGTTTTATTTCTTTTCTTTTCAGGTTTTCCTCTTCCTAAATGTAAACCATGTTGTAAGGGGGCCTGTGATTAAACTGGGTAGCAGTTCTTACAACAACACATGCATGAGGCATGTTTTCGGCATATGATGTGAGATGTTTTTGGCCTTTCACCTCCAGACATCTCTGCTCTGCAAGGTGACTAGTCTAAATGTGCTATTACACTGGTATGTCATGGTGCTGAGTTTAGATTTAGAACTGTATGTAGTTGCTTTATTTTTTACACAATTTTGCCACAGTTGGTTTGCGGGTAGTCATTATCCTTTCTCACAAGGTGAAGTTGATTGCTTCAGGGATACTGATGCAGATAGCAAGTGCCATGACAACATGGTTGTAGCTCTGCAACAAGTGTGTTTGATTAACTATAGTAGCAACGGTGTAACATGTATGGTGAGATATTCCTCACTTGGCAACAAATCACTCAGCTTTATTGCGCAAATACAAAATGACATGTTTGGACATATTGTGAAACAAACAACGAGCTATGTTAATGCCAATGAAGTGTCAATATAGATGTTGGTAAGTAATTCTGCTGTAACCCACTTGAAACAAAGGGATGTTACACCTGTAACAGTACCTATGTGTTGTACCTAGCTACAACTTTACTGACATTCATTACAGTGTCATTGAGGTTGCCATAAGATTACAATCATTGCACAACAGATAGATGCTGGAAATGTGCCAGAAACATTCTACCATTAGGTGTATCTTGATTACAACCTATTACAAGTAGAATTGAAATCTCACCATGAGTTGGCACATGGGTGTAAGACATTTTTATATTGTCCAAACACTCCCTCACTACTACCACTTACCTGAGGTATTGCTGTTCTAATCCTGTCTCAGTGGTGTGTAAACCTCTGTCACAGGTGTCAATGTCAGACCTATGTAGGATGGAGTGGCAGTGGCCCCATCACACTGATGCCCACAGGCTGTGTGGAAGTAGGGCAGCTAATGTATTGATCAAAAGTTTACAACAAAACAATATTTCCCAGACAGTCTCATGCACATTGTGAGGGTAGATGTCCTCTTTTCAGGGAACCGTTTCCTGGAAAACAACAACCTGCTCGACCCTTCACAAACCGGATTCCGAACCAACCACAGCGCGGAAACCGCCCTCATCTCAGTCACTGACGACATCAGAACCCTGATGGACAACGGTGAAACAGTCGCACTCATTCTCCTTGACCTCTCGGCTGCCTTCGACACCGTCTGTCACCTCACCCTAATCACCCGCCTCCGCTCCACCGGGATCCAAGGCCAGGCCCTGGACTGGATCGCCTCCTTCCTCTCAAACCGTTCCCAAAGAGTTTACCTCCCTCCGTTTCGCTCAGAACCCACCGAGATCATCTGCGGCGTACCTCAAGGCTCATCGCTCAGCCTGACACTCTTCAATGTCTACATGAGCCCCCTCGCCAACATCGTTCGCAAGCACGACATCATCATCACCTCCTACGCTGACGACACCCAACTTATACTCTCCCTCACCAAGGACCCCGCCAGCGCCAAGACCAACCTACAAGAGGGTATGAAGGATGTCGCAGATTGGAGGAGGCTCAGCCGCCTAAAGCTGAACTCTGAAAAAACGGAAGTCCTCATCCTCGGCAACACCCCGTCCGCCTGGGACGACTCCTGGTGGCCCACGGCCCTCGGCACCGCACCGACCCCCACAGACCACGCCCGCAACCTCGGCTTCATCTTGGACCCTTTTCTCACCATGACCAAGCAAGTCAACGCCGTGTCCTCCGCCTGCTTCCTCACCCTCCGCATGCTCCGCAAGATCTTCCGCTGGATCCCCTCCGACACTAGAAAAACCGTGACCCACGCCCTCGTCACGAGCTGCCTGGACTACGGCAACACCCTCTACGCCGGGACCACAGCCAAACTCCAAAATCACCTGCAACGCATTCAGAACGCATCGGCCCGCCTCATCCTCGACGTACCCCGCAACAGCCACATCTCCGCACACCTGAGTCACCTGCATTGGCTCCCAGTCAGCAAAAGGATCACCTTTCAACTTCTCACCCACGCACACAAAGCCCTCCACAACAAGGGACCGGAATACCTCAACCGACGCCTCAGCTTCTACGTCCCCACCCGCCGCCTCCGTTCCTCTGGTCTCGCACTCGCTGCCGTCCCTCGCATCCGCCGCTCCACGGCGGGTGGGAGATCTTTTTCCTTCCTGGCGGCCAAGACCTGGAACTCCCACCCCACCAGCCTCAGGACCACCCAGCTTTCCAGAGACTACTAAAAACCTGGCTATTCGAGCAGCAGTAACCCCCCCTTTCCCCTAGCGCCTTGAGACCCGCACGGGTGAGTAACGCGCTTTATAAATGTTAATGATTTGATTTGATTTGAACCGTGATGTGGCTTAGCGGATGTGCCATTGATGGTAGCTTGCATAAGTCAGTTATTAATGTATCTGATAGAACGCAGAGTGGCAATATCATTTATGAAGAACTTATGCACCCCCAGTAGGCCTCACAGCATGGATAAAAAAGCATTAGCCTACGTCTGGCCAGCAGGACATACACACACTTGATAAATCATTGCCTGCCTCATGGGCAGTATGTAACCTATGTGACATTATTCTCAAGCTATCATGCAGTGCTGTGCGGCAATCCACTTTGCTACTCTGTGTGTAAAGGAAAGGGCAGGAATGCACAGTTATTTCACTATACAGTGCATTTTTGTCCTTTCCCCTGTGGTGATGTACTTTTGCCTGCCTAATGCCAACGCAGGCAACCTTGCATAATGGTGCAAGGAGGCCTGCATTGTAGGCAGAATGGGTTTTGGGCAGATAGGGACAGCTGCCTGCACAAACTAACTCCTGAGAGACTTTTCCATCTGAAGGCGATAAAAACAACCCAAAATTAAGATTATTTCTCCTGGTTTCGTCTTAGCTGGAGATTTGATGCATTTTGACAAGTGTTCAGGTCCACAGCTGATGCTAAATCTGGGAAGCCGCCAAAACAAATGGGTTGATGCAGTGAGACACCCACCTTTCACCTAAGGAATGCGTCCCTGGCACATAGTAAGGCAAATCAGCAATTTGCACTGCCTTGCATAACTCCAGATTACTCAAGACATGCAGAGCCTGATAAGCTGCCCTTGCTCCCCTTAACATATCTCACTTTTGGATATACCTTGCCCACCCGCCTTGCATGATGCAAGCCCAACACACAAAGTTTACATGTCCAGCCCATGGGTATTATTTTTCCATTAAAACTTCGGTATGAGTGGGGATCACTGGGATGAGTGAAATGAGTGGCTGAATATAATGAACAAAGAACATTTTCTATACCTAAACTGACTTTCATCTTGTTAGATTGACAAATTATAATTGGAGATGTCAATGTAATGAAGGTGTATTGAATCATTCTCCATAACAATATTGAGTGCATGTATGGAGTGACCCTTTCATAAAAATGTCAGTTAGATTTTAGAATACGGGATGTAAATACAAAAGTTGGCCTAATACAAAGTATGATTTTCTCCCTAGCTCATATCAGCAAATATGGCTAAAATTGTTGCCTTGAGAAGCACACAATATGATTGCATATGCAAAATCGCACATGCCTTCTGAAAGATGGGCCATATGTATGACAAGGAGAAGACAGCAGGCATATGAACAGTATCAACCAGGTCGCAGACTAGGAAGACACCCACAGCAACAATATCAGTTTGGGAGGCCACTCAGCAGCAAAGCTTGTCTCAGCCCACCCCTGGACCCTCAGGTGGCTTGCAGCCAACACTTATATAACTAAGAAAGAAAGGTAGTGCTGCATCCACAACAATGTACTTGTCACTTGACAAAAGATTGAATCGCATGAACAAGACAATTGTCAAGATGGCTATGAAACAAAAAAGACAGAGTAAATTTTGGTGAAGTGGCAGGAAGCACTCCAGAATACTGCAACACAGATTTGCGCCAAGGACTCTCCCTCTGGACATCCCCTTCCTAGCTTTTATAACATTTAAATTTCTATTTTAAGTCTTCATAGTGTTTAGTGATATAGTTTAGGAATAGTGTAGGATAGTTATATTTAAGTAAGATGTTTTTTTATGTAGGATTGTAAGTGTTTTTATAATGTTAAGCTTTATAGTGTATGGGGTGAATGTTTTGTGCTATTAAAAAAAATATAAATATATAAAATACTTATATGTGTATATGCATACGTTTTGGATCTATTTTATGTTTGTATTGCGCTGACCTATGTGTCTTAAGGAGGTGGGTAGATGTTCATCTTGTCATTTGTTAATACTGGTTAAGATAGGTTAAGTGTTAGATTTGGTAGAATAGGATAGTTTTAATTATAGTGCAGGTTGTATAAAGTTAGGTATCGATTTAGATATTAAAGCCTTCATTTTAACCCTGGCGGTCTTTTGACTGGGTTAATGTGGCAATATCACTGCCAACAGGCTGGAGGTGTATACCGCCACATCATGAGTGTGGAGGGTTGGCTCCAGGCAACCTGACACATCACCACTCATACCGCCATGGCAGTATGAACCGCCGGGCCTGAGATGTGCATCTCCTACCTGGCGGTCCACACATGAACAGCAGCGGTATAATGAGCCGGCCTACAGCCATGGTTTTCGCAGTGGTACCACTGCCATGAAAACAATGGCGGTAGGGCTACCAGTGACAGGGAATTCCATCCCTGTCACTGGTAGAAGGCTCCCCCACCCCCCAGCAATCACCTAACCCACCTACCCCCAGCAATCTCCTAGCCCCTCCACACCCACCCCCCTAGAATAACACCCCCCCAACCCACACCTCCCCTGGAATCACACTGCCCCCAACTCCCCCTCCCTGCAATCATGCACACACCCCCACATGCATGACGCATGCACCAATGCACCACCACATCCATACACACATTCACTCACAATCATCTATACACGCATTCACTCACACATGCTCACATGCATACACACTGACATGCAGGCACGCACTCACCATAACATTCATACACACTTTCACTCACATGCATACAGCCACACATACACCATCACACTCACAGGCGCATACACTCATGCACACACACATTCATACACACAGGCAGACACCACACACTCACACACAACACCCCCCACCCTCAACCTCCCTCCCCTGACGGATGCTCGACTTACCTTGTCAGGCAAGGTGGTCGTCCAACAGTGAACGGGAAGGGGCACTGCTACCGCCAGAAGCGCCCTGCCAGCAGGACACCTCCAGGCCATCATTTTGGTCAAAATACAGCTTACGGTGTCCTACTGGCAGGGCGGTACAGGTGGTAGCACCACCCAGGCACCTTGACCACCAGCATGGCTACTGACGGATTTCCGCCCTTATTGTGGCAGAAATCAAGCAGTAGCCATATTATGGTGGGCGGAACACCACCACCTCTGGTGGTCTTCTGGCACCCTTTGCATCAGTGGTTCTCATAATGAGAGCCTAAGTCTTACATTTGAATAAAGTAACCATTGCTCATTAAGTGAATTTTACTTGTTTGTTTTATGTTCCTACTATTTTGTTAGGTGAGGTCACAATGTTCAAATAGTCCTGAGAATATACTAGGAAAATTTCCCATTGTCGGACTCCTCTGGACAACAGTAGGTCTTCCTCACATTAGAGCAATGTATGGACCCATATCCATACTTTAGACACTGGAGTGGAGATCAGTATTTGATCTGATACACAGCACAGCATAGGTAGTATCCTTACTGTAGTGTCATGCATGAATGTGAGTCTCTAGACTCCACAATATCAGAATCCGAGGATCAACTCTCAAGTGAATAGACTCCTTCATCATCGGAAGAACACAATGGAGCAAGCTCCCTCCGTTCAACTCAAAACCCAACAACCTCATCTGTGAATTCTGCACAGCTCTTCACTCAGCTCCACTATCTTCAGCAGATACATGACCCCTTTAGCAAGCATTATTCAGACCCAAGGACTATTCAACATCTCTTAAACTGATGATACCTAGATCACCTTCTCAGGAGACACCAACACACCAAGGGGCATATTTAGGAGCCCCTGGTGCCATTCCATTGCCACATTAGCGTCATTTTGTGAGGCTAATGTGGCATTAGAAGGCCAAAAACGATGCACCATATCTACAAATTGGTGCAACACATGTATTGAACCACTTTGTAACCCTTTGCGCTACATTATGCATGTACCAGGCATGATATATGCAAAGGGGGCACTCCCCGTTAGGGGGACCAAAAATATGGCACAAGGGAATCTAATAGATTTCCTTGCACCATTTTTTCTGCACTTTTAATGCCTGCTCAAAGCACGCGTAAAAAGGAGGCTCCCGTTGCTAACAATGGGCCTCTTGGTACTTGCAGGATTAGCGTCTGAATTTTAGATGCTAATCCTGCAAAGCGCTCGACTAGCATAAAAAGTTTGGAAGCTAGTCCTCTAACTACTGCCATGGTGCACCGTATTTTAAATACGGCTCACACATGGTGGAGACAGGGGGGCAGTAAGGGGGGCAAGAAAAGTGGTTTCTGAACTATGGCCCCAAAGGAGTATAGAATACGTTATTGACCAACATGGCTAACTCACTATGAGATAATTAGCTCATACTCTAACTGACAAAACAGAAGTGATGATATTCTGCAATATGAGTTCACCCTGGGACCCACATCATTGCCCACTTATCGAGGCCAGACCCTCTAATCACCCAAAAATTCTGTTCATCACCGTGGACACCAGTCTCACCATGAAACATAAAATCACCACTGTCAACTACACTTGCTTTCCAATATTTTACATGCTCAAAAATGTCTTCAAACGGCTCCCTCCTGACGCCTGTAAGACCATCACTCAGGCTCTCATCACATGCAGACTGGTCTACAGTAATGCCCTCCATTACAGCATCTCTGCACACCTGCTACACAAGATGCAAACCAACCAAAACACCTGCACTGGCGGTCTTCAGCACGGCAGTACTTCGGCGGTCTTTCAAAAAGACCGCTGAGGTCGAAATGATGGCCCATGTCTCTTTATATTGCAGCTATTGAAGTCACTTTGTAGATTGTCCTTGATTTGTGTCATCATTAATGTATATTCTTCTTGATGATCGTATGCCATGTTAATTCTTCTCCCTTTAACAATGCTTTATAATTTCCCATTCAGTATTCTACAGGGAGTGTGGCATTAGCATGTTATTTCCAGAGCAATATCATGTTCTCTGGCAGGCCACGCATGTAGTAAGGCCCGTATTTATACTTTTTGACGCTAAACTGCGCTAACGCAGTTTAGCGTCAAAAAGTTTTGCGCCGGCTAACGCCATTCTGAAGCGCCATGCGGGCGCCGTATTTATTGAATGGCGTTAGCCGGCGCTAGCAGACCGGCGCTGCCTGGTGTGCGTGGAAAAAAAACACGTACACCAGGCAGCGCCGGCGTTGGGGAAAATGGCGTTAGGGCGTCTTAAAATGGTGCAAGTCAGGTTGATGCCAAAAAATCGCCTCCACCCGATTTGCGCCATTTTTAATGACGCCCAGACGCCATTTATATGACTCCTGTCTTAGTAAAGACAGGAGTCATGCCCCCTTGCCCAATGGCCATGCCCAGGGGACTTATGTCCCCTGGGCATGGTCATTGGGCATTGAGGCATGTAGGGGGGCACAAATCAGGCCCCCCTATGGCAAAAAAAAATATTAAAAAAATAAAAAATTATACTTACCTGAACTTACCTGAATGTCCCTGGGATGGGTCCCTCCATCCTTGGATGTCCTCCTGGGGTGGGCAAGGGTGGCAGGGGGGGTCCCTGGGGGCATGGGAGGGCAGCTGTGGGCTCATTTTGAGCCCACAGGTCCCTTAACGCTTGCCCTGACCCAGGCGCTAAAATCCGGCGCAAATGCG
Source organism: Pleurodeles waltl (assembly GCF_031143425.1). Taxonomy (NCBI): domain Eukaryota; kingdom Metazoa; phylum Chordata; class Amphibia; order Caudata; family Salamandridae; genus Pleurodeles; species Pleurodeles waltl. The sequence continues at coordinate 898,024,200 of NC_090447.1, read as the reverse complement.
GGGTTTTTTGCCCCGCCCACTCCCGGGCGTGATTTTTGCCCGGGAGTATAAATACGACGCATTTGCGTCGCAGTAATTTTTTTAGATGGGAACGCCTACCTTGCATCTCATTAACGCAAGGAAGGCGTTCACGCAAAAAAATTACGCTCTTTCCTCATACTTTGGCGCTAGACGCGTCTAACGCCAAAGTATAAATATGGCGTTAGTTTTGCGCCGAATTTGCGTCGAAAAAAACGACGCAAATTCGACGCAAACGGAGTATAAATATGCCCCTAAATTTTTTGCCTAATACTATGGATTGTATTTCTTATTTTCGCTGTTTTTTATTACAGGAGTTCAGTCCATGAGTAGCCCAAGGAATCCTCGAAGCAGCGCCGCCATGGGGATTCCGACCCCCTTCCCGCCAGCCTGTTTACACCGCCAGAACCAGGATGGCGGGAACGGGTGTCGTGGGGCCCCTGGGGGCCCCTGCACTGCCCATGCCACTGGCATGGGCAGTGCAGGGGCCCCCTAACAGGGCCCCATACAGATTTTCACTGTCTGCTTTGCAGACAGTGAAAATCGCGACGGGTGCCACTGCACCCGTCGCACCCCTGCAACACCGCCGGCTCCATTCGGAGCCGGCCTCTGTGTTGCAGGGCCTTTCCCGCTGGGCCGGCGGGCGCTCCTTTGGCGGGCGCCCGCCGGCCCAGCGGGAAAGCCAGAATGGCCGCCGCGGTCTTTTGACCGCAGAGCGGCCAAATGGCGGTAACCGCATGGCGGGCGGCTACCACCGCCCGCCATGCGCTCAGAATGACCGCATTTGTCTTCTAGATATACCTTTGGATTAGGACTTTGTTTTCTTGTTTTCATTGAATCACACAAGTAAGTTTAAAAACTATTGTATAAGGGTGTTGTGTTTGTTTGCTTGTACATGCACCAGCATTTCTTTGCACTTGAATTTGGAATTTTGATTTTAAAACCATGTAGTGTTGGGTTGGCTCGAGTTTACGTATGGGCCTAGTTATTAATTTTGTATTTAATTGATTTTTTACCTTTTGTAAAGAATAATTGTTGCACAGATCAGTACCTTTTCTACATGTTTGTAACATTTGCAATATTGTATTAGTTTGTGGCCTATATTTCCAAAGGGCCATTTAGCCAGTCATCCCAGTACCAGTAGTCATCAGTGCATGGAATACATGGTATATGTTTTTAAAACTTCATTTAGGACAGGGGTTGCTTTGGATTACATTTAAAATGTTGGCTATTGTTTGTATTTCATTTTTTTGCATAAAAGTATATATATTTTGAGGTCAAACTATTTGATGGCATACAAGGATGCTGTTTGACCATGTGGATGGCAGCCATTTTGTGCATGCAGCCAGTGTCCATTTGCCATAGGCTTACATGTGTTCTCATTTGTTCTCCTTGCTCCTTGTTGTTATTGTTTGACTATGTGGCTGGCAGTCATTTTGTGCATGCAGCCAGTGTCCCTTTGTAATAGGTTTGCATGTGTTCTTTATTTGCCTTGTCTCATTTCTCCTTGTTTTTGTTGTTTGATCATGAGGCTGGCAGCCATTTTGTGCATACAGCCAGAGTCCCTTTGCCATAGGTTTGCATGTGTTCTTTGTTTTGCATGCATCCTTGTTGTTGTTGTTTGACCATGTGGCTAGCTGGCAGCCATTTTGTCTATCCAGCCAGTGTCCCTTGCCATAAGCCTGCTTATTTTCTTTGTTCTCCATGCCTCCTCCTTGCACCTTGTTGTTGTTGTTTCACAATGTGGCTGGCTGGCAGCACTTTTGTTCTTTGTCAGTGTGTCTTTGACATAGGCTTACATACAAACACCGTTAATTTTTTATCATTATTTGTTTATGTTTATTTTTTTATTTTTGTCTATTTACGTTTTTAAATTTTTATTTTGAATTCATTTTTTATGCATTTATTATTTGTTATTTTAATTTTTGATATTTTAGTATGACGTTTTATACATTTTTATTATGTTTATTTTTTATTTTGACTTTTCACTTATATTTTTAAATTCATTTTTTTTTTTTTTTTTTTTAAATATATTTTTGTAATTTTCTGCATTTTGCCTTGATACATCCATCCACTACATTCCTCTATCCATCTATACACCAAAGGCGCACAGCTGCACTACAGCATTCAGTTTCTTAGGTGTAATTCCACTTCCTCCAGGACACCTTGACAGCGGGGCACAGCAGACAAATCAACAGCATAATTTATTTTGTTAATGATTATTCCATTTACCCTGGACCACCTTGCCACCATAGGTTATTGAAAGGATTATTCCATTTACCCATGCACCTCTCTCTGACAACCCCAGGTGTCTCCGTTAAAACAGATGGAGAAAAAGCAAAGAGCTAGATCTGCCTGTTGTGCTGTCTGATTTGAAATGTAATTTATTTATGGTGTGGTGCTGTGGTTTTCCTTTACAATGTTTGATTAAATAGGTATATTACATAAGTAACCAACTGCACTAAGATTGCATTTTTCTGTACTATTTTCCACCTGCAACAATGCCACGTTTCACAAACTACATGGTTTTCTTGCTTGGTTGTTTTTAGGTGCACCAGAAGAGACCACACATCACCCGCAGTACTGCCAAAGACAAGGCCTTACTTTGGTCCACAGGCACCAAACTCTTTTGCTTGTGGTGCATCTTTGTGCAACTGACAACCTAGAACATACAATGGCCCCAGAGAAAGTTGCTCCCAAAAAAGCGGCCAGTGAGAAGAAGCAGCTTTCTGCCAGTGGCGTGCCAACCGCAACTTTTTTGGGAGATGTGTGCCTGCCACTCCATCCTCCGGGGAGGAACCTGGGAGTAGCACTCCCACATCAACAGTACCACCACGACTCAAAACCATGTCTGTCAGTAAGGCAGCCACTGCAATCAAGGTGGTGCTGATGAGCAGTGATGTTGAATTGAATTTGTCCCTTTTGCAAAGTAGTACCCAACTGGGTTTTCAGGAAACAGAGCAAAGTGGACAGCACCCTCATCCAGATCTGAAGTTGGAGCAGAACATGAGGTCGAGCTTCCTGCTGAGCAAGAACCTCTTCTTTTAGAATCAATGGCTTCCAGATCTCCAGCAAGAAAAAGGAAGGGTACAACTCTGCCATCTTCTCCAGGCACCAGTTCTGATCATGATGTTAAAGACATGGAGTGAACCCCAACAGAGTGTGGTAGATGCCAGGGGAGGCAAAGGAAAAGAACATTTTCAGAAAGCCTTAGGATCATAGAAGGGGATGATGATGAGGAGGATGATGACGATGAACCAGTCATTGTGGAAACTGAAACAGAGGAGTCCGACATTACTATCCAACCTGCTCCCTGGTATGTGGCAGAGACAGCACTGCCAGCTCCCATGTATGTAAGACACAGCAGAGACCTGCACCAACCAACACCTCAGTAAAAGTATGCACTGCAGAGAGGCAATCAACGCACTCACCTAAATCCAGTTCTTCTTCAGGCATTGGCCCAATAAGAAAGTACTCCTCTCCAGTTTGGGACTTTTTTATGATTAGCAAACAGGAGGAGAAAATTGCCGTATGCTCCATTTGACACACAATTGTTCATCAAGGTAAACCAGATTCACCTAATGGTACTGGAGGTCAGACGACCCATATTAAAAAACATCACACAATCTAGTGGGAGGAACACCTTGAAAAAAAAGGTCAGCGTGGTTGCGGTGGTGAAGATAAGGTAAGTCAGAAAACATCAGTTACAGCCTGTGAAATCATGGTGGATGGTGAGGAAGAAGTGGGTGACATCCTTATTTATAAGCAGCCCTGTACCCAACTGTGTGTCAGAATCACCTGTCTCAGTGACCTCACAATGGTACAGTAAAAGCAGATGGAGACACTACAAAATATGGTGAGTGCACCACGATGCACATTGAGTCTACCCCCACCTACATCTCAAAGGTCATCTGTGTCAGTGGCCCCACAAAAGAAGAAAATGCAGGCTTCATTTAAACGCATGTTTGAGGCAGGAGGGGCCCTACCAACGCAACCACCCAATGCTACATTTGTAAAATGTGAAGCTGGCAAAATTGAAAATGCTGAACCTCCTCCCTTTTTCTTTTGTGGGGGAAGTGGGATTTTTAGAGTTTGTGGCAGTCCTCTGCCCAAAATGAAACTTTCCCAGCCAGACCTATTTGGCCAAAGTTCCTTTTCCAGTGCTGCACCATGATGTGCTGCAATTGGGTGTACAAGTTCTGCAGGAAAGTGTTGTCCACACTATCCATCTGATGACAGATATATGGACCAGTTGTCAGGTGACTGATTACATGTGCATCACTGCACACCTGATTTCTTTTTTGGGGGAAAAGAACAAGCTATCTACAGGTCTTGGCCCTGTAAAAATGTTTAAGAGCATTCTACAGCACACAAGATTAGTCCTGTTTGCCATAGAAAAATCACACACAGTTGGATTTGTTGCCATGGACAACTGCAGTAACATAGTCAAGGCCATGGCAGACGGTGGCTATTTCAGGGTCCTGTGTTTGGCCACGATACATCAACCTGGTTGTGTAAAACTTGCTCAAAAAAGAAAACATAGTCAGCAACATGATGACTACCTGCAGACACATCTGCACTAATTTCAGCCATTCTTTCAAAGCCCAGAAATAGTTGTCGATTATTCAATATGATAACAGAGTACCACTTAAAGCCCTGATACAGGAGGTGCCAACGCGTTGGAACACAACCTATTATATGTTAAAATGTCTATTTGAGCAGTACAAGCAGATAAATGACTATGTAATTCAAACAGGAACAGATTAAATTGAGAAAGATATGACCATGGATGCAGACAAATGGGGCCTAGTCAAATGCCTCACATAGATGCTGCTCCCTTTTGAGGTTTTCAAACAGGAAGTTAGCAAGGAGGACAGTACACTGGGCCAAGCTTATTGACTCTGCTACAGGAGCAGCTTAAGTAGGTGTCCGAAAGGTTAGCATTCAGGGATGTGAATGAAAACCCTGAAGCACATACCTTAGTTAATAGCCTAAGTTATCTCTTGACTTGCAATGAAAGGCTGCAAAATGACATCATCTCCTCCAAAGAGTACATCTGTGCCAGCCTACTTGATCCACTATACTAAAAATGTCTTTCTGTTATCATTCTTTTTTCTGAAGAGGATGTTTCACAATACAAGAGGTGGATTCTTGAGCAAAATCACCTAATACACGAGTGCTGAAACTTTTTAAACACTCACCTCCAGTCACAGATCTGGGTTTAATCCATTGTTATTTTGCTTGCCATTTCACCCCAGTTTGGAGCTAGCCATATGCAAATCAGTTTTGACCCTGTTCCCCCTGCAGCCCGAACTGCCCAGCCAGGTCCTCTCTGGACAGGAAACAAGCATCCTGGGACCGGTGTCGGGGTATCATTCCTCAGCCAGGCTATCTTGAATCAAGTGGCACAGCGAGCTAGCGACCCCTGTCTGAGCTTACCCTAGCCACTTAGGGTGCACATAGCAAAATCACAACAAAAAACAATGGATGAAATGTTGAAATTTTTCAAACACTAACCTCCAGTCACAGATTTGTGTTTACTCCATCATTATATTGCCCACTACGTCACCCCAGTTTGGACCAAGCCATTTGCAAATCAATCTTGACCCTGTTCCCCATGGGAACAGTCCAGCACGAACTGCCAAGTGAGGTCCTCCCTGGACAAGAAACAAGCATCCTGGGACTAGTTTCGGGGTATCACCACTGATCAGCCAAGCTAACTTCAATCTAGTGGCACAGCAAGCAAGGGACTCATGTCTGGGCATACCCTAGCCACTTAGGGCTCATATAGCAAAATCACAAAGTACAGAAAAACAGAGTCACTTCTGGCCTAATTTTTAAGATTGTTGAGCAAGCAGAAGAACTGAAATAAGAACGGCTGGAACTTGCAGTCCCACTCCTCAGTTCTGAAGTGCCGCCTTCAACTTCCAGAGAGGGTCGTCTTGTCTCACATCCACCAACTCCACCAACAAGAAAACAGGTGACAACAGCAACAGAACACTCAGAACCAACCTCTGCTTGGGCTTGGTTTCAAGTGGCAGGTCTTAAGTCCAGTGCAGAAGTGAAGTAAAAGTGGTTGAGCAGGTGGCAGCAACAATGACAATTTAGAGGATGCTCCAGGAGTATGTAGATTACCCAAAAGAGATGTATGTGGATCAAAATCCATTGGTTTATTGGTATGGGACGATGCACCAATGGCCAGAGCTCAGCAGGCTGGCAATAGCGTTTCTGGCTTGTCCTGTAGCCAGTGTGTCTGCTGAACTTGTGTTTAGTACAGCTTGTGCAGTTGATACAATGAGAAGGACTAGTCTCTTGCCTCAAAACGTGGAGAGACTGACCATGATCAAAATGAAGCAGCATTTATGTCACCTGATTACACAGTTCCTGAAACACCACAGGAGGAGGAAGAGGATGATTGGTCACAACCAAGCGTGTTAGCTGACCTACTTCTTGGAGAACCATCAGAGTTTGAGGGGGAACTCTACTTCCAAGATTGAGTATGCCAGTGCCACCATATAACTTTTTCATTATTTCTCATTCAGCTTCTTTTTCTTTTTCTTTCTTTGCAATACACATATATATATATATAATGCAATGAAATATATATATATCTTCGCAAGTGCAACATTGTGTTTGTTGTTGCCCCACCATTGATTTTATAGTCACATATAAGTCCAGATTGGAGTTGAGTTAGGCCCTTGTGCAGTGAAGAAGAACCCACATACCCTTCAGGACATTGGGGATGATGCCTTCTGACCTCACATGCCACAGCCTATCCTATTTTTTAACATTACCTAGTAGGGCTGCCCTAGAAGGTCATTGATTAAAAGACTGCCGGTGGCAATGCCTAATTTCAATGTGTGGGTACCATCAGAAAATAAATATTTTGTTCAACCACCATACTTGGATTAGAAGAGGTAATTACTATGTAAATATTGCACCAATTAGCGGTGACATATTGATTGGCTATGAATTTGTAAGTTATGACTGATGTATGTGATGGCTGACAGTGAGGGAGGGAGTGCAACAAAGGAGTAAAGCTGTTTCTGATGATTTGCAATGCTTGGGGGCAGATGGGTGACCATTTTATCCTAAAAGTGATTGCTCTTTGAAAGGTAGTGACATTTACCACCTGCAGAGTCTACTCCTTTTTGCTGGTCCCTCATAACAAACCAGAAACTTTAGTTATCAAACACAAATCTACATAAAAATACTCCAGTTCTGTTTCTCTATTTGTTCTTTAGCAGCAGTGCACTACAAGGTCTACCTTGGTTAGTTTGAAACTGGGACGGAGTTACACTGAATCTAGAGGAGGAAACTGGAAGGACTCGGGATGGGACTACCTCAACAGCTTCTCGACTTCAAAGAGAACCTGTGATGATGGAGAAGACTTTGAGGCCTAGTACTCACTCAGCTCTGTGAACTGGAGAGAGGTGGATTGATTTGGAAATGCTGCTTGAGTATGTGTTTGCTGCAGGTCTTCTTGGTATACTCCTGCCTCCTCATGAAGCTTACCTTGCTTTTTTGTGTCCTTTTCCTTTACTGTATAATACAGCTACTGTTTTTTTTCAATACATAGGCCTTCTCCTAGTCCTCTCCTGCATGAACAAAACTTGGAAAGCTCAAGACTCCAGGTTCCCTATCGGACAGGTCCAGACAGGTACCAGGGTGATGGACATTCCAAGAAGAATGGGGATGCATCACCCAATCTGGTAATATAGTGTCATTTTCCTTTTAACAATCATAATTTTTAGAACTGGGTGGGTATCATTAAATCTTCAATTTTTCAAAACTAAAGGACATAACACTTACGGTATTCTATCTATGGTGTCTCTAGAGCAGAAGAACTGTTTTCAATGAATTCACTGTACTGTGTCATACCTACTGCTCCCTTCATTTCTTTCCACAACAGACTAATGAAAAGGAAAAATAAAAATGAATTACCTCTTATTATGATGAGTAAGGCATTATGCACTATGGAGTACAAGTTGTTGTGTCAAATTATTGGAGGCGTGCTTGCCTGTGCTTCAAGTACATTGCTACTGTCTGCAGCTCAGGTAGCTATAGCTGACAATTATCTATCTTTAATTTTAACGGCCCTGCTCTTCCCACATGCCTTTCACTTTCTACCCTAACTCCAAAGAGGAAGATGAATAAATAAGATATGTCACACATGTCATGTATAACATTTGGGATATATTTATCATGTCTGCCATAAGCAGACAGGGGAAAATGATGCACTGAACTACAGGGAAGGGAATGCATTAAATAGATTGTATTTGGCACATTAGTCATAGAGTATCCCTTACGCCAAACTTGAAATCAATTCAGGCACTTACTAGTCCCACTCTACTCACTGATCTCGCCCACCATCACAAATTCTTTCCAGCAAATTAATTTGAATGAATTAATGAATGGAGGGGTGTCACTGATCTCTCTACAAAAGAAGAGCTCCATTCTTTATTTATCCAAGTAATTATTCATTTGTCCTTTCATTCTTTCCCTACATGCACCCATCGCCACCATGACTAAAGCTTTACTTTCTCTTATCCAGTCTTTCACCCAAATTCACAATCCTTTATCCATCCATTCAGTAGCCACACTATCTACCCTTTCTTTCAATCATCCTTTAACCCATCCATCCATTTACTCAATACCAATGCTCACCCACACACCCTTTTTCATCCACCCACACATCCTTTTGTTTCATTCTTTTCACCCATCCTTTCTTTCAACCTTCCTTTCTCTCACTTTTCCATCAAACCATCATTTTTAGAGTAAATTATGTTTGCTTTTGCTGAGTTGCAAATAGAAGAAGCCATAAGTAGCTCAACCACCGCTGTGGCTTTAATGCAGGGGTTCATGACTCTGATCACGACGACGCCATTGTAGCTAGTAAGAGTAATTGTCAATAATCAAGCAATGTGACTTACCATCGCCCATCCCTGCCGCTGTGTCTTCCCCTGCTCCATCTGCTCCTGCAGTGGTCAGAATTGAGATAGCTCCACTGTTGATGTGGCCTTTAAAGAACAATATACAGTTTTTAGATGCCAGGTACACCTCCCATTCTTATTTTTTTATTTTTATGCAACTGCAATTGTTACAGCTTAGTTTACACTACAGTATCCCCTGTCAAAAATATCACTCTGAGCATTTTGTTGGAATTTTAGAAAAGCCAGGTAGTCAAGCCAACCAAAAGCTTTGTGTAATAGAGGGGCAAAGCTATAGCCTATGATTGACGATGATTCTGAAACATTGAAGGGCAATGAAGGGATGGCATAGAAGATGGTCAATGAAAGACAGAAATAAAATAATGCAGGGATAACAGGAATTAAACAAAACTTACATAGGGGAGTTGGAGAAAAGGGGAGACAGTATAAAAAAAGTAAACAAGGCAAAATTAAAATTAGTTTAAAAGTGGGGAGAGGTTAAAGTTGGGGAAATGATAATAATAATATTAAATAATAGGACTTTCAAGGATGAGCAGAGCCATCAGCATCGGCGCTTGTGGTCGGCACCTTCCCAGCTTCTGTTGACCCACCGGTTCACTGTCTTCTTCTTACCCTTGGGTGCAGAGGTAAGATTAGAAATAAAGAAGACACAATGAAGATATCAGTAGTACCGTTAATCTCCCCAAATTATTGTATAACTGTAGGAGGCTGGCCTGGTTTGTATTGGGTACCTTGGGTATTTACACCATATACCAGGTCCAGTTATCCCTTATTAGTGAAGTAGTAGGGTCCTAGCAGCTTAGGCTGGTAGAGGTAGCTATAGCAGAGCAGCTTAGGCTGAACTAGGACACATGCAAAGCTCATGCAATACCACTTATACTTACACAGTACTTATACACAAGTAAAGACAATACTCAGTATTACGTAAATAAAGGTAGTTTATTTGGGTGACACAGTACCAAAAATATCTTAGAGACAATACTCCTTCTGGAGGTAAGTATTATACACAAAATATACATTATACACCAAAATTAGACAAGTAAATAGTCATAGAACAATGCAAACAATAGGACATGCTATAGAATCCAATGGGAGAAAATAGGTCTAGGGGCAACACAAACCATATACTAAGAAAGTGGAATGCAAACCACGAATTCCCCCCTAGACAAGTGCAGTGTGTGCAGAATCGCTGGCAGAGTAAGAATGCAGCAGAGGTAAGTAAATTACCCCACCCCAGAAAAGCAGGAGTAAAGTACTGCAAGTTTCCTTAGGACACACTAAACCTCGTGATTGGGATTTTGCAGTAACCAACCAAGTCTGCAAACACAACTGCTGGATTCCTGGACCTGAAGCCTGCAAAAGAAGGGGATCAAGCCCAGAAGTCGAAAGAAGTTCCAGGAAGGACAGGAGCACCTACCAACTCAGAAGAGGGCGTAAAAGAAGAGTCCCAGGTTGGACGAAGACTGCAGGAATGCACCCTAGGAAGACGCCAGCGGATTCCTGCATGATGCAAAGGATTTCCCAGAATGTGAAGATGGATACAGATGTGATTTCGTTTTGGAAGTCGCCAACAAGCCTTGGTCACGACAAAAGTGTGTTTTGCATCAAAATGTCACTGGATGGACCCAGGAGGGACCTGGGGGCTCAACTCTGGATGCCAGGCAGCACCCACGGGACTCCCAGGACACAGGAAAAAAGGAGGTGCAAAATGCTGTTGGTGCAGCACAACAAAGGAAGGTCCCACGCCACTGGAGAATAACTCAGCGAGTTGAGCATCACAGGATGGAGTGCTGGGAACCTGGGCCAGGCTGTGCACAAAATAATTTAGCAAATAGTGCACAGAGGCCTCAGGAGGTGAAGAAGATGCACTTCTTCACCTCCAGAGGCGTACTGTCGCTCTCAGGGAAGGCAAGGTCTTACCTCCTCCAAGTTGCATCAGCAGGACCTCAGGACAGTCTATGTTGATGGGGTCCAACCTCTGTGTCCTTAGGAGCACTCTCATTGTTGTGAGAGGAGTCCAAGGGTACCAGTCGTCGTCTTAGAAGGTGCCTGCTGGAGCAGGGGAGTGACTCCATCACCCCACGGGAGATTTCTTTGGTCCTTCTGGTGCAGGATGAAGACAGGGAGTCCTCAGAGCATGCACACCATGGAAACTATTGTAGTTGCTGGCTGGAGCTCAAGTTGCAGAGGAAAGTATCCCTTGTGGATACTTTGTTGCTGTTACAGCGGTTCCTGGAGCAGGCTGCAGCTGATCCGAGGTCAGAGGATGAAGTAGTAGCTGCAGAGGATTCCTGAAGGAAACTTGTAAGCAGAATCTGAAGAGACTCCACAGGAGAGACCCTAAATAGCCCTGAGAGGTGGATTGGCTACCTTATCAGGGAAGGACCTATCAGGAGGGGTCTCTGACGTCACCTGCTGGCACTGGCCACTCAGATCACTCCAGAGTGCCCGCAAACCTTGCAAAGCAAGATGGCTGAAGTCTGAGACACACTGGAGGAGCTCTGGGCACCACCCCTAGGGTGGTGAAGGACAGGGGAGAGATCACTCCCCTTTCCTTTGTCCAGGTTCGAGCCAGAGCAGGGGACAAGGGGTCCCTGACCCAGTGGTTATCCAAGGAGGGCACCATCTGTGCCCTTCCAAGCATTTCCAGAGGCTGGGGGAGGCTACTCCACCCCAGCCTGTAACACTTATTTCCAAAGGGAGAGGGCGTAACACCCTGTTCTCAGAGGAAATGCTTTGTTCTGCCATCCTGGGACTGAGCTACTCAGACCCCAGGAGGGCAGAACCCTGTCTGTGAGGTGGAAGCAGCTGAAGCTGCAGTGCAAGCCTCAGAAATCTGGTTTGGCAGTCCTTGGGTTCCATATTGGAGCCCCCAGGATGCATGGAATTGGCTCCCCAATACCAGATTTGGAATGGGGGGACAAGCCCATGATCTTAGACATGTTACATGGCCATATTCGGACTTACCATTGTGAACCTACATATGGGTATTGACCTATATGTAGTTCACAAATGTAATGGCGTCCCGCACTCACATAGTCCAGAGAAATGGCCCTGAACTATGTGGGGGTACCTTTGCTAGTGCAAGGGTGCCCTCACACTTAGTACCTTTGCACCTAACCTTCAGCAAGTGAAGGTTAGACATTTAGGTGACTTATAAGTTACTTAAGTGCAGTGAAAATGGCTGTGAAAACATGTGTGCACTATTTCATGCAGGCTGCAATGGCAGGCCTGTGGAAGGGTTTATCTGAGCTCCTTACAGGTGGCAAAAGGAATGCTGCAGCCCATATGGATCTCCTGGAACCCCAATGCCCTGGGTACCTAGGTACTATATACTAGGGACTTATAAGGGGGTCCAATGTGCCAATTGAAATTGGTAAATTAAGTCACTAGCCTACAGTGACCAACTTAAAAGCAGAGAGAGCATAAGCACTGATTTCTGATTAGCAGAGCCTCAGTGACACAGTAAAGCACTATACAGACACACACATTAGGCCATAAACTATGAGCACTGGGGTTCTTACTAGCAGGATCCCAGTGAGGCAGGCAAAACATACTGACAAATAGGTTTTTATCTATGAGCACTGAGGTCCTGGCTAGCAGGATCCCAGTGACACAGTAAAAACACACTGACACACACTCACAAACAGGCAAACAGGCAACAAATGGGGGTAACCATGCTAGAAAGAGGCTACTTTCTCACAATAACAGGCAAATACAATAATATTGAATTTAAATTGGATCTCCTTGGTACTATACTAGTATGATAAACTATTGTTGAGTTGGCTATGCTCCTAATATCCCTATTCCATAATTTCCTAAAGAAAAACTACATTTGCAGCTAATGCATTGCATTGAATGATCTTTCATTCTATTCTTATTGCTCAAGCCCCTTGATGGACCAACTCCGTCTCCCTTTTTTGCAATGCATGCATACTCGCATCACTGTGAAATTGCTTGGGACTGTACGAGCTACATAAAGTCACAGAGAACGCTAATTCACTGATATCACTAATTCACTTTAGAGACAGGAGGACAGAGGAGTCTGTGTTGCAATGGCTTCTTAAATAATCAGCCAAAGCTAGTGCTTACCTACAGGTGCAATGATGCAGCACCGAGCACCTGTCTAGCTCTAACAGGATCACATAATTAATAATATTAATAATGTAAACTAAAAGTAACTTACCTGTGAGTGGAAGCTGTATGCTATTCAGAAAAAAAAGTTAGCATTGTAGAACACAAACACAATAAAAATATAATTCTCACCAAGCCCCGGGATCACCACTCCTTGCAGGTCAAGCAGGTCCTGCTCACGGTCTATTATATCTGCCCAGCAGTGCATCACCTGCTGGGGAGTATGCTGGACCTGGATGGTGGCCCTGACTAACCGGCACACCCTAGCCCAGTGCTGGTGATGCTCCTGCAGGGGGTAGCTGCTCTCAGGCCTTCCGCCTGCTGCCAGCATGGAGGGGAGGTGGCACTGCACAAAAACAAACAATGCTCCAATCTCCTTCTCACTGAAGATTGGCTCCTTGATGTCGGCGCCGCCCACAAGCCACCCATAAGCCAGGCAGCTGTTGTTGCCCTGCTCTGGTGGGTGAGGCACTGGGGTAGGCTGAAGAAGAGTAAAAAAGAAACAGGGGGGAAAGGAAAATAAAATAAATAAGGGAAAAATAAAAAATACAAAATTCACAAAAAAATTAAAACAAAGTAAAAATAATCGGATACAAAAAGACATACTAATACAGTAAATAAAAAAAATAGGGTAGATCAAGTATAAGGGTATAGAATTACAAAGATTGGGGTCAGATTGAAAGCTGAAGGCCCAACACCATAAACAGTGTGAAAAGCAAGATGGCCATGCCCATGTGAACCACTTGGTGTGGCTGTGCATGATTTTAAATGCGAGTGCGTATTTCACGCTGCACTTGACACCAAACGCAATGCGAACGGGCACAAAGGAGAACTCTACCTGCTTGTGTAACTCGGCATAGCACAGCAGAATTTTTTAGCCACGTTGTGAAGTTCCATGTAGAGCGGCTCTGTGCACTCCGTCCAGGCCTAGTCACAACAGCACCTCAGTGACAATGTGGAACCATTTGCCCATTTTCCATAAAGGAAGAACGGTTTTTGTTTTGCTAAAAGTTTAGTGCCATTTGACAAATCTTCACAAAAAATTTATATAAAATTTAATCTCTTTTCTGGGAGTTTTTGGGATGAGCTGTAAAACTCGAGCTAAGAAACACAAGGGTGGGATGACTCAAAACATATTTTCCCCATACAATTTTGCATAGAAATTTTAAGAAGTGCTTAAAAAATGACTTAATATAATTACACTAAATTTGGCAGAAAGCTATATCTTTACTCAGAAAGCATGCTTTATAAGAAATTTGTGTGAATATGTTCAGTCGTTTTTGAGAAATTAAGGTTAAAATGTTAGTGATCTCTAGATGGTTGGTGCCAACAGGAATACCTTGAGCTTTTTTCCCATTGCCCACCTCGGTACCGCAGTGCTGACAGGTCTTGTGGTACAGAGAATTTGATTGGCTGACAGAGATGTTGCGACTGTTATTGTATGACATGGCTACTCGGTCCCTGTGTCTTGAGAATTAAAATACATTAGGTTATAGAGGGGAGGGGATCCCTTCTCACTCCTGCCTAGCTTCATGCTGATGCTGAGTAAAGACATCAAAGGTGTGTTGTGGAAGAAACAGGCAGAAGTCTTTGCCTGCTGTATGTACCAACCAGAGGCTGGCGAAAGAAGGACATCTAAGGTGTGATTTTGCTGTATATAGGCTGCAGCATTTGCCTATCAATAAACTCCACCTGAAGGCTCTTTGACTCATCAGTAATAAGTCTCGGTGACACTGTTTCTTTTTGTGGTGTTCACATTTGGTCAATCTGGAGAAGTTGCAAAGTGATTAAACATGCAACAATTTCACTGACTTTGCCAAGGAAAATGGCAGAACAACTTTCAAAAGGCCATCTAATGCTAATCTGGACTAATAAAACTGATGGATTATTGGAATGAGTGCTGATAAAGAGGAAATACTCCATGTGTGTTGATTCAAAATGTAAAAGATACAGCAAACAATGGCTGAAGAGGGCTGACCCAAAATCAACCATTGACCGAAGAGGGTTGACCTGAAACCTCTCTATATATTTTTTTTTGAGTAGCCAGCATGATAGTATGAACAATGTGTCCTATTTGGTCAGCAAATATGTTTCAAAAGCAACAGCTTATAACAGAGTAAAATGTACCAATATATAGCTTGTCACAACTGTTTGCTGTTTTTTGTAAAAAATATTTATACACCCAACATTAAAAGATGGTTTGGAGAATATTGCATTTAGTCAGAGGTATATCAACCTGAAAGTTAGTTAGCTAAGTCATAACAAATGCAGTTTGTGAATCGGAACAAAAGTCCACATGTTATGAGAGCCATAGACAGCCCAGATAGGTAACCTGCTTCTGAGATAAAAGAGAATATGAGCATCTTAGGTTTCATGTGGGTTTTCAAGGGACCTGCATCTTGTTTTCACGCAGCATATAAAATTAATCACTAGCCATGTTCTGTAATATATGTGGGAACACTATTTATTCTCCCTACTCCTCACCATTCTTAGGTATAAGCTGCCTCTGAATAACCAGCCAGTGGCATTGTTCTTCTCATTCAAGCAAGAGTGTGACATTATAAAGGAAGAATCTCTTTGCAGTGAAAAACCGATATCTTTTAAACCTTAATCCTATATACCTGACCATGAGCAAACACCTGACAGACTTTTTCTAGATTATCAATGAGCATATCGTTGATGGGACAATCTCATCGTCAACTTCATACTTTCCCCTCCTACCCGTTTGTCCTGAGAGATGGAGTTTCAAACATTGCATAGGAACCAAAGCCTCCATCATTCTGATAAAACCATGCTCACAATGACTTTCATGGATGAGTAACACTTCTTTCCTAACAGTTATTCCTTGGAATATGAAATCACCACCCCTTCTACAAGAAATCATCACAGATCCACAGGTTTGATCAAACTTCCATCCAATATCAAGCCTTTTATTTACAAGTAATTTGTAAAGAGGGGTTACCCAACAACTGGAGGAGTGTATAAAATGTGCATCATTTGGAAACTCAGAAACAATGTTTATAAGCATCACAGGACTTCTCCTCATCACCCAAGACAAATGACTGCAAACTACTCTGATCTTCATTGCCCACTTAGCTGAAGACAATACATATGAATACAATGACTTTGTGAAACTCCTGAAACATGCTTGAAGCTAAGTCCAAAGCCTTCCTGGGTTTGACCAAAGAATATCTGTTCAAGGTTCCACCTTACTACTCATGTTGAACTTTAAGTCCCATGTTTTCAAAAACTCAATTATTTTAAAAGCCCATTGAAATACCTCTTTGTTTCTGCCCAGTGCTGTTGGTTATCCAAAAGTGATATTGTAGAGGAATATAAACACTTATTAAGAAAATATAGATAACACAAAGAAGTATCAGAATTCAAAGTAATACTAACACTTTAAGGATATTGCCATAGTTACTTAGACAATTTTGATATTGTTACAGGCCACATTTGCTTTGAATTCCATTGAACAAAACTTGTTGTGACTCTTTCTGTTAGTCTACACAATGAGGTCTATAGTTTAGCAGGCAGTATCGCAGTTCTAGCACTAACCTCTGTTCCTCAAAGAACAACAAGCATCTGCCAAACAGCCTAGCCCACCTCACCACCACCTCCTCAGGACTGCCCGAGAACAAACCTGAATTCCACATTTCCAAAGTAGGGGAAAGGTGGTTGAAAGAAGAAGGGAGGTTAATGAACAGTGTCAATAACTGATGACTTGAGATGTGAAATTACCTCCTCACTTGACTTTCTCAGCTTACAGTGGCTTCTGCCTCAGTCTCACTATGTTGCTGCAAAGGAAGGTTAAACCTTAGCAATTATAACAACTTCATATGTCTTCTTTTATCTAGGGTAGATTGAGAGGAAGCAACAGTGCTGAAATTTGGAGTCCTGCTTCATCTTCAAGTGGCTTGCGATGCAGAGTTCTGAATTCTCATTGAGAATGCTGTCCAAAAGGGGCTTGCAATGCAAGAGTCTGCATTGAGAATGTGTTGCACAGCAGGTTGTTAAAGCCTTTTCTGGTCCCTGAGGCTCTGATGAGATGGCCAGCCAACTAGACTTTGGAATCACTATGGTGTTCCACAGGTCCAGAGAAATACTGAAGAGTGGGTCTGAGGGTCCTATTTTCTTACCTGGTACCCCATTTGAAGTAGGAGAAGTTTCTAAAGAATTCCTTTTGAACTGGGTAAAGTTTCTTCTCTCCCCTGCCCTAGCTCCAAGCTGGCTACATGAACAAAGAAGGGGTGACAGGTCCTTTGTGCAAAGGCAGAGCCCAGCCTATTCAGTTGCAAAAAGGGCTTTGCCCAGCTCTGCCCCTGCATTCACGCAGTTGTTTGCTCATCCAGACACACCTAATCCCTCTATTGTGTGGATGTCTGGGAGGAATAAACAAGGTCCAACTGTCTGCTACATCAAGACATGTGACCCAGGAACAAGCCGCAGGCACCAGGTAGCTAGAGCAGGAAAATTCCAACTTTCTAAAAGTGGCCTTTTCAAAATTGTAACTTAAAATCTGCTTTACTTTAAAGAAGGTTTCTAATAAACGTTTCTCAGACACCAAACACAAAACTTCAACCTGTTCCAAATCAAAAGGTAGGACTTACCAAATGTAATAAGGCACCCACATTTTATCCAATGTGAGAGGTAGGTTTTGAAGTAGTGAAAAATGAAATAGGTGTTTTTCAATACCACAGCATGTAAAACTTAAAAATACACGTCCAACCTTTTAAGTACAATAGACCTTGCCCTATGGGTTACTTAGGGCCTAACTTGGGGGCAACATGTTCAATAAAGAGGGAGTTTAAGGCTTGTCAAGGGGGTTCTATAGCAAAGGCAAATTGGCAGTTTAAGACCTCATAAACGATGCAATGACAGGCCTGTAACATGTTTTGAAGGGCTACGTAAGTGAGTGGCACAATAAGTCATGCAGGCCCTAGTAATATTTATTTTAGAGGCCCTGGGCGTATGGTACACCCCTTTTCTAGGGATGTGTAAGTACATTAACCCGTTCTGTGCCGTAGACGTAATGGTTACATCCTAGGGTACAATGCTCATGTGCCGAGGACGTAACCATTACGTCCTGGGCACTGAGCTCAGAGGGAGCGCTAGCGTTCCCTCTGTGGGCTTAGGTAGAGATGGAAGGGGAAGCCCTTCCCCTTCCACCATCGCCCCCACCTCCCTGTAATGACGTCAGCACGTGATCGTGCGCTGAGATCATTACAGGGAGCCAGTCGCACTGGAAGCCATTTGCTTCCAGTGCGTGATCGGAGAAACAGGTAAGTTTCTCCTCCGACGGGTGGGGGGTTTGGAACAAAGAGGCACCGGGGGAAAGGAAAGGCTTTTCCTTTCCCCCGGTGTCTCTTTCAGCATTCCTGCTGCCCGATCGCATTGCGATCGGGCAGCAGGAACGCCCACTAAACAGAAGGGATTTTTTTTCTTTGTTTACATACTGTTTTGCGTCGGGGAGCGGCCTCTTGGGCAAGGGTCGGTCCCATTTGGGGGACATGTTTGTTGTGGCCATTTCTGTCCCCTTGGTGGCATATCAGCCTATTATTTTTAGGCCGATCTGCCCCCAAGGAGGGCAGAATCCACTAGACGCCAGGGATTCTTTTTTTCTTTGATTATGTGATGTTTTGCGTCGGGGAGCGACCCCTTGGGTAAGGGTCGCCCCCATTTGGGGGGCATGTTTGTTGTGGCCATTTCTGCTCCCCTTGGGGACAGATCGGCCTATTATTTTTAGGCCAATCTGCTCCCAAGGGGGGCAGAATCCACTAGACGCCAGGTATTTTATTTTTATTTTTTATTTATGTAGTGTTTTGTGTTGGGGAGCGGCCCCTTGGGCAAGGGTCGCCCCCATTTGGGAGACATGTTTGTTGTGGCCATTTCTGCCCACCTTGGGGGTAGATCGGCTTATTATTTTTAGGCTGATTTGCCCCCTGGGGGGCAGAAACCACTAGACGCTAGGGATTTTAATTTCTTTTACAATGTATGATTTTGGTGTAGGGGAGCAGCCCCTTGGGCAAGGGTCGCTCCCATTTTGGGGGCATGTTACCTATGGACATTTCTGCCCCCCTTGAGGGCAGATCAGCCTATTATTTTTAGGCTGATCTGCCCCGAAGGGGGACAGAAACCACTACAGTGCCAGGGATTTTTTTGTGTATGTTTATTTATGTGGGTGGTGTCCCCTTGGGCAAGGGGCGCCCCCCCAAGGGGGGGCATTAAACTGTTGGCCATTTCTGCCCTCCTTGCGGGCAGATGGGCCTATTTTTTTAGGCCCTCCTGCCCCCAAGGGGGGCAGAAGCCACTTAGACACCAGGGATAGTGTGTGTGTTTGTGTTAGTGGATGGGGGGGTGGCCCCTTAGGCAAGGTTTGCCCTCCTTTGGGGGCACGTGTACCAAGGCCATTTCTGCCCCCATGGAGGCAGATCAGCCTATTATTTTTAGGCTGATCTGCCCCAAGGGGGGCAGAAACCACTAGAACACCAGTTTTTTTTTAATATGTTTATTTATGTGGGGGGGTGTCCCCTTGGGCAAGGGGGCACTGCCCCAAGGGGGAATTGAACTGTTGCCCATTTCTGCCCCCCTTGGGGGCAGATGGGCCTATTATTTTTAGGCCCATAAGCCACTTAGACACCAGGGATAGTGTGTGTGTGTGTGTGTGTGTGTGTGTGTGTGTGTGTTTGTTTATTGTTTGGGGGGTGGTCCCTTGCGCAAGGGTCGTTCCCCATGGGGACACACTACTAAATGAAAATAATTTTCTGCTGTCCTTGGGGTAGATAGGCCTATATTTTAGTAGGCACATCTGCCCATATGGCAGAATTCACTTAGACACCAATTTCTAAATGCTTGATGGCTGGGTGTTTGTCAATTGACGAAGTATTTGCATTTGTGATAACATTTTTGATCTTTTTTGTTCTAGTTCAAAGCTTTTGCTTTTTTTGCTGTGGCTCCTTGCAGTTTTGGCAGTGGTTGACCTTTAGTTTGCATAGTTGCTTGTTTTAGGTAAGTAAAAACATTTTACTCCAAAGGAGTATTGTTGCCATGCATGAATGACATGTTTGTAGGTGGTGTACTAAATGAAGGTTTGTGTGTGAAATTGTCCTTAGATTTGTGCACAAAGATATTTGTGTTGTCTTATTTCTAATTTGCTTTTCTTTCTTTTTAGTGGGATATCATTGGTGATTGCTGTGTCTGTGCAGAGTAGTTGCTGGTGAGTCAAGCTTTTTCAGGCAAGTGAGCGGTATAGTTTTTGAGTTTATAACTCTTACTGATAAAGCTACACTTTATTACTTATCTTACACAGTGCTGGTTGTTGGTGGTGCATTTGTCCAGTACATTTTCACAGGAAAGATCATGGCTAGCCGCAGGATGACCGCTCAGCAGGTGGTTGGTATGCTTTTTGAGTCATTGCCTGATAATGATTATGAGACGGACTCCGCAACTGAGGAAGAGGAGGAAGTGAGAGATTCCTGCAGTGAAGTTTCTGTCAGAGAAGAATCTTCTGACGAGGAAGCCACACTCAGTGCAGATGAAGGGCCTGTTTTAGAGGAGGACACTGGTGTGCCATTAGTGCAGCAACCCGGGGCTGAAAGGTTTCCCGTTAGAAGACCTGAACTCTGGGTTGCCCCAAACATGGAGCAGCCAGAGTTGCCTGCCTTTACTGGACTCCCAGGGTGTAGAGTCAATACAGAAAACGTTTTGCCTGTCAATTTCTTTGAGTTATTTGTGGATGATGTGTTTTTGGAAGAGATTGTTGAGCACACTAATTTGTATGCGGAGCAGTATTTGAGGGACAATGCTGCTAGACTTAGGCCATACTCTAGAGCTACCCAGTGACTTCCCACAAATTTGGAGGAGATTAAAAGTTTTTTGGGTTTGACTCTTTTGATGGGGTTGATAAGGAAGCCGTCACTGGCTTCTTATTGGTCTACTAGTCCCTTGATGGCAACAGCTATATTTCCTGCAACCATGAGTCGTAATCGGTATTTGCTTCTTCTTAGGATGCTGCATTTTGTTGACAATGCATTAGCCTTGCCACGAGATCACCCTGATTCAGACTGTGTTTTTAAGATTAGGCCTGTCCTTGATCATTTTGTAGATCGGTTTTCAGAGGTCTATGTTCCAGGCACATAAATAGCTGTGTATGAGTCTTTGGTCCTCTTCAAGGGTTGTTTGGTTTTTAGGCAGTATATTCCTAGCAAGAGGGCACGATATGGAATTAAACTGTATTTGTTGTCTGAAAGTAGTACAGGATATGTGTATAGTTTCCATGTCAAAACTGGTAGGGATTGCAGTATTGACCCCCCTGGTTGTCCTCCCACTTTTGGAGTTACTGAGAAAATTGCGAGGGAACTTGGTAGACGACTGTTCAACAAAGGTCACCATTTGTATGTAGATCACTTCTACACTGGAGTGCAGTTGTTCAAGGAATTGTTTAGAATGGACACTGTTGCTTGTGGCACAATTCGTTGTAACCGGAAAGGCTATCCAAGGGAGCTTGTCTGTAAAAAACTTGAGAGGGGACAGTGCAGTGCCTTGCGGAAGGATGAGCTGCTAGCTTTGACATTTTCAGACAGGAGGGATGTCTACATGCTAAGTACCATCCATGATGAGAGTACTTCCCCTGTGACTGTTTGGGGCAGGTTGGGTTGCTGAAGTGTGCAAACCTGTGTGCATTTTAGATTATAATAAGCACATGGGAGGTGTAGATAGAGTTGATCAAAGGTTTGAACCTTACCCTGCTATTTGTAAGTCTTACGTTTGGTATAAGAAGTTAGCAATTCACCTCTTCCACTTAGCAACTTTTAATGCTTTTATTGTGTTTAAGGATAGGTCTCCAGAGTTAAAGATGACATTTGTGAAATTTCAGGAGTCAGTGATAGAGAGCCTTATTGAGGTGGAACAGGCCATAGTTCCTAGAGAAGCAGTGGTGGAGGATGTGGCTAGATTGAAAGATCGCCACTATGCTGAGCACATTCCTCCCACACCCAAAACGAACTTTCCAGCTAAGAAATGTAGAGTGTGTGCTCGAAGAGGTATCCGGAGAGAGACTCAAATGTACTGCCCAGATTGTCCTTCAAAGCCTGGGCTATGTGTGGGTAGTTGTTTCAAGAATTAACACACCCAGAAGAATTACTGGGAACAACCATGAGTGTAAACTGCCTGTTTTGTATTTTCATTTGTTCAGTTTCATGGTTGGCATTTCTGTCATGTACTTAGTTAGAGCTTTTGTGTTTGTAGTTTTGTAATTATTTTTAATTAGTTAGTGGTTTGTTTAAAAAAAAAAAGTGATGCCATTGTGTGTGGAGTGGCGCTTGGCTGACGGTGTACATATTGACTTGCTGCTGGCTACTGCAACACACTGCCAGCCAAACACCAGTCCACACACTCCCATCAGCTGGTTTTGTCGCGTGGGCTCTCATTATCCTAAATGAGACTACTGGATTTCTAGGCAGCAGGATCGATAACGGTGTGGGGGACTGAGTCTGACCCACGTGTAAGGAACTCTGTCACCCTAAATCCGGTTGTTGCTCCGGCTAACTAGCAGTGCCTCATTTCTCCCTCGGGGAAGAAATGATTGGGCATCCGAGCGCATGACATCTTTGGAACTTCTCAGGGAAGTCGTGGTCACTCAGATCCAAACCAACTCTCTCATTCACTATATGGTCTCATATACAAATGACAAAGACAGTATAAGTTTTAAATAATGTTTTAATAAAACGACTGTATTTTAGATATTAAGGTGTGAGCCGCAATAACCAGAACAATACAACATAGTAGGATTGATATAGTAACCAGGAGAGTAAAACATAGAAATAAAGCTATCATAATTCCTAACCGTTTCTACTCTCCCTCTGCTTGTTCTATTTAGAGCACAGCATGTTAAGCTTTCAGCTTGCCTTTCTGTATCACTAGGGAGACGGACACGCTCATACCTGAGCAAAGGCCTGTGATCTGGTTCAGCATCTGCAACGAGGCAGTCAGCGTCTAGTTGTGGTTCCCTGGTCGGAATCTCCCTCTGCTATGTATTGGGACAAGGAAGTGATTTTATAACTAACATGTCATCGTGATCACAAAATTTTCCTACGCAGGAATGGCAAGTCTAGACTCCTACCACTTCTATCGGCAATGTACCAGACTGTATCCTTGACTAAAGCACAGAGTGAATATGTTATGAAGAACTCCAGTGCTGAAGTAGGCAAAACAGTGTGATATGAATAAAAAACAACACCGTAGAACTGGCTATTCTGTAAAATAACAGTACGAAGCCTAATAGAAAGCATTTAGAGCAAAGTGCACAGAGGCTCTAAGCTGTTAGCAAATGAATAAAATATATTTAGGGCAAAGTGCACAGAGGCCTAAGGCCTGAAGCTAATGCGCAAAATATACGTAAAACTGACCACACTACACCCTCCCCTTGTCGGTAGCAAGTGGTTCCAACAACATAAAAAAAAACATGACCTAAATTTAAACCCAACATTTCGACAAGATGAGAAGACAACAAAGTCATAAATTTAGGAAACATGTGACAATAGAGCGAATTGCAATATAGTGTCAATTTAGTCGGGAGAGAGAGAAAAAAAAAAATCCAATTGTCAAACAGAAGCAACAGAACGTAGAAGCTCCTCCACTTCGAGATATGTCAATATCGGAAGATCCACGCCACAAAGTACCATGGAGCAGGTGTGTTCCAAAGCCCCAAAACCATTCAGGGCGGCACCCCGTGTAGTGCCACGGAAGGAGACAAAACCATCTTCCTCCAGGAAGGGAATCTCATAATCCGCTTCACGAAGCAAACGCAACCGCAGTGCACAAGTCTGGGAATGAGCCCTAATCGGGAACATCAACAGATCAAGATCAACCACTGGAGAGTGCTGCAGTGAGAGACAGAAAGCCAGTGCATGTTCAAACGAGCACCAAAGGCACCGAAACACGGGTTGCACACAATCCAAAACCGGTCGGAACGACAAAGACCAGTCACACTCCAAATGAGCCAGGAGTGTTGCTCCAAAACGCTGCATCATGCGTTCACGACACAGCTGCGCTGACGGGAGCAGCAATACAGGATCTCGGTGCGGCGGGACAGCCATTGCGAAAAAATAGCAACAATAGCAAAACTCCAGCAAATAAAGCCAAAGTAATTGGGAAACCCCCAAAAATGCTTCCGAAAATAGAGTGTATAGCCGAAGGTATCAAACCGAATACGGAAGAGAAGGTGTGAACGAAACCAACACCAACGGCTTTGAAAAAATGAGCAATACCAGCAGTGCTAGATGCATTAAATATACGTCCCACAAGTTCACCGAAGTGACTCGGAAAGTTAGTATTCAAAAGGGACTGTATCTCCGCCGATGACCTTGCCACTTGAAGTGCGTAGGTCTCGCTAGCAGATGTAAGGGCCACATGCTTTTGAAACAATAAAGCTTTCAGCCGACTCAACTTGTCGAAATCAACCTTGGAAGTAGCAATATGAGGCCAGATGTCCGCTACCTCCCTAAATTCAGTAGGGGGAAACAACACATTCCCGCAGCACGTAACGGCCTTGTTGACAACGACGATGTAAACTATTCCGGCACGCATGCCACAGCAGCGTTCGCTGTTAAGAACAATGTAACTGCCGTTAGAAAACACCTGGAAAGTGTTTTTAATTACCGGGACCGGAACTCCCTTCAGATAACAAGCTAAGTTAGCAATCGAAGCATTACACGCTCCGTGCAAGGACAGCTGTTTACAAACCATGGAATGGCTAACAGAAGTTTCGCAGTCGCTACCGCTAAGAAAAACTTCCCGCAAACCATTAACACATCTGTACTGAAAAGGAAGCTCCCACACCTCGTGTATGTAACTGTCACCCAATAGTTCATATCTACCCACCGGAATGTGCTTCAAACAAGAAGTAAATTGCAGAGTGGAGATAGGCAAATTAATAACCCCATGAATCAACCACTCAGCTGACGGAATCTCAGCCACCGTAAAAAGCAGTTTCTCCAACTTTTCAATATTTAACATAACATACGTCGCTTCCTTCTTAGCCATCAATTGTTGTTGACGAGTTAAATTAAAGGAGATAAAGATCTCTCTGGCACGAATGTGCTGCCATGGAACGCGACCCGCCTTCAAGGTCTGAAGAGTCCAACACAGCTGCATGATAGATCGTGTCTGACTCTGCCCATGATATAAAGAAGACATGTCTGATTTTATAATGTCAATAGCAGAAGAGACAATGCTGTCAATCGTGTAAACACGGTCAGAAAGGATATGCATGCCATTATCAACAACAGACAAAGTCTGCAGCAGATTTTCTCGATCAATCTGTCTTAACCTGGCTGCAGCCTCCTGCTGGGAAAGTTTCCAAAACTCATTATACACTTCGTATAAGAACCTTTTTCTCCGGGGCACCTTGGGACCTGACAAGAAATCTTGTAAATCAGTACCATTAGACAGTAACTTGAGGTGTGACTTAACTGCACCCAGCGTGGAGTACTTCAACCATTGTTGACAAAGTTTCCCCACACTGTATGTAGTTAATATATCTGCATGTTCTGGTGAAATGTAACGAGGGTCTGCCCTACTAGTCCTGAACCCCCCAGAAGAGGTAACAAAACGTTGATGACACTGATTAGTGTCTACAGGCCACAACAACCACCCGCCCGGATGTAACGATGAAGCGTTAAGCGTACCATTCTGGACCCAATGCGTAAATTCACTAAAAGTAGCATTCACATAGTGCTGCCAGTTATTTAATTTAGAAGGGACAGGTATGCTAGGCAAAGTCAATTCTCTAATCGACGCCAAGCCCAAACAACTAGTCTGTTGTACTGTGTCATTGAGGAAAATCATTTGCACAGGGATAATGCATGCTCGAAATAATGTATCTCTGCCTTGCATCTGCCAATTTTTCGTACCCCAAACACTTTTCAAGTCAACAGTCTTCAACCAGTATTCATATCCTTCGACCGAAAGTTTAGATACAAACGAATTAGAATACAGTAATTTAGTATCGGTCAACAAAATTTGCTTATTAGAATACGGTGTCACTTTAAAATAGTAAGACTTAGCGCTTCGCTGATCATGCCCAGAAAAATATGCAAATTTATCATTATACGTTTTTGAACTCCCTGGTGGAGGAGTCGAGCAATGTTCCCATTGTACATAATGAAAGATGGACTTAGGGCTACTCGCTTTGTGAATAAAGTGGTGTCCATAATAGGTGTAGCAAAACATATCACCATGATTATCTTTAAATTGGTAAGCATCTTCATCGTCATAGACAGTATAATATTGCAAATCTTTTAGCATAGCATCTACTGTCTTCACATCCCAATCATCAGAAACAATGCCTGGAATAACAATATAATTCATTGATAACTTAAGAACATACGGTATTGGAATCAATTCAGTGGGACCATATATTTCAAACATTACTTTATCCCACACAATTCCATCCGGAATTGGTATCGCAGAAATGTTCACATTGGATATGTCTCTTCGAACCATATGAGACGAAAAATGTGGTCTCAACACAGTCTCCACGTGCTCAATGTCTGATCGATCAGGAAGAAAATGACCATGTATTACCAGAAAAAAGGTAACCACAAATCCCAACCATAAAAAAATAGTCAGTACAGCCATAAAAAGCCACAAATAGTTCCAAGGAACAACAAAATATGTACGTTTAAGCCAACTTAGTAGCTTACGTGGACCTCGGATTGAAGACAGCGAAGACGAAGAGCTGGATACAGCCGCATCCGCGTCGTTGAAGCAGCCAGAGGCAGTTCTCGTAAAAGGTGCAACAGTGAACAAGGAAGCTGATGGAGGTTCTCTCCTAGGTACGCTATAAATCACATGTTCAGAAACATCAGTAGAACGTACAGCAACTTGAGAAAAAGAATCGATATCAATCGTCGACTGTGGAACAATCGTAAGATCATCTTCCACCCTCCCCAAGCTCGGAGAGGAAACATGGTCGGTGCTAATCACCTGCAGCGGGACTTCTTCCCCAGTAGTGAGAGGGATGCCGGAACTACTGGGTGTCCGTCTTGGTCTGCTGTGCAGAATCGGCCACATGTTGTAACTTGACATTATCAATGGAAACAAAACGATTTCCTTTGGCCCCTTGCAGCGGCGGCAAAATCACAGTTCTCGTGCCGCTCACCCCCAACACCGGGACAGGTGCTCGATAAGAAGGACCAAATTCTTTCTTTACTGCAACCGTTTCACGCACTAGATCCCCAATCCTGGGTATCCAACCAGTAGGTGTTACTGGCTCATCCTTAATTCCAGAGGAGGCAGCACTCGCAGAAGAGTTATCTTCACGGAATCGTTGTAAATCCTGCAAAATAGTGACACGATCATTTATGTCAAAGGGCGTTTCTGCCGCCTCCACACCAGGACCATCTAGATCAGGAACATACATTCGTGTTCCGAACAGGCACTCATATGAAGTACGACCCCCCAGTGACCTTCTAGGCAAGTTATTAAGTGCTCTCTGTACTCCATACAGGTGGGCTAGCCAACTACGACCCGTACCTATAACCCTGGCTGTTAAGGATTGCTTTAAATCACGATTTAAACGCTCCACGACAGAATTTCCCTTGGGATGAAATGGAGACGAGAATTGGAGTTGGACCCCCAACGAAGCCATGGTGTCCCCTTTGAATGCCTTAGAGGCAAAAGCAGGGCCCTGGTCCGAATGAAAAGCCGCAACTGCAAATGTATCGACAAAGATACGCAAATCTTTAATAACAGTCCGAGCGTCAGCCGAGCGCTGTGGCCAGACCCACACAAATCTGGAGCACGAATCTACTGCAACCAATATGTATTTGTATGCACTATCTGGTGTCAGTGGACCACAATGGTCCAAGTACACACACTGTAATGGTCTATTTGATATCAGAAGAGGAGTCTGCTGCGGGCGTCTAGCCGACAATACTTTAATTTGTTGACAGACGTCACAACAAAGGACATACTGCTTTGTCTCCTTATAGAGACCAGGCCACCAATAACCGGCCTGTAAAAGCGAAATCGTGGCAGCCACACCAGCATGCGCAGATGCCATCCCTTCATGCGCTGCAGAAATTAATCGAGGTCTCTCAATCTTATTCAGTAACTCACGTACACCAACGCCTGGAATATTAACAACAGCATTTAGTGCACTACTCAAGCAGTAACTATATTTAGAAGGGAATCCTTTAGGAAATGGCGTGCCATCAGCCGTAGCTTTTATGGCAGCCGAAATCTCTATGTCTGGTTTTGAACTCGAACGAGTTACCGCGGCTACAGTAGCGATAGCCACTGCCGACTTTGCAGCCTCATCAGCCAAAGTATTCCCAGCAACGTGTATTCCAACGCGCTGGTGTCCAAGTGTATGTACAACATGGACTTTAGGAAGCGTCTCTTTCAGACCCGCAACCTTACCCCACAACAATTTATGTTTAATGGTGTTGCCTTTAGAATCTCTGAACCCATTCATTTTCCAATAATGCAGATATTCATTGAAGGATTGCACACAGTAGTAGGAGTCACAGACTAGCAAGGTCAATATCGCCGGCTCTGCATGCTCCAACGCTAACAAAAGAGCTTTGAGCTCAGCCAGCTGTGCCGTGCAATCTCCCAAGGTTTTAGTATAAGTATGTCGGGGGCAGAAAACTCCCCCCTCCATAGTCCCGCTCACCACCGCACAAGCAGCAGAATACTGTTGTTTAGTCCCAACCGCCGGTTGCGCAGAGCCATCGGTATACATGACCACTTCATATTGGTCAATAGGTAATGTGCCAGCAGGAACCGGGTACTCTATTTCATATTGAAGACATTCTTGAGTCTGCAGCTTAGGGTCAAATATGTAATCCACATCAGTGGCCGTCAAAGACGTAGCCCATTGTATCCACCGCGGATGTAAAGCTTTCGAATTAGGAACACTCGCTTTTGTAACAGCCTCCAAGGCCGGAATTGGGGAAACGACAATAATGCGTTGGCCCTGGGCTAGCGGTCTTTCTTTGATCACAGCCATCTGTACTGCAGTGAGAATTTTCTCAGTCTGTGCAAAACGTTGTTCTGCAGCAGAATACAAGTGGGACTTGTATGCTATCGGGACTGTCTCCCCTTCATTAAAGGTGACATACGTAAATCCAACAGCCCCAGGAATCACCCTGATGACCAAATGAGTTTTATTGTCCCGCGTGTGTAAATGTTTAACCGCTAAGAGATCATTCTGCAGCTCTCGCAGCATGTGTGTATGCTCAATCGTCCAAAATCTACTTGAAAAATTCAGGCGAATCAGTTCATATAAGGGTTTTATACGTGTAGCATAATCAGGAATGTAAGTTCTGCCAAAATTCAGAAACCCCAACAAAGACTGGAGCTTCCGAACCGTATTAGGAGGCTGCAGTAAAGCACATTTCTCCCAAAAATGTGGCGCCAGGCTCTTGCCCTCACTCGATAACTCATATCCCAGGAAAATAACACTGAGGAAGGCAATCTTCGATTTCTTAAAATTAAACTTATAACCAATATCAGCAAAACCCACAACAATGCGCGATACGCGACTGAGATGTTGTAGAATCTCATCGTCCGTCAAATAAATGTCATCAATATATGATAACACCTCAGGGTCCAACTCGTGCAGAAGTTCAGTCACACGAGCCGAGAACAGTCCTGGGCTATTCTTATACCCCTGAGGTAAACGACAAAACTTTTTCTGAGAGCCAAACGCACTGAAACCGGTATAGTCCCGACTTTCGGGTGCTATATTCTGGCAGAAAAATCCATTCGAGATATCCAAGGTTGTTTTGTATTTTTTACGCACTATATTATTCATAAGCGCAGCGCTATGTGAATTCTGTATAGCATATGTGCGTGTATGACTATTCAAATGTCTGTAATCCACCACTATCCTATAGGAATGGTCCCGTTTAGCAACCGGAAATAAGGGATTATTCATCGGCGAGACACAAGGCTCAATCACACCTTGGTACTCCAATTGTGTAAGAATTTTCCGAACCGATGCCCTTGCTTCAAATTTAATAGGATATTGCGGCTGTGGCTGAGGTTCTCCTTTAATGGGAAT
Organism: Pleurodeles waltl; assembly: GCF_031143425.1. Classification (NCBI taxonomy): domain Eukaryota; kingdom Metazoa; phylum Chordata; class Amphibia; order Caudata; family Salamandridae; genus Pleurodeles; species Pleurodeles waltl. The sequence continues at coordinate 897,994,026 of NC_090447.1, read as the reverse complement.
GACATGATAAGGTGATTGTTTATCCCACCCCACATTATTTCTATATAGGGCGGGGGCTTGTGCTAGAGCCCATGATTTACCATATGACTCCGCTAGTTCTTTCGGAACAAGTGGTGAAAAGGAAGGCGCAATAACCTCCTCCCCAACTGGACAGTCGCGAACAAAGTCAGGTGGCCAATCTTGTTCGGCCAACAGGACATCATATGATTTCACCATATGGTCCCAAAAGATGGCGTGTACAAAGCGGTCAATGTCCCCTTCTAATCGTAGAGTCACAAGATATACTTGATCAGGATCAGAGACTCGCATATCCGCCGTCTCGACTTGTATGAAGTCATCAGTTGCTTTCGCCTCCAGATGCTCTAGAAGACTCCGGCGAACTATTGTGACCTCTGCCGCGCTGTCTAACAGCGCTAACGCCCATGTCTTGTTCGTCAAGAGAACTCTCTTCTTGAGCGGCATGTCTAACTGAGACTGCTGCCACTTTCTTCTTTTTAAACTACTGTTTTTGTTGCAGTGGTTTCTCTTCTTGTTTAATAGAAACCTCCGCTGAGCGTTGTGAATCCTGTCTCGGTTTCACATACTCCGTCCTCCGCTCTGACCGCCCACCTCTCTCACTTCTTTTCTCCGAGGAGTCCTGAAAGGAACGAGATTGGCACGTATCAGTATATTGATATCTATCAGGCGTCTTCAAAGTATCCCTATTCCTGAGATTATACTTATTTTGTGGGGTCTCCGGTTGCGGAGACTGCCCACCATCTTTCTTAGGTGTTTGCTGTTTCTTATCCCAGCGCTTTTTCGCACCTTCAGGTTGCTGTTGCTTAGAATTATCCTTATTATTTTTACCCTGCAATTGTGGTTTCTGCGGTCGAGCCCCTAGGCTATCACGACCAATACTAGAATATGTTTCAGCTATTATTCTCGGAAGTTCCCGCTCCTGATTAATCTGCGGAACGTCCCGAAGACGCATTCGCACTGCTAGTGCTACAGCCTCCCCCTTGAGATTACTCAAAATAATAGAAGAAACCGCGTCAAAATTACTCATCAATTGCATGCCTAAATCCAAGGCAGGGGCAGCCCCATATTCATCCTGAATTTGTTTAAGCACCTCCGGCAAATTAGCCAAAGTCGGTGTACCGTGTGCTGTAGTATAGAGAGCGGCAAACACCGTGCCCCAAGTATTACAAAGATCCACCGTAGGAACCATCCCATACGGCAAACACATCGTCAAAATTCTACGCTTATCCTGAGGTCCCGTATGGGGAAATACTGCTTCCAGCGTATTAATTTTTTGCGCCAGCCAAAATGGAGTCTCCTCACGTTTAGCCGGTACCTTGCCCATTACAGAGTGTACAGTGGCCGGATTTATTCCCGGCACCACCGCATGTGGATGAGCTGGAGCAGCACGCGCTGCATTAGTATTTAATGTCTGCATCACAAACTGAACTAATCGTCTGTACGTTGCAGTTAATTCCACATATAAACGACTCACTTCAGCCACTGCCACATTTGCCACTCCAGGATATGGTGTATATGTAGCCAATAAAGGCCAGGTCGGACCATCATTACTCAACGGACCTAACCGTACTGGTGTTACTGAATGTGGGAGGGCGACATCAAGCCAATTATGGTGTTCTTGATAAGATAAAGGTATTTCTAAGTATGCATAAGCCCTGTATTGTCCAGGGACATTCGCAACAGTATATTTGAGAAAAGTATGTGTACCCCCGTCAGCTGCTGGAAATACGACCCAAGAATAAAAAAGTTCTGTTCTATAGGCTGCATGGGCGTCCACCACAAAAGTGACCGGACCCCCCTGGACCGTCAGTCCATGTGCTATCAGATGACCCGTGAGCGGAAATCGCATATTAAGCGGTATATTTACTACAACTGGATTCGCCATTAGTATAACAATAATAGCTCTAGGACAGAGAAAGCACACCAATATCGGGGTATTTCCTTTCAAAGTTCAAGCTTGAACAACCAACCACTAAGTAATAGGATGTACCCAACCTGTGGTGGCGGAAACCCTCAGTCCCATGTTGGGCGCCATGTCACGTGGGCTCTCATTATCCTAAATGAGACTACTGGATTTCTAGGCAGCAGGATCGATAACGGTGTGGGGGACTGAGTCTGACCCACGTGTAAGGAACTCTGTCACCCTAAATCCGGTTGTTGCTCCGGCTAACTAGCAGTGCCTCATTTCTCCCACGGGGATGAAATGATTGGGCAGCCGAGCGCATGACATCTTTGGAACTTCTCAGGGAAGTCGTGGTCACTAAGATCCAAACCAACTCTCTCATTCACTATATGGTCTCATATACAAATGACAACGACAGTATAAGTTTTATATAATGTTTTAATAAAACGACTGTATTTTAGATATTAAGGCGTGAGCCGCAATAACCAGAACAATACAACATAGTAGGATTGATATAGTAACCAGGAGAGTAAAACATAGAAATACAGCTATCATAATTCCTAACCGTTTCTACTCTCCCTCTGCTTGTTCTATTTAGAGCACAGCATGTTAAGCTTTCAGCTTGCCTTTCTGTATCACTAGGGAGACGGACACACTCATACCTGAGCAAAGGCCTGTGATCTGGTTCAGCATCTGCAACGAGGCAGTCAGCGTCTAGTTGTGGTTCCCTGGTCGGAATCTCCCTCTGCTATGTATTGGGACAAGGAAGTGATTTTATAACTAACATGTCATCGTGATCACAAAATGTTCCTACGCAGGAATGGCAAGTCTAGACTCCTACCACGTCTATCGGCAATGTACCAGACTGTATCCTTGACTAAAGCACAGAGTGAATATGTTATGAAGAACTCCAGTGCTGAAGTAGGCAAAACAGTGTGATATGAATAAAAAACAACACCGTAGAACTGGCTATTCTGTAAAATAACAGTACGAAGCCTAATAGAAAGCATTTAGAGCAAAGTTCACAGAGGCTCTAAGCTGTTAGCAAATGAATAAAATATATTTAGGGCAAAGTGCACAGAGGCCTAAGGCCTGAAGCTAATGCACAAAATATACGTAAAACTGACCACACTACAGTGTGATTGCTGTATCAGGCATGTGGGCGTATGTGAGCGATGGGCCCTTGAGTGGCGCTGTCTGTTGATGCGAGCGGTGTAATGTGCTGGGCCCGTGCTTGGCGGCGTGAATGGTCTTGTGTATGTCATGTATGAAAGGTGTGTGAATGGACTGTAAAGCGGTTGGTGCCTTGCCGTGGCTTTACAGCTCACAAGCTGTGAGTCATTGGTTCAGTCGTTTGGCCTTTCAGTTAAAATTTGATCCACTAAACCATCACTCACCCTCGTGCCAAATCCAACTAGTATGTTTGGTAAAAATGACAAAGCCTGCTCCGCTGTAATCAGGCATCGCAGCACACCTGTGACACGCTAGGTGTCTCGGGTGGGACCCCGATGATGAAGCATGCCACCAACTTGGTTGGTAGGTGAGGGGTCTTTTTAATATAACTTAAGTGTGTTTCTTTTCACAATTTTTGTGTTTGGAACATCACAAAAGTATGTGGACACCCCAAATGATCTATTGCAAAACTACCTGCGTTGGGGTGGCACCTATGTTTTTGGTCCCGGGTGCGGCCTTCAGCTAGGGAAACCCACCAAACCCAGACATGTTTTAAAATTGGACACCCCAAGGAGTCCAAGGAGTTGTGGCTTGCCTGGATCCCCCAACATTTTCTTACCCAGACTCCTCGGCAAACCTCAAAATTTGCATAAAAAAATATATTTTCCTCACTTTTCTTTGTAGGGTCTCCGCTGCGGCACAAATTTCCTACCACCCAGCATTCCCCTCAGACCCCAAGTAAAATGATACCTCACTTGCATGGGCCTTCAAAGCAGAGTCAGCCTAAAAGATGTATGAAAGAAAAATATGTTCTTATCAACTCGCTGTGCCATCCCCTCAATCTCTACAAGTCTTTGGCCTTTTTCTGTTGCAGATACCAGGCCCACCCACACAAGTGAGGTATCATTTTTATCGGCAGAATTGGGGAAACGCTGGGTGGAAGAAAATTTGTGGCTCCTCTCAGATTCCAGAACATTCTATCATCGAAATGAGAGGAAAAAGTGTTTTTTTGGCCAAATTGTAAGGTTTGCAAAGGATTCTGGGTAACAAAACCTGGTCGGAGCCCCACATGTCACCCCATCTTGGATTCCCCTAGGTGTCTAGTTTTCAAAAATGTGCTGGTTTGCTAGGTATCCCGAGGTGCCGGCTGAGCTAGAGGCCAAAATCCACAGGTAGGCACTTTGCAAAAAACAACTCTGTTTTCTTTCTGAAAATGTGGTGTGTCCACGTTGTGTTTTGGGTCTTTTCCTGTCGCAGGCGCTAGGCCTACCCCCACAAGTGAGGTACCATTTTTATTGGGAGACTTGTGGGAAGGTTGGATGGAAGGAAATTTGTGGCTCCTCTCAGATTCCATAACTTTCTGTCACCGAAATGAGAGTGAAAAGTGTTTTTTTGGCTAAATTTTGAGGTTTGCTAAGGATTCTGGGTAACAGAACCTGGTCAGAGCCCCACAAGTCACCCCATCTTGGATTCCCCTAAGTGTATAGTTTTCAAAACTGCGCTGGTTTGCTAGGTTTCCCTAGGTGCCAGCTGAGCTAGAGGCCAAAATCCACAGCTAGGCACTTTGCAAAAAACAGCTCTGTTTTCTTTGTGAAAATGTGATGTGTCCACGTTATGTTTTGGGGCAGTTCCTGTCGCGGGCGCTACGCCTATCCATGCAAGTGAGGTACCATTTTTATCGGGAGACACGGGGAAGACAAAATAGCAAAACAAGTGTTATTGACCCTTGTCTTTCTGTACATTTTTTCCTTCCAAATGTAAGACAGTGTGTAAAAAAGATGTCTATTTGAGAAATGCCCTTTAGTTTACATGCTGGTATGGGCACCCCGAAATTCAGAGATGTGCTAATAACCACTGCTTATCAACACCTTATCTTGTAGCCATTTTGGAAATACAAAGGTTTTCTTGATATCCATTTTTCTCTTTTTATATTTCAGCAAATGAATTACTGCATACCCGGTATAGAATGAATACCCATTGCAAGGTGCAGCTCATTTATTGGCTCTTGGTACCTAGGGTTCTTGATGAACCTACACGCCCTATATATCCTAGCAACCAGAGAAGTCCAGCAGATGTAATGGTATATTGCTTTAAAAAATCTGACATTGCAGGAAACAGTTACAGAGTAAAACGTGGAGAAAAATGGCTGTTTTTTTCACCTCAATTTCAATATTTTTTATTTCAGCTGTTATTTCCTGTAGGAAACACTTGTAGGATCTACACAAATGACCCCTTGCTGAATTCAGAATGTTGTGTACTTTTTAGAAATGTTTAGCTTTCTGGGATCCATCATTGGTTTCTCACCCATTTTGGTCACTAACTGGAAGGAGACTGAAAGCACAAAAAATCATTAAAATGGGTATCTCCCAGTAAAATGTCAAAATCGTTGTGAAAAATTGGGTTTTCTAATTCAAGTCTGCCTGTTCCTGAAAGCTGGGAAGATGGTGATCTTTCCACCACAAACGCTTTGTTGATGCCATTTTCAGGGAAAAAAACACAAGCCTTCTTCTGCAGCCTTTTTTTCCCATTTTTATGAAAAAAACTAAATTTTCTCTGTATTTTGGATAATTTCTTGGTCTCCTTCAGGGGAACCCACAAAGTCTGGATACCTCTAGAATCCCTAGGATGTTGTTAAAAAAAGGACTCAAATTTGGCGTGGGTAGCTTATGTGAAGAAAATGTTATGAGGGCCTAAGCACGAACTGCCCCAAATAGCCAAAAAAAGGCTTGGCACAGGAGGGGAAAAGCCCTGGCAGCGAATGGGGTTAAATATGCCAATCGGGTGTAAGCCAATTTTACCATGTTTTAGGGAGTGAGCACAAGCACTTTAGTACTGGTTAGCTGTGGTAAAGTGCACAGAGTCCCAAAGCAAACAAAAATGAATATTAGCAAAAAGTGGAGGGCAAAAGCAAATGGTTTGGAGAAGAACCACCCTAAGGCTGACAGGCCTAACAATCCTTCAAATGCCAATGTGTATCACTTTCTCAAATCACATACCAAGGTATCTGCATCTCCAACAAATGTCAAATGTTTCAAATAATCTGTCAAAAGAAATATCACTGTGCAAAGTGCAAATCCTTCTGCACAATTGCTTCATTTATTTGCTATAATTTCACCACTATACACTTTAATTAAATCTCTTTTTCAAATCTTATGTTCTCCTCAGGGCACCTTGTCTATTTTTTGGGGGATATCAGTCAGGAAAGCGGGGAGTTCCTCAATAATTTAAGCATGCAAGTATGCATGTGTGCCTTACCTTGCAGTGGCCAACTAAGCAATGTCCAATAGGGCAACCCAATAATCCCCTAAAAGACTGGGTACAAACATTCACAACCCAAAGTGTGTCAAAAAGGACATGGTAGGATTGCATCCATTCCCTTACATATATATCCCCGGTAGCTTGGCACAGAGCAGCCAGGCGTTTCCTCTGCGGTCATGTGTAAAGCATTTGCGCAACACACTCACAACAGTAACACAAAAAACACACCACAGAAGAAACTCCACAGACTCTCATATAAAATACATCATATATTGCATCTATATCCTGAGAACCATGAGGTCACAAATCAGATGTACTGCACTAAAACTCAGATTAGATGAAGTACATTAGGGCAGGACCTTGTAGGGAAAAATATTTGTACCCTCAGGCATAAACACATGAGACATAGATACTGTGGTTGAGAGACCACTCCTGGAATAGCACTTGTTATATTGTCAGTGCAGAAACTCAAAAACAACATCCATTAGACGGCAGTGCAGGAAATGCAGCAAGGTATGACATAAAGCATAAAACATGACTGTGAAACATCTTATGCAATTCCTGGAATGGTACTCGCTGCCCTGTCAGTGCACTGGTAAAGGACACATAATCACGTCAGGGCAGGAATGCAATAGTAAAACTTGCGAAACTTAAACCTATGGGACACGATAACTGGACACCTCTTGTGGGCACTGCAAATACACTCGCTCCAGATATCAGAGGGGGGTAAACAAGCCCTTTGTGTGAGTGCAGGACACAGCCCATCCTGGTGTAAAGTGCACCCAACCTCCCTCTCTCCTAGTCGAAGAAGACCATCAGTATGCAGATGTAATCCTGTCACACATAACCCTTCCTGATGGATTGATGCGTGTCTGGGGAGTATGCGCAAAGTGAAACTGTCACCCTGTCCTAGACGTGGATTGGAGCCATGCTGCAAATCACCAGAGTTATAAGCTCAGCGAATGGCCACTTTCTAAAAGTAGCATTTCTAAAATAGTAATATGAAATCCATCTACACTAATAAACACAATTTTTACTACCATTCCAAACATACAAAACATGCCCACGCTACTACTTAAAGATTAGAAATTACCACTTATACATATAGAAGGGAATTTCTAATTCAGCCCTATGAGAGGAGAAGCACTCACAGTAGTGAGAAGCTAAATATACTTTTTGTCACTACTAGGGCATGTAACCCAGAAATACACATTTCCTACATTATACATACACTGAATTGTGCATATAGGACTATCTAGGACATATCTTAGGAATGACTTAGGTGTAGCAAAAAGGAAATCTAGGCCTTGGCAAAGAGTTTGGCTTGCCAAGTCAGAGTGACAGTAAACTGCACATGCAGGCTCATCAGTGGCAGGCCTGGGACATGTTTGAAAGACTACTTCTGAGGGTGGAGTAATCTGCTCTGCAGGCCACTAGTAGAATTTAATTTATAGGCCCTGGGAATATGGTATACCACTTTATATTGGGTTTATACAGGTAAATTAAATAAGACAAACAGGTGTAACCACGTTTTAGAGGTGAGAGCTCATGCACTTTAGTACTGATTAGCAGTGGTAAAGTGCCAAAGTGCCCAAGGTCCTAAAGCTAACATAAAGAGAGTCAGAAAAATGGGAGGAGGAAGGCAAAAAGCGTGGGGATTACCCTGCAGAAAGGCCATTTGCAACAATAGTCAATATGGAAACTGTGAGTTTGTGCATGTTGTGGGCAAATGTCCCCAGTTGCATATTTACTGCAGAAGACACTGGGACAAATGTATCACTATTTTGTGCTAGTTTTGTGTCACAAAAGTGACAGAAACCAGAGCAAAATATTGATTTTTGGATTTACTTTCCAATACAAAACATTATTTGTGCTGAAAATTAACCCCTAGTGGTAAGAAACAGTAAATGTTCACTACTTATCCACCCATTGAAATTGGGTGGATAGACATGTTGCCATTCCATCTAGTATCTTTGCAATCCATGAGGTAACAATTGTGGTGTCCATGATCATACCAGACATGGCCTGGGTTCTGATGCTGCTGCTCCTGTTTCTCCTCTCTCAGTATTAGCGCTCCTGCCCATGCATGGTGATGGTGGACTGGTGTGTCTTAGGTTTACCAGCATTTGGCAGATCACAGTCAGACAGGCCAGTATTGCAGACAATCTTGAAGTTAGTCATTTGCTGGTGCTACACAATTAAATTAGTTCTCAAATATCATGGTGATTGAGGAAATGGATACTGAAAACGAAGGGGCATATTTCTGGGAAAGTGATGTAGTGCACTGGAGGACGTCACCATGCTGTGTTGCATCACAGGACAGGAATGGACAGTATTTAAAAGAATATGGGGTATTTCTGCCTCTGTCCCTTCAATGGTGCCGTTTTGGCTGCATAGCGCCAACACAAGCATGCTTGTACCATGGTGCAAGTTTGCCTTCATTGTAAGGAGGATTGTTTTTGTGCAGGAAGGGGCAGAGTCAAATTAAAAGAAAAGCACAGGGCAGCGATAACTTGAGAGTCTGCGTTGATGGCCTACAGCCCAGGAGAGGTAGTAGGCATGGGCATGCAAGTAAGTGAAAGATTTTAACAGTCTTGCAAGTGGTGAGACATAACAACTGAATGACGTAGAAGGACCAAGAGTGGATCCCTGTGGTGCCCCCATAAGGACGGACTCAGAAGAGGCCCAAAAGTTGGCCAAAGAAACCGCTTGGCTGCAGTCTTGCAAGACATCTGCAGACCAGTTACAAGCTGTACCTTGGATACGAAAAAACAAGCCATTCATGCCATTAGAATTGAATGGAAAATTGTGTTGAATGCAGCCAAGAGATCCATCACAATTAAGGCTGCCACTCCTTTGTCACCGAATGTCAGGTGGATGCCATTAGAAACCTTTGCCAAAGCAATTGCAACCTATTCTGGGGAAGGAGGAACAGATGATGCTCTCCAAGGTAACTGATTAGTTGCCTGCTAACCACTGATTCTATTGATTTTGCAAATAAAGACAATAAAGAGGTATGTTGATAGTTTTTTAGGCTGGATGGGTCAAATTAGCTGTGTTCAGTAAAACGGTGATTAAAGCTACTTTCCAAGGTAGTAAGCACTATTCCTGAAGAAAGTGAGGAAATTAACTAATAGGGTGTACAGGATATCCAACATGGTTGTCATGGAATAACCTGTTTGCTGACCTCTAAATCAGGTCCTATATTTTGAAAGGCATAAAACAAGAAAATGGGGCTGAAGGCCTTTTTGGCATTTCTTCAGGCAACATTTGGAATGGCTGCTGTGAAGAGACCATATCCATACATTGAGCATTTCGATAAAACAAAAGTCCCCACCACTGCTTCTGAAGATACTTTTAAATTGAAAAATGCACTTCAATAATGAGAGGCTTAAACATGTTGTCATTAATGTGACAATAAATGGTTACAACACCTTTAAAGTGTTTACAATATAAGTAAACATTGTTCTCACTAATGTGATGTTAAAACTGTTTGTAAGCTGTAATGTGCCACTCGGTCTTTCTACATAATGTTCGCACGGTTGTCCTTGTCATGCAAATGTTACCCTTCCAGTGTTCATCATTTTGTCTCACTCAGGGTCAGTGTGGCTTGCCTGGCTATCTGGCTGAAGAATTAGCCTCACAAACCACTGTATGAGATGGTTGTCTGGCGATATGTGGGTCTGTTTTATGGGTTGGTGGATTGGTTTTTACTGTTAATTTCCCTGATATTGCCACAAACATTGCATGCATCAAACACAAATGCATGCAGTCTCCCATAACTTTCAAAACACTTATGCAGCTTGTCTTTACAAGTTGAAACCTGCCCTGATTTGCACATGTGGGCAATTTTATTAGCAACCTAATTCTTAAATGTTAAATTGGCGTCCAGGTTTATTTTCTGTTCCAGTCCACCCTGCTCTCAGTCTTGAGGGATGTTTCGCAGGCCTGTGCAATGTCTGCATGTGTTGGTCCATTATTTTGAAGAAATCAACATGGGGCACTGGACTCTGTGTTCTTTTCACCTCTCCCCTCACCGTTCTCTGTTTTTGCTGTGTTGGCTGCTTTTTGCCTCCAGCACCTGTATTGTTGTGTTCGTTTATCGTTGGTTTGAGGAGTGTTTGGATGTGAAAATTAATCATAGAGCCATTGTTTTGAAGGTTATTATGAATACATATTGATAATTGATGTATTGTTTTATTTTACTTACGTCTTCTTTGTATTGCGTTTTTTCACACCACTGCATAAATATTCATTACGTTCATTACTCAACTGAAGTTCTCATACTCATTACATGTCATTTCATTGGAATCAACATATCTGTGTCAAGATTGTTGTCACTTTTACCATTAGTGATTGTACTTGTGATTCACTCTGGATTTTTCCAGTTCGTTTGTTCATTTCGTTAGTTCTGAAATTGTCTATGCCTTCATGCATCTCACTCATAATCAGTTATTATATCTGCATTTCTTTCTGATTTGGATATTGCCCAATAGTAAGGCCTGTCATGACATTTGGACATTTCCTCTGCTTGTGTAGTTAAGTGAATTCTATGAAGTTGCTTTTTGAATGTACTTGCTTTAGGGATGCCCCAGAATGCTTGGAAGGGACTTCAGGTCTCACTATTCGTTGTGCCTGGAGGCGCCTTCATCACCACGCCATGCCCTGATCACTGCTGGCTGGAGGAGGGGGCGGTGGCTTGCGCAGAAAGCACTGAGAGATGCCCCTCTGCGCTGGACACTCAGACTGCTTAGAAGGAACTCCAGGTCCTAGTATGCGCTGGGCCAGGAGGTGCCTTCATCGCCACATCATGTTCACAGCTGGCTGGACAAGGTGACCTATGCTATAAAGCGCTGAGAGGTGCTCAGCTGCGCGGGACACTCAGGCTGTTTGGTAGGGATGTCAGGTCCAGTATGAGTTGCACCAGGAGGCATCTTCATCGCTACGCCATGCCCTGTTCACGGCTGGCTGGAGGAAGGGCTGGTGACCCATGCTATGAAGCGCTGATAGGTGCCCTGCTGCAAGGGATGCTCGGACTGCTTGGAAGGGACTCCAGGTCCCAGTATTCGCTGCACCAGGAGGTGCCTTCTTTGCACACTACACTCTGTTCACTGCTGACTGGAGGAGGTGGAGGTGACCTGGCTGTAAACTGCTGAGAGGTGCCCTGCTCCACAGGACATGTTTGATGAAGACAGGAGCAAGGGCAGGCCAATCTTCACCCTTCATCTACTGGAAGAGACTAGAGTGGGCAACCCTGCTGTTTTTTTTGTTTTTGCTCTGTGAACTCTGTCCAAGTATGGTGAGTTCAGCTATGTCTAATTGATCTCTAGTACCTTTATTTTTTCCTGGGTTTGTTAACCTTCAGTACTTGACCTATTCCCCCTTGAAGCTGTCTGGGCACTTATACAACTTCACCATGGGTAAGCGTAAACACCATGGGGATGAAGTCTCTTCTAACAGGCTGTGTCAGGGCACTAGCCCAGACTCTTTTCTAGCTTGTGCGGTGGGGGTTATTACAAAATAATTTGACCTTGCTGGGCAGTGACTTTCTTTAGATGCTGGAGAGGGGCCTTGTTTTTCACCCTCTGTTCAACTAGCCCTGCATCCTCATCCTTTACTAGCAGAGGTGTCTACTTCCCCTAGTCCATTGTCTGTCGACCGGGAGCCTCTAAGAGAGAATGAAGTGCATGAAATTTCCAATGGTCGAGTTTGTGCCTCCTCAGTCAAAAGAAAACACCAACCCACACAAACTGCTAGTAGAAGATCACCAGCTTGTATTCCTAGTGATCAGGTTTTGCATGTGGACAACCAGTACCGCCAGGGTGGTCAGGAAGCCCTAAGCCTTGACTGGGACCTCATCCTGGAGAAATTTAAAGCCATGTTCACCCAGTTTGTTGCACCTTTGGTGGAGAGACCGTGCAATCAAGAAACTGCCACCTTGCCTTCGACTAAAACGCCTCCTAATGTTATTGTTACTTCTCCTGCTGTAATGGATCAACAAGTTCACTTGGGTAACCCCAAGGAAGTGGGCAGGACTCGCCACACTTTCACCGCTTATTCTGTCCAAACCACTCAGCATGTCGATACTGTGACCCCACAGCTACTCCCTGCTGCTAGTGACACAGTGGCTACCTCTGCTTATGGCTTTTCAGTATAGGGGTCTCAGCCGGGTGCTCAGGTGGCAAGGATGGAGGCCAGGGTTGTGCGGGGGCCAGGGAGGCATACTCAGTATGATACGGGTTTGCCCCACTTACATTTCCCACAGAATGCTATCCTTTTGTTGCAATTATGACGGTGGTACCATCACATACTTTCTCAAATTGAGGACCCGACTACTCATTTTAACAATAAAGTATGCCAACGGTAGTGCCACAACTCTAATTGTATTGTTAATTAATAGAGGGATATGCTTTTTGTGAGAAGGGTTGGGTGAGTTAGCCCTGGAGATAAAAACTTTAAAGTGGATAGTGATTCATTGTGAAACACCTGGTTTGGCCAGACATTTAATTTTTACTGTTACACTGCACCATCCCATGGACACAGGTATAAGCATTTTGCCACTTGTTTTTTTTTCAATAGGCATTCACAACCACCTCATATGTAGGGCCCTCTTTGGTGGTATGGGGCTCAGATCAACCCACTATTCCTACTTCCTGAAGGTTTCTCCTAGACCATAATGGTTGACTTCCAGTTTCTGCAATCCTATTGTTACTAGACCTATGGTGACTCCCACTTTAAGTGAAGTTGAGATTTGTCCTCGGAGTTCCTTTGCTGGAACACCGCGGGTGTTAGAACTAAGTTACTGAATCTGGAGTGGGTGAGGTTTACTACCCAGCTTGACGTGGTTATGCTACTAGAGACCTGGGCCCAAGAGCAGTTTACCTTTATGGTTTTGAATGCTAAGTTGTCCCTGCAACTCCTTCCTTAGGTTCACAAACCTGAGGAGAGTTGGACACTTTGTTCCACATTTTTAAACTCTTTAGGGTTACTCCAGTCCCCGAGGGGAATAAGTGGTATTTAGATCCTATACGCCATCCTATCTACAGATTTGCACTTTGTGTAGTTAATTTGTAAAATCCAGTCTATGAAGCAGGATGTCAGATTAAAATCTTGTTTAAAGCACTGTCTATCCTTGAGACTAGATCTCTCCTTACGTTTAAGTTAATGTGCTGGTGGGGGGTGATTTTAATGACAGCATTCCTCTGAATCCCTTCTTTGCTGGTGATACCCCTTTATGCTTTCTAGCCTCAGATTCCAGAAGATGACAATTGTTTAATGCCCTCAGGCAAGTAGGCGTGTGTAATGCAATGAGCATGGGTGAGGGGACTTCCCCAACCAACAATCTACAATTGTAGGCTGGGGCAAATGGACAAATATTGATTATTTATTTGTTTCTAGCACCCTTGAACACTTTGGGGGTCATTATGACCCCGATGGACGGTGGAACACTGGCGGTAATACCGCCAACAAGCTGGCGGTGTCCAGCTGGCGTATTATGACTGTGGTGCATTCGCCATGGTCATACCGCCGGTCCTGCCAGTATACAGCCAGGCTGCAACCGGGTGGTCGTAATCCGCAAGGGCAGCGCTGCAAGCAGCACTGCCCTGGGGACTATGAGTCCCTAACCGCCAGCCTGTCCTTGGCGGTAAACACTTCCATGGAAAGGCTGGTGGTATGGGGGAGTTGGGGTGCCCCTGGCGGCCCCTGCACTGCCCATGCACTTGACATGGGCAGTGCAGGGGCCCCCAGGCACAGCCCCATCGTGCCTTTCACTGCCTGAATTACGGGCAGTGAAATGCACGATGGGTGCTGCTGCACCCGCTGCACATCAACATTGCCGCCTGCTCTATTACGATCTGGCTTGAATGTTGATGTGACTTTTCCACTGGGCCAGCGGGCGGAAATGCTGTTTCCGTCCGCTGGCCCAGTGGAAAAGTCATAATAGGGGGCCAAGCATACTGCCAGCCCTGGCGGTATGTTGGCTCCCCCGGCTTTGGCGTTCCTTTGACAAGACCGCCGAATTCGTAATGAGGGCCTTTGTCTTTTTTGGTAAGGTCCACTAATCCTGCTATAGTGATCATAATCCCATTGACGTTAGAATGGCTATATTGGGGGAAAGCCATTCTGATCCTTCATGAGGTCTAATGGGCCTGGTCACCAATGACCAGGGACTCAAGGTCAAATGGCTTCACATATCAATCCCTATTTTTTTTTAGAGTGTTGTCATCTCAAACTTACCTCTGAATACAGAGTCTCTCTTAGTGCCAGAGGCTTCCCCTACAGTCATCGTAGAGGCTTTCCACCTGAGAAATCTTTCTGTAAGATTTATTATGCTTAAACTTCTGGGCCATGTAGATTTCCCAAAAAAGGTCTGGTTTGATAAAGGGAGTAGAGTGGCCAATAAGAGGCTATGAGAAGCCCTCAATGCTCGACCCAAAAACCAGCAGAATATTACACAGGCCAGATCAGCTTATAAGAATGCAATCAAGAATGGAAAGCTATCACTTAAGGAAGACATGTGGGAGCAGCCAATAAGCAACTGTAATACTGCGGATTCAAAGAGTTTTTGGGAAGTTGTAAACAGGAAGCAGGTTTGTTCAACTTCCTCCAATGATATAGGTTCTACTATCACACCTACACAGTCGGTGGCACATTTCAAAATAATCTATGCATTAGGGGCAGTTGGGAGTTTGGCTGACATTGAGGGGGCACCTTCATTTCCATTAGGCATTTCATTTGATTCAGAGGAAGTTTGTTCCGCCATATTGGCCAGTCCTTTCAATAAAGCACCTGGGCCAGATGGGGTTCCAATGGACCCTTATAAAGCTGACATCTTACTTTTGGCCCCCTGATTAACTAACATTTTAATTGCCACCTCAACATCTAAAATTTCTGATTAATGGAAATCTGTTTTTGTCCCCATCTTTAAAAAGGGTAGCAGGCAGGACCCAGCCTGTTATAGACCAAGTTTTCTACTTGACTCTGTTGTGAAAATCGTGGGCTGAATGATTTTCCAAAGTATTTAAGATTGGGCCCATTCCAAGAACATTCTTTGTCCAGCCCAATATGGGTTTTGGGAAGGCAGAGGCACAATGGAACAATACTTGAACCTTAACCTGATAATTGTGAAATATGTTGCAGCTAAGAAGGGGGCAATTTACCTAGCATACATAGACTTGATTAGTGCTTTTGATCGGGTCCACAGATCAAATTTAAGGAGCATTCTAGCTGACCTCGGGTTGCTCAAGCCATTGATTGATTTGTTATGTGCCCTCCACACAGATGTTAATGCTTCTGTTTGATATGGGTTGGAAGAGGAATGCAGAGTGTTTTGGCCTTCCTAGGGCGTTTAGGCAAAGTTGTGTTTTAGCGCCTATCTTATTCTTATTATATACCAATGGCCTAGTGTGAAATCGATACCTATGCTGTCTCTCTTATATGCTGATGACACAGTTCTCTTCTCTCGTACCCCGAATGGTCTTAATTGTCTGGTAGACTTATTTGTCAAGTTCATGGATGATCTGGAACTGGACACTAATATTGCTAAAACACACTATATGGCCTGTGGGAAGCAGATTAGTAAACCTAGACCCATTACTACTAAGGGAAAGATGATTCCCAGGATGGCCTCCTTTCCAAACTTAGGGGTCACTTTTGACCAACAAAACACTGGGATTTCCTGTTTTGCAAATTGTTGTTGGCATTTTAACCAAGTTTGTGGGTTATTTTTAGGTTTTCATCTACAGTGGGCAGTAAACTGATTTGGCCGTTGTTGCCAATCTACAGAATGAAATGCTATCCTGTGTTGCTATATGGTGATTCTGTTTGGGGGTACCACAATTGTCTGAGTGTCCAGCGCAAGGAGTATCACTTCTGACAGAGACTTTTAGGTCTGGGGCCCACAAGCTCAAGTTCCTTCCTACATGATGAGTTGGATCTAAACCATGTAGAGTATCTTGTTAGAATTGCTCCAATGCTTTTGTGGATTGCAGTGTGGAGTGGGGAGCACATGGCTTCAAACGGGGATGTGATTGAGGATTGTCTTGGGTGTGAGCACAACCTTAAAATTCTGTGGCATAGTCAAATCTGATGTGTTGCCAAGTCTTTGGGTCACCCTCAATTGTTCTGTGCTCCCCGTTGGCTAAATTAATGGTGATAGGAAAATGATCAAGGAGCTGTATTCAAAACATGCAAGGGAGAACAGAGAGTATGTGGCTATGAGGAGACCTGCTTCAAGAACCCTTTTGTTACTGAAAATTACAATGGTCCCTAAACCCTATATCTTCTTGGTTTAGAATCCCCGGGAGAGATTTCTCCTCTTGAAATTTTATTTGGGTAAAAATCGATCACACCTTTGCTTTCCACCTGGACAGTATAATCCCAATTCCTTTGTGCTCTATCCTTGTGATGGTAGTTCTTGCCAGTCCTTGGAACATTTTGGTCTATTTTGCAGGCTTTATGATCCCCCATTCCGAAGTTTCCTGTTGCCTATACTCAATTCTAGCATCTTCATTTAATACAGACCAGCCTTTCCCTATGGCAATTGTTAAGCGATCATGTTGTCTCCTATGCAATCTTTATATTGAAACACAGTTATGAACTTTTAGATTGTTCCATGATTATTTAGCTTGTGATTTAATATGATGTAAGATTGTTTTTATATCTTCCTATTTTATTGTACATTGAGTATGCTATTTATGATGTTTCTGGTCTTTTATGATTATATTTATAATTGAAATAATTATTTATTAATGATTACTTGCTTGAAAATTATGGGGGTCATTATTACACTGGTGGTGACTGTTAAAGTCGTGGTAATATCGCCACCAGGCTGGCAGTGGCACCTCAGGGGGAAAGCGGGGTGGGGAGATACCTCAGCTGAAGTAGGTAACATGCCCTCAGGTTCTGGAGGGGGCACCTTGCCCAATTGCCTTTGGTGGGGAGTGTAATTCCACAGTCTCTGAAGTGGGTAACATGCCCACTGGTTGTGGAGGGGGCTCCTTGCACAACAGTCCCTGGAGGGTGATGGAGGTGTCTCCTTGCCTTTCTTTGGTTGACGAAGTGTCTCCTTTCTTTGGTGGAGGAGTGGAAACCTTGCCTTTCTTTTGTGGTGGAGTGGGAACCTTGCCTTTCTTTGGTGTTGTAGGGGTATCCTTTGCTCTCTTTGCTGGTAGAGGTGTATCCTTTGCTCTCTTTGGTGGTGTAGGGGTATCCTTTGCTGTCTTTGGTGGTGGAGGGGGATCCATGTATCCCCTCTTGTGACAGGCCTGCTTGCCTTTTGACATGTAACTTGTGTCCTTGCCCCCAGGACTAGGAGGTGCCTCCACTGTCCCTGCCCTCTGTCCTTTGGTTTTTGCCACCCTAGTCCTCCCTTTCTGTGGTGGAGGTGTGCTCTCACTAGGAGTGGTTGCTGTGACTCTCAGGAGCCCCTTTGTGCCAGCAGATGATTTTTTTGTGGGAGCAGTAGCAGGCTGGCTGAGGTGCTGGGCTGGGTCATCGGGACCCTACTCTTAAGGCTAGGACAGGGGGTGGAGGGGGAGGGAAGAGGTCAAGTTGGGCAAGTAAAAGCTTCTTAGGGACTTTGGGGTGGGATATGGGAGAAGGGATGGGAGTGGAGGTAGAGGGAGTTGTGGGAGGGGTACATCTGCTGGACGTGGTTGCAGGTGCAAGGACAGTGTGCATGTGTGAGGTGGATAGCTGTTGGGTGTCTGAGTGCAAGCTATTGTGTCTCTTAGGAGGAGGCAGACAGGTTGAGAGAGGACAAACAGGACACGTGGATGGATGTCGTGGATGTGTCTGCAAGTGAGTTGTGTGTGCTGCATGATGTGGTGATGGTGGTGGTGGTTGTTGATGCAGTTCATGCAGGTGTGAGTGTGGATGTGATTGTGAGGGAGGAGGAGGGTGAGGGGGAGACAGTGGAGGCAATGGATGTTGTTGTGTGTGCAACTGTCTGTTGTTTGTGTGGGTGCTTGTGGCTTGAAGTGTGCTGCCTGTGCTTGTCTATGCCAATCTTGTGTGATGTTTTGTGTGCATGCTTGTCTGTATGTGTGCATGGGATGGGCTGTGGTTGAGGAGACTGAGACTGGGAAGTGGTAGTTGGAGGGGGGATGGTAGGAACAGGGACATTGGTTGCCATCAGAGAGGAGACCAGAGCCTGAAAAGATCTTTGTAGGGACACCAACCCACCATGGATGCCCTCCAGATAGGCATTGCATTGCTGCATCTGGGATGCTAGCCCCTGGATGCCATTCACTATGGTTGATTGCCCTACAGAGATGAATCTCAGGAGGTCAATAGCCTCCTCACTGAGGGCAGCAGGGCTGACTGTGGTAGGGCCTGATATGCCTGGGGTGAAAGAGATGCCCACCCTTGTGGGTGATCGGGCACGGGCAACTCAGTGGGGGGCTACTGGGAGGGTGGTGCTGGTATGGGGTGGTGGCTGTATCTGTGTCTAGGGTGGTTCTAGAAGGGTCCACCACCACCAGGGAGCTTCCATCGGAAGAGGACTCAGAGTCAGTGTTGTCACCTCCTGCCTCCGACATGGTACTTCCCTCGCCCTCCTTCCCACTGGTCCTCTCGGTGTTCGTGGACTCTGCCTCCTGGGTCCTATGGGATGGAGGTCTCTCAGTCGCCGGTGCCCCTGCTCCTCCACCAGATGATGCTAATGCACACATAGACAGGATGACAGAAGAAAAAAGGGGGGGATAGAGAAAGGGAGCACTGAGTCAATTACAGCACCAACACTCCACATGGCATACAGATTTCCATCACACAGAGGAACATGATTGAGCAGTAAGCACTGCACTATTGGCTAGGTACCACAGCAATTTGAGAGTCAACAACTGCCATCTGTACCCGTCCAGGGACCCACTAAGCCCTGTCTGACATAGAATGCCACCTAGCTCATTAACAAGATTTTGCAATACACCCATTTACCTGGAGCTGGACCACGCAACAATGTCTGAGCTGACATTAAGGGGCACCCACTAACTGAAACCCACCACCAGAATCCCGAGCCAGGCAACAAAGATGGTTGTTTCACAATCTGTACTCACCCCCTTGTGGCTACTGTGCTGCCCTCAAGCCCCCAACCAGCTCTGGGTAGGCCACTGCTAGTATGCAGGCCATCAGGGGGGTCAGGGTCCAATGGGCACCCCTCCATCGTTGGGAGGCC
Source organism: Pleurodeles waltl (assembly GCF_031143425.1). Lineage (NCBI taxonomy): Eukaryota > Metazoa > Chordata > Amphibia > Caudata > Salamandridae > Pleurodeles > Pleurodeles waltl. The sequence goes on along the minus strand of NC_090447.1, from coordinate 897,974,500 downwards.
ATCCCCAGCTGGGCCTCTGCGGTCTTCTGGGCCCAGCATCTCAGGTCCTCCCACTTTTTCCTGCAGTGGATGCTCTGCCTGCTATAGGCCCCCAGGGGCCGCACGTCATTGGTGATGGCAAGCCACAATCCCTTCTTCTAATCTTCTAATGGGTGCTGACCTGCAGAGGAAATACGGACAGGAGGACACCATTAATCATACAATCCAGCCTGTTACAGATATGGCCCACAAATACCAGTTCCTGTCAATTGGCACACACATCAAACAGAGCCCTGCATGTACACGACCACCAGACATACCCCACACCCAACTGACACACTGCCAGCACACACATATCCATGCAGCCTTGTTGCATGCATTGTCCCCCTGGTGTATTCACCTGTTGGTCTGGAGGCCTATACAGCTGTCCATACATGGGTAGGACCCATCAACCAGGAGCTCCAACTCCTCTGAAGTCAAGGCAGGGTCCCCTTTCCCCTGTCACTCAGGCCATGGCAGGTTCTAGACACAGGTCACAGCAGCACACACAGTGGAGGTGTTGTCCTGTGGAAAGTCAGGAATCAAGTGAGGTTATAGACAGAAATTTGCGGTCACGTCAATGGCGGTGGACACCATCACCGCTGCCTGTGATCCTCATTGGACACTCTATTCCATAGAGCCACATGTAAGCCAATGAAGATTAGCACGGCAGTGCAAGACCACCTTCCACCATGACGCCCAACATCGGCTGAGTTATATCACTTCCACCTGTCCCTACAGACAGGACAGGCAATTACATTTTATGGTGGTGGTCAACAATCTGTAGTTTGAAACTGCGTCATTGCGGTCTATTGTACATACATTGCCATTTACATTGTCCTATAACATACATGGTCAGTTACACTGACGTGGTGGTACCATTGTTCAGTTTGTGACACCCTTCTCACTCTTGTGTCCCTTAGATACCTATCACTGCGGAGGATTAGGAGGAGGAGGCAAGATCCCTGTACAGACCCCTTGTGGACTTGGCTACACTGGAGGACAGGCACATAATACTCACCTATAGACTGGACAGGGCCACAATCAAAGAGCTGTGAACTCAATTGGTTTGCAATTGGTCTGATTTCAGCTATCTGTCATCCCACTGGGATCCTCCCTTTCGTGCAAGTTCTATCTGTGCTCCAGCTCCTGTCCACTGGTTGTTTCCAAGTAACAGTGGGCTTGTTAGCAGGAATGTTACAGCCAATGTTCTCAATAGTGCTAGCAAGGGTTTTGTCTGCCTTGCTCAAACACATTTGCAGCTACATCACTTTCCCCCAAGTGGAAGATTTGGCGACTGTGAAGGATGGAGTCTATGCAATGGGTCATATACCAAATATAATTGGGTCCATTGATGGAACACATATTGCATTTGTCTCCCCCACCGGCACAATCAACAGGTGTACAGAAATTGGATGTTGATGTGACTGTGAGGGATGTATCTCACACGTCACTGCCAATTTTTCTGGGTCGGTGCATGACACCTTCGTCTTGAGGAATAGCAGCATTCCAGATGTTATGGCACAACTACAGAGGCACACGGTGTGGCTAGTAGGTGAGCCCCCACCCAATGCATGTCAGTGTATGCCTTCAGAAGTCATCCCCCATACCATTGTGCAAGGCTAATGTTAGTAACTCAATTCTTGCAGGTGACTCTTGCTACCCAAACTTGTCGTGGCTCTTGACCCCTGTGATGAATGCTAGGACAGGTGGCTGAGAATCTGTATAATTATGTTAATGGGTGAACCAGGCGGATAATTGAGCGAACCTTTAGCCTCTCTGACAGGTGGATCTCTTTGCTACTCCCCTGAGGAGATAAGCCAGATAGTTGTTGTATGCTGCATGTTGCACAACCTGGCCCTCAGACGTCATGTGCCCTATCTGCAGGAGGAGGAGGGTGAAAATGCTCATGTGGCAGCAGTGGACCCTGAGGACAATGAGGGTGAGGAGGCAGAGGATGAGGATGTGGACAACAGGACATCAGTTATATGGCAGTACTTCCAATGACACACAAGTAAGACAGTGGAACTAACCATTCCTGTGAATATTTATCTTTTCAGTGTGGCCGTAGCACAATGGCAGCCACTTCCTTTGCATCTCAACTGACTGTCACCTGCCTTCTCATTTTGCAGATGTTGGTGTTATTACAACTGTGTACTGATGTGTTAACTACAGACAGCTACAGGCCATTATTTGTATGCAATCACAAAGCACAGGACAATTGCACAAGATATAACTGTTAATATAATTGCACATTTTCGTCACATAAAGCACTATCATGCAAGTTGTGTTCAAGGGTGTTTATTGTAGTGAAATATATTGAAGGTATAGTGCAATGGAATGGGGAGATGGTAGAGGAAGGTCCAGGGTATTGGTCCAGTCTGTTTGTAGCACAGGTCCAGTGTCCAGGGAGCCATAGGAAAGGGAGCAATGGGGGCTCATAGTGGACAAGGTGACACAGTGGAACACAAGGGGGACATTCAGGAGGGTATCATTTCCTGGTAATAGTCTTGATCTTGACAATTGTCTCTGGCATCTGTCTGGGTAGTAGGGAACGTTTGCGGGGTGGTTCAACTTCTGCAGGGGGAGGGGTGCTGGTGGCCTGTGGGTCCTATGGCAGGGACCCCTGTCCACTAGCTGCAGCAGATGTGGTAGGGCTGTTCAGTTGACTGGCTAGTGGAAGGGGCCCAATGTTGTGCTGTCTAGTCCCTCAATATGTTGCCCATATCAGCCAGCACCCCTGCTATGGAGACCATGGTGGTGTTCAGAGCTTGCAAATCTTTCCTGATCTCCTGATGGTGTACCTCCTGCAGCCAATGGTTTTGCTGCATGATGTTTAGAATCTGACTCATCTTGTCCTGGGATTGTTGGTAAGCCCCCAGGACATTGGTGAGTGCCTCCTGGACACTCAGTTCCCTGGGCCTGCCCTTTCCCTGGTGCACAGCTGTCCTCCATGTGTCCCTGGCCCCCTGTGCCTGTGTGCCCAGTGCCACTGACCCCAGGACCCTGATTGTCTTGGCTGTGGGGCTTGGACTGAGGTCCCTGTACAGGTGGGCTCACTGCTGATTGCCGTGTCCTGGGGTCAGATGTCAGGGGATGTTGGGTGGGTGCTGTGTTGTTGGATACTGAGGGGGAGGCTCTGTGGTAGACTGGGTGTGGGCTGGGACTGCTGACTGACCTGTAGTCCCTGATGGGCCAGGAAGTTCATCCAGATCCAGAAGTCCAGAATTACTATCATCACTGGGGGCATCTTCTGTTTGGGGACTGGGTAGCCGTAGCACCTCCTCACCACTGGAATTGGCTGGGGCACCCGTGGGGATGTAAGTGGTGTATAAGGCTTTATGTCTGTGACATTTTCTACATCCCTAGCTTTCCCATATCATTGCTGTTGCCCTTCCACCTTTGTTTGGATATGGTGATGTATTGTGGGATTGTTTGTTCTCCATGCTGTTCATGGATTGGTGATGGGTATACATGCAGGGCTGTGAGGGATGTGCATGCAGCGGGTATGGCATGCTGGCCTTGACATTGAGGTTACTCAGTTGTGGTGGTGCACTGTGTGGGATGGAGTGGAGTGATGGGTGTCAGGGTGAGGGGTGGTGGTGGCATGCAGGTATGTGGGGGCATAGGTGGTAAATATTGACTCACCAGAGTACAGTCCTCTGGCAACTCCAGTGAGTCTCTCAGGATGCAGTATTGCCAAGACTTGTTCCTCCCATGCTGTCAGGTGTGGGGGAGGAGGTGGGGGCCCACCACCAGTCCTCTGGATGGCGAGCTGGTGCCTTGCTGCCATTTAACATACCTTCACCCGAGGGTCATTCCACCTCTTCCTGATGTAGTCCCTTGTTCTTGGTTGCTTTCCCATGGCATTCACCCTGTCCACTATTCTCCACCATAGCTCCATCTTTTCAAAGTATTGGAGTATTTCCAAAAGGGCTGCCGCGACGGACGCTCCTCGAGGAGCTCCTGAGGGATGGGATCACTCTTTTGTGTAAATCCCGATCTTCCCCTTGACCGGCGTCCGTTCTCAACCTCAGTGCTCCCGATGGAGATCCCGGTCCCACACGACGAGGAGAGCAGCGCTCCCGAAGATGAGCCTGGTCTCCCGCGACGAGGGAATCAGCGCTCCCGACGGTAGAGCCCAGTCCAGCAATGCTCTCGAAGGTGAGCCTGGTCTCCCGCGACGAGGGAATCAGCGCTCCCGATGGTAGAGCCCAGTCCAGCAGCGCACCCGAAGGTGAGCCTGGTCTCCCGCGACGAGGGAATCAGCGCTCCCGAAGGTAGAGCCCAGTCCCCCGCGGCGAGAGGAGCAGCACTCCCAATGGAGAGCCCGGTCTCCCGCGACGAGGGGAACAGCACTCCCGACGGTGAGCCTGGTCCCCGCGGCGAGGGGAGCAGCGCTCCCGATAGAGAGCCCGGTCTCCTGCGACGAGGGGAGCAGCGCTCCCAACGGAGAGCCCGGTCTCCTGCAACGAGGGGAGCAGCGCTCCCGACTGAGAGCCCAGTCTCCTGTAGCGAGGGGAGTAGCACTCCCGACGGTGAGCCCGGTCCTCGTGCGCCGTTCCGCAGCTTCGGATTGTTTCAGAGGAAGCGTGCGGAAGCGTCCTCTCCTGGAGCAGTCGGACATCCGGGATTCTGCCGGGATCCGACATTCGCACGCAGTCTCCATCCATCTGGCCGAGGAAGGCACCAGACGCAGTGGAGCATCGGGGAGCAATCAGGTACAGTCCTTTGTCCCTGATACGGCCAGAGGGAGGGCTGGGTTTCAGGGATAGCCTCTCCAGATCTCCAGTCCTTTCAGTCCTGGTGTGGCAGCAAGGGCTGCCCGGGATTTCTCCCCTTTGTTTGGGGCCGTAGGTCCCTGGTTCCAGCAGGGCACTAGAGCTGTTGCTGGCCCCAAGTCTTGGTGGAGTGGAGGACCCGCCGCGGGTCTCCGTGAGCCGCCGATCAGGGGAAGGTTTGAGGACTGCTCTGCATCTTCTCCTGGCAGCCATAGAGGAAGGCTGCTCCTTCGGGCTTGAGATCTCGATACCGCCCTGGCGCTGCTTCCTTTCAACTACGAGCTGCCTCTCCTTCCGGCCCTCTGTCAGCCCCTTGCCCACTGGGGTGCCCCCCCCGGATATACGGTTTTTACCGCTGATTCCTGGCAGCTTTAACAAGATGGCCGCCGTGACGGACGCACCGCGAGAAGCTCCTGAGGGTTGGGATCATTTTTTTTAATGTAAGTCCTGATTCTCCTCCTTCCCTCGTGGTGCTCCCCCCCCCTACTACTGACCGCCCTTGAACCTCCTGACTCGGTCAGGGTCTTTTGGGGGTTGTTGACACCTTTGAGCCCTGCACGTGAGAACTGAGTATTGATTGACGTCCAGGTCCCCCTGGGCCTCGCCCGTCCCCGCAGTTGGGCTGCCTTTGCACTGATGAAGCCGTGAGCATTTTTCAGCATCTTTGGTCCCACCGGATGAGACTGACGCTGGACCTGGTCTCCGGTCTCCCAGAGCCTTGCCTGCCCCCGCAGTCGGGCCGTCTTTGCACTGAGGCAGCTGAGGGCATCTTCTTCAGAGTCTTTGGTCCCGCCGGGTGAGTCAGACTGGCCTAAGTCTCCGCTCTTGCCCCGACCTCTGAGGAGTTGTTTTCCCCCTGCGTCCCTGATCCCGCTGCCGGGCCACGGGCGTTCTGCCCGCCCTGATCAGTCCGGGTCTAAGACAGGACCGGACTCCCTCCTCCCGGAGTCTCATGTCTGGCTCCAACGTTTAAGGAATCTCCTCCCCTGACTCTGACCCGCGAGGAGCCGCCTGACTACACCGTCCCTTGAGGCCCCCAACCTGGGTTGGTCTACTAGAGCCCCTTCTCTGGCCCAGCCTTGGAGGTGCCCCCATCTCTGGCTTTCACCTATGAGGAGCTGCCCGTCAACCATCTTTGACGACGCTGAAGACCCCTAACCAGGGGTAGTCCTCCTGTTGTCCTCGTCCTCCTGATGTCGCCCCCCACTGGATACACCTCCTCTCCCTTTTCCCCCTTCCTCAAACCCCATGGGCCCAACTCCTTCTCCATTTCTCCCCCTAATCACCTCTCCCCCTCTGCGCTGAAAAACTTCTAACACAAACTTTCCAGTCAAATTCCGGAGCTTCTTCTTGTGGACACCTATTTCACTGCTCATAATGGCCCGAAAAAGACTGATCTCATCTTCTTCACTAGACGCACGGCTAAATGGAACACCCTCCTCACTACTCACCTCCACCCCTTTAAGACTACTAATATCCCTTACGGTTGCAAACTCTCTATCTCCAGCTCTCCGGCTTTCCAGGGAAATGTCATCATCCCCATCTTCAGAAATGGAACCATCATGATTCAAGCTAATGACTCCAACCTCTGTGCCTTTGAATCCTTATTCCCCGCCCTTAAGTCCAAACTCCCTCCCCCCAATCCACCCCCAGCCCAGTGACACCCCTCCCCACCCCCATTATTCCCCCTACCATCACCCACTGCCCCCCCCCCCGGCTCCCAGTGCCGACAACCCCATCCTGTCTGTCCCATCCATCCCCATTTTCCCCTCTCACCTTAATCATGCCTCTTACTCCCGCAACCTCAATACCCCCAGTCACTACGCCCTCTCTGTCTCCTCCTCCTCTACTCCCCTGATCCTCCCCCACATCACCTCTCCTCTCCCCGAACCCCCCTTTGACTCCCCCCCCTCCACCGCCCCTCATTTCCCCCCTCCCCCCCGGATCTCCTCTAGTCCCAACTTGTTGACCTGTAGTGACTTTCTTACCAAGCCTGCCCCCCCTTTCTCCCCGAACCCTTCTCTGACTCTAACCCCTCCCACCCCTCGACAGCCTCCCTTAACCTTCTGCCCAATGATCCTATATCCCATCGCAATCATTCCCCCCAGCCCCTTCCTAAGAAGAATTTTTCCTCCCACTCTTTCACCCCTAATTTCTCTCCCTCCACTAATATTAATTCACAGCTCTCCAACCTTGAATCCCAACTAAAACTCATCATTCAAGGCATTAACAAACTAGCGAAAAGCCTCGACTCACTGTTTCCCCCAGTGCCGACCCAGACACTCACGCTTCTGTCGGCCAACAACTCTTCCCAGAGCATCCACTGGCCCTCTATACCCCTTCCTCGTAACACCCCGAGACCTAGAAGAACCAGCCCTCCTTTATCCCATAAGGAAGCCACTATCCTTGCTCTCTCCTATAACACCCCCTCCCCACCCCGCCCCCCCCTCTAACATACCAGTCATCACCGGTTTCAGGAGACAACGTATACAACCTCCCTCTCCCAGACCCCCTGCCCAACTTGTTAATATCCCCCCACTCCCTTCCAATCCTGAGCCTAAGATCCATCCTCGCACCAACTGCATGCTCATAAACTGTAGATCAGCAGTCAAACACGCTACGGATCTCGCTGACGCTACCCTCAATCATAACATTGACATTGCCTTCATCACAGAGACCTGGCTAACCAAAATCTCTCAACCAATCTTGGACACCCTTGTCCCTCCCGGCTACTCTATCTACAACAAAGAGAGAAAGAACCGACGGGGGGGAGGTATTGCCATCATCCACAAAAATACCATAGAAATTGATTTCAAAGAAGCTCTCATTTTCAATTCCTGTGAACACTTGAACGCCTCCTTGAAGACCAGCGCCAACTCTAAGGTGTCCTTCCACCTTCTCTACCACCCCCCCGGGTAATACCCAACCTTTTGCGGATCACCTAGCTGACCTAATAACTCACTGCTCCCTCTCTGACCCCAACTTTATCATCTTGGGCGATCTCAACCTTCGCTGGAATGATGAGAACAATGCACTCATTCAATCCCTTCATGACCTCCTTCACAGCAACAACCTTTCTCAACACTGCAAGGGCCAAACCCACAGCAAAGGTGCTACACTAGATGCGATCATAGCACATAAAGATTCCCTCAAGGTCGTTGACATCCTTCCTGTCGACTGGTCAGATCATCATATCATCCTTTTCCATCTCAACTTTATCCCCCAATCCACTCCCCATCCCCAAAAATCCTTTAGTTGGAAAAGAAATGTCAGCCAAATCCCCTTATCTACCTTTGAAGAAAAAATCACCTCTCTTCTTCCCCCCCCCTCGACCATCCTCTCCACGACGGACTTAACCACCCACTACAACTCAACTATAACTACCATATTGGATCAGCTTGCCCCTTTAAAACTGAAAAAACTGTGAAACATCCCATCTAGAGCTTGGTTCAACAATGACCTCAACTCTGAGAGAAGACAACTCAGAGCCATGGAAAGACTTTGGAGATCTGACCCCTCCTCCACCCACTTAGATCAGCTCAGAAGTGCACGGAGAAGGAACAAAAAACACATATATAATGAAAAAAGATCCTTCTTCCAGAATACCCTGGACAGAGCCAAAAACCGCCCGAAAGAGCTCTTTAACATCATTAAACAACAAACGACCAAACCTACTCCCAACCCCTTACCCACCACTGAGGCCACCTGCATTAACTTTGCCAACTTCTTCAACGATAAAATCACTGAGATTGAACGTTCTTTAGCAAGGGACTCTCCCCCCAACATTGTGCCCCCCTTCCCATCCACTGTCAATCTTACCCCCACTCTATACCTCTCCGACAACTCTTCCCCCCTAACCGAAATCACTCTCCCCACCCAGATGCTTCAGCCGGCCCCTGCCAACTGGAGTTCTTTCCAACCCCTACTGGTATCGGACATCTCCAAACTCATGTCCTCCTCCAAAACCTCCTCCCACCTAGCTGACCCCCTCCCTTCCTCCTTGGCAAAAAAACTCCACCAGTCCCTCTCCCCTACTTGGACAATGATCATCAATAGCTCCCTTCAGACTGGCGTGTTCCCTGACTGCCTAAAACTAGGCCAAATCACGCCAATTTTGAAGAAACCAGGAGCAGACCCGAACAACCTCCACAACTACAGACCTGTCTCCAACCTTCCCTTCCTGGCCAAAATTCTCGAAAAATGTGCTCTCCAACAATTAACCCAACATATTGACTCCAACAGCCTCCTAAACCCTCTTCAATCTGGATTCAGGAAAGGCTGTAGCACTGAATCCGCCATCCTCAACATTGTAGATGACCTCCTCATCTCTCTTGACTCTGACAGACCCTGCCTACTCATTCTCCTTGACCTTACAGCAGCCTTTGACACTGTCGACCATAAACTCCTTCTCAACTCCCTCCAAAAGAGAGTAGGCATTGAAGGCACTGTCCTCCGCTGGTTTTCCTCCTTCCTACAAAACCGTACACAACTAGTAAAACTTCTAAACTCGTCCTCGCCCACCTCCCCCATCACCAGAGGAGTCCCCCAGGGTTCTGTCCTCTCTCCAACCCTCTTCAACATCTACATGGACCCTCTTACCACTATCCTCACCCGAGCTCATATCCCCTTCCACCTCTATGCTGATGACACGCAACTCTATATTGAACTATCTTCCTTAGATGACATCCACCACCTGAACAATACCCTTAAAGAAGCCCTTTGCTGGCTCTCACATAACCACCTCAAACTCAATCATGACAAGACGGAAATACTCGAAATCTAACCAGCTTCCTCAACTGCAAGAATGGCTAAAATCTATTGACGCCCTCAAATGTACTCTCTCCCCATCTACCACGGTCAAATCCCTGGGAATCTCTCTGGACTCCAACCTGACCTTGCAGGACCATATTAAGTCAAACGCTAATAATGCCTTCCGCAGCCTTAAACTTCTTCACAAAATCAAATCCTTCATACCCCACGATGATCTCAAACAGGCCACTCAAGCACTGGCACTCTCAAGACTAGACTATGGGATCTCTATCCTCACTGGCACGGCCAAATCCCGACTCGCCCCTATGAGGTCCACTCTTCCTGCAGCAGCTAGACTAGTGACAGGAACTAATAAATTTGACCACATCTCCCCAGCCCTGAAGAACCTGAAATGGCTCTCGATTGAGGCCCGCTGCCGATTCCGCACTGCCTGCCTGACACACAAAGCCCTTCACACTGGGAAACCTGAATACCTCGCTAACAAGCTAGTGAAAGCTGGTCAAACTAGATCTCTGAGAAGCACAAGCTCTCTCCTCCTCCTCTCAATAATAAGGGTCTCTCCCTCTCCACCCCCCCTTCCCCAAACTGCCACCCTTCTATTCTTGAGAACCCACTTGCACCCCCATTGTACAAAATGACTCTTGACTTGTGTGCCTCTTATGTTTATTCTTATGTTTATTTCCTGTTCTGCTGTAAAGCGCTCTGTTACCCTCTCGGTCTTGCTAGCGCTATAGAAAACTCTTATAAATAAAATAAATACAAAATCTTTCCGCCAATGGATATTTGCTGTACCTGTGCTCCAAACAGCTGTGGCTCTACCCTGACTATTTCCTCCACAATGACCTGCAACTCCTTATCTGTGAAACGGGGGTGCCTTTGTGGGGAGATGGGTGTTGTGTGGTGTGTGTTGTGCAGTAGGTGTAAGTGGTATGTGTAGTTGTGTCTCTGATTTGTGTGTCTATCTCTTGGCTATTTTTCATGTGTTTTATAGTGCTGTGGATGGGTGTGTGTGGTGTGTGTTTCAGTGTCAGGTGTGTAATTTTGGTATTTGCCAATGTTGTGTTGTTTTATATTTGGGTGGCCGTTCTGACTGCGCCGGTGTGTACCGCCAATGGCTTCCCACCGTTTAATATCCGCCATGGTGATTCGTGGATCATAATGTGGAGCGCGTTGTCTTGTTGGTTTGATGGTATGGGTCTTCCTACCAACAGTTTGACATTAACCTTTGTCTGGTGGATATGTGTTTGTGGCAGTATTCTGTCGGTTTAGTGTGTGCGTGTCATAATATGGTAAACGAATGTTCGCCTCCGCGGTGGTATGTTGGCGGCCATCAGTGCAGCGGAAAGCGGCATTTACTGCCAATGTCATAATAAGGGCCTATGTTCCTTATCTTGTGATTGCTGTAATTTAGGCTCTGATTTAAGCCAAAGTAGCGCAGCACGGTGCTGCGCCAAAAACAGCATCACAGCGCTGTGCCACTTTTGAAACACAGAGATGTGCCAAATTTACAGAAATACAGTGCAGTCCTGTGTTTCCCCCTGCACCGGTGTAAATTAAGCTACCTGTGCTAATGCAGGCATCCTTGCATCATAGATCAAGGTTGTCTGCATTGAGGGGATAGATTGTTTATGTGCAGGAAGGTGTCCCTTTCCGCACATAAACAATCTATTATGGTGATTTGGCACTTCTATGTGAGCTGCAAAATACAGCACACATTTAAATACCAAAGAATTATTACGGAATGATTGTTTATGTGCAGGAATGGACACCTTCCTGCACATAAACAATCATCCATGGTATTTTGCTTCTTCTATGTATGCTGCAAAAAGCAAAAAACGAGAAGGAATAAAAGCATTCCTCCACGTTTTGCCATGCTAAGGCCACCCAACAACTCGTAATCTGAGGCAGCATCAAAAGCAATGGGTGTTGCGGTGAAACACCCACCGCAACATCCATTGCACACCCCTCTGACGCAGAAAACTGCATCAGAGCAACTCATATTAACAAGGAGGCATAACGCCACAAAAAGTGGCGTTACACCTCCTTTTAAATATGGAGCCGTGTTTAGCGTTAATGGAGCGTCACGAAAAGTGACGCGCCAGTGGCACTAGGGGCTGTTATATCTGCCCCTTAGTGTTTGAGTTTGGCACATCATGTCTCTTGCAGGTTAGCCTGATGCTTGTTCAAAACCGTGTGCCAGATGGACTTACAAGTGTCGTGGCTCACCTTAGCGCTTGACAATCTAATTCTCGTCAGCAGAAGTTTGGTTTGTTAGCTATTTACTCCATTGTCCATTAACAGAAGGCCAGCACAATTGTTACACTTGTGAACTTTAATATGTTTTTTAGAAGTTTGCTGACTAGAGCAAAAGCATAGGAGAGTCTGGAGCTCAATACGATAACACCATGAAAGTAACAACTACGAATGATTGTCCATTGCTATCATGTCCTTTACTTTTACCTGTCATAAGTTTAAATAAATTTTTAAAAAAACTGTTCCTCAGCGTTGAAATAATTTACTTTACATAGGCTTACTTTTGGAAACCCTGCTTTCTCTCGGCATTATTAGCTCTGAATGCAGGACGTAACTGAAAAGTGAAGAAACTTTGCTTTATTATTTACATCCTTCATTTAAACTGCATTTTACCCCGAGGGATGAGAGAATAAATGTGTGAGTGTTATGTATTTATTAACCTTTTATATTTCACCTCAGTCGATGTGTTGTACTCAACCAGGCTTCAATCAATTCACTTCAATTGCGATTTTCAATATTGCCTACATTTTGGACATTTTTTAATCCAATATCAGTAGTCTTTTCACTTGCGTGTCTGCCCTCAAGAGTAGTTTAGAGAGGATAAATTGAACAGCGGCATGTATCAGATTTATTATTTTTGCCACTGTCCTTAGGCTAAGCTTAAAAAACACCTCTGATCTTGCCAACTTCGTGTAAAAGATGTGCACAATCTATCTAACTGACTCTACAATTCTTGTTACAATCAATGTCAGTGTAATTGAAATCTCCAAGGATCAATAATCTCGCCTTTTTACAGACCTGTCTTATCTATAATAACACTCTTGATTTGCCCTTTCATCCTGTCTTACAGAATTATACCATAGCATCACGTACTATATTTCATTTTTTCTTTTTCTCAATGGTCAACCTTTTTTTCAGGTTTTGGCAATCTGTTTTATGTCCTGCATCTTTAAAAAACAAAGATGTCTCTTGTCCATTGTTATTTGTGCGATTTATGAATTCATAAACGCTGCCAGCTAAAACAGTGTGGAACAAAGACAAACCTTCTCTGAACAACAATCATTCAAAGCAGCTGCGACATACAAATCCCAAGAGTGTTCAAATGTAACTAAATGACATTACAACCCAGCTATAATGTCAACAATTTTGAAGAAACACACTTTGGACAACTTTTACAGAGTGTTTAGAAAACATATTTATATATTGACTCAGTATCCTGGAATATCGAGATCTTAGTAGTTTTCTCGTAGCAAATTAATACTTGCTCTGGCTATTTTTCCAGGTCAAGGCATGGTGCGTGGAGGGGAGGGGTGGAGGTCATACACCACACTACTAACCTGAATAAAAGTCAGAAACCTTTATTTCGCTTAATTAAAACTATGCAAGTTAAATATCACAAACAATTCTACAATCACTCACTGAGACTAAATTATTATTACAAATACAAATAAATATTCAAATTAACATCTGTAGCTAAAATATCTGTCTCAACAACATTTGTAACAACAGGACCTAAAAAGCAGCCAGCAGCAAAACATGTTTTAAGGCATGGGCAGAGAGGGCTCTGTCCCAGGGGTCCAGCCTTTCAGGGAGCCTCCTGATAGACCCAGCTCTGTTCTGCAGATAGTCTTGCCCTGATGATCTTCAATAATTCTTAAACAGATTGCTCTAAATACGGTCTTCCTTTAATTTATACTCAATGTCGGTAACGCATTAGGCTCTATTACAGACATTTTGCAGAGAAATATTTGTTTCATGCAACATCCATAAAAATGGTTCTAGATCAAACCAGGACTTCACATATGAGAAAGAAGGTAAGGGTGTATCATAGATAATTCATAGTGATATTGGTAAATACTGAAAACACACCTCACTATCCCTGAATATTAGATGTAAAATCATTTAGCATTTTGAGGAGTATGTCTGTGCAGTGTCAGTGCCGAGTTTGGATCAATAAATCAAAGCTGTTCCAAACAGGGGCCCCCAAAGTAAGTTCTGCCCAGGTCCCCTACAATACTTAAGATGTCCCTTGCTTGAAATGAATAAAAGCATGTCTACTCCTTAAAAGCATAGATTTCTAAGAATGGGAACAAGAAACCCTAGTCATGTAGGTTCATAAATGTACCAAAATATAAATTGCATTAATGTCTGTAAATACATCTGATCATATGGACATAGGTTCATAAAATCAAACACTATCCGTCCCTTTAGGCAAGATCAAAAATAGTGCTTAGTATCCATCTTAAAGTGTGTTAAGTAAAAACATTCTTGCACATCCACAGAGATAGATAGATAGATAGATAGATAGATAGATAGATAGATAGATAGATAGATAGATAGATAGATAGATAGATAGATAGATAGATAGATAGATAGATAGATAGATAGATAGATAGACACTTGCATAGTAATAGATGATTTTAGAAAATTTGAAATGTACCCAGTTCTTTGGCTGCTAACTTTCTGTCAAAGACGTTCCTTTTAGTGTCATTAGTTTAGCTGTGCTATGTTTTTGAAGAAGGGAATTTTAGAACATTGGAATGCTGGGAGATCCCTTCAAGGCGATGGGTATACAGAGTTGCGTTGACCAGCTTCAACATTCTAATGCTTTCCTTTCTATTTAAGGTAGAATATTCTACCCTCATTTGACTGAACATTCAACTGCAGAATTATAGCCATTCTGCTGTAGGTTATACTAGTCATGAAAGGTATTCTTTCTTGTGATTGGCCCTCAGCTACAGTTAAGGCAAATAAAGTGGGTAGAGAGTCTTCAGCCACTCTCGAACCCCTCTGTAGTAGGCCATAATCATACATTGCAGTCATGTATATTAAAACAGTTACACTTTGGGACAGTATGGCATGTGTATCAAAATAATGATGGTGCATTTTTGTATACAGTGGATGGCGTTTCTCTTTATTCGCAGCAAGATTGGGAGTATTATTTGACAAATCCTTTTCATGTGCTTCCCTAATACAGATGGCTGATGTCATTCAGGAATTAATTCCAAAAATGATAATGGAAATTGTGAAGTTATTCTAGAATATTAGTAGTCAACCATATTTACCACAGCTTGAAAATATTAGAACCATCCCATATGAGGGTGAAATATATATTTATATCTGTTGACTTCAGTACTTAGTAGTTAGTTCTAGAACTGATGAGCTTTGAGCCTCTTTAATCACTCACAGGTAGATAGGAGGACTGATACACAATGCGTTTTCTCCATAAAATTAGAGGGATGCCTCTAGACAAAGGCTTGATGAATGTCCCTAATCATAATGGAAAGGCATCATTTTGGTTCCACCCCTTGAATGTTAAAGAAATTCTATAAACATTTGATTGACAGCATATGTAATGTGTGCCTTAACATTGCTAATTAAAAGTGAATCACCAAAATTATTATTGAACAGAAATTCATGGTAGAAGACTAGAGGTTCATACCTGCATGTGTTCTAATGTTTAACTTTAACAAAGAGCATGAGTAGTTCTCATTTACATTTATCTTGCTTTACTGAAGTTTTCACATATACTCATGTCCTCTTTTATAATTTTTGCCTTTATTCTATAATTGTAAGATACACTTATAATCATGTATTCTGATTATGCGTTGATGATCGAAGATCTTAAGCATTAGGTTTCTTGAGTTTAACCTTCAACATGAAGATTTGCTTACACTGCAATGCTCTTTTCCTTGCAGGTGCATTTGTGTGATTTCATAGTTAATGAAAGGCATATTGTATATTAGACCATGTTTTAGATCGTGATGGGGGGTTACTCTGTCACAAACGTGATGGATATCCCACCTGACATATTTTGATCCCATTATTGCCTATGGGGACTGTAATACAGTGTTCGGGTTATCTGTTACATTTGTGATGGAGTATTCCTCTGCCAGTATCTAAATCACGCCCTAAAAAGAAAAGACTTCTGTTCGTGTAACAGTAGCAGGGAAATCAAATCAAATCAAATCATTAGCATTTATAAAGCGCGCTACTCACCCGTGCGGGTCTCAAGGCGCTAGGGACAAAGGGGGTGGTTATCGCTGCTCGAACAGCCAGGTCTTTAGGAGTCTCCGGAAAGCGGAGTGGTCCTGGGTGGTCCTGAGGCTGGTGGGGAGGGAGTTCCAGGTCTTGGCCGCCAGGAAGGAGAAAGATCTCCCACCCGCCGTGGAGCGTCGGATGCGAGGGACGGCGAGTGCAAGGCCAGAGGAGCGGAGGGGGCGGGTGGGGACGTAGAAGTTGAGCCGTCTGTTGAGGTATTCCGGTCCCTTGTCGTGGAGGGCTTTGTGTGCGTGGGTGAGAAGTCGGAAGGTGATCCTTTTGCTGACTGGGAGCCAATGCAGGTGTCTCAGGTGTGCGGATATGTGGCTGTTGCGGGGTACGTCGAGGATGAGGCGGGCTGAGGCGTTTTGAATGCGTTGCAGGCGATTTTGGAGTTTGGCGGTGGTCCCAGCGTAGAGGGTGTTGCCGTAGTCCAGGCGGCTCGTGACGAGGGCGTGGGTCACGGTTTTTCTGGTGTCGGCGGGGATCCAGCGGAAGATCTTGCGGAGCATGCGGAGGGTGAGGAAGCAGGCGGAGGACACGGCGTTGACTTGCTTGGTCATGGTGAGAAGGGGGTCCAAGATGAAGCCGAGGCTGCGGGCGTGGTCTGCGGGGGTCGGTGCGGTGCCGAGGGCCGTGGGCCACCAGGAGTCGTCCCAGGCGGACGGGGTGTTGCCGAGGATGAGGACTTCAGTTTTTTCAGAGTTCAGCTTTAGGCGGATGAGCCTCATCTAATCTGCGACGTCCTTCATACCCTCTTGTAGGTTGGTCTTGGCGCTGGCGGGGTCCTTGGTGAGGGAGAGTATAAGTTGGGTGTCGTCGGCGTAGGAGGTGATGATGATGTCGTGCTTGCGTACGATGTTAGCGAGGGGGCTCATGTAGACATTGAAGAGTGTCGGGCTGAGTGATGAGCCTTGAGGTACGCCGCAGATGATCTCAGTGGGTTCTGAGCGAAACGGAGGGAGGTAGACTCTTTGGGAGCGGTTTACGAGGAAGGAGGCGATCCAGTCCAGGGCCTGGTCTTGGATCCCGGTGGAGCGGAGGCGGGTGATTAGGGTGCGGTGACAGACGGTGTCAAAGGCAGCTGAGAGGTCGAGAAGAATGAGGGCGACTGTTTCACCGTTGTCCATCAGGGTTCTGATGTCGTCTGTGACTGAGATGAGGGCGGTTTCAGTGCTGTGGTTGGTTCGGAATCTGGTCTGTGAGGGGTCGAGCAGGTTGTTGTCTTCCAGGAAGGTGGTCAGCTGTTTGTTGACGGTCTTCTCTATTACTTTGGCTGGGAAAGGCAGAAGGGAGATGGGGCGGAAGTTTTTCAGGTCGCTCGGGTCAGCCGTAGGTTTCTTTAGTATGGCGTTGACTTCGGCGTGTTTCCAGCATTCGGGGAAGGTAGCAGAAGAAAAAGAAGAGTTGATGACGGTCTGGAGGTGCGGGGCGATGATGTTGTCGGCTTTGTTAAAGATGAAGTGCGGGCAGGGGTCCGAAGGGGCGCCGGAGTGGATAGAGTTCATGATGGATTTGGTTTCTTCCGTGCTGATGTGGGTCCAGTTGTTGAGGGTGATGGTCGGGGATGTGGGTTCGGTGGTGTTAGGTTGGGTCTGGTGTCCGAAGCTGTCGTGGAGGTCGCTGATCTTGCGATGGAAGAAAGTGGCGAGGGATTCGCATAGATCCTGTGAGGGCGTGACGGCGTTGGCGCTGGGGTTGGAGAACTCCTTGACGATGCTGAAGAGTTCTCTGCTGTTGTGGCTGTTTTTGTCCAGTCTGTCGGTGAAAAAATTCCTTTTGGCAGTGCGGATCAGGTAGTGGTGTTTGCGGGTAGGGTTCTTGAGGGCGGTCATGTTGTCAGCGGTGCGGTCCTTGCGCCAGGCTTTCTCAAGTGCGCGACAAGTTTTCTTTGATTCTTTGAGGGTGTCAGAGAACCAGAGGGGTTTCTTGGTGTTGTTCTGTCGCTGCGAGCGTTTGAGGGGAGCAAGGTTGTCTGCGCAGTTGGAGATCCAGTTTGTGAGGTTGAGGGCTGCGACGTTGGGGTCGGTGGTGAGGGTGGGTTGGTTGGCGGCGAGTGCGGCGAAGAGTTGCTCTTCAGGGATCTTGTTCCACTGTCGGCGAGGGATGGGTTGAGTGCGGAGGTGGCGGGTCTCGCGTCGGAATGTGAAGTGGATGCAGCTGTGGTCGGTCCAATGAAGGGCGGAGGCGTGGCTGAAGAAGACGTGTTTGCTGGCGGAGAAGATACAGTAGGGTCGAGTGTGTGTCCGGCGATGTGGATGGCAGTGTTCACCAGTTGTTTGAGGCCGAGGTTGTCTAGGTTGTCGAGCAGGGTGGTGGTGTTGGGGTCGTTGTTTTGTTCCAGATGGAAGTTGAGGTCGCCTAGGAGGATGTAGTCCGGTGAGGCGAGGGCGTGCGGGGAGATGAAGTCGGCGATGGTGTCACTCAAGGTCATGCTAATGTTCAAGCGGTAGGATGGGAGAATGGTGGAAAATTATCAATTTCAACTATGATAAGACAGAAACTACTGGTGCTGATGATGTGAACTTCTCGAAGGTTCTGTTGGCTTAATTGGTATTTACATTACTAGTCAAGAGCACATTCCCATTAGACTTTGAGGGATACAGGCCGCTCTACCTTTATTCTCTTTGTGTGGCATTATGCTATGCAATATCTCTCTTGCAAAAATTCTACAGAAGTGACTACTATGCTGACATTTTCCTATTTACCCAGAACTACCTAGGGTTTCGCGACTTTAGTTTATTTAGGTTTAAATTTAGAACAATTCAGATTTCTTCTTGCTAAGACAGGAGAGCTGAAGCTTGTACACTTATCATCAGATTCTATTTCTTATCTTTTGTATTGCCTAAACTGAGATTTTTGTATGCCTTATCATATTGTGATTTAACCTTAATCGATTCTTTGGTTCACTTTTGGTGTTTCTATACCTATATAACATGTTTTTGAGATTTGCTTATATTAATGTAGCCCCTCATTTGTAATAAAACTGTTTTAACATTATTTTTGTCTCTTGGCCCTTAATGTGTGACTAAATGGATTAAAATGTCAATCGGATTATGACATTGAACTAACTCTCTTTTGCCACTCAGGTACACTAAAAAGAGCTCTCCATGGAATAATGGTAAGGACAAAGGCCCAATGCTCTATCAATTACAAGGCAGACTTTTTGAGAGGGCTGCCTAGGGTTCTCTTAATCTTTGGCCAAACTTAATGTGTGATTGGTGGGTATTGAACCATAATGGAGGGTCCCATGCTAGCCAGGGCTGGCAAACCAGACTTTGGTAATGGCAGTGATAGGGACATCTTCACAAAGTTTAAGGGACACTGCTGGTGCAGGGATTATTTCAGTTAAGGTTTTGGTTTACAGTTCATCAGGGCTAAAACCCACCACCTCAGGTTGATTGCTCTTCGATGTTAGCTGAGCTCAATCAGGAGCTGTACATCACCTTAAAATATCATAACAATTTCTATGGTCTGGTTCTAACAGTAGAATGGGTGTCTCTGGTGTTACACTTGGTGGTCCTTTACTTCTCCTTAAAAAATGGTCCACTCTGGTCTACCTCTAAAACTGAACCAAGTATGCAATCTTCCTGCCCTCTAGGGCGCCATCACTGGGAATTGTCAGAACAGAAACTATCACTGTCCAACATGTACTGTTGAAATGGGTTCTGGTTCTGCTTGTGAAATGTAGCCAGATTTGCTATGGGTGTCTGATTCACATTACATTTTGGGGTTCCCATATTCTGTGGGTCCATTGGTGCTTGTGCAAACTGCATCATTGGAACCTCTTTCTGCATTGGCACTTGCATTTGCTGAATGAGTACATTTTGCATGTCTGCTTGATTTCCTCCTTGCACTTGGCCATCTCCACTTAATCCGTTTGGATTCAGCCTACTCTCCTCCTTGCAATGCCTAATTTTGTTACAGAAATGACATGTAGTCAACTTTTTCAACATCACAACATCTACACCACAATTTGGATCAATCGGAACACCTTTACCTCTACTCTTTGAAATCTCAACTACCTCCTTGAGCATCCTGAACTCCAGATTGAAACCCAGTACCCTGCACTCCATTTGGATTTCCTGAAAACGATTTACTTTGAAAGCCTTTCCGAGCCAACTTAGTATGCATGAGCATAAACTTTTCCTTAAGACTTTTGTGTTCCAGTATTTTGCATATCTCAGGATCTGATCTAATTGTTTTATTTGCCAGCAAATGACATTCTGTTGTATATGCATCCTAATCTCTAGTCTCAAATCAAGAAAAAACTGTGACACAAAGAACCCCATATCACTATTTTGAGGGTTGTCTTGTCTGTGTTATTTAAACACCTGAAGCAATGGCTCAAAATAAGCATGTGCTGAATCCTTTATTTTTGTAGGAAGTTTGATTAATCTTCAACCAATCAATACTGTTTGCTGGAACTTTCCCTTTCAGTAAAGTAACCACCTCATCATACTATGTTAATACTAACAGAGATGGTGCATGGGTAAGGGCATCAGTCAGAGGCTCAGTACTTGGCCATCTTACAGCAATTTTGCACTGAGCCCACATATCTCTCTGTACCACAATATCAAAGAATGTATTGAATTTAATCTAATCCAGATTACGTTTGAAATTCTCACAAAATCTGTCTACCTGTGTACACCACTGTGTAGGATTCTCTCTCAACTTGAGTTGTTTGTAAATATTGCAAGATCTCCTCTACTCTATGGTACATGTACATACACTTCATTTGGCACTATGCTCATTGGGAAAGTTAGAGCTTCTTCATCAGGGGGACCTGATGGTGGCTTACTATTTGCTTCAGCCGCATTCAATTGTCTCTTTTCTTCTCCTGCTTCTTCACCCATTTGCTTCCTAATTTCTCCAACTTGCTCCACTTCAGGATGCATTTTACAATTAAGTAATGTGTAATCACATTCCTGAAGAACGCATCATCTACGTTGCTTCATAATCTAACTGTGCTCTGAAACATCTCTGCAATGGGACATTCTTTGGGAGATCAACACAATTTTTTCTAGTCAATTCAGTTAATGTCATCTGTAGCTGTTGCACATCTTCTAATCGATTTACTTGGGTAATTTAATTCATTCTCTTGGTACTGATTTATGTGACTAATATCAAAACATTCTGTAATTATCTCCCCTAATTCCATTTTTAAATCTGAGCCATGTAGTGATCTTTCTTTTTCAGTCTTTGGGGTGGCAGCTCTACGGTCTGCACCTCCTGTCATTTAATTTCTATGGTTTCCTAAAATTATGGTCGAAAAATTCCATCTTCAAAATTAGATTTGTCTCTCTCTGTGCTATTGTTGTCACAAAGAAAATTCTTCTCCCTTCTCTCAATGATTGAATTGTTTCCAATGGTGCCCAAAAACTATTTGTGAATTCTGCGATGTAAGGTTGTACCCTGTCGCAGGTGCTCCTCCAATAGCTCTTTGCACCACATTATTTGGGACAATATTTAAAGATGAAGATGCTGTTTGGGTCTCTAAAGGCTTAGCAATTATTACTCTAATAGCTGGTACCAGTACAGACACAATAGAAACAATAACACCCACAGGCATCACTGTAGGAATAGTCCCAACTTATGCATGTTCCACATTTGTTACAGTGGACGTGCAGCCAATAATGCATCCCCTGAATGACTATCAGTGTCATATTTATTTGTAGCTCCCTTATCATTAGTTTCCTGTGTCTTGTTCTCCACCTTTGCCATACTTTGTCCAACTGAGCATCTGTATACATTTGAACAGCTTTTTTAGACTTATTCTGTTATTTCTCTTTTTCCTTAGCGTGTGCTGTTTTCTCCCAAGCTTTTAATGCCTCATACTGTGTGGGTCTAGGTGGTGGCTTCATCTCATATCATTTTTCCCTCAATCTTTCAACAATTCTTATTTCAAGGTACCACATTGTGGAAATCTTAATGGATTCTTATTCTCAGTGATCTTGCACTATTGGTGAAGCTATAAACATGTGTTTAACCTCATTTCCATCACCATGTAGTTTGTTGGTGTACCCTTGGGTGGTGCCTCTTCACCTTCATGTACTAAAATTCTCACATCACCTCTCACAACAATACTCTTAAAAACCTTAAACCATTTCATGGTTTTCAATAAATTAGCAATAAACAAACACAACAATTCAAATCTTCAATGTCTTGATTCAATTTCAAAATTCTCTACACATCAATTGTTTTCTAGTCCATCACCCAATCACAACGTGCTGTTTCAGACTGACAGTCCAATCCCAGGAAGGCTCTTGCTGATGTAATTCCCTACTACTTACAGAGGTTCATCCTCCTTTACTATTTTCTTGTATGCACAATTTTACAATTCAAAATTAATGAAAAAATAACAGCAAATACATTGCCTACTCTTCTGAAGAAAACCAAGATAGTTCAACATTCAGAATATTAAGGTTTTGACACCCTTTGGCTTTTCACACAAAATGACATTCATACACAATAATTTAATCTTGACCATTAGGAAATCACCCTAATCAAAGTAGCTTTACCTCTGCAGAAAAGGTTTTACTAGCATCAAACAATATTAGTACAATCACAATTTATTAGATTCCCTATCTCGTTTGTGTAATGATGGTAATTCATGATCTGCACCACAAACCTTTAGCAGACAAGAAAAACCATAAAATCAACTGTTAATTACTTATCAATCCATTCATCCTGGGATCTCAGCCAACTTGGGATTTTGATAACCTCTTTGACATTAAACACTTAAGCATCACCAATACATTCAACACACATACAACATCTAAGCAAACGTAACAACAACAAATCAAGTGCAATGTGTAACCCTATTGATATTCATACCTCTAATACTGCAACCGCCTTAGAAACCTCACCTCGTCAATCTTCAAAATTCAGCCTTTGAAATGGGACATGGGCATTTCTTTAAACTTGCTCAATTAATTACAACTCTTTCTCATATCATGAACAATCCTCCTGCTACCAACTTTTGTACTGGTTTCAGTTAAAGCTTTGGTTTACCATTCATCATGGCTAACTCTTGCAGCCTCAGGTCAATGGATCTTTGACATTGGCTGTGATTAGTCATGAGCTGTACATCTCAATAAAGTATTGCAACAGTTTCTAGTCTAATTTAGTCAATAATGAGAGCTAGGTTTTAGTTTAAGAGATTTACCAATCACATTTTTTAGTAATTCATCTTTATTAGAATCATCATATCAATTCATCAGAATCAGTCATTAGTTTTGTCAATAATCAAACATAGGTAATCAATCTATCACAATATGAAAATGCATTAAGCGCATTCCATAAAGGAATGAATCTCCCTATTCAAGGAATGACAAGGAAATAAGTAGTCATTCTTGGAAGCCCATAAAGAGCACTTGATATGAGAAAAATCATAAAGCATAAAGCATCAGCATCAAAAGTCAGCTTAATAATTCATTATCAACCAAAGCAGAAATCCTCATGGAGGGAGGCTCAAGTATCTTAGAAGAGTCTACAGACAAAAGATGGCATAAGCAATGAGAGGTGGCAAGTGAATGAGGTAATAATCTACTCTAGGAACACGCACTATCATACACAAACAAAATCAATGTTACAATTTCATGTGGCTTCTTCTTTCTTCAGTCAACCAATCAGCTTTTGAGGTGCCCATGGGAATGTGTTCCCTCCTTGTCTTCTCACAGGAACACAGTATGGCTCAGACAGCAACTTTTAAGACACCAACTACGTCTTATTGTCTACCTGCTTCGTTTGAGTTCTCATGATTCATCCCTCCCATACAAGGCTACATTCCTGTGTGGGAACTTTCATATCTAACATTCTAAATAACAAGTCTATTCATTAACTAATAGTGATCTTCTTAGAAGTAGAAACATCTGTATAAATGAAAAGAAAACCTTTTTGCTCAACAATTACCAATTGTGAAAAACAAGTCTTTCAAAAGGGCAAGATCAGGCCTTATGCCTTCTCCACAATTTCTGTAACTCAGTTAACTATAACATGTCAGTGTCTTGGCATTTCAGGCCTAGTTTTTTTTTTTAAATGATTGCCTACTACAATTTTTGCACATATTCATGTTTTAAGTGTTATTAGCTTTGCACATTATTTCAGTATTATATTTTCTTTGTCTTTTCACAAAAACGTTAAAATGCTTCCGCCAGTCAATGCTATGATGGATGAAGCAAAGTTACTTTCAAGCTAGGTACAGAGATAATTCATTCATGTCTCACATGTATGGTACTTCTGTGCATAATGACTACTTCTTTATGTACTTTGGGACACTAGTAAATGTGGTTTCTTGTGATATTGTAGGTGTCTCAGCCTTTCTGAACCTTCTACCAGGGTCCAGTGGCATACTTGAAACTTTAGAGGACCAGCTCCTGCAGTCATAATCAGGCAGAAGACAAATGTAAGCTCAGTCTGTCTTAGCAGGTTTCTACTTTGCTAACATGGAGGTGATCGCTTTGACTTAGGTATTATTTTCAGCAAAAAAGGCATCTCTAAAGGGGGAACCCATACATAAATCCTCCTTGCTCTGGAACCAGGAACATTTCAAACAAGCAGCTCATAAGACCAAAGTGAAGTCATTTATGGTGAGGTATAAATTTGTCCCAAAGCAGACAGCTTTGGTAGATCTCTTTTTGGCCAAATATGACCTTCTGTGTTTTTCATGACCCTTTCTAATTATGCACTGATGCTCATGAAATGGTGACATTATGAGCACAGCAAGTAGGCTGATAGTATAGTAAAGGTACATGTCATGCATAGCTTATGCTTGTCGTGCCCTTCTGCACTCATGAAGGATGATGGCACATTGATCATGCACCCTTCCAATACCTCAGAGGTAATCACCCTGCATCTTAGGAACTCATATGACTTTGCACATCAAGATATACAGTTGCTTGAAGAAGAATCATTTAAAAATGTGAAACTGCTTAAACTGTCAAGCGTAATCAGAGAGGACTCTGGGAGGGGGGGCGATATAGGAAATTCAGTTGGCCAAAAGACATGGACACAAGGCAATCACCTGCTGAAGTTAAGTCTCAACTTTAAGCGACTTAACAAGAACCGCTTGTGATTAATATTTTATGCAATGATCATGGTTGTGAGCACTTTTGAGTCTAAACCCGGAATTTCATATTGCGAAAATTACAATCCTCCATAAACCTGAGAATGCAGGTGCTATTGTCCAAATACAGATATCTCAGTCCTTTGTCCTAGTCTTCGGCTAACAGATTAAAAAAGGTTTCACCCACCTAGTGCATGCCTCAGAGGCGTAATTTGTCTAGGGGTGGATCTTGGGATAACATATGTGGCTCCTCTCCTAAGATGAGGAAGGTACAGAATGAACAGAGTCAGAAAGTTTACTCACTATTAAAAATAGAGAAGGATTTTGACTGCATTAAATTGGGGTTCCTGTTTAGAAAGTTAAAAAAAGGTGAGAATCTGACTGATACTCATAAAACAGGTGAAGGGGTTGTATAAAGACCTAGTGGTTAGAATCATCTGTGGCACTTCCGTATCAAATGTGTTCCACATCAAAAGAGGTTCTTCACAAGGTTGCCCCTTCTCCCCATTCCATGCTGTTGGTAGCCTTGGTGCTCCTAGAAGGAGTGATTGCCCAGGGCAGGAGATGAAGGGCATAGAAACAGTGACTGGACAACATAAGATGTTTCATTATGATGACAGCATGTTCCTTATGTTTTTCAACCTGACCTTCTTAATATCCAGGCTGATGTCCATCACAGATAGTCTCTCTACCTTATCGGTGTGTGACCTTAATTGAGTAAAAATTAGGTGGTGTCACTTAATATCAATACAGGGAGAGAATCAATTGAGTCAAGCTGATTTAGGTGGTTCCAAGAGAACTTAAACTATTTGAGAATTCTAGTCTAGTGGAGTTTGAGAAACATGACCAATAACAACATACCATTAACCCTTTCTGGGATAAAATAGCCTTCATTTTCAAGGGTAAACATCCCAGGACCTCTCTGTCTGGGGAAGAGGCAGGTGATAAAAAATAAATCACTACCCCAGTTCAAGTGCTACACTGGCATGGCAATCTCTAGAATCCTGTTATGAGAAATGGATTCTGCTACCAAAAGTTTAATCTGGAATGGGATACGACTATATCAGACAATCAGTTACTTGTATATTTGTGTGCTCCACATGATGTTTTTTGTATTGTTGTATTACCTGGTGCAGGTCCGGTCCTACTCCCGATCTACATATTTGACAACAAATATGTTTATTTGTGTATGAGCACCTTTGTTTTACCCATTACAAACTACAGGAGGATGCAGCCATTATAAGGTCATTGTTGCCAAATTTATGTTGTTTACATGGGATAAGACTGAGACTGACAATCTCAAAACTTTTTTTGCTGCTTTCAAGTCTGGAGGCCTATGGTTATCACATCATATTCCCAATGCCAGTGTCACAGACCAGCACATCTCAAGTGTTCTCCCAGGAGTCTCCAGTCTCTGATTGGTGATAGAGGAACATCTGGTATCTGCACAAGATGGAACTGACACTTTATGGATAGATCAGGGCATATAAGATCCACATAACTGTGTCCTACACTCCACTTAGTAAAGCTGGTGCACCATGCACAGGCTGCTCAAATTCTGCCTGCATTTGCATGCTGACCCCCATCCCTCTGTGGAGGAATGTAAACACTCAGAGTAGGAGATTTACCATTGTATCAAGTTGATTGATCCACAGCAACGACTTGATGCATGAAAGACCTGCTAGCCGGGGAAGATCATAAAACCTTTGCAGATGTACAAATAGAGTTCAGCATACAACTGTCTAAAATATGTTGTTACATTTAAATGTACTATTGTCAATAGTCAGCTGTGGGGTCCTCCTCTGTATAACCATCCCTCTACCTCGTCTGGGCTGATGTAACTATGTGGAGTCAATTCAGGGGGGAGTTCCCTGGATTCCATGAGATGATTATTGATTCATTTTACTTGGTCTCTGTACATGCAATGCTGCTGGGAGGCTCTCACAGGATTACACTGAAAAGAACAGGCCTCTACCTGCAGTAGGGGGGGGGGGGAACACTAATACTGTTGAACTTCAGACGGTGAATATTTACTATCTGAGCAAGCCCTAAAATTGGGTTGGAAATTGAATGCTTACCCTGCCCTTCCTATCATTCACTGTTTCATACAACTCAGTGGTACACAGTGACAGGGCAGATGGTGAACCTGTGTGCCATCTTCAATGTGGCACTCAGGTTAGGATTCCAGTATTTCAGTCATGGATATCAGGTTATTAACTAAGTCTGGTGCTCCCACTGGCTTTCTTCACCAATCTGCCTGTGGGTGTCCAAAAGCTTGAGTGCTGTTCCATCCAGCTGAGCATCCAAGGGGACTTCTTCAGAGTCCCAGTGTTGTTATTTCGGAAGCTCCAAGTTGTGGTGTGACACACATTTTCTCCTGCCTGCTCTTGTAAGTCGAACAGCAGGCAACAAGGTAGCCAGCAGTCTGCTTTGTATGATAATTGTTTTCCCTGTGACTTCATGCTGCAGTCACTAACCTGTGACGTTGAACAGAAGAACATAACAAATCTTTTGGCTCTATGAAGAGGCTTCAAATCTTGCACAATTATATCCACATCAGACTCTTATTTGTTGATAAAGGGATGGAATAGAGACTTAGGGTGGAAAAAACTTTACTTACAGTCAGCTGAGTTTACTTTCTGTTCTTAGTGCTGCCTTCATGTTCCAGAGTTGTGCCAGGGTGGTGACAGGGTTCTGCCAGGGACACCACCTGACAAGCCAGGGGTAACCCAGCAGCTGTTCCTTGTATTTCCTATGTGAGGACCATGCACAAAGTCGTATTAATATATTAAAAAGCCATTAAGCTGGCAGAACATCTGGCTATACCACAGGGATTTTAGCAATGAGTAGCTCCTTGTTATTTTTTATAAGTCTGCTTACGGCTTTGAATGCCGTGGCTTCAACACTGTAGTCCCTGAAAGAGCCTAAAATAAACATGTTTCTTCAATGTAAAACTGACTTAGCCTTTAACTTTGCTCTATTTCATTGTTGTACTAGACGATTCTCATGCAAACTTCAAAAAAGAACAGTGGCTATTAAGATAAAATAAAGTTGTAAAGTATTAAAGCACACGGGCAATATGAAGAACATGTCTGCCAGTGTAGGGCACATCTGTGAGACTATTTTTCTTATATGATTGCCCTATCTGAAGCATAAGATTTACTGAGTACTTTGCTGAGTTAGTGCATGAACTGCAGAAAGCTCAGGAACTGAAGGTTGTGTAATAAACATATACACTCCGTATATACTCACGAAAGACACAGCTGTGCTAAGGTTTTCACACTGTCAAAAGTGCATTCACTTAACTCTAAGGGCCAGATGTATGAAAGTCCCATTTAACAAGTCCTAAATAGCAAATCCAAACAAATTGCTATTTAGGAAATACAAAATGGTATGTAAGAAAATAGCGATTCCCTAATAGCAATTCCTACAGCGTTAAAATTGCTATTAGGATATCACTATGTAGGAAATGCTACACCATTTGTACCTATGGGTCTAAAGGGCCATAGGTACAAATAGTTTTGCATTTCCAAATTTGTGATTTTCTAAATGGAAATAATAAATTAGGAAATGCAAAAAAAGGCTGCCGATGGGCCTAGTGCCCCCCTTAATGCACCCCCAAAAGAAGTGGTGCACATGTAAAGCACACAAATGCCCTAGTGTCATGTGCATGCTACAGTGCACTTTAAAAAATGCAATTTGGTTGAATTTTTTTAAACTGCACATGGTTACCATTAACGTGGAGTCAGCGGTAATAGCATTTCCTAAATGCCCATTTCGAATTTGGAAAATGCTTGGTACATGTGCTCAGGAAATTCAGTTTTTGGTAATTGCATATTATGATTTCTATGGGATAGATATCACAATTAGCGACCATATGTCTGCTTTGGTACATTTGGAAAGCCCATTTAGCATTTCTCAACGGCCCGAAATAGCGATTCGGTCCGTAAGAAATGCTAAATGGCTTGAAGTATCTGGTCCTAAATTTCCCCGTGTAAGTTCATTAGCTGCAGAAAGCACAGCTCAGAAATAATGAGCAATGGTCCTTTCTGTCCCGAACCGTGTCATGAACGACATTGGGCTCCTGGAGGTCTCTGGAGATATGCCGTGCATACGCTTAACTCGGAAATTCTCTGTGTTTATAGATGAACAGCAAACTGCATAGTTTGGAATGGGTGAGTAGTGGTTGCCACTTCCTGTTTCCAAGTGTGCTGGCAGTAGTTCTTGCACTAAGTCGGAGAATGTTTTAGCAAAATCTATGCACTACACTCAATTCAGTCACATAGCAACAGGCTTACATGCGTGCTATGTCAATGCACCTGCTCATATGGCCCATGATCATTTAGACCTCTTTTTTTACTCAGCCTTCAAAAGAATAATTATTCTCATGATGGTGGGCCATTCCTTTGCGCAACAGGAAAAGACGGAGCTCATAATCTGCGTTGTATAAAAGTGCAAGAAAATAAATTAATTTCGTTTCATCAGATGTATAAAGATTATTGCATCTACGTCAGAACCAATACAGTTACAAAGTCTTTATTTATTTGAATACAGTTGCAGGGAGAGTGGTCTTTCATTCTTTAGTCATATGACCATATAGCTAACTGGGTGTTGGTGCAGATTTATTTATTCAAAACTGTTTGTCTCATTGTAGGGTTTTTTCCAATAACTACCTGTATTCTGCTCAGCGATGTGACCCAGTATTCTCATTCCAGCTAACTGGCGACGGATGCTATTGTCTTGACTGATGTAACCTGACAGGAGAAGATAATTTAATTCAGGAAAAAGATTTAAAAAACGGGCGAACCAGACTCACTGAACCAATCCCAAGAAGCGAAATAGAAAAAAAATCATATTAAAGTATGTGTTAACAGCATTAGTGGTTTACTCTTAAAAAATGGTGGAAGAAGGGAGGGGAATTTCTCACCCAACTTGATTGCGAGGGGAAACCTTTTGTTACAGTAAAAATAAGTGCATTAACCTCTGATTATGTAGTTTAGAGATAATTCATTCAAGAAGGTGAAATCTAAAGTGCTGTATTGTAACATGAAGTTGGCAGGTAGTTCCCATGGTACATCGGCTTCTCTGACTGGCAGACGGGCTGCCCCATTGAAGCAAGGTGCTGGTGTCTTTGCATATGATCAGCAGTGCCCAGAAACTAAGGGGCATAATTAAGAGTCCCTAGTGTCATTCCAACACCACATTAGTGTAATTTGTTGATGCTAATATGTCATTGAAAGGGCAAAAATGCCTTGCCATATTTACAAAGTAGCACAATGCATGCAATGTGTCACTTTACAACCCTTTGCACTACATTTTGCCTGCACCAGGCATA
This sequence comes from Pleurodeles waltl, assembly GCF_031143425.1. Lineage (NCBI taxonomy): Eukaryota > Metazoa > Chordata > Amphibia > Caudata > Salamandridae > Pleurodeles > Pleurodeles waltl. The sequence goes on along the minus strand of NC_090447.1, from coordinate 897,944,235 downwards.
ATGTATGCAAAGGGGGCGCTCCCCCGTTAGGGGGGGCAAAAAGTGGAGCAAAGATATCTAAAAGATTTCCTTGCGCCATTTTTTCCGTCACTTTCAATGTCTCCTTGAAAGTGTAGCTTGATCATTGATTTAGAATGAGAAAGAATCTCACGCCTCACAGTAGCCTTATGACTTTAGTCCTGTATCTCTAAACTTTAGGAGTGCTTACAAACAGTCTCAAATATTAACAAAGACCACTCCAACAAGGGGTAAAATTCACTGAGTTGAGCAGAGACAAACACACAGGGGGTTATTCTAACTTTGGAGGAGTGTTAATCCGTCCCAAAAGTGACGGTAAAGTGACGGATATACCACCAGCCGTATTACGAGTTCCATAGGATATAATGGACTCGTAATACGGCTGGTGGTAAATCCGTCACTTTTCCGTCACTTTTGGGACGGATTAACACCTCCTCCAAAGTTAGAATAACCCCCACAATGTCCAATGCTAGACAAGGAGTAGCAGGACCATTTTATTCATGGCACTGAGACCCTTGACGTTTAATCCTGACTTTACCACTACCAATATATGATAGCTGTTTAAAGTATGAACAGGTTTCACAATTGTGTGTCATTACTTCAGCAAGAGTTTTCCATCACCAGGAGTCATCCCAGGCGGACGGGGTGTTGCCGAGGATGAGGACTTCAGTTTTTTCAGAGTTCAGCTTTAGGCGGCTGAGCCTCATCCAATCTGCGACGTCCTTCATACCCTCTTGTAGGTTGGTCTTGGCGCTGGCGGGGTCCTTGGTGAGGGAGAGTATAAGTTGGGTGTCGTCGGCGTAGGAGGTGATGATGATGTCGTGCTTGCGTACGATGTTAGCGAGGGGGCTCATGTAGACATTGAAGAGTGTCGGGCTGAGTGATGAGCCTTGAGGTACGCCGCAGATGATCTCAGTGGGTTCTGAGCGAAACGGAGGGAGGTAGACTCTTTGGGAGCGGTTTACGAGGAAGGAGGCGATCCAGTCCAGGGCCTGGTCTTGGATCCCGGTGGAGCGGAGGCGGGTGATTAGGGTGCAGTGACAGACGGTGTCAAAGGCAGCTGAGAGGTCGAGAAGAATGAGGGCAACTGTTTCACCGTTGTCCATCAGGGTTCTGATGTCGTCTGTGACTGAGATGAGGGCGGTTTCAGTGCTGTGGTTGGTTCGGAATCTGGTCTGTGAGGGGTCGAGCAGGTTGTTGTCTTCCAGGAAGGTGGTCAGCTGTTTGTTGACGGTCTTCTCTATTACTTTGGCTGGGAAAGGCAGAAGGGAGATGGGGCGGAAGTTTTTCAGGTCGCTCGGGTCAGCCGTAGGTTTCTTTAGTAGGGCGTTGACTTCGGCGTGTTTCCAGCATTCGGGGAAGGTAGCAGAAGAAAAAGAAGAGTTGATGACGGTCTGGAGGTGCGGGGCGATGATGTTGTCGGCTTTGTTAAAGATGAAGTGCGGGCAGGGGTCCGAAGGGGCGCCGGAGTGGATAGAGTTCATGATGGATTTGGTTTCTTCCGTGCTGATGTGGGTCAAGTTGTTGAGGGTGATGGTCGGGGATGTGGGTTCGGTGGTGTTAGGTTGGGTCTGGTGTCCGAAGCTATCGTGGAGGTCGCTGATCTTGCGATGGAAGAAAGTGGCGAGGGATTCGCATAGATCCTGTGAGGGCGTGACGGCGTTGGCGCTGGGGTTGGAGAACTCCTTGACGATGCTGAAGAGTTCTCTGCTGTTGTGGCTGTTTTTGTCCAGTCTGTCGGTGAAAAAATTCCTTTTGGCAGTGCGGATCAGGTGGTGGTGTTTGCGGGTAGCGTTCTTGAGGGCGGTCATGTTGTCAGCGGTGCGGTCCTTGCGCCAGGCTTTCTCAAGTGCGCGACAAGTTTTCTTTGATTCTTTGAGGGTGTCAGAGAACCAGAGGGGTTTCTTGGTGTTGTTCTGTCGCTGCGAGCATTTGAGGGGAGCAAGGTTGTCTGCGCAGTTGGAGATCCAGTTACTGAGGTTGAGGGCTGCGACGTTGGGGTCGGTGGTGAGGGTGGGTTGGTTGGCGGCGAGTGCGGCGAAGAGTTGCTCTTCAGGGATCTTGTTCCACTGTCGGCGAGGGATGGGTTGAGTGCGGAGGTGGCGGGTCTCGCGTCGGAATGTGAAGTGGATGCAGCTGTGGTCGGTCCAATGAAGGGCGGAGGCGTGGCTGAAGAAGACGTGTTTGCTGGCGGAGAAGATACAGTAGGGTCGAGTGTGTGTCCAGCGATGTGGATGGCAGTGTTCACCAGTTGTTTGAGGCCGAGGTTGTCTAGGTTGTCGAGCAGGGTGGTGGTGTTGGGGTCGTTGTTTTGTTCCAGATGGAAGTTGAGGTCGCCTAGGAGGATGTAGTCCGGTGAGGCGAGGGCGTGCGGGGAGATGAAGTCGGCGATGGTGTCACTCAAGGTCATGCTAATGTTCAAGCGGTAGGATGGGAGAATGGTGGAAAATTATCAATTTCAATTATGATAAGACAGAAACTACTGGTGCTGATGATGTGAACTTCTCAAAGGTTCTGTTGGCTTAATTGGTATTTACATTACTAGTCAAGAGCACATTCCCATTAGACTTTGAGGGATACAGGCCGCTCTACCTTTATTCTCTTTGTGTGGCATTATGCTATGCAATATCTCTCTTGCAAAAATTCTACAGAAGTGACCACTATGCTGACATTTTCCTATTTACCCAGAACTACCTAGGGTTTCGCGACTTTAGTTTATTTAGGTTTAAATTTAGAACAATTCAGATTTCTTCTTGCTAAGACAGGAGAGCTGAAGCTTGTACACTTATCATCAGATTCTATTTCTTATCTTTTGTATTGCCTAAACTGAGATTTTTGTATGCCTTATCATATTGTGATTTAACCTTAATCGATTCTTTGGTTCACTTTTGGTGTTTCTATACCTATATAACATGTTTTTGAGATTTGCTTATATTAATGTAGCCCCTCATTTGTAATAAAACTGTTTTAACATTATTTTTGTCTCTTGGCCCTTAATGTGTGACTAAATGGATTACACTGTCAATCGGATTATGACATTGAACTAACTCTCTTTTGCCACTCAGGTACACTAAAAAGAGCTCTCCATGGAATAATGGTAAGGACAAAGGCCCAATGCTCTATCAATTACAAGGCAGACTTTTTGAGAGGGCTGCCTAGGGTTCTCTTAATCTTTGGCCAAACTTAATGTGTGATTGGTGGGTATTGAACCATAATGGAGGGTCCCATGCTAGCCAGGGCTGGCAAACCAGACTTTGGTAATGGCAGTGATAGGGACATCTTCACAAAGTTTAAGGGACACTGCTGGTGCAGGGATTATTTCAGTTAAGGTTTTGGTTTACAGTTCATCAGGGCTAAAACCCACCACCTCAGGTTGATTGCTCTTCGATGTTAGCTGAGCTCAATCAGGAGCTGTACATCACCTTAAAATATCATAACAATTTCTATGGTCTGGTTCTAACAGTAGAATGGGTGTCTCTGGTGTTACACTTGGTGGTCCTTTACTTCTCCTTAAAAAATGGCCAACTGTGGTCTACCTCTAAGACTGAACCAAGTATGCAATCTTCCTGCCCTCTAGGGCACCATCACTGGGAATTGTCAGAACAGAAACTATCACTGTCCAACATGTACTGTTGAAATGGGTTCTGGTTCTGCTTGTGAAATGTAGCCAGATTTGCTATGGGTGTCTGATTCACATTACATTTTGGGGTTCCCATATTCTGTGGGACCATTGGTGCTTGTGCAAACTGCATCATTGGAACCTCTTTCTGCATTGGCACTTGCATTTGCTGAATGGGTACATTTTGCATGTCTGCTTGATTTCCTCCTTGCACTTGGCCATCTCCACTTAATCCGTTTGGATTCAGCCTACTCTCCTCCTTGCAATGCCTAATTTTGTTACAGAAATGACATGTAGTCAACTTTTTCAACATCACAACATCTACACCACAATTTGGATCAATCGGAACACCTTTACCTCTACTCTTTGAAATCTCAACTACCTCCTTGAGCATCCTGAACTCCAGATTGAAACCCAGTACCCTGCACTCCATTTGGATTTCCTGAAAACGATTTACTTTGAAAGCCTTTCCGAGCCAACTTAGTATGCATGAGCATAAACTTTTCCTTAAGACTTTTGTGTTCCAGTATTTGCATATCTCAGGATCTGATCTAATTGTTTTATTTGCCAGCAAATGACATTCTGTTGTATATGCATCCTAATCTCTAGTCTCAAATCAAGAAAAAACTGTGACACAAAGAACCCCATATCACTATTTTGAGGGTTGTCTTGTCTGTGTTATTTAAACACCTGAAGCAATGGCTCAAAATAAGCATGTGCTGAATCCTTTATTTTTGTAGGAAGTTTGATTAATCTTCAACCAATCAATACTGTTTGCTGGAACTTTCCCTTTCAGTAAAGTAACCACCTCATCATACTATGTTAATACTAACAGAGATGGTGCATGGGTAAGGGCATCAGTCAGAGGCTCAGTACTTGGCCATCTTACAGCAATTTTGCATTGAGCCCACATATCTCTCTGTACCACAATATCAAAGAATGTATTGAATTTAATCTAATCCAGATTACGTTTGAAATTCTCACAAAATCTGTCTACCTGTGTACACCACTGTGTAGGATTCTCTCTCAACTTGAGTTGTTTGTAAATATTGCAAGATCTCCTCTACTCTATGGTACATGTACATACACTTCATTTGGCACTATGCTCATTGGGAAAGTTAGAGCTTCTTCATCAGGGGGACCTGATGGTGGCTTACTATTTGCTTCAGCCGCATTCAATTGTCTCTTTTCTTCTCCTGCTTCTTCACCCATTTGCTTCCTAATTTCTCCAACTTGCTCCACTTCAGGATGCATTTTACAATTAAGTAATGTGTAATCACATTCCTGAAGAACGCATCATCTACGTTGCTTCATAATCTAACTGTGCTCTGAAACATCTCTGCAATGGGACATTCTTTGGGAGATCAACACAATTTTTTCTAGTCAATTCAGTTAATGTCATCTGTAGCTGTTGCACATCTTCTAATCGATTTACTTGGGTAATTTAATTCATTCTCTTGGTACTGATTTATGTGACTAATATCAAAACATTCTGTAATTATCTCCCCTAATTCCATTTTTAAATCTGAGCCATGTAGTGATCTTTCTTTTTCAGTCTTTGGGGTGGCAGCTCTACGGTCTGCACCTCCTGTCATTTAATTTCTATGGTTTCCTAAAATTATGGTCGAAAAATTCCATCTTCAAAATTAGATTTGTCTCTCTCTGTGCTATTGTTGTCACAAAGAAAATTCTTCTCCCTTCTCTCAATGATTGAATTGTTTCCAATGGTGCCCAAAAACTATTTGTGAATTCTGCGATGTAAGGTTGTACCCTGTCGCAGGTGCTCCTCCAATAGCTCTTTGCACCACATTATTTGGGACAATATTTAAAGATGAAGATGCTGTTTGGGTCTCTAAAGGCTTAGCAATTATTACTCTAATAGCTGGTACCAGTACAGACACAATAGAAGCAATAACACCCACAGGCATCACTGTAGGAATAGTCCCAACTTATGCATGTTCCACATTTGTTACAGTGGACGTGCAGCCAATAATGCATCCCCTGAATGACTATCAGTGTCATATTTATTTGTAGCTCCCTTATCATTAGTTTCCTGTGTCTTGTTCTCCACCTTTGCCATACTTTGTCCAACTGAGCATCTGTATACATTTGAACAGCTTTTTTAGCCTTATTCTGTTATTTCTCTTTTTCCTTAGCGTGTGCTGTTTTCTCCCAAGCTTTTAATGCCTCATACTGTGTGGGTCTAGGTGGTGGCTTCATCTCATATCATTTTTCCCTCAATCTTTCAACAATTCTTATTTCAAGGTACCACATTGTGGAAATCTTAATGGACTCTTATTCTCAGTGATCTTGCACTATTGGTGAAGCCATAAACATGTGTTTAACCTCATTTCCATCACCATGTAGTTTGTTGGTGTACCCTTGGGTGGTGCCTCTTCACCTTCATGTACTAAAATTCTCACATCACCTCTCACAACAATACTCTTAAAAACCTTAAACCATTTCATGGTTTTCAATAAATTAGCAATAAACAAACACAACAATTCAAATCTTCAATGTCTTGATTCAATTTCAAAATTCTCTACACATCAATTGTTTTCTAGTCCATCACCCAATCACAACGTGCTGTTTCAGACTGACAGTCCAATCCCTGGAAGGCTCTTGCTGATGTAATTCCCTACTACTTACAGATGTTCATCCTCCTTTACAATTTTCTTGTATGCACAATTTTACAATTCAAAATTAATGAAAAAATGACAGCAAATACATTGCCTACTCTTCTGAAGAAAACCAAGATAGTTCAACATTCAGAATATTAAGGTTTTGACACCCTTTGGCTTTTCACACAAAATGACATTCATACACAATAATTTAATCTTGACCATTAGGAAATCACCCTAATCAAAGTAGCTTTACCTCTGCAGAAAAGGTTTTACTAGCATCAAACAATATTAGTACAATCACAATTTATTAGAGTCCCTATCTCGTTTGTGTAATGATGGTAATTCATGATCTGCACCACAAACCTTTAGCAGACAAGAAAAACCATAAAATCAACTGTTAATTACTTATCAATCCATTCATCCTGGGATCTCAGCCAACTTGGGATTTTGATAACCTCTTTGACATTAAACACTTAAGCATCACCAATACATTCAACACACATACAACATCTAAGCAAACGTAACAACAACAAATCAAGTGCAATGTGTAACCCTATTGATATTCATACCTCTAATACTGCAACCGCCTTAGAAACCTCACCTCGTCAATCTTCAAAATTCAGCCTTTGAAATGGGACATGGGCATTTCTTTAAACTTGCTCAATTAATTACAACTCTTTCTCATATCATGAACAATCCTCCTGCTACCAACTTTTGTACTGGTTTCAGTTAAAGTTTTGGTTTACCATTCATCATGGCTAACTCTTGCAGCCTCAGGTCAATGGATCTTTGACATTGGCTGTGATTAGTCATGAGCTGTACATCTCAATAAAGTATTGCAACAGTTTCTAGTCTAATTTAGTCAATAATGAGAGCTAGGTTTTAGTTTAAGAGATTTACCAATCACATTTTTTAGTAATTCATCTTTATTAGAATCATCATATCAATTCATCAGAATCAGTCATTAGTTTTGTCAATAATCAAACATAGGTAATCAATCTATCACAATATGAAAATGCATTAAGCGCATGCCATAAAGGAATGAATCTCCCTATTCAAGGAATGACAAGGAAATAAGTAGTCATTCTTGGAAGCCCATAAAGAGCACTTGATATGAGAAAAATCATAAAGCATAAAGCATCAGCATCAAAAGTCAGCTTAATAATTCATTATCAACCAAAGCAGAAATCCTCATGGAGGGAGGCTCAAGTATCTTAGAAGAGTCTACAGACAAAAGATGGCATAAGCAATGAGAGGTGGCAAGTGAATGAGGTAATAATCTACTCTAGGAACACGCAGGGCCATATTTATACTCCGTTTGCGCCGAAATTGCGTCGTTTTTTTTGACGCAATTTCGACGCAAAACTAACGCCAACTAACGCCATATTTATACTATGGCGTTAGAGGCGAATAGCGCCAAAGTTCCCGGAATGTGCGTCATTTTTTAGCGTGAACCCCTTCCTTGCGTTAATGATATGCAAGGGAGGCGTTCCCGTCTAAAAAATGACTCCCAGGCCTTTACGTGGTATTTATACTCCCGGGCAAAAGAGACGCCCGGGAGTTGGCGTGGCAAAAAACGGCGCATTTGCGCCACTTTTTAACGCCTGCTCAGGGCAGGCGTTAAGGGGCCTGTGGGCTCAAAATGAGCCCACAGGTGCCCTCCCATGCCCCCAGGGACCCCCCCTGCCACCCTTGCCCACCCCAGGAGGACACCCAAGGCTGGAGGGACCCACCCCAGGGACATTCAGGTAAGTTCAGGTAAGTTTTTTTTTTTTTTTTTTTAATAATATTTTGTGGCATAGGGGGGCCTGATTTGTGCCCTCCTACATGCCACTATGCCCAATGACCATGCCCAGGGGACAGAAGTCCCCTGGGCATGGCCATTGGGCAAGGGGGCATGACTCCTATCTTTACAATGATGGGAGTCATGTTGATGGGGGATGGGCGTCGTTAAAAAATGGCGCAAGTCGGGTTAAGACGATTTTTTCGACGTAACCTGACTTGCCCCATTTTAAGACGCCCATGCGCCATTTTCCCCCTACGCCGGCGCTGTCTGGTCTACGTGGTTTTTTCCCACGCAAACCAGGCAGCGCCGGTCTGATTGCGCCGTCTAACGCCATTCCATAAATACGGCGCCCGCATGGCGCTTCAGAATGGCGTTAGACGGCGCAAAACTTTTTGACGCTAAACTGCGTTAGCGCAGTTTAGCGTCAAAAAGTATAAATATGGGCCGCACTATCATACACAAACAAAATCAATGTTACAATTTCATGTGGCTTCTTCTTTCTTCAGTCAACCAATCAGCTTTTGAGGTGCCCATGGGAATGCGTTCCCTCCTTGTCTTCTCACAGGAACACAGTATGGCTCAGACAGCAACTTTTAAGACACCAACTACGTCTTATTGTCTACCTGCTTCGTTTGAGTTCTCATGATTCATCCCTCCCATACAAGGCTACATTCCTGTGTGGGAACTTTCATATCTAACATTCTAAATAACAAGTCTATTCATTAACTAATAGTGATCTTCTTAGAAGTAGAAACATCTGTATAAATGAAAAGAAAACCTTTTTGCTCAACAATTACCAATTGTGAAAAACAAGTCTTTCAAAAGGGCAAGATCAGGCCTTATGCCTTCTCCACAATTTCTGTAACTCAGTTAACTATAACATGTCAGTGTCTTGGCATTTCAGGCCTAGTTTTTTTTTTTAAATGATTGCCTACTACAATTTTTGCACATATTCATGTTTTAAGTGTTATTAGCTTTGCACATTATTTCAGTATTATATTTTCTTTGTCTTTTCACAAAAACGTTAAAATGCTTCCGCCAGTCAATGCTATGATGGATGCAGCAAAGTTACTTTCAAGCTAGGTACAGAGATAATTCATTCATGTCTCACATGTATGGTACTTCTGTGCATAATGACTACTTCTTTATGTACTTTGGGACACTAGTAAATGTGGTTTCTTGTGATATTGTAGGTGTCTCAGCCTTTCTGAATCTTCTACCAGGGTCTAGTGGCATACTTGAAACTTTAGAGGACAAGCTCCTGCAGTCATAATCAGGCAGAAGACAAATGTAAGCTCAGTCTGTCTTAGCAGGTTTCTACTTTGCTAACATGGAGGTGATCGCTTTGACTTAGGTATTATTTTCAGCAAAAAAGGCATCTCTAAAGGGGGAACCCATACATAAATCCTCCTTGCTCTGGAACCAGGAACATTTCAAACAAGCAGCTCATAAGACCAAAGTGAAGTCATTTATGGTGAGGTATAAATTTGTCCCAAAGCAGACAGCTTTGGTAGATCTCTTTTTGGCCAAATATGACCTTCTGTGTTTTTCATGACCCTTTCTAATTATGCACTGATGCTCATGAAATGGTGACATTATGAGCACAGCAAGTAGGCTGATAGTATAGTAAAGGTACATGTCATGCATAGCTTATGCTTGTCGTGCCCTTCTGCACTCATGAAGGATGATGGCACATTGATCATGCACCCTTCCAATACCTCAGAGGTAATCACCCTGCATCTTAGGAACTCATATGACTTTGCACATCAAGATATACAGTTGCTTGAAGAAGAATCATTTAAAAATGTGAAACTGCTTAAACTGTCAAGCGTAATCAGAGAGGACTCTGGGAGGGGGGGCGATATAGGAAATTCAGTTGGCCAAAAGACATGGACACAAGGCAATCACCTGCTGAAGTTAAGTCTCAACTTTAAGCGACTTAACAAGAACCGCTTGTGATTAATATTTTATGCAATGATCATGGTTGTGAGCACTTTTGAGTCTAAACCCGGAATTTCATATTGCAAAAATTACAATCCTCCATAAACCTGAGAATGCAGGTGCTATTGTCCAAATACAGATATCTCAGTCCTTTGTCCTAGTCTTCGGCTAACAGATTAAAAAAGGTTTCACCCACCTAGTGCATGCCTCAGAGGCGTAATTTGTCTAGGGGTGGATCTTGGGATAACATATGTGGCTCCTCTCCTAAGATGAGGAAGGTACAGAATGAACAGAGTCAGAAAGTTTACTCACTATTAAAAATAGAGAAGGATTTTGACTGCATTAAATTGGGGTTCCTGTTTAGAAAGTTAAAAAAAGGTGAGAATCTGACTGATACTCATAAAACAGGTGAAGGGGTTGTATAAAGACCTAGTGGTTAGAATCATCTGTGGCACTTCCGTATCAAATGTGTTCCACATCAAAAGAGGTTCTTCACAAGGTTGCCCCTTCTCCCCATTCCATGCTGTTGGTAGCCTTGGTGCTCCTAGAAGGAGTGATTGCCCAGGGCAGGAGATGAAGGGCATAGAAACAGTGACAGGACAACATAAGATGTTTCATTATGATGACAGCATGTTCCTTATGTTTTTCAACCTGACCTTCTTAATATCCAGGCTGATGTCCATCACAGATAGTCTCTCTACCTTATCGGTGTGTGACCTTAATTGAGTAAAAATTAGGTGGTGTCACTTAATATCAATACAGGGAGAGAATCAATTGAGTCAAGCTGATTTAGGTGGTTCCCAGAGAACTTAAACTATTTGAGAATTCTAGTCTAGTGGAGTTTGAGAAACATGACCAATAACAACATACCATTAACCCTTTCTGGGATAAAATAGCCTTCATTTTCAAGGGTAAACATCCCAGGACCTCTCTGTCTGGGGAAGAGGCAGGTGATAAAAAATAAATCACTACCCCAGTTCAAGTGCTACACTGGCATGGCAATCTCTAGAATCCTGTTATGAGAAATGGATTCTGCTACCAAAAGTTTAATCTGGAATGGGATACGACTATATCAGACAATCAGTTACTTGTATATTTGTGTGCTCCACATGATGTTTTTTGTATTGTTGTATTACCTGGTGCAGGTCCGGTCCTACTCCCGATCTACATATTTGACAACAAATATGTTTATTTGTGTATGAGCACCTTTGTTTTACCCATTACAAACTACAGGAGGATGCAGCCATTATAAGGTCATTGTTGCCATATTTATGTTGTTTACATGGGATAAGACTGAGACTGACAATCTCAAAACTTTTTTTGCTGCTTTCAAGTCTGGAGGCCTATGGTTATCACATCATATTCCCAATGCCAGTCTCACAGACCAGCACATCTAAAGTGTTCTCCCAGGAGTCTCCAGTCTCTGATTGGTGATAGAGGAACATCTGGTATCTGCACAAGATGGAACTGACACTTTATGGATAGATCAGGGCATATAAGATCCACATAACTGTGTCCTACACTCCACTTAGTAAAGCTGGTGCACCATGCACAGGCTGCTCAAATTCTGCCTGCATTTGCATGCTGACCCCCATCCCTCTGTGGAGGAATGTAAACACTCAGAGTAGGAGATTTACCATTGTATCAAGTTGATTGATCCACAGCAACGACTTGATGCATGAAAGACCTGCTAGCCGGGGAAGATCATAAAACCTTTGCAGATGTACAAATAGAGTTCAGCATACAACTGTCTAAAATATGTTGTTACATTTAAATGTACTATTGTCAATAGTCAGCTGTGGGGTCCTCCTCTGTATAACCATCCCTCTACCTCGTCTGGGCTGATGTAACTATGTGGAGTCAATTCAGGGGGGAGTTCCCTGGATTCCATGAGATGATTATTGATTCATTTTACTTGGTCTCTGTACATGCAATGCTGCTGGGAGGCTCTCACAGGATTACACTGAAAAGAACAGGCCTCTACCTGCAGTAGGGGGGGGGGGGGAACACTAATACTGTTGAACTTCAGACGGTGAATATTTACTATCTGAGCAGGCCCTAAAATTGGGTTGGAAATTGAATGCTTACCCTGCCCTTCCTATCATTCACTGTTTCATACAACTCAGTGGTACACAGTGACAGGGCAGATGGTGAACCTGTGTGCCATCTTCAATGTGGCACTCAGGTTAGGATTCCAGTATTTCAGTCATGGATATCAGGTTATTAACTAAGTCTGGTGCTCCCACTGGCTTTCTTCACCAATCTGCCTGTGGGTGTCCAAAAGCTTGAGTGCTGTTCCATCCAGCTGAGCATCCAAGGGGACTTCTTCAGAGTCCCAGTGTTGTTATTTTGGAAGCTCCAAGTTGTGGTGTGACACACATTTTCTCCTGCCTGCTCTTGTAAGTCGAACAGCAGGCAACAAGGTAGCCAGCAGTCCGCTTTGTATGATAATTGTTTTCCCTGTGACTTCATGCTGCAGTCACTATCCTGTGACGTTGAACAGAAGAACGTAACAAATCTTTTGGCTCTATGAAGAGGCTTCAAATCTTGCACAATTATATCCACATCAGACTCTTATTTGTTGATAAAGGGATGGAATAGAGACTTAGGGTGGAAAAAACTTTACTTACAGTCAGCTGAGTTTACTTTCTGTTCTTAGTGCTGCCTTCATGTTCCAGAGTTGTGCCAGGGTGGTGACAGGGTTCTGCCAGGGACACCACCTGACAAGCCAGGGGTAACCCAGCAGCTGTTCCTTGTATTTCCTATGTGAGGACCATGCACAAAGTCGTATTAATATATTAAAAAGCCATTAAGCTGGCAGAACATCTGGCTATACCACAGGGATTTTAGCAATGAGTAGCTCCTTGTTATTTTTTATAAGTCTGCTTACGGCTTTGAATGCCGTGGCTTCAACACTGTAGTCCCTGAAAGAGCCTAAAATAAACATGTTTCTTCAATGTAAAACTGACTTAGCCTTTAACTTTGCTCTATTTCATTGTTGTACTAGACGATTCTCATGCAAACTTCAAAAAAGAACAGTGGCTATTAAGATAAAATAAAGTTGTAAAGTATTAAAGCACACGGGCCATATGAAGAACATGTCTGCCAGTGTAGGGCACATCTGTGAGACTATTTTTCTTATATGATTGCTCTATCTGAAGCATAAGATTTACTGAGTACTTTGCTGAGTTAGTGCATGAACTGCAGAAAGCTCAGGAACTGAAGGTTGTGTAATAAACATATACACTCCGTATATACTCACGAAAGACACAGCTGTGCTAAGGTTTTCACACTGTCAAAAGTGCATTCACTTAACTCTAAGGGCCAGATGTATGAAAGTCCCATTTAACAAGTCCTAAATAGCAAATCCAAACAAATTGCTATTTAGGAAATACAAAATGGTATGTAAGAAAATAGCGATTCCCTAATAGCAATTCCTACAGCGTTAAAATTGCTATTAGGATATCACTATGTAGGAAATGCTACACCATTTGTACCTATGGGTCTAAAGGGCCATAGGTACAAATAGTTTTACATTTCCAAATTTGTGATTTTCTAAATGGAAATAATAAATTAGGAAATGCAAAAAAAGGCTGCTGATGGGCCTAGTGCCCCCCTTAATGCACCCCCAAAAGAAGTGGTGCACATGTAAAGCACACAAATGCCCTAGTGTCATGTGCATGCTACAGTGCACTTTAAAAAATGCAATTTGGTTTAATTTTTTTAAACTGCACATGGTTACCATTAACGTGGAGTCAGCGGTAATAGCATTTCCTAAATGCCCATTTCGAATTTGGAAAATGCTTGGTACATGTGCTCAGGAAATTCAGTTTTTGGTAATTGCATATTATGATTTCTATGGGATAGATATCACAATTAGCGACCATATGTCTGCTTTGGTACATTTGGAAAGCCCATTTAGCATTTCTCAACGGCCCGAAATAGCGATTCGGTCCGTAAGAAATGCTAAATGGCTTGAAGTATCTGGTCCTAAATTTCCCTGTGTAAGTTCATTAGCTGCAGAAAGCACAGCTCAGAAATAATGAGCAATGGTCCTTTCTGTCCCGAACCGTGTCATGAACGACATTGGGCTCCTGGAGGTCTCTGGAGATATGCCGTGCATACGCTTAACTCGGAAATTCTCTGTGTTTATAGATGAACAGCAAACTGCATAGTTTGGAATGGATGAGTAGTGGTTGCCACTTCCTGTTTCCAAGTGTGCTGGCAGTAGTTCTTGCACTAAGTCGGAGAATGTTTTAGCAAAATCTATGCATTACACTCAATTCAGTCACATAGCAACAGGCTTACATGCGTGCTATGTCAATGCACCTGCTCATATGGCCCATGATCATTTAGACCTCTTTTTTTACTCAGCCTTCAAAAGAATAATTATTCTCATGATGGTGGGCCATTCCTTTGCGCAACAGGAAAAGACGGAGCTCATAATCTGCGTTGTATAAAAGTGCAAGAAAATAAATTAATTTCGTTTCATCAGATGTATAAAGATTATTGCATCTACGTCAGAACCAATACAGTTACAAAGTCTTTATTTATTTGAATACAGTTGCAGGGAGAGTGGTCTTTCATTCTTTAGTCATATGACCATATAGCTAACTGGGTGTTGGTGCAGATTTATTTATTCAAAACTGTTTGTCTCATTGTAGGGTTTTTTCCAATAACTACCTGTATTCTGCTCAGCGATGTGACCCAGTATTCTCATTCCAGCTAACTGGCGACGGATGCTATTGTCTTGACTGATGTAACCTGACAGGAGAAGATAATTTAATTCAGGAAAAAGATTTAAAAAACGGGCGAACCAGACTCACTGAACCAATCCCAAGAAGCGAAATAGAAAAAAAATCATATTAAAGTATGTGTTAACAGCATTAGTGGTTTACTCTTAAAAAATGGTGGAAGAAGGGAGGGGAATTTCTCACCCAACTTGATTGCGAGGGGAAACCTTTTGTTACAGTAAAAATAAGTGCATTAACCTCTGATTATGTAGTTAAGAGATAATTCATTCAAGAAGGTGAAATCTAAAGTGCTGTATTGTAACATGAAGTTGGCAGGTAGTTCCCATTGTACATCGGCTTCTCTGACTGGCAGACGGGCTGCCCCATTGAAGCAAGGTGCTGGTGTCTTTGCATATGATCAGCAGTGCCCAGAAACTAAGGGGCATAATTAAGAGTCCCTAGTGTCATTCCAACACCACATTAGTGTAATTTGTTGATGCTAATATGTCATTGAAAGGGCAAAAATGCCTTGCCATATTTACAAAGTAGCACAATGCATGCAATGTGTCACTTTACAACCCTTTGCACTACATTTTGCCTGCACCAGGCATAATGTATGCAAAGGGGGCGCTCCCCCGTTAGGGGGGGCAAAAAGTGGAGCAAAGATATCTAAAAGATTTCCTTGCGCCATTTTTTCCGTCACTTTCAATGTCTCCTTGAAAGTGTAGCTTGATCATTGATTTAGAATGAGAAAGAATCTCACGCCTCACAGTAGCCTTATGACTTTAGTCCTGTATCTCTAAACTTTAGGAGTGCTTAAAAACAGTCTCAAATATTAACAAAGACCACTCCAACAAGGGGTAAAATTCACTGAGTTGAGCAGAGACAAACACACAGGGGGTTATTCTAACTTTGGAGGAGTGTTAATCCGTCCCAAAAGTGACGGTAAAGTGACGGATATACCACCAGCCGTATTACGAGTTCCATAGGATATAATGGACTCGTAATACGGCTGGTGGTAAATCCGTCACTTTTCCGTCACTTTTGGGACGGATTAACACCTCCTCCAAAGTTAGAATAACCCCCACAATGTCCAATGCTAGACAAGGAGTAGCAGGACCATTTTATTCATGGCACTGAGACCCTTGACGTTTAATCCTGACTTTACCACTACCAATATATGATAGCTGTTTAAAGTATGAACAGGTTTCACAATTGTGTGTCATTACTTCAGCAAGAGTTTTCCCTGAGTCTCACCATCTGAACTACTCAAATCCTGATTGTTGTGTAATAAGCAAGATGGAAAGTTTGGAACCAAAGGCCATGTTTTTATTAATCTCAGCCACCCCTTCTGACAAATTGTGGGCTCTTGAGTAATTACTTTCTAAACAACTTTCTCTGCTATTTTATTTAAGCAATAGGAAGAAAATGCTTCAAACTAAGCAATGGTAGTAGGTTTATGATAAAAACAGAACTGTAACCTAACAATTGTTTGATTTTACTAATAGGAGACGGACCATGCAGTTTGATAGTCCACTCACTGCAGTATCTGTAGTGAGAAAGTCACCAATTGTGAAAAATATAATTCTGCACTGTGGTGTTGGTACTCTTGCTTCACTAAAATGTTTGGTGATAATCAAATCATGTGAGTCTTTTGCCTTCATCCCCTTAATTACCATAATGCACAAAGGCTGGTGACCTACTGAGAGTTTTGCGTCAGGAGCTTTGCTGTAGATTACCATGAGACTCTGTTGCGCCCTTCAGCCTAAAACAAGCAGACCCTTCATGTAGCTTACATCTGTAACCCTAGTTCTAAACTCATGCACCAATGATTACAGACAAAGCACTATCTTTTGAGGTAAATCGAGTAAGGAAAAGAGATACCCATATAGTGGGTGAATTGCACACTATAAAACCAGAAAATCTTGAATGAATCCGACTTCTCCACATAAACAAATTGTGTGCTCTTAGGCAACTGTTTTATTTAACTTTGGCACCTTTTTATCATTATCACATTGAAGTGAACTTGAAACGACACGAACAGAGGTGAATAAGTCCTCAGCTATTTATTGTATAAAGCTCATAACAAGCTAACGTTGTGGTACAAATGAACATTGTAATCACCCCAGCGCATAGCAGTTGGCCCTCCGTTGTCAGGACTCCCCGACCCTGCCGTCATGACCGTTGCCCTTCAATCTCCGGTGTTTCTCATTCGTATTTCAGAACGAGGAACACCGAGAAACAACACACGGGCGCACGTCAGCGTCTTCACTGCGCGCGTGGCACCTTAAACAGCTGATTCAGCTGACCGCGGCACGCGCAGCGGAGAACGCAGCAAACAATTACTGTGCTTAAGCACTACAATTAGTTTTTTCTTTTAACAACAAAAACAAAACAACAAAATAAAGAAACAAAACTTACAAAAATACCCTTACAGAAAACAACCAAAAGTTTGATATCTATGCATGCTATGTATTACAACATTTGAGTAAAAACAAATTCAACTTAAACAAATTCACCTCAACGATACCTTATAGGTAACCTGCGAATTCTATCACTTTTTCTGATAGGAACAAGATCCATGGATGGACTTCCCCTGTTTGAACTGAAGACCTTTGCTGCTCCGGATTTTTGTACATTTAAGCATTCCCTCTCTTTCACATAATGATCACCTTTATCTTGAGAAGGCAACAAAACCACCTTTGGCTCTACTTTTACCACTTTGCCCATGTTCCACCAGTTACGTCCATCAACCCGCACAGCATTACCACATACCTTGTCAATCTGCAATGGTTCAGAAAACTTAGAGTCACCTTTTTTAACAAAAAACGGCAATTTAACCCGTACCCAATCACCAACAGTGAACTGGACATCCTTCACACCCTTTTTCTTATCATAATACATTTTCTGTCTTTGTTGAGCATTTTCCACATTTGAACGAATTTTAGAATGTATGTGTTCCTTACATGTAATATTTTTGACGAACTTAGCCAACCAAGCTGGCCTAAAAAGAGTAGCTGGCTTTCTCCCTTTAAGTGCCTCAAACGGAGATACTCCTGTGGTGGTGTGAGGTGTTGTTCGGTAAAACCAAATCATACTCTTTACTGCGGCATCAACTACCCATCCATTAGCTAATGCCCACTGAATACATTCACCAATCACCCTATTAAATCGTTCAACCAAACCATTAGTTTGCGGTTGATAGAAAGAACTTTTCAAATGTTTGATGGCACACTCATTCAAAAAACTATCAAATTCACTGGATACAAACTGAACCCCGTTGTCCGACACAAGTTCCTTTGGAAACCCTTCCTCTAAGAATACATCCTTCAAAAATGTTACAACTGACGTGGAATCTGCGTGACTCACAAACTTCACATGCGGCCACTTTGAAAAGTAATCAATAACAACATACGCATACCGTAACTTAGAAGGAAGAGAATTAAACGGTCCCAGCAGATCGATTCCTAATTTCTCCCAGGGACCTGTTGGACAATCTATTGGCTTAAGCGGAGGATTTGACGTTTTGAGAGTCTTGTCACTAGATGTACAAATAAAACACGATT
The DNA here is from genome assembly GCF_031143425.1 of Pleurodeles waltl. NCBI lineage: Eukaryota > Metazoa > Chordata > Amphibia > Caudata > Salamandridae > Pleurodeles > Pleurodeles waltl. The sequence continues at coordinate 897,925,948 of NC_090447.1, read as the reverse complement.
TGACTAATGTATCAATGTCTCTGTCCATTTGCGGCCACCAGTAGTATTCTCTCACCCTTTTTTTTGTAAAAGTAGCAGCCAAATGACCGTCATGTGCTTTATGCATAATCTTAGACCTTAAAACATCAGGAGGAACAATCTTGTCATTTCTCAACAATATCCCATCTTCAATAGAAAGTTCTTCAGACACTTTTGAAAATGGTTGTTCACTCTGATTCAAATTTTTTTCATGTGGCCACCCTTCTTCAATGTACGTCAAAATTCTAGAGAGAACTTGATCATTTGCAGCCGCTTCTTTCCATTGTATTTCAGTGAACGACCCAGTACGTTCTAACTCGACGACAGCAATGAAACAGTTTTCATCTTGACATTCCAATTCCTCTCCACAGTCTTCAGAACACGGATACCTGGAGAGATAATCAGCTCTCACGTTCTTTCCCCCAGAAATGTGTACCACAGAGAAATCAAATTGTAACAACCTGGCAGCAAATCTTGCAATTCTTGGTGTGCTGCTTTTAACATTGGTACCATTTAGAATAGAAACTAATGGTTTATGATCTGTCTGAAGAAAAAAATGTCTTCCCCATAAATACGATTTAAATTTCTCTATGCCCCACCAACATGCCAATAACTCTTTTTCAATTACAGAATAATGTTCTTCATTAGGTCTGAGTACTCTTGACACAAATCCAATGGTATGTTCCTGTTTCTCATTCATTTGTGTCAAAATAGCACCCAGACCGAATTTACTGGCATCCACTGTCAAATAACATTTCAAATTGTGATCATAAGATTGTAAAACTTTAGCACTACACAACTTCTGCTTAATCATGTCAAAAGCTTCCATACACTCATCATTCCACACAAACTCTGAATTAGTTTTGAGTAAATTAGAAATGGGTCTGACCAGCGTTGCAAAATTCTCAATAAACCTGGAATAGAACTCGCAAAGTCCCAAAAACGATTTGACCCCACCTTTGTCCTGAGGAGCTGGTGCACTTACAATCGCATCCACCAGACCTGGTCTAGGATACACACCTTCAGCTGTGATGACATGACCAAGATACTCTACTGACCTTTGTAAAAACTGACATTTTTCTCTTTTCAAGACCACCCCAGCACCATCAAACTTACTTAAGACTTTTTTCAAAATTGCATCATGTTCCTCTCGGTCACATGCATGTATCAACACATCATCTTGGAAAATACACACTTTGTCTATTCCTTTGAGGAGGGTAGACATAATCCTCTGAAATACAGACGCCGCTGACGCCAACCCAAACGGCATCCGACAATATTGATATGTTCCCCACGGGGAAACAAAGGCCGTGAAGTGCCGAGAATCTTGAGTCAATTCAACTTGGTGATAGGCGGTAGCCAAATCAAGTTTAGAAAATAATTTCGCTCCCTTAATACATGAGAGCATCTCGCCAATCTTAGGCAAGGGATGAGAGTCTACCCAGATCTCTTTGTTAAGTGCCCTCAAATCCACACATACTCTCAAGTCCCCATTTTTTTTCTTTGCGACAACTAATGGAGATAACCATAAGGAAGAATCAACGGGTTCAATAATTCCTTTTTTTTGTAAACTTCCTAATTCTTTTTCCAACTCATCTCTGACACTAAATGGCACACCTCTCAACTTATGTTTAATAGGAATGGCTCTATCCTTCACCTTAATCTTGTGTGTAAAACCTTTTATCTTCCCTAGCTCACCTGAGAAAACCCTCGGAAACTCATTCAACAAATCCTCAATATCCGAGGAATCTCTTATAGCTGACTCTCCGGTGTTTCTCCTTCGTATTTCAGAATGAGGAACACCGAGAAACAACACACGGGCGCGCGTCAGCGTCTTCACTGCGCGCGTGGCACCTTAAACAGCTGATTCAGCTGACTGCGGCACGCGCAGCGGAGAACGCAGCAAACAATTACTGTGCTTAAGCACTACACACATACAACAGCACTTCAAAATACATGGCTTAAGGATGTGCACTTTACAAAAACTTCTCCGGAGATTGATTTAAAAAGCTTTAAACATATCTCAGAAGTGAAATGACTCACCATTGGAGACACAGGGAAGAACTATACCGCCATGGAACCCGAACTGCAAGTTTTCCCGATGATCCTCTATGTCATGCTCCACCTGGGACACCAACGGCGACGAAGGTGAGTACAACTGCCTAGCAAATAAGGGAGGGTGGGAGGAAAACTAAAAGTGAGACACGCACACACACAGCACACCCGACACACACAAGCCATACACACAACCAGCTGCATATGTAAACCAATGGCACACAACACAATGCATAATAAAACACAGAAAACAACGCTAGAGTACCAACAGTGTATTGGCATAGCAAAAACCACTACACGGACCAAATTTATAAAAATGTCCATAAAGGGACAATGCCCACTCCAAAGTCATGAGGGCACACAAGGCCACAGGGCACAGTCCAAGGCCCAACCTGTATCCTGACACAGCCGCAGAGAACACTGCAGGGTCATCCTTTTGCAAGTGGTAAGGCACCTCAGGAGGATGAGGGGGCACCTCAGCTGAATACGGGAATGTCCAAACTGGTTCTGGAGGGGGCAACATGCCCATTGCTTCGTCCTGGGGAGTGCAAGGCCACAGTCTCTGGAGTGGGTGACTTGCCCACTGGTTCTGGAGGGGGCAACATTCCATTGCTTGGTCCTGGGGTGTGCAAGGCCGCAGTCTCTCAAATGGGTGAGTTACCCACTGGTTCTGGAGGGGGCGACATGCCCATTGCTTTGTCCTGGTGAGTGCAAGGCCACAGTCTATCAAGTGGGTGTCTTGCCCACTGGTTCTGGAGGGGGCAACATGCCCATTGCTTTGTCCTAGGGAGTGCAAGGCCACAGTCTCTCAAATGGGTGACTTTCCCACTGGTTCTGGAGGGGCGGCCCGCACAGCAGCCTCTGGGGAGTGGCCTACATGGTGTCTGCTGGCAGTGACGGCTGCACTTTGGTGGTGGTAGGAGGAGCCTCCTGGGTAGCCTCTGCACTGTCTGATGGCTGCATTGTGGTGGTGGTTGGAGGAGCCTCCTGGGCAGCCTCTGCACTGTCGGATGGCTGCACTGTGGTGGTGGTTGGAGGAGCCTCCTGGGCAGCCCATGCACTCACTGATGACTGCATTTCCACAGCTGGCATTGGGGACCCAGTGACAACTGGTGGTGGTGGCTGTGTTAGCCTGACAGCTTCTGCTGGCACAGAGTGCCTCGTCCCCTCCTGTCCATTGGTCGTGGATCCCTTACCCTTCCAGGCAGGGGTGGATGGGCTCTTCCCATCTCTGCCTGGTGATGCAGGCTCCTTCCCCTTCTTCACAGCTGGTGCAGGGTCCTTCCACTTCTTCACAGCTGGTGCAGGCCCCTTCCCCTTCTTCACAGCTGGTGCAGGGCCCTTCACACTCTTCCCTGGTGAGGCAGGACTCTTCACACTCTTCCCTGGTGGTGCAGGCCCCTTCCACCCTGGTGGTGCTGGCTCCTTCCACTTCTGTGATGAAGGATTGGTATCCTTACCACCACGAGTAGGTGGTGCTACTACTGTCCCCGTGGACTCTTTCGCTGATGTACTCAGCTGTGTCCTTAGTACCCTACTGTAGGAAAGTAGCCTCTTTCTAGCATGGTTACCCCCACTTCCTGCCTGTTTGTGAGTGTGTGTCAGTGTGTTTTACTGAGTCACTAGGATCCTGCTAGCCAGGACCCCAGTGCTCATAGATAAAAACCTATCTATCAGTGTGTTTTGTCTGTCTCACTGAGATCCTGCTAGCCAGGACCCCAGTGCTCATAGTTTATGACCTAGTGTGTATGCCTGTGTAGTGCCTTACTGTCTCACTGAGGCTCTGCTAATCAGAACCTCAGTGCTTATGCTCTCGCTGCTTTTAAATTTGTCACTGTAGGCAAGTTAATTCATTTACCAATTCCAATTGGCATACTGGACCCCCCCCATTATAAGTCCCTAGTGTATGGTACCTAGGTAGATCCATATGGGCTGCAGCATTTCTTTTGCCAACCATAGGGAGCTCAGACAAACCCTTACAAAGGACTGCCATTGCAGCCTGCATGAAATAACGCACACGTTATTTCACAGCCATTTTCACTGCACTTAAGTAACTTCTAAGTGACCTATATGTCTAAACGTCACTGGCTGATGGTTAGGTGCAAAGTTACTAAGTGTGAGGGCACCCTTGCACTAGCAAAGGTACCCCCACATAGTTCAGGGCCATTTCCCCAGACTTTGTGAGTGTGGGGATGCCAGTACATGGGTACACTACATATAGGTCAATACCTATATGTAGCTTTACAATGGTGACTCCGAATATGCCTATGTAACATGTCTAAGATCATGGAATTGTCTCCCCATTCCAAAAATGGTATTGGGGAGCCAATTCCATGCATCCTGGGGGCTCCACAATGGACCCCCAGTACTGCCAAACCAGCTCTCTGAGGCTTGTACTGCAGCTACAGCTGCTGCAACCTCACAGACAGGGTTCTGCCCTCCTGGGGACTAGGCAGCACAGGAAGGAAGAACAAAGCATTTCCTTTGAGAACAGGGTGTTACACCCTCTTCCTTTGGAAATAGGTGTTACAGGGTGGGGAAGGGTAGCCTTCCCCAGCCTCTGGAAATGCTTTGAAGGGCACAGATGGTGCCCTCCTTGCATAAACCAGTCTACACCGGTCCAGGGACGCCTTCTCCCCTGCTCTTGCGGGAAACTGGACAAAGGAAAGGGGAGTGACCACTCCCCTGTCCTTCACCACCCCAGGGGTGGTGCCCAGGGCTACTCCAGTGTGTCCCAGACTTCAGCCATCTTGCCTTGCAAGGGGTGGGGGCACTCTGGAGGGCTCTGAGTGGCCAGTGCCAGCAGGTGACGTCAGATACCCCTCCTGATAGGTCCATTCCTGATAAGGTGGCCAATCCCCCTCTCAGGGCTATTTAGGGTCTCTCCTGTGGGTTCTCTTCCGATTCTGCTTGCACGTTTCCTTCAGGAATCCTCTGCAACAACTTCAGACTCTTATGACCTTGGATCAACCGTAGCTTGCTCCAAGAAACGCTGTAAATGCAACAAAGTGTCTACAAGAGACACTTTTCTTCAGCAACTGCAACAGTTTCCACGGTGTGCACGCTCTGGGGACTCCCTGTCTTCCTCCTGCACCAGAAGGACTGAAGAAATCTCCAGTGGAGTGATGGAGTCACTCCCCTTCACCAAGCAGGCACCTTTCAAGACGACAACCAGTACCCTGGGACTGCTCTCACAGCAAGGAGCGTGCTCCTAAGGACACAGAGGGTGGACATCATCAACATAGGCTGTCCTGAGGTCCTGCTGACATAATTTGGAGGAGGTAAGACCTTGCCTTCCCTGGGAGAAAGAGTACCCCTGTGTACTGCGTCTTCTTCATCTCCTGAGGCCTCTGTGCACTCTTTGCAAAATTCCTTAGTGCACAGCCTGGCCCAGGTCCCCAGCACTCCATCCTGTGTCGCTCAACCCACTGAGTTGTACTGCGGCGGCGTGGGACCTTCTTTTGTTGTGCTGCATCAACCAGATTTTGCACCTCTTTGTCCCCAGATCCTGTGACTCCCGGGGGTGCTGTCTGGCATCTTTAGGGCTCTCTAAAGTGCTGAGAGCCCCCTCTTCCTCCTCACATAGAGTTGAGGCCCACAGGTCCCTCCTCGGTCCATCCATCACCATTTTGATGCAAAATGCACTTTTGTCATAGCCAAGGCTTGTTGGCGCCTTCCAACACGAAATCTCATCTGCAACAATCTTCATACCGTGTGACATCTTTTGCATCAAGCAGGACCTCGCTGGCACCTTCCTGGTGGGCATTTCTGCAGTCTTTGACTAACCAGGGACTCTTCTTTTGCACCCTCTTCTGGGTTGGCAGGGGCTCCTGTCCTTTCTGGAACTTCTTTTGACTTCTGGACTTGGTCCCCTTCCTTTGCAGGTCTTCAGGTCCGAAAATCCAGCAGTTGTTATTTACAGACTTGGTTGGCTGCTGCAAAATCCCCAAAACAAGGTGTAGTGTGTCCTAAGGAAACTTGCAGTACTTTACTCCTGCTTTTCTGGGCTCTGGGGTGGGGTAATTTACTTACCATTACTGTATTCTTACTCTCCTAGCGATTCTGCCCACACTACACTTGTCTAGGGGGGAGTTTGTGATTCACATTCCACTTTTTTAGTATATGTTTTTTGTTGCTCCTAGACCTATTTTCTCGCATTGCATTCTACAGAATTTCCTACTGTTTGCATTGTTCTATGACTATTTACTTCTAATTTTGGTGTCTAGTGTATATATTGTGTAGAATACTTGCCTCCAGAAGGAGTATTGTCTCTAAGATATTTTGGTACTGTGTCACCCAAATAAATACCTTTTTCTTTTTATACGGTCATTATGAACGTGGCAGTGTGGCCCGCCATGCTGGCGGTGGCGGGTAAAACCACCAGCCGGCATGGCGGGCCACACCACCATATAATGTACCCCATGCCAATGGCAGCCCTCACTCACCGCCAGCCTGCCTCCGTCAGGCTGTGTGGCGGTGCTGCCCCTCGGAAAATGTTTCCTCAGCCACAAGCCTTTCACTGGCGGGTTTCCCTGCCAGGGAAAGGCTGGTGGAAGGAGTGAACCGGGGCACCCCAAGGTACCCACTACAAACCAGGCCAGCCTCCTACACCTGCCCATACATGCAGGCTGGGGGAGGGGCAGGAAGAGGTCAAATTGGGAAAGGAAACGTTTTTTAGGGATGGTGGGGTGGGACGAGGGAGGAGTAATGGGAGTGGAGGATGAGGGAGTGGTTGTTGGAGATGTATGTCTGCTGGTATTGGGTTCAGGTGCATGGGCTGTATGCTGATGTGAGGTGTGTGTTCTGCTGGGTGTGGTGATGCTGATAGTGGATGTAGATGTAGTGCATGCAGGTGTGAGTGTGGACGTGTCTGGGAGGGAGGTAGAGGAGGAGGAGGAGGGGGAGACAGTAGAGGCAGTGGATGTTGTCGTGTCTGCAACTGTATGATGTTTGGGTGAGTGCCTGTGGGATGAGGTGGGGTGCTTGTGTTTGCCTCTGCCACTCTTGTGTGTTGCCTTGTGTGCATGCCCGCCTGTATGTGTGCCTGGGATGGGTTGGGGTTGAGGGGAGTGGGACTGGGAAATGGTAGTTTGAGGGGGGACAGAAGAAACAGGGACAATGGCTGCCACCAGAGAGGAGGCCAGAGCCTCAATCAATCTCTTGTTGGGCCGCCCATCCACCATTAATGCCCTCCAGGAATGCATTGCATTGCTGCATCACCATTGGCCTTTATTCCATAGGGCCCAATATTATTCAATAAGGAATTGCACGGCGGTTCATAACCGCCTACCGCTAAGATGGCCAACGTCAGTGGAATTACCTCACTTCCACCTGTCCCTCCACACAGGACAGGCGGTTGCTATTTCAGGGGGGTGAAGAAGCCTATCAATAATTGCTACGTCACACAATAAATAGGCACATACTTCAAAATTTACACTGTTCCAATACATAATTGCACAGTGTGGACTGCTGTTGTCGTTAAGTTTTTCGAATTGTGACAGCCAACTCTTGTGCCCCTTAGATACCTATTGCTGCGGACAACTAGGAGATGGAGACATACCCCGTTTACAGACCCCTGTTGGACTTAGCTACACTGGAGGACAGGCACATTATCCTCACCTGTAGACTGAACAGGGCCACAATCACAGAGCTGTGTGCCCAGTTGGAGCCAGACCTGATCTCATCTATCGGTCACTCGACTGGGATACCCCCTCTTGTTCAAGTGCTATCAGTGCTCCATTTCCTGGCAACTGGTTCTTTCCATGTGACAGTGGGCTTAGCAGCTGGAATGTCACAGCCAATTTTCTCAATCGTACTGGCAAGAGCGTTGTCTGCCTTGGTAAAACAAATGTGCAGCTACATAGGGTTCACCAAGGTGGGAGATCTGGCCACTGTGAAGGCAGGATTCTATGCAATGAGACATATCCCCAATATTATTGGGGCGATTCACAGGACGTATATTGTGTTTGTCCCCCCCGCCAGAATGAACAGGTGTAGAGGAATCATAAAAGTTTCCACTCCATGAATGTGCAGACGGTATGCCTGGCGGACCAGTACATATCCCACGTCAATGCTAAATATCCTGGGTCGGTGCATGATGCCTTTGTCCTGAGGAATAGCAGCGTCCCAAATGTGATGGCCACTCTACAGAGGCACAGGGCGTGGCTTATAGGTGAGCCTTGGTCCCCACCCAGTGTATGTTAGTGTATGCCTCTGATGTTGACTCTCATGGGATAGTATGTGGCTAAATGTTGTCCCTCACTATTTGCAGGTGACTCTGGCTACCCAAACCTATTATGGCTGCTGACCCCTGTGAGGAATGCCAGGGCAAGGGATGAGGAACATTATAATGAGGCACATGGGCGAACCAGAAGGGTCATTGAGAGGACCTTCGGCCTCCTGAAGGCCAGGTGCAGGTGCCTCCACCTGACAAGTGGATCCCTGTGCTACTCACCCGAGAAGGTCTGCCAGATAGTAGTGGCATGCTGCATGTTGCACAACCTGGCCCTCAGATGCCATGTACCTTTTCTGCAAGAGGAGGAGACTGGAGATGCCCCTGTGGCAGCAGTGGACCCTGAGGACAGTGAGGATGAGGAGGCAGAGGATGAGGATGCGGACAACAGAACATCAGGTATCCGTCAGTATTTCCAATGACACACAGGTGAGACAGTGCAACTTCACATTTCTTTGTCTGTTGGTGTATTCTGTGTGGCTGTGGCATGATGGCGATACCCACTTTTTACCTCTACTTACTATCACCTATGGATTATCATTTTACAGATGTTGGTGATATGAAAACAATGTCCTGATGTGATCACTACAGTCAGCTACAGGTCATTATTTCTATGCCCTCTCAATGTACACTTCATTTGCAATAGATGTAGCATCAATAAAAAAATTCAATACATGAAATACTATTAGTCAAGTTTTGTCCAATATTGTTTATTTTAGTGAAAATAAATTGAGGGGAAAGTGCAATGGAATGGGGGGATGATGGAGCAACGTCCAGGGTATTGTCCCAGTCTGTTTGTAGCACAGGTGCAGTGTCCAAGGGGACATAGGTAGGGGAGCAATGGCATGTCAAGGTGGACAAGGTAACAGTGTGGGACAGAAGGGCGACAATCAGGAGAGTCTCATTTCCTGGCGGTGGTCTTGGCAAGTGTCTCTGGCTTCTGTCTGAGTCGCAGAAAATGTTTGCGGGGTTGTTCACCTTCTGTAGGGGAGGGGTGCTAGTGGCCTGTGGGTCCTGTGGAATTGGGGTTAGTGAGATGTGTAGGTGCAGTGTGTGGGTAGTAGTGGAGTGATGGCAATGAGGGTGTGAGATGGCATGCAGGTATGATGCGTGATGAGTAGTAAATGTTGGCTTACCAGTGTCCAGTCCTCTGGCTACTCCAGCGAGTCCCTCAGGATGCAATATTGACAGCACTTGCTCCTCCCATGCTGTGAGCTGTGGGGGAGGAGGTGGGGGTCCACCGCTAGTCCTCTGTACAGCGAGTTGGTGTATTACTGCAATGGAACGTACCTTCCCCCGTAGGTCGTTTCACCTCTTCCTGATGTCGTCCCTTGTTCTTGGGTGTTGTCCCATGGCATTGACCCTGTCCTCGATCCTCCGCCATGCCATAACAGCACCCTTTCGGTGCATATCATGGTAAACTTGAACACAGTTTCTTCCCAAACTCCTGCTTTCTCTAACTGGTTCTTCTCTAAATCAACGATTATCCCAATATCCTTTTCTTCCTTCAATCTCTCTCCAAACATACATCCCTTATGTGTTTTAACAATAGAGGGTTAACGTTTACTCCCACCAGCCATGCATCTGACATTATATTGTGGAGGTAATGGTGTGTTAAACTGAACCTATTGTTCTGTTCAAGAAAACTGGAACTGACACGGGCAGCACTCACATCACTTGAAGCCTACTGTTAGCTCATGTTTGTGGGGATTACACAGTGGACAAGGGCTACTGGGCCCCAACCAAAGGCTTAGATGCTGCTTGCCACCAGTGTCCTGATGGCCATCCTATACAGGCTCTGTGAAGTGGGCCAAGTACAACTCTACACAATTGTGTCTCAAGGCTGCAAGGGCAAACAGACACAGGGTTCCAAGGGAGGTTGAGTAGGGGGCAAAAACTCAAAACTCAACAATTAATCAACAGAAGCCTTAACTCGGTGTCAAGACCAATGCTTGTCATTTTGCTAAATGAAGTATTTTAATCACACAACAGAACTAAATACTACAGAATTTAGACACAGAGCAAGGCATTCTTCCTGTTTATGATTTCACCCATGTAGGTGCTATCTGCCTTCCTATACCCAATGCTTGGTACTTGCTGTTGTGATCCTGTGCATTGTCGTTTCCAAGAGGTCTCTATTAGAGAAATGTTTTAGATCTAGGTGCTGAAAATGTTCCCACAGATGTAAATGTGCAATCAATCATTTTGATCCACACTAAAGTGGTTGTGGATAGTTTTATGAGCTCATTTGTCAGGCTTGCAGGTCTGTTGAGGCCTTACAAAACAGTATGGGGGAATTTTTGTAGAGAAAATGGAACAGCGTTCATGGGAACCAGTCTGTTATATTTACTCTTCTCGGTTTGCCAGCAGTTCCATTTGATACATCTGGACAAATCCAGGCCCATTGGGGCACCTTGGGAGGGGGTGTACTGTCAGGCTTGCGGGCCTGCCGAGGCCCTGCAGAACAGTAGTGCTCCCCACTAACAATGAACCAATGTGCATTATTTGGCAAGCTTCTACAGCTGTAAGCCTTGTCCAATGTTCACTGACAACTTGGGCATGAGGCTGCCCAAGTTGTGTTACTTGTTGTGCCTTGCCTTTACTCATGTTTTTTCTCCTGAGGCTAGCTGACTTAAAAGGCTTTAGGGGGGGAGGTTGAGTTGCACATACCTTTGCTTGGTTTTTATTGTTTCTCAAGGATGGCTCACAAGGCCTTAGTGGACGTGGTCACAAGCAATAGGCATGGTTGGTAAGATTGTTACTACAACCACGCACATTCTTGAAATCTCTGCTTGCTGTCATAGATTCTTCTGGGAACAGCAGCACTCCTCCTGACTAGAAGCAGCTGCAAGCAGCAGCACGTCTCCTGATTCGGCTATGTTAAATGTGTAATTAATGCTGATGTAATCCTGCTATGATTTAGGTGCCATTCACATTGAAATAGTCCGGCATCAGTGTGAGATCAACATTGAGTTCTTGGCTTTAAATCTCCCTAGTGTGCTTTTCAACACTCCCTCACTGTATTGTTGATGCTAAATCCTGAAAGTACTAATGATGTATATTTTTGTGTACCTGTACCACGTACTGTTTCATGAGTCATTCCTAGTGACCTAACCAACTATGCTATTAGGACTTACAGAGATACCTCTCTACTACCGATATATTAGAATGCTTGGAAAAGAAAGAGAAAGGAAGGGTTGAGTATTAGAAGCTTTAGATAAGTAATACATTTCTTGTTGTAGGATCCATGTAGTGAGTTTCCGGATGCTGACTAAAGAGAAAGGGAGCAACAAAGATGAGAAAAGGGATTACCACAGGTATTGGAAGTTGAAATCATTAGTCTTAAATAGATATACACATATATAATAATATAGAACAGCCACTAATTAGTTCATATGATTATAGGAGAGATGTAATCATAACCAACCTTGATGAGTGTTCCAGGGGTTCCAAAGTGACTGCCTACGCGGAATCATCTTCTCTCTCTCTCTTTCATTCAATACCCTTTTGTGATGCGATTAATCGTGTTTGACCAATGACTTTGTGTTTCACCACTGCGCATATTAGTTGCTCAATCTTCACCAGTAGCACATTGTATATTTTGTTCAGCCTAGCCGCCTATTGGCTTTGACATGGCATTAGCCATTACTTTCGGTATTCAATTTAGCTGCCTATTGTCTTTGACATTGCATTAGCCATTACATTCTGTATTCTGCCTATTGGCTTTGACATGATATTATACATTGCATTTTGTATTCAGTTCAGCTGCCTATTGGCTTTGACATGATATTAGACATTGCATTTCGTATTCAGCTCAGCTGCCTATTGGCTTTGACATGACACCAGACATTACATTTGGGGCCGTATTTATACTCTGGTTGCGCCGAATTTTCGTTTTTTTCGACGCAAATTCGACGCTAAACTAACGCCAACTAACGCCATATTTATACTATGGCGTTAGACGCTTCGGGCGCCAAAGTGCCCGGAGTGTGCGTCATTTTTTAGCGTGAACCCCTTCCTTGCGTTAATGATATGCAAGGGAGGCGTTCCCGTCTTAAAAAATGACTCCCAGGCCTTTACGTGGAATTTATACTCCCGGGCAAAAATGACGCCCGGGAGTGGGCGTGGCCAAAAACGGCGCTTTTGCGCCGCTTTTTAACGCCTGGGTCAGGGATGGCGTTAAGGGACAAGTGGGCTCAAAATGAGCCCAGAGTGCCCTCCCCTGCCCCCAGGGACCCCCCCTGCCACCCTTGCCCACTCCAGGAGGACACCCAAGGATGGAGGGACCCATCCCAGAGACATTAAGGTAAGTTCAGGTAAGTATTTTTTTATTTATTTTTTGTGGCATAGGGGGGCCTTATTTGTGCCCCCCTACATGCCACTATGCCCAATGACCATGCCCAGGGGACATAAGTCCCCTGGGCATGGCCATTGGGCAAGGGGGCATGACTCCTATCTTTACAATGATAGGAGTCATGTTGATGGGGGATGGGCGTCGAAAAAAAATGGCGCAAGTCGGGTTACGACGATTTTTTAGCGTCAACCTGACTTGCGCCATTTTAAGACGCCCTAACGTCATTTTTTCCCAACGCCGGAGCTGCCTGGTCTACGTGGTTTTTTTCCACGCACACCAGGCAGCGCCGGTCTGATTGCGCCGTCTAACGCCATTCCATAAATACGGCGCCCGCATGGCGCTTCAGAATGGCGTTAGACGGCGCAAAATTTTTTGACGCTAAACTGCGTTAGCGCAGTTTAGCGTCAAAAAGTATAAATATGGGCCTTGATATTTAGGTTAGCTGCCTATTGCCTTTAACGTGGAGTTAGACATTGCAGTTGAGAATCCAAGCTGTATTTTTCCAAGCTATGTTTTTGCACAAGATGAACCAAGATGTTTTTCTCACACCAGACTAGACCTGATAAGAGAGGGTACATTTGGTGTTGTTCCTTCCTGCTCAGGCTTGGGAAGAGGAGGAGTCTAGGAGATCTGGCCAGTCTCCAAAGGCTTGCGTAGTTTTCCCAGGTCTGAGAGGAGGGGCACGCTTTTGTAACTGATGACACGGGCTTCAGAGAATTAGATTTGAATCTGCCTGACTTCGGACTGGAACTTGGCGCCAGTTGCCAGTCTCCCGTGTGGGTAGATAATCTCTTTCTCGCAGTTGACCGGAGTCATCAACTTGCAGACCCCAGAAAGATGAAGCTGTAAATAGTTTCTCACACGGTGAAGTATTTGTTTTGCTTTGCATTCAATATCTTATAAATATAACCTGCTGTGTACATTGCAAATATATTTTGTTTTCATTGAACGTGTGCTTGAAATCTATTAATTCGTCTCTTACGAACTTGTGGGTGGGGAAGAATTAACAACAATAAAGGTCTTCTTTGAACTCAGAAGTGCATTCCTGATATGTTCTGTAAGCTCTGATTACGAGATAAGTAGGAAAGCAGAACACCTTTCCATTGGTGTGCCCTTGTGCTGGTCATGTGACAACTGTGAGTAGGGCTTTGACACCCAGGCGGAGTTCAGGCTGTTAGACCTGGCATCCCTGGCATGGTCTCCCCTTCTTTGTTACCTCTGTTTCCCATATTGGTGTTGCTTTTGATACTCTGGCCACTTTACCACTGCTGACCAGTGCTAAAGTGCAAGTGCTCCTGTGTAAAGTGGATGTGTAATTGGCTTTTCCTGATTGGCAAATTGGATTTACTAGTAAGTCCCTAGTAAAGTACACTCTAGGTACCTAGGGCCTGTAAATCAAATGCTACTGGTGGACCTGCAGCACTGGTTGTGCCACCCATCCTAGTAGCCCTGTAAACGTGGCTCAGACCTGCCATCGCCGTGTGTGTGTGTGTGGAGTTTTAAACTGCCAATTTAACCTGGCAGGTGCAGCCACTTGCCAGGCTTAAACCTTCCCTTTTTATATATGTAAGGCACCCCAAAGGTAGGCCCTAGGTAACCTATTGGGTAGGACGAAGTGTATGTTAAAGGTGGGACGTGTACTGGTGTGTTTTACATGTCCTAACAGTGAAATACTGCCAAATTCGGTCAAGACCTATCTCTCTCATAGGTTAACATGGGGGTTGCCTTTGTATATCCTTAAAGTGCAGTTTCCCTTTGAGAGCAGATTGAAATATAGAGTTTGGGGTCTCTGAACTCACAATTTAAAAATTCATATCTTGGTGAAGTTGGTTTTTAGATTGTTAGTTTGAAAATGCTGTTTTTAGAAAGTAGACATTTTCTTGCTTTAACCATTCTGTGACACTGCCTGTTTGTGGATTCCCTATCTGGGTCAGACTGACAGTGGGGTTGTTTGTGAATCTCCTCTAGAAAGTGGCACAAAGGGAGCTGGGGTTTAGCCTGCATATCCTGATGAGCCAACTGAGCTAGAGTGGAGGGAGGAGTAGTCACTTTCACCTGAATGGGATTTGCCTGCCCTTACACAATGCAGACTTCAACAACCTGGTGTATGTCTGGGGTCTGGCCTGGGCAATACAGCATCTTGTGTACAACAGAGACTTTCCTTTGAAGTTGGCCTTCTTCAAATGCAGAAAGTGGTATACGTAGTGAACCCAAAACCCCAGACTTTAGATCACTTCTGGAACCAAGAAGAAACTCTGCCAAGGAGAAGAGCTGAAGAGCTGAGGAGAAGTGCTACCCCTGCCTGTGAGTGTGCTTTGTTGGGCTATCCTGCCATTGTTGCTTCTGCCTGTGAAAGGGTACAAATACTAGGCTTTGTTTTGTATTCCTGCTTGAAGAAGAATCGCCAAGGGCTTGAACTGAGCTTGCCTCCTGTTTTGAAGTCTCCGGGCCATCAATGACTCCCTCTGACAGCACCTGAACTCTCTGCTGAGGATCCTGCCCTGCCAAGTGATACTCTGTCCACTCCCTGGGCCCTTTAAAGGTGAAGTTGGCAGAACAAGAGCTGAAATCCATGCACAGAACACCATGCAGGGAAATTTTTGATGCACCATCTGCAACGTGCCTGATAAACGACGCTCCACCTGCATTGCGGCTGGGAGATCGATGCATCGCGGCTGGAGAAATAATGCAGCACCTACGTGCGGTGGCTGATAACGACGCAAACCCCACATAGCACAGTTTTCTAACACTGTGCGACCAGATTTCTCGCGCATTGTCTCTGGGTGTCAAATTCATTGTGAACCTGCTCAGATCTGAGGTGCTCTGTCCGGAAATTGATGCATTGCTCTCTTGCGAGGGAAAAAAAGACGCATTGCCTACCTGGCCGGAGAAGAAACAACCCACAGCCTCTCTTTTGAGTAATGAAAGGACGCATCTTTGACTTTTCCATCACAGGCTCGCACTTGTGGCTTTATTTTTTATGCAAACCAGGTATCTTGTGTAAAATCAACATTTCTATTATTTTTTATGGAGTAAGACTGTTATTCTTTTGAAAATACATATCTTGGCTTGTTTATGTTGGATTTTTGTCATTTTGGTCTTGTTTGATTTAGATAAATATTGCCAATTTTATTAACTGGTGTGGTGTCCATTTTATAGTGTTTTCACTGTATTACTGTGTGTGTTGGTACAAATACTTTACACATTGCTTCTGAGATAAGCCTGACTGCTTGTGCCAAGCTATCAAGTGTGTTTCTCTATTGCCCTGACCAGAGTGACGGTTCCTGCTTGGACAGAGTGCAAGCTGACTGCCAACCAGAGACCCCATTTCTAAGAGGGACCAGCAACCTGAGGTCTAGGTCATGTCTAAATGGGATAACAGGCCAAAGCTTGACATAATTTCAGTACATTGCAGATCTTTGTCTAGATGCAAGTAAGTATCAATGATACCTGTTTGTTCTCTTCCTCACTGCTTAGACTTCAGTCTACCACTTCCTGCATCATTGGTGTGCACAGCATCCTTGTTGACTCAGAAGATATTTAGCTCTGTCTCTGCTGGTGTAACGATGACAGTGCCTTTGGCATTTGGGTCCTAATCCAGGCTGCTACAGGCAGGCACTAAAGGAAGGCAGTATCTGCATCAATTCAAACAAATCCCAGAGCAAAGTTGTTGCAATTCTTTTTGTAATAGATGCAGACAAATTCCACAGTGAAATACGTGCATCCCTCTTCTGATTTGATGTGTGTGCTTTGCAGTTGTAGCCCGTGTAGGGTAATCAGTTCTCCTTCAGCTGGATTGTGGGGTCTCATGCCAATAGCAGGCTTAGTGCCAAATCACAGCCAACAACTGTGGTCACTGGGTATGCAGATGAGTCTTCTTGAACAATCATTCAATTTCACTTTATCACAGGAACAGTGCAGAATCTTTGTGGTACCCTCTTTCAGAATTGGCTGCCCCTAGACACTTTCTAAAGCAGTCTGCTCTCTCTAGGCATTCCTGACATTACAAACACAATGGGTTTCTTCTCCTGGGTAGTCTCTTATCGTAGGTTGGCCGATCAAGTACACCAGACTGCTTGTCTCTTTAGGTAAGTATGATTTATTGTTCTTTTACAGAGTAATTTTCTTTTCTGTGGGGTGAGTCTGAGGTAGGGGTTGGTAGACGTCTTCTCTCGTCTGGGCGCTAATCTCGTCTTCTTCTTTCTTTCCTTTCCGTAGGCCTCTCGGGAAGCGTGTGGGGACAGAAGAAGCATAGGTACGGTAAGTGATTGTTCAAACTCTCTTTCTCTCTCTTTATCTCTTCTCTCCACTCTAATAGCTCAACACTTATTTTCTCTGTCTCTCTTCGTCTCTTCTGCTCTTATCTCGTCTTTTCATACTGGTTCTTCCATCACCCTGTTTACCTTGTCTTACTCTTCTTCCCTGTTTCCTGTGGGGGGATTCCTCTTTTCTCTCTCTTCTCTCTCTCTATTTTTGTATTTCCGCTATCTGTTTTTTTCTCTTCTCCTGTCTCTTTCTTTCTTCTCCTCTTTCTCTTTAGTGTCTGGAGTTGTCTATTTCTTCATTAATATTTTCCCTCTTTTGTTCCCGCCTGGTTTGCTTCTATTTCCTTTTCTCTCCTTCTCCTATTTCATGGTCATACGATCTCCCTGCGTTTTACCCTTTCGTCTCTCCCCTCCTTTCTACCCTGTTTTCCCACCCGTCCGTGCTTGTTGTGTTTGTGCCTGTGTATTCCCTCCTCCTCCCGCATTCCGCCCCTTTACCTGTGTCGAACTCCTGAAACGTGGCGGGTCTACGCGTGTGCTCCCCGGGGCCAGTGGTCTTCGTCCCTGGGTCGGGACTATGAGGGTGTCGGCTCCGGTCTGCTCTTCTCCCAGGGATTCCGGGCGTCTCCTGATTCTGTTCTTCCGTGGTCGCGTTCCGTCTGTCCAGTCCTCTCGCCGGTTGGCTCCTCCAGGATTCTCCTCCGGATCCCCTTTTACAGCCCATCCTTCCCACGAGCACTGCGGAGAGCCAATAGGAAGGCTGGCTCCTCGGGCTGCTTCCGTCATGCTAGGGGCAGAGGCAGCACAAGTCGCAGTTGTGTGCGGGTCGACATGGTCCGACCCGTCACATCTCTCTTCCTGCAGGGACAGACAGACCCCTTCTCTCTCAAAAGAGGCATGAAGACTTCTAGGCAGAAGGCAGATTGTCATCTTCTCCAGCACGAAGTACAAACTTCAGAGGATGTCCCCTAACCTCTGGGACATTAACTGTCAGGCAGTGGGTACTGCACAGAACACTCCCTTTCTGGGACATGAAGAGCATGAATCTGGGTCAACGTGGGTTGGTGTGGATCCCACTTTTATATGCATTTTCTAGAAAGGGAATGTGGCATCACTGTCTCAAACTTCAGATCCTGTTTGGGATGTTGAGAAATGTCCTTCTCAGACTGCCCTGCCGATACAAATATTGAGTAAAGTACTTCATTTCACAGTAGGTAGTACTAGGGATATCTCCTCCTGGGAACACCCACAACATGTGTGCAGTGAAGTGTGAGGTTTATGCACCTGGTAGTCATCAGCCTTCCTAAGCAGTAATTAGCAAAAGACACAAAAGGCTAACCAGAACTAATAACTTTCTCAGGTTGAAGAGCAAGAACTGCAATCCACAATTTACTCCTACCATTAACCAAATAGCAGTACTCCAGAAGCTCTAATCAACAGCCCCTTATTATCAAATCATTTCTGAACTTCTAAAGATAGATCTAGCTCCATCCTTGACAATTCAATGTCTGGATCTACGCTCCCCCCAGCATCAGTAATCCGTCTAAGGAAGCTCTCTTCAGTCTCCCACTTGTGCCAAGCTAACCCAGGGCATCCAAAAAGGTTCCCTCTGGCTTCAGTATTCAGGTTCATACAAACACAGAGTCCTATCACCAAAAATATATTACAAACACAATATACATGCACAGACTTTTGGCGTACACATAGGATGCCAGGGTTAGGTTCTGTGCTTCATAAAACAGCTGTACTTTTATCTGGAAGGGGCAGTAAACCTCACTCTCACTGACATAGATAAAATGGTCTGTTCACACTAAGTATTCATAAAACATGCTGTGCTGTTGTTTTATGTGCTTAACCCAGGAGGGAGACCATAGTGCCCTGAACATTATGATGGCACACTTGGTGCGCCCTCTAGTTCCTCTGCACACATATTACATCTGTGCGGTGTGTTAGGCAAATTAAAGGTCAAGATGTGAAATTCATGAGCAGTTAAGCACACTAGGCAGGGCTACATGCAAGATTACCATGTAGGGTACACTCATAACTCAGCTCTGGGAAACACAGCATTGGGAAACATTAAAACTTCATATAACCTCTAATGTAGAGAGAGAGGGAACCCAAAATTATTGCATGTTGGAGTAACTGTTTTATCTAACCCTTGAATGTCTTTCATTATATTTCCTTCTTTCATTACTTTTTTAATTAGCCTGGCCTACTGTGCTTACCACATTTAACAACAGACTTCACAAATGATGGTGCCATATGGCAAATGTACAGAAAATATGTATACTAGACACCTGGCAAGACATCAACAGTATTTCAACAGTAGATCACTCACCATGCAGATCCTCTTGTCGAATTTCAGTTAGGCATTTCTCATGGTGTGATCCAGGTACACAAAAGAAAATACTTTGATGGCTTTTAGAATTGTGAAACTTTTAGAATCCCTTCTACTATAACCACAGGTCTAATTTCCCTGCACCCCTATTTCATTTGAGGTAAAGCAGTCTGTAATTAGAACAAATATTCCTGCCTCGGCATTAGTTATTGCAGAAACAGTCAATGAATATGGAAGGCATTGAATACATTTCATCAGATGATCCTTAGCCCTGCTACATAAAGTATCTCCACTATCAACAAACACACATGAAATCCAGCATTCAGCTGCCTGAGGAGGCCTCTCCATTCCACTACTATTCACTGCCACAATTTGGATGTATTATCCAAGTTGCTACAGAAAGGAGCAGAAGACAGAGAAGGGACCTAACTAACAAGAGAAGAGAATTAAGTTTCTCCCCTTAAGAATGTAGACCAGTAGAAAACTCTATCAACAATCAGCATTCATGCCATCAATGCATTCCATGTCCTCAATCTTTTCCCATACTCTATGTATGAGTCATTTTTTCATGTGCACCTCATCTATTAGATGATAAAACTGAAAGAGGAGATTTGAGACTGTGATTTCTGATGGGTAATCTTTTACTTTTTATACTCTATATTAGGATTGGATTTACTGATCTGAACAATGTGGATGTGCTTGATTACCATTTCAGATTTGAAGATGCATCAAAAGTCCTCCCATCACCTAATAGCAATAGTTGTAGCTCAGCAGGAAGAGATTGCTGCTATCATCAAAGAAAATCAGGCACTGAACAAAAAATCATAAAAAGCACCCAGAACATAATGGGGCATCTCAAACTAAGCTAGCTAAAATAATTTAACAACTTTCTATGTGGCAAACAGAATTCGGTCACCAATGTATATTAAGAGCACCCCACACTTGGAAGTGTGGCCAACATGGCGACCAGAGCGGCCGCATAAACTGCAGCTCCGCTCCCGGCCTTCGTCATATATCCTATATCTGACGCCTCTGTCCTTCTAAGCGGAAGGCGTCGCCCGTGCTGCCCTCAGTGCATCCCCGGTGACCAATTATCCGGTCCGGGCGCTGCTGGAACAGCACACCGCGGATGGCTAGATGGACGACTGAGCCGGGCGCTAGTGAGCGCAGCCCGATCAAGCACGGCACCGGGCCACGAAGCTGCCCTCCACCAGTCGGGTGGGGGCCCGGAGCGGACCCGTGGGACCCGAACGGGCTCGAAGAGCCACAGCTGGAGCGACGGGCTTGATGCCCTTGGTACAGGTGAGGGCCTGTTAGTGAGCCCCGACTACGGAAAACATCAGATGAGCTAGGCACCACACGCTACAAGCGGCCGCGGTTGCACAGGACCCGGAGAGGCGGCAGTGACACTGATAGCCAAAACACTTGCTTAGCCCTAAAATGTCTTAAGGACATTGCAAAGTGGTCTGCCTCGCGCCCATTGGTGACATAAACTGAGTCGCGGCGTTTCCATGGAATACAAAGCACCTTATGAGTGTACACGAGCATATTGTTCCACATTAACATAAATTCAACAGTGCATCACCCGGTGTGAGCTGATCTGCGCACTGAAGCAGCCTATGACTTACTTCATCCTACAACAGCCGGCTACTCAACAGTTCAAAAAGAAAAACAAAAAAAAAAAAATCTCTTTTTCGTAGCATAAATCACTCAGCCGAAGCGATTCTCTCTCAATTGCACCCGCTCAGCTTTGCCAGCACTGAGCTCTGACTATGGCTTAAACCCACTGACAAGGATCAAAGCGACTGTTCAGTGACTCACTAAAACTACTTGACTTACCTGCTGAAAACAACCCCACTGACCCTGCGCTCAAGCTCCCGGGTACTGGGAAACTACCCCCGCTAGCACAAAACAGGCAGCCTGCTTAACTACGTCAAGACCATCCTACGCCCGCCAGCCGGCACCACGCAGGGGGCAAATAATCCTAACACTACCGTAAGTTACTAAAAACAGGGTCAACCCTACTCGGTATTGATCCATATACACTCCAACTGGGTCACTAAGCCATACCAGACAATCAATGGGAAAAAAACGAAGACACCGCACATGCCCCCAGGAAACATGGACCCAAGCGAATCACCTCCGCCCACGGAGCCCTCAGTTACGCACCAGGCACTATAGAAGATGGAAGCAACACTACAAACCAACACAACACAGTTTGAGAAGATATTACAAGCCATTCAAGACAAAAAAAACTACCCTGGAATCAAAAATAGGATCAGTTGTCGAAGATGTCAATCTACTGTGTACAGACCAACAAGCCATGGCGGAAAGAGTAACAGTACTTGAAAAATATTCAGCACAATTTACACCATCGATAAAGGACCTCCAATTGCAGCTGTTGACAGTGTCGTCCGAGGTTGAAGCCCTAAAACGCAGAGCTGAAGAAGTTGAAGGCACATCACGCCGGAACAAGATCCGCTTCGTGGGGTTTCCCGAACGGGCTGAAGAGCCTAACACAGAATTATTTATTGAACAATGGCTCGCGGGAACAATATTACAAAATAACATCCCAAAATTTTTCTCTGTAGAGAATGCACACAGGGTTCCCGGAAGACCCCCGCCGCCTGGCGCTCAGCCCTGCCCTCTAATAGCAAGACTCCTTAATTACCATGACAGAGACCTCATTTTACAAATGTCTCACAAGTCAGGCCCTGTACGGTTTGAAAATGCTGAAATCACAGCCTACCCAGACTTCACTGCGGAGGTACAGAGAAACCGTAACTCCTTTTTCAGGGTTAAAGAACAACTACGTGAACTCAACATCAGGCATGATCTGCTGTTCCCTGCCAAACTCTGAGTACAAGACGGCACTCGCACTCTCTTCTTCACTTCCCCAGAGGATTCATGGACATGGCTGCACGCTAAAGGCCTTGCTGATCCGATAAACCCAAGAACTCCTATGGAAAAATGATCATCTCTGAAGGATAAACGCAAGCCTCGCAGAAAACAAGACACTAAGGGGCATATTTATACTCCGTTTGCGCCGGAATTGCGTCATTTTTTTTAATGCAATTTCAACGCAAAACTAACTCCATATGTATACTTTGGTGTTAGACACGTCTGGCGCCAAAGTCCATGGAGTTTGTGTCGTTTTTTAGCGTGAACACCTACTTTGCGTTAATGAGATGTAAGGTAGGCGTTCACGTCTAAAAAATCGACTCCGAGGCATGTGCGTCAGATTTATACTCCCGGGCGTGAATTCTGGGAGTGGACGGGTCAAAAAAAATGACGTACGGCTGCTTTTGCGCTGTTTTTTAGCACCTGCAAAAGGCAGGCGTTAAGGGACCTGTGGGCTCTGAAGGAGCCCAGAGGTGCCCTCCCATGCCCCCAGGGACACCCCCTGTCACCCTTGCCCACCCCAGGAGGACACCCAAGGCTGGAGGGACCCATCCCAGGGACATTAAGGTAAGTTCAGGTAAGTGTTTTTTTTTTTTTTTTTTGTGGCATAGGGGGGCCTGATTTGTGCCCCCCTACATGCCACTATGCCCAATGACCATGCCCAGGGGACAGAAGTCCCCTGGGCATGGTCATTGGGCAAGGGGGCATGACTCCTGTCTTTGCTAAGACAGGAGTCATTTCTATGGGGGTTGGGAGTGAAAAAAAATGGCGCAAATCGGGTTGAGGTGAAAAAATTGCCTCAACCTGACTTGCCCCATTTCTTGACGCCCAAGCTCCATTTTCCCCTATGCCGGCGCTGCCTGGTGTACGTCGTTTTTTTTAACGCACACCGGCTAACGCCGGCTAACGTCATTCAATAAATACGGCGCCCGCATGGCGCTTCAGAATGGCGTTAGCCGGCGCTAATTTTTTTGACGCAAAACTGAGTTAGCACAGTTTTGCGTCAAAAAGTATAAATATGGGCCTAAACCTTCACCTGAACAGTCTCAAGTGGAGCGCTCCTTACTATTACAGGCCACAACCCGTTTTGTGAATGCATCCCCAACATCCTTGTCTACCCAAACTGAAGCAGACCATGAACCAGATGTAAATTATGATTCCGCAGACTCCAACCGAGGCCCTACTCTCACGCCACGCACAGCAGATGACATTTGTTAGTTACCCAGGCCCTAAACATCACCATATTCTCGGCTGTGCCCCTCCTCCACAAAATCAGGCTAACTCATTCAATTATTTGGGCCTGGGCTGAAAGCAATCATGTTTCGTTGTCACTCTTAGCCACAACACCTTAGTCGCTGGGAGCCCTGAGCAGATGCACCAGCAATAAGAGCTTCACGGGCCGGGAAACCCATTGACTCGAAAACATGAGCATGAAGCACCCCCGCTCCATATGGACTGTTTCTCTAAGTTGGCAGACACTGGCATATCTCCAGTCGTGCCGCAAACACAGTAATTGTTTTATAGAGTTATTGTTTTTTATTTCACTAAATGGGTTTTACTCATGTTACAAAACATAGTGCATGATAACAGTAACAGGCGCCACAACCGTGTCCTCAATAAATGCACACTAGGTAGCACTAACGTCACAAAATGCTTCATCGTAGAAGACATCGAGAACATTACAGGTATGCATAGAGCAAGAAACACATATTCATTGCGGTCAAATAAATCCACATATACATCATGACCCCCCAACATCAACATTATACCCCACAATTCAAAATACTCACATGGAATATTAGAAGCATGGCATCCTCACGCAAACACCAACGGATTTATACATACCTTAGGAGACACCAGATACATATTGCCATGCTACAAGAGACTCACTTGGCTGGGTCCTCACTAGAGAGCTCACGCGCAAAATGGCAGGGACAACTGTATGGTACTACCTTCTCGACATTTGCAAGCGTGGTGGTGATCTGGATAGCACCAGGGGTCCCATTTGTAATGTCCCGTGCACAATGTGACCCAAATGGGCGTTACGTGATCCTGGAGGGTGTTTTAGATGGCTCCCCCCTAGCATTAGTTGCACTATACACCCCTAACACAAGTCAACGTGAATTCTTATGGACACTTAATAACAGTAAACTTCTCGATCCAGTGGTGGCTAGTGTATGGGGCGGCGATTTTAATTCTGTGCTAGACATCCATGTGGATCGCTCATTTCCCCCACTCGCCATGGCCCCAGCTCAGCGAGCATTCCTTGACCTGGCAGAGTGGGCCTCTAATAACGGTCTGAGGGAAATCTGGAGAATTGGACACCCCACGCAACACGAATACTCTTATTATTCGTCAGTACATAAACTACACACCAGAATAGATATGTTATTTGCACCAACTGACATAATCCAAAAAACAAATACATCTGGGTACCTTGCCCGCACACATCAGACCATAATCTGTCATATGTTCCATTATTATGGAGCCGCACGTACACCCGTATCCCAACTTGGCGCTTACAGCCAGAAGCCCTTACAGACCCTCCCTTCCACGCAGAGCTATCCAAGTGTTTATCGAACTACTTTACTTTAAATAAGGACACAACCTCATCACGTGCTATTGAATGGGACACCCACAAAGTTGTGATACGTAGCCACTGTCTGGCAGCTACTGTGGGAGTCAAGAGAGTACTTACTAGAGAGTTTCAAGAATTGGAGACCAAATTACGCAAGATAGAGGTGGAGGTCTCTATGAATACAACCTCACCGGAAACATTGAATGCGCTTAGAGCCAGTCACAGGGAGGCTGACACCAGGCTGCGCAAACATGATTACAGACACTTTCAGGCATGACAGCATCCAGAAGGGGATAGATCGGGTAAACTGTTAGCTTGGCTGGTTCGCCAGCCATCACAGTCCTCACCCATAGGCGCGATTAGACTGCACACAGGTCTTGTTGTTAATACCCAGGTTGGAATTAATACAGCTTTTCACACGTACTATCGCTCCTTATATCAACCCTCCACCACCCCTACTGAACAACAACTGACTGAACTACTGTAGCTGATTCCCCAAAACCTGCATATCACGAGCAATGCAGATGCATTAGACGGCCCTATCACTACAGAAGAACTACGCTTAGCTCTCTCTCAAATGGCACGCAATAAAACCCCAGGGCCAGACGGACTGCCAGTGGAATATTTTAACTCACAACCCACTCATCTCTTGCAACCCCTTCTGGAGGTGTTCAATGAAGCTCGCAATAGAAAGCAACTACCAGACTCTATGTGCAAAGCATTAATAGTTGTGCTCCCAAAACCAGGCCGAGTCCCCTTAGATGTCAAGTCATATAGACCACTCTTCCTTCTGAATTCTTACTGTAAACTCCTAGGGAAGAAACCTGAAAAACAGACTACTCCCTCATCTACCAAACCTAATTCATCCTGACCAATCTGGATTCATACCAGGGAGAAGTAATTTTTTAAACATTAGGAGATTAATCAGTATAATGCACAGCGTCACAGAGGCAGAAGCAGTAGCTATATCCCTGGACATAGAAAAAGCTTTTGACACGCTTAGCTGGGACTATCTCTTCCATACCCTAAGGGCATTTGGTTTTCAGCACGGCTTTATAAGCTGGATCAGGACATTATACTCCAAACCCACAGCCCGAGTCAAAACGGGACAAGTCATTTCTGAAGTATTTCCCATTGGCAGGGGCACTAGGCAAGACTGTCCGCTCTCTCCCATGTTATTTGCTATAGCAATGGAACCGCTAGCAATTAAACTCCATAGTTACGCTAACACCTGGGGCATCCCAGAATTCAACGCACATCACATTGTATCTCTACATGCTGATAATGCCCTAATATACCGACGCAATCATACTTCATCCATTGCAGTGGTAATGCTAATACTGGACAATTTTGCACTTGGCTCGGGTCTGCGCATCAACTGGACTAAATCAAGTATTTTCCCCCTCACCCGTATACCAAATGAACAGCTCATGGCACTACCCCAATATCAACTGCCTTGGTCCCATTCAACCTTTAAATACCTAGGTATTCATATATATCACTCCATGGCAGACTTAAGAGAAGGCAACTTGGACAGACTGCTCAGATTTACCCGCGGCTCACTGCTATTCTTGAGCTCGCTCCCACTATCTCCTATGGGCCGGACAGCCATAGCTAAAATGCTAATTCTACTGCGTTTTCTATATTATTTTACTGCACTCCCGATATCTTTGCCACGCTTGTTCTTTCATAAATTACACTCTCTTCTAACTGAGTTACTGTGGGGCAGGGATAGACAGAGGATGGCACTATCTATTACACAACATCGACAAGAGGAGGGCGGACTGGGTATGCCAAACCTAGAATTATACTACGCAGCAGCTCAACTGCAATGGGTAGCTTTGTGGCTAAGTGATCCGGCTTCCCCAGAGTATGCAGCAATAAACGCATACACTGCACCACAAACAACAGTAATGACATTACTGGCTGGACCCCCCTATCCACGAATAGATCCCCTTTATTAGATGCAGCCAGATTCTGCTGGCGAAGATACGTCCATGGCAGAGCCCCATCCCCCCCTTACTCCCCTTCACTATCTCTGTCTCAAATACCGAGAATACAGGACGTCTCACCTCACCACGGAATACGTGTAACTAAAACAACAGGCTGTCTGAAAAGTATGCATAAAACCCAACTGTCACTCTGCCCAGACGTGGATTGGAGTCAAGATGCAAAACACCAGAGTCATAAGCACAGAGAAATGTGGCACTTCTGTAATAGTAATACAAAATCCACTTGTACCAGCAAGCAGTATTTCACACTACCATTACAACAATACCAAACATGCCTACTCTACCCCTCATAAATCAGCCAATACCCCATACAGGTAAGGCAGGGCATTTCCAATGCAATCCAGTGAGAAACCAAATAGGCTGTTCGTCACCACTAGGACAGGCCACACAATCAGGCACATGTCCTGCCTTCTACATACATAGCACCCTACCCATAGGGCTAGCTAGGGCCTACCTTAGGGGTGACTTATGAGCCTATGAGAGTAAAAGAAACACGTGTCAAAAGGAATGGTTGTTAACAAAAGTAACATGTGCTCAATGTCTGGAAATAATACCCCATTCACTCGTGAGAAACCCCTAAGGTGCCATGTGCTTAACAACCAACAAGTGAAATTTCACTCTCATAGGCTTTGTTCTCCCTAACATGGGAGGTCCAAGTGTTTAAAGGATTAGGTACGTCTTTGAGGTCCTGATGAATCGCGTAAGATCATTTATTGACTATAAATTAGCGAGAAACATGTTGACCTATGATGTAGAGTAACACAGGGGATCCTGTGTTTACCTGTTTTGTTTCTACTACTCCCCATTGTGAGAGTTAGTAGCTGTATTTGGAAATTCTTCTTTTTATGGGGAGTGTAGACATTATTTTACTATATCCCTATCTATTGTTTTTAATCTTGCCAGAGGTACCAATATTGAATTAAATTTTTGATCATATCCTACCTCTAGGTATTTTTAACCATTACTATACCAATCCTCGAATAAAATTTTTTTGGACCGGCTGTACATTTTCCTTCAAAAGATCTCCAGCAAAGAGCCCCCACGCGGGGCCCGTCAGGCATTGCAGCGCCAGCCTGACGAGGAGCACAGCCCTATGATGAAGCATGTCACCGGTAGGTGAGTGAGGGCTCGTGCTTCAAAAGAAAAATCTGTTTCCCTTGGTATGCAGAACCTTTGGGTCTAAAAGAATCCTTCTTTTTGGAACCGTGTGTGCAAGTAAATTTAGATGCCATGTCCCTGTGGCAGAAAACTGTGCACAAATGCCCTGTGCTAGCACGCCTGAGACGGGTTTGAAAGGCTACTTTAGTGGGTGGCATAAGCAGCACTGCAGGCCCACTAGTAGCATTTAATTTACAGGCCCTGGGCATAGAGATACCACTGTACAAGGGACTTACAGGTAAATTAAATTTGCCAATTTGGTACAAGCCAATCATACCAACTTTAGAAGAGAGAGCACCTGCACTTTAGCACTGATCAGCAATGATAAAGTGCTCAGGGTCCTAGAGCCAACAGTGAGAGGTCAGAAAAAATAGGAGGAAGGAGGCAGAAAGTCAGGGGATGAACCTGCCACAAGGCGCAGGTCCAACAGTCAGGTTCTCATAAGGAGAATCCATGGGCTAAGAGATGTGCCCAGGTGTAGACATGGCATGTGTTAGAGTGGTGTAGGGTGAGCATAACCTCCCTAACTTCTAGTCTCTGGAAAGAGGTTTGGAGGAAGGGCTATGCCTAGACCCTTCGCTTACCCAAATCCAGAGACTAAGGGCCAGATGTATCAAGCTCCCGGTTTGCATTTCTTAAATAGCGAATTTCAAGAAATCGCTATTTGAGAAATGAAAAAGGGGATGTATGAAAATTATGGTTCGGTGATAGCGAGTTCTCAAAAATCGCAATTGCTATTAGCAAATCGCAGTTTGGGAATGGGACTCCATTCATCCCTATGGGCCTGTAGTCCCATAGGTGCAAATGGTTTTGCATTTCTGAATTTGTGAATTCCTGTTAGGAATCCGCAAATTAGGTAATGCAAATCCCAGGGTGCTGAGGGCCTAAGACCCACTTTGATGCACCACAAAAAATATTTGTGGACATGTAAAGTGCACACATGCCCTTCGGGCATGTGTGCGCTTCATGTAATTTAAAAAATGCATTTGTAATGCATTTTTTAATATTGCACATGCTTACCTTATTTGTGGTAATTGCATTTCCTAAATGCCAAATTTGCATGATACATGTGCACTGGTAATCACAAATGGATATTCCCTATTTGCGATTACCTATTTAGGGAATTGCAATTTGCGATTCCCTAAATGGAGTAATAATTTCAGGGAATCGTTATTTTAGTGATTCCTTGAAATTGCACTGTGAATGCCTTTCATAAATTCTGTAAGGCATTTTTGCATTCGCAAACAGTGGAATTTTGCGATTCACACCGTTTGCGAATGCAAAAAACTTTGATACATCTGGCAGTAGATCCCTGACACTAGGTACCATGTGCACCTCTAAGTAAGGAGTGTTCTTTCCTGTAGAAAGGACCAGGTGGCAGAGTGGTAAGGCAATTGAAGTGCTTATCCCACTGCTGCACCATCAATGTAGGAAGCTG
This sequence comes from Pleurodeles waltl, assembly GCF_031143425.1. Classification (NCBI taxonomy): domain Eukaryota; kingdom Metazoa; phylum Chordata; class Amphibia; order Caudata; family Salamandridae; genus Pleurodeles; species Pleurodeles waltl. Next base: position 897,896,599 of record NC_090447.1, on the reverse strand, counting down.
GCCTGGTGTGTGGTGTGTACCTAAGGTACTTACACTGTATACCAGGTCAAGGTATCTCCTATTAGTGTAGTGGAGGCAGTGTCTAGAGGCCAGGCCCTCTTGAGGTAAATGTGGATAAGCAGCTAAGGCGTACCTAGGAGACATGCAAAGCTCATGCAATACCACTGTAGTCACACAGCACTTATAAAAATGAAAAGAATACACTCAGTGTTACAAAATAAAGGTACCTTAATAAGGTAACACACCATCAAAAATACTATAGAGGCAATACCCCCTTAGAAGGTAAGTAATACATAAGGTATATACACTAGTTGTCAGAAATACATATAAGAGTTAGAAAACAGTGCAATTAGTGTAATACACAACATAGAATAGGGACCCTAGGGGGAACACAAGCCATATACTAAAATAATGGAAGTTGAGTGTTGGACCCCGATCTAGGTAAGTGGAGTGTGTAAAGGAGTGCTGGGGGGACCAGAAAAGCACAATGGTATGTACCGCAACACCTCAGCAACCACGAAAGCAGGAGTAAATCACTAATATTTCTCCAAAACACCCACTAAGAAGAAAAGAAGAGAACTGCAAAACCCAGAGGCAACTGCAAGAAACCAAAGGTGGATTCCTGAAGAAGAAGACCTTTGGAAAGAGGGGACCAATTCCTCAAGACACAGGAGAGTCCAGTGGGGGCAGGATCCATCACCCTCCAAGCTGAAGATGCAGGAGTTGGTCGACAGTGGAAAGCTGGAAGAGAGGACTGACGGGACCACTTCTGACCACCACCCGTGATGCAGGATCCCTGCAGCTCAGCAGGAGGGGGGATCCACGCAGCTGGTCTTCATTGCTGTAGGTTCCTGCAGATGCAGGGGAATGACACCTTCACTCCAAGGGAGATTCCTTTTTCTTTCCTGTGCAGACTGAAATTGGGCTGTCCTCAGAGGATGCACGACTTGGGAAATGTTGCATAAGCAGGAAAGAGCTGTGGAAACAATGTTGCAGGTGACGTCTTTATCTGTGTTGCAGATTGCTGGCTCCTAGAGAGTCCAAATGCCTTTTCTCCAGTCAGAAGTCAAAGTGGAGGCTGCAGAGGAATTCTGCTGGAATCTTGCAAGCCAAATCTGAGGAACAACCCAAAAGAGAGACCCTAAATAACCCTGAAAAGGGGGATTGGTCACCTAGCTGGGTGACCACCTATCAGGAGGAGGCTCTGACATCACCTGCCTGACCTGGCCACTCAGATGCTCCCAGAGTTCCCTGATAACCGTGGATTCAAGATGGTAAAACCCAAGGACCCTCTTGAGGAGCTCTGGGCACTTCCCTTTCCATTGTCCAGTTTCACACCAGAGGAGGGACTGGAGGTCCCTGAACCAGTGTAGACTGGTTTATGCATGGAGGGCACCAAATGTGCCCTTCAAAGCATACCAGTGGCTTGGGGAGCCTACCGCTCCCAAGTTCAGTAACACCTCTTTCCAAAGGAAATCCCATGTTTTGCCTTTCTGGGCTTGAGCTGCTCAAGCACCAGGAGGGCAAGAACCTGTCTGTGAGGTGGCAACAGCTTGGGCTGCCTGGAAAACCTCAGAAGGCTGTAGGAGCAATGCTGGGGGAACTCTAAGGAGTGCATGGAATCATACAACCAATACTTGCAAAAGTATTGGGGTATGATTCCAACATGGTTGGTACCAAACATGCCTAGGTTCAGAGTTACCATTAGGTACCTGGACATAGGTAGTGACGTATGTTGAGTACATGCGTAAAATGGTGTCCCCACACTCACAATGTTCAGGAAAATGGTTCTGGAGTTTGTGTGGACACCTCTGCTAGTGCAGTGGTGCCCTAACACACAGGTACCTGCACCCTGCCCTCTGGAAAGAGAGGGCCTACCATAGGAGTAAGTTATAGTGACCTGGTGCAGTGCACTGGCAGTGAAAGGGTGCATGTACCCTTTCATGCAGGCTGCAATGGCACACCAGCAGAAAACCTTGCATGGGCTCCTTATGGGTGGCATAACATATGCTGCAGCCCATAGGGATCCCCTGGTGCCCCAATGCCCTGTGTACCTATGTGGGGTTACCAGTATGCCAAATGTGGGGTGAAAACATGTTCCAGCAACCAAGTTTAAAGGAGAGCGCATAATCACTGGGGTCCTGGTTAACAGGATCCCAGTGAACACAGTCAAACACACTACCACACAGGCCAAGTGTGGGGGTAACCATGCTAGAAAGAGGCTACTTTCCTACAAGGTCCAGCTTAGATATGAAAGTGACTACTTTCCTTTGCCCTTAACTCTCCAGGGTAGTCTGATTTCTGCTGTCCTTGGCTTTGGCCAACCTAGCGGGGACCTGACCATCACCAACAACAGGAGTATTGCTAGATAGGACACTATTATCAACAACGTCACCTGCTTTATTTGCTTTGAGCAATTCCGATCTCCCTCCACTTTCTATAATGAATCTTCATGGTAAATGCTTTGAGATGCTGAAGAACTCTTGTTTCACAAAATTCATACCTAGACATAACTTTCCACAAAATGACAAACATTTCTGGTATAACAGGGAATGCAGAGAAGCAAAATCCCTCCAGTTCAAAAGTATTAAAAGTGGTCTCCAATCCCAAATCCAGGCACCTTGGCTAGTTACAAAGAGACCCTTAAGCAGACCAAGATATCCTGGGACTCTTCCATATGGGAGTATGTTCTGTATGCTGTCCGGTACAAGAACCCAGGCAACTTTTTTGCATGTGCTTAGTCATGGACTACCAATATATTGTCAATATAAGTATATATAGATATGTATAGATGTAACTATTCTTAACTCTGCATCTACTTACATTTATGATACAGTGGTAGTTAATATAGTGGTTGCAGAATTGAAAGGCCAGTATTTTGATCCTGGTAAAGTAGTATAACACCAGTTGGAGACAGGAAAATGTACTCCATGGTACAAGACTCAAACAAGTTTGCATTTACGATATTGCCTTGACTAATGTGAAAATAATCTCTGGAGGTTCATAAATTCCCTTGTGCTATGGATTTTCATTAGTCTATTCATAAAGGTAAGTAAACGCATACATATGTAGTCAAGTGTATATTACTAAACCTAGGTGCTACTTTGTTTTTTTCTGTTCATCATTTTCAACTCTAGGTTTATACCTAGTTGTAGACTTACAGGTCTCCACCTCCTCTAATCAGGGACGCAGCCTCCTATAGCAGCATTTTTTAATACAAAGATATCACTTTTAACTTTTCACAAAGAGGTAGGTCTCCACCACTGTGTTTGGGCTATTAATAGTGGATAATTAAATTAATTCATCAACTTAAATGTGCATTAAATAACTAAGTAGTTTAGATGTATTACTATATAAATAATGTTTGAATAATAATTTAAAAACAATTCCACTGACACTAACCTGTTTTTTTATTTAATGAGCAGTAAATTTTGATGAAGATTTTACAGTTAATTAAGGGTATTCCCGATGGGGATCCCTTGCTTGCTTTGAACTAGGATAAAAAGTACACCTCACTGACGAGCCCTAGCCAGGCCGAAACTGCTCCGGAGTTGCTTGTGTTCCCTTTTGTAGGTTTCCTCATCTGGCTTGCAGCTCGGATGGCCTGTTGCCTTGAGCAGCAGGGTCAGTACTGATTTTTATAAGAGCTCTGCCTAGAGTGGCACAGTGACTAAAAAATGATGGGTGGGGATGCTACCAAGTTTAACTAGTTACATGTATTACTGCATTACCTTTTGTACACTTAATGGAGTATGTTTACACCTGTTATGACCCCTTTAGCGGTTAGTAACTTTAGAAGTTAGCACATCCCTCCATAATCTCCTCCTTAAATTTCTCTAAACATCTCCTAATTTAGAATAAGTGCTTCCAGTTTTCAGCCACTTCCCCTTGTTCCTCCCACATTTATTACTGAAATGTATACCGGCATGTGTCTAAAACTCCATCACCCTGACACACAGTAAAGATAGGAGAAGCTGAGGTCTCAAGACATATGTAGCATTTTCTAGAATGTGATTAGTACTTCTGCGGTACAACTTTATGTACTAAAAAATACAGTTTTTCTAAAGGTCCCCCACTATGAAGTCAGGTGGACAGGGAACTAGGGGGCATATTTAGGAAAAGTGGCGCTGCACACAGTGAGGAGCCACTTTTCCTGCACCTAACGCCACCATGTGTGTACCACATTTCAAATACGGCACACCATGGTGGTAGTCAGGGAACTAGCATCATCAATTTTTATGCTAATCTGGATCTTTTCAGGATTAGCGTAAACAATGTTGATGCTAATCCTGCAAAGACGATTGAGGCTCATTGTAATCAATGGTGTGCCTCCTTTTAACACCTACCCTGAGCAGGCGTTGAAAAAAAATGACACAAATAAACCTCTTAGATTTCTTTGCTCAATTTGTTCGGCCCCACCTAATGGGCAACGCCCTCTTTGCATACATTATGCCTGTGCAAGGCATAAAGTAGCGCAAAAAGTTACAAAGTGGCTCAATGCATGCATTGCACCACTTTGTAAATATGGTGCTGGGATTTTGGTCTCATTGGGCCCCATTAGCCTGAAATAAATGGCAATATGATGGCACAAGGAGGTGCTAGGGGCTCCTAAATATGCCCCTAAATCCGATCCAATCATAATAGGGTTCGAGACCAGAGACCTTCTGGAGAAACCTTCGGCATTAGCATTGGGACACCAGTGGCGTCAATCTGAGAAGATAATCCCTCTGCTTTATTCTAAATGTAGAGTTTACACCAAGAGAACATTTTATTCGTCCTAACTTCGCATGTTCTAGAGCTATCCGTTCTGTTTCACACCTAACATGTTTTCATGCATTCTTTTCCAAGAGTGCCAAAGATACCAGTAGGCAAAAGCTACACCAAAATGGATAAACATCCTAGTGCGACTTGCTCTTTTAATGTCCATTTCTTTGCTATGGAGAAAGTATGACAGCATCCATAACAAAAAATTGGCACTCTGTCTGCCATCACGGTATTCGTACCAAAGTCACATGTTGTTAAATATTTTGTTTGTCTTTTATTCTTTGTGTAAATGTGTTTCTATTTTGACTCTCTGACAGCACAAGGTGCCAACATATTTCTTTATAAATCGATCCTGAGTAGCGGTGTTCGGTCCATGTCTGTTCCTTCTGTAGTAATTTCTCTTTGAGAAGGTGGCCTGCCACTGCTGTGTTCATAATCACACTTTTATCTTCAATTACTACTCCCTAAAATGGATTGTTCAGCTCAGACTTTGATCTATGTGCTCATTAGATTTCACACGGAAATTAGCAGTGAAGAGTAAAAGGTTCTTTTTCTTCTCCCTGTGAAAACTTCCATGAAAGGACATTTCCACTTAATCTCGCTATCCAGATCAAATGGAAACTATAATCCTAATGAGGAAAAAGTATGATAAAATGGAACATTGGTAACATTGGGTTAGCTTCATCCACATTAATTATATGCTGATTTCCGTTTTAAAAGAATGATGTGTTTATTTTAGTTTTAGACCAGTCGTATCCTGCAAAAAAGCAGCGAAATTCAAAGTAAGATGCAGCAGAATAAGATATTGGTATCGCGTGCAAACTACAGCAACCACGATGGGTCGGACTGACGCACCGAGAACTGAGTGCCTTTTCGTCAAGTGAGGTAATTTAGCTCTGTTTCTCGGAATTACTGCTTTATTTTCAGACTGTTTAGCTCACGAAGAGGAAGAGGCAAACCTGTTTCTGAACTGCAATAAACTCACTCCGAGAAATATCGTATTAAATTAATTAACTGCACTGCAGCCCGTAACACCTATGATAAGGCAACAGGGGTCGTGACTTGTGAAGAATTGTGAGGACTTTCGTGTCAGCAATGATTGAATATGGTGATAGTAATGGCCCAGCCACAGAATCAGATTTAAGTGGTATTGAAATTGGCAGTGGTAAAGTTTCTGGTAGAATTTGAAATTGTTGTACCAGATACTGTTCATAAAAATTGATTGACATCAATGAAAAGTACAGTGTGCAGTGCACTGTGGTGCTTGCTTAAATCACTATTTTACCAAAACTAAATTCACATTCAGCGTTTAAGGACGTCAGATTGAAATACCACAAAATGTATATCTGTTTTCTTCACAGAGTCGCTACGGTAACACTTTCAAATATCCCTGAAACAAATCAGTTTACGTGGTCTCACCTCTGAAGATTTGTTCGACATGATTACATGATTTGAACAAGGGACATCATCAAAGCCCATAGTCCAGTTTAGCATGGAAAACAAATTATTTGGAACAGACGTCATAGCAGCAGCTATGTCACGGCACTAGAGCATGGAAGAAATGGACCACATAGAAGATGTTTGAATTATAATGATAATGAATCAGTGGACCTCTCAAGCCTCTGGTCACTCGTGTCACTTCACTTGCTGCACTAATGGAAGTTATGCTCCCGAGAAAGGGGCAAGAGTGATCAAATTTAGTTATGGTATAGCTGCACTTGCTGTACAGAAAAAGATACAGGACAAAAAAACACTTCAAGCACCTTTTTGAGTACTTTAAACGTATTTGGTGAGCCACCCAGAATTCTGTATAAACATAGAAATGTCATACATGAAATGTCGAAAGAACATCAAGGGCCAAACTACAGTAATATTATGTACTGAGCACAAAATGCAATTCTCAAACCTACGCTAGGTCTCCATCTCATCTCCATTTCTTATATGGAGATCATTGCCTTCCTCACATGTAGGTATTTTTTCTTTGAGGTAAATGTGGGAGGGAAAAGGGGGAATGCTAGGAGTATGGGGACTAATTACTACAAAAGCTTGGAGTTGATAGAAATATATGGAGGCTTTAAGTGCAGTGTGTTTTACAATTCACAAAATGCACATTTTTAATAAATATTAAGTAAAAAAGTAAAATTTTCCTTGCCTGAAATTCCATAAGGCTAATTTGTATTTGCTCTCCAATGTCTCCCAGCCAGTAAATATAATTCAAATAGGTGTGAACGAGGTATGCAATTTCTCCCAAGAGCAACACAATGGGTCACTGTGATAGTAAAGGTAAACAGAATGGCGGAAATGACTCCTCTGAACCTCACGGGATATGCAAAGTAGGTGCTGTGGGTATTCTTTTTGATATGACAGTGTCAACTCCTGCTGGAGTGTCAAATCCTGCTTGATTGGTCTGCTAGGGTTTACATATAACACTTAGAGGGTTCCTGAAAGGAATAAAACTTGATGCCAAGACCACTCTTGCGTATCATCTGTCTGGTAGCTGAGAAGCCAAGCTTTGTTCTACTTGACTTCAGTTTTTGGTTTAAAATATAATGGTTGGTATGCACTTAAAAGGAAGGCAACAGGATAGCAAGTCAATTCTTTTGTATCCACACTCTGGTTACTGAAAAAATCGACTTTTGTCCTACAGATGTCTGTCTCTGGGTTTATAGGGGGTGCAGTGCCTGCCTCAAGAGTCCAAGTCGGGACCCCATCCCCTTTGTGAATATGGGTGAAAACATTTTTTAAGAGCAGGCAGTGATCTCACAGAGCACTGCCTGCTCTTTAAACATGAAAATAAACTTTTCAGTTTTCTTTTTATAATACATCTTTTTTTCCTTTAAGGAAACCGGGCTGCTTTACAAAAAAAAAATTGCTTTATTTAAAAAGAAATCACAGATATGGTGGTCTGCTGACAAAAGTAGGCCATCATCCCTATGACTTTATTCATGATCGATTACTTAAAATCATTACACACAAATGACCGAGCTCAGCAATTTATGTATATCATAATAAAAAGGTCTAAAGTTAAATAAAAGCATATGTCCATTAAAAAGGTTGCTTAAAAGGAAAGTGATAGCCTTAGAAAACTGCAATAAAAGTCCTTGGGGGGGCAGAGTTCTAGAGTTCCAATGCACAAGGTCTGCAATGCCGGGCTAACTTTATTCATGTCCCATTCAGACTTCGTCGAGCTGAACCTGGCCCCAAGAAACAAAGGAGAGAGGTGTGCTATCTCACAGTGCGGCAGTTTGCTCATGTTTGATGCGTTAGATAAAAACAGGTCAGACATTTCACCTTCCCTGTGATGTTGGCCATTCCTAATGAGTAGCAAATTGCGACCTGCCTCATGAATAATAATTAGACCATTAGGGAATTGCAAGCTGTGTCTGAGACACTGTTGTACCTAGGTGTTTGTGATTTCCTAGTAGCGTATTGCAAAAGTTTGCTATAAGGAACTCACAAACACCAAGCGATGAACTTCTGGCCCTCAGTGCCATTCACTACGATGGGCATTTTTTAATTCTTGTTCTTTTTCATTCTGGTTACAAATACATTGCACACATTTTTAAAAAAATAAATGTGCATTAAACAAAGTCAAAGATTGGTGTTGTATTTAGTGTGGTAATTAATTTTCTATATCTTCTTTACACCTTCATTTTTTAAATATGTCACACAAGTAGTGGTGGGCGGTAAACTCCGCTCTGCCTGCAGCATTAGAGGAGGTTTGCCCACTCCAATTCCAGCCTGAAGTATGGAGTTCAGCAAAGTCTCCACCAGCCACTGCGTGGTGAGGTTTACCACCCATCCTATATAATTTCTATGCAGCTATGCTATGCTTACAGCCAGCCGCACTCTCTAGGTTGCATCCAGGGCATAGCCTCCACTGATTGAACAGTATACGCAGGAGGTTAGCGCTCTAGCTCTTTCCTATCTGTGCCGTCACCATTACTGACCTAGCGTGAGCAGCTCCCCTGGCATGGCCCAGCCTCTGACCATGCACTAATCACAATGCCCACTTTGTTGTTGAAAAGGCCAAGGCAGAGGATGCTTTGCAGAGCCATGACTTAGTGTGCAGTGAGCTAAATTGTTGATCACCTTAATGTGGAGTTAGGACAAGAGCTGCCACCTTTGGAACTGGGGAATGTTGGCATTGATTCAACATCAACTGTGATCCTGAGCAAATAATCTCCCATGCTCCCCCAAAAAGGAAAGTGAACTTGTGTAATGTAACTAGTCCTCCTCATGTAGTCACAATATAAAAATACAACCTTTTGTTGCTTTTGAGGTGGGTGGGTTTTGCTGGGTCTGGGACTGAGCACTTTCTTGTCAGACATGGTTATTGTACATTGTTTCTGTCTTCTGTTGAGCCTGCTGTGAATATGAAAAAACCTGGCAGCTAGTTTCCTCCTATCTATCGTCATTAACTTGCTATGAAACACCCCAGCTGCTTTTATGTTCTGAATATGAAGTCTGCTCGAACTCCATTATGTCTCTTGAAGTGGATCTTGCCTCTTCCCCAGGGGAGTCCGAAAGGCCCACTTTGCGTGCACATGAGTTTTCCGAGGCACGAGAGGAGAATATACAGTTTTGATTAAAAATTCTCTGTTTAATACTAATGGGCACCTATTATGCATGTAACTATCTGGCATGATTAATGACTGTCAGGCAGAGACTCCAGCACTGTGTACAACATTTACATACAGTGACAAAATGTTTGCCATTTTAAGGCTCATCCTGCAGCTTTATTTGAGGTACTGTGGGAAGGGTAAGTTCAGAGTTTTCACTGAAGCACAGTGGCCTTAACTCCTCCTATTTTCACAGAGTTTTTTTGTAACTCCGTGGAATTCTGTTGTGTAAAACTCTGTGAGTTCCACCCACCCCTACACAAAATATAATACTAAAATAAATAATAGATACCAACTTGTCATTGTCTTTCCCATATGGAAAAATAAATAAGTAAATGTGAATGTATTCGTGCATGTCTTATATTTGTATGTAACAAATTTGTGACACAATCAAATATGCTTTTCTCAAACCATGGAGAAGCCAAACAGTCTGTGCCATTTAGAAGTTTATTCTAGAGAACCTTGACACCATGGAAGAAAGGGCATATTTCATAAAATCAAATTAAATAGACAAACTATTATTGGTTCATGACCTCAGCTGCAGCCAGGCAACCTGCCTTCTTAATAGGAATCCTACATCAATAACAAAAATAGTCTACTTCATGACAGTAACACCAATTGAGGCCAATTGAGACCATTTTAGGACAGGTGGCAGTATCTGGTGCGCTATCACAATCAAATTCAGTAGTGTGCTAAAAAAGTTATTTCAAATATGTGGAGACACATCAGCAGCTTCCTACACTCTACACAAACTGAAGATTTAGCCAATGTGAAGGGAAGCCAGTATGCTATGGTTTGATATACACATGCATTTAGAGCAAGTTAAGCAGCACATATTGCCTTTTTGACAACATCAAATAGAAAACAGGCCTGATGCAATCTCAAGAACTTCCATTTAATCACGGTGCAAATTGTATCTGTACAGGATCTGTCCATCCAAAGTTGGTGTCTGTCCCAGGATCAACCCATTTTCCCTTTGTACTTTCAAACAGCAACTACATCACTACAAATGAAACAACCCAGAAATGTCCAAATGAAGATGATGTGGTGAAGGACCCTAAAGCAGAATAACGTAGGAAAATTAATGGTTTCAGATATACAATTAGACTAAAATGATATTTTAGGAGGCCACATATACTTAGCACAAGCAAACTTAATCTATGGCAATACACACAGTAGTCAATGCATAGAAACTTTGATCCACAACACATCTTTCCTTGGACTTTCCTGAACTGACCATTCCTACCAAATTACTATCAAAGACAGATATGTTCAGTATGTCTCAAGTTGCTCTGACATTGGGTGTCACAATATGTAAGGATACACTTAAACTCAGATGAAGAAGTCGTCAATGACATCTTGACATAGGTCAATTCCTTCCTCTTCACCACTGTCATCTTTAATGGACATTTTGACATCCTCACTCTGTGGCTCTTCACAGTTTCCATCCTCTTCTATGATTGGGATGTTCCATCGCAGGGCGATGTTGTGCAGCATGCAGCAGACAACTGTGATTTGGCACACCTTATCAGGTGATTAGAGGAGGGCTCCACGAGTCTTGCCCAGACACCTAAATCTGGCCTTCCGGAGCCCAAAATCCTGCTCCATTGGCCTCTGTGTTCTTCCATGGACCTCATTGAAGCAGACTTCCCCTGTCTTTTTTGGATTACTCAGTGGTGCCAACAGCCATGGTCAGATAGGATATGCTGAGCCTCCTACATGGAAGCAATACATTAATAGATCAAAATCATATCAAGCCATTGTACATCCCAAAACTAGTATTAAATCAAATGATACTCTAGTCATTTTGTACTTAGCAACAAGCCAGTACCTCTTAGGTCCAAATTGTGACATTTGCAGGGGTATCGTACTATTCTGTAGTACAAAGGAATCATTTGTTGACCCAGGGAAGTTGGCCAACACACTTGAGATGTATAAATCCAGTAAGGAGACAACTTGCACATTGATGGAATGGAAGGTCTTTTAATTGTAGTATACCTGTTCCCTGGCATGTGGTGGCACCATAGGCCAGCCAAATCATTCAATTCTCCCTTCACATTGGCCAAATCCTGAGCTCTTGGAAACTAAATGAAGCTGTTGATGTGTCTCATCATTGAAGCAAGGACTTTTTGTAGTACACCACTAAAAGTTGGCTGTGACATGCCTCTAGATACTACCACAGTATATTGAAAAGAGCCAGTGGCTAAAAAAATGAAGTACTGCCATGAGTTTCACTATTGTTGCATTCCTATTGTGCGACATGAGATCAGGTCCAGGTGCTGACACAAATCTAGTATATTTTGTGTATTTATCTCAACTTTTTAAATATTCCCCTCTCCTCCATGGTGGCATGGTATGAAAATGGTCTGAAGACTTGACGACACCTTCTTCTACCCATCCTTGGGTTCATATGTCTACATGTAAGTAAAACAAACTATCAATTTAAATCGTCTAACAAGTCTTTCACATTCAACACACATCTCATGTTTTGGTTAGAATAGTGACCTTAATGTCATATGTGTTCTCATCATTTTTTAACATTTCTGCTACTTAAAACACATTTTTTTTTCATGTTTAACATTTGTACAAATAATGTGTGAATAATAAATTTGAAATGTATTATATGCACATTATTTATTTTTTTGTTTTTGCAATTGCCATTAACGGAAGTATGCCACACATTGGGGCACTATCGATGTAAAACCCAGTAGCAGTTCATTTTTTTATGTGGCATCTTTTGGCAAAAACATGTTGTAGAGGTCTGAGATTTGTTTATAGAATAGCCACAATTTTGAGTGCTGGTGACACACAAACACACCACAGCCTTACGTCCTAAAATGGTGGGTGCCTGAAAATGCCGCCAGGACATTGGTTATCCAACCACTGTCAGCAAAAATTAAACCCATAGTCGGTAGAACACTCCATGAAGGACACTGCCGTAGGCTAACATGTGTGATGGCTACACACAAAAGCCAATGGCTGGGTCTGTCATAGTCATTGAGTGCGAATGCCGTGTACTTGTCATGGTATCTGGAAAAAACCTCACTTGCCTCTTAGCATTGCAGTCAACAACATGTCTTCAACTTTTGGTGCTGTTACTGAACTCTGGGATGCAAGATGACGGGCAAAGCAAGTGACAGGGCCCCTCCATTCTCCCCTGATGAGTTGGAGAACCTTACCAGAGGAATAGGTACATGTATGAGTGGGAAATGTTTGTCAAAGTAACATGTTCCTCCTTTGAATACAGACTAATTTGTCTACTTTGGTCCATGAATGAAGTGTTGGTATTGGAGTGTAGTGAACTGAATGATTTAGTTGGGTACAGAATGTTGCTTGCAATGTTACAAATGTCTGCACATTGAAGTGAAAAGTCACCTGAAGGAATAAGCTCAATGTTCAGTTCATGTTACTCAAAATTCCAGATTTCACTATCCAAACTACAGGCCCCTTACTTCTGTTAACGCGTCCTTTTATATTAATGTATTACACATTAGGACTCGTTTTAGGCCAATGAATCTTGTGACCCAGTGGAGAGACACTGTAGGACGAGATAACTAATCAATATATCAAGCAATATATCAATAATGTCATCAATATTTATCACAACAATGCACTTTACTTTGGTAAAAGACATTAATCAAATAGACGACGCAACCATGACCTTTCAGTCATGATTAACCACACCTGTTGATATAATTGTATGTATTTTATTCCCTATTGGTTACAATCTACGAGCAAAAGAGTTAATCTCAATAACAAGAAGCATAATAACATAGTCACTATATGGCAGCTGTGATAAGATTTCATTAATGCAAGAATCACAAACATCAGAACATAGCACGGCTTAAACATAGATCAGAATACAGCAAATGTCATATACGTGTCAGTTCAGCATAGTGTAACGTCAGTCGTTTGTCTATTGGCGTCAGTTGAATTGAAACCCCTGTCCTAACCACTGATTAGCATTAGCATGTTGGGCTTCATGCAATACAATTTGGAACACCAATTTGGAAAACATCTGACTATGGTCTCTATCAAAACAAGCAGTTGGTACCTAGAAAGGAAAAGCAAACAGACAAATTACAAATTGCATTGTCATAATTACCCTCCAAGGATTTGGTCAGCACACAGGATCAGTCTTCGCCTTCAGGACATCTGTCAAAACGCCATCAGTCTAAACTCCAGTAAAGGGCATGAGGGACACTTCCCTCATAAGGAGGAGAAGTGATGATGGACTGTCTATGGGCGAGAATGGTTTTAATAAGTCTCGAAGTCACCAAACTGAGTGACAGAGTTTCTCGATAAAATCAATAGCATTCCCTACCTAGTTCCCCGACCCTCCTGTGACATGGGTTTTTATCCCTTTTTCGTAACACCTTCCCCAAAATTTCTATTGGACATTTACTATACCCCATTATCTTTAACCTATCAAATTAACATTAGGTAATTCAAATTGTCACCCCACATTTAGTCATAACATTCTGATTGGTCTTCATAATTGACGTCTTGGGAGGTGGCACGTCCGGGGTTACTTCAAATCTTGGCACGTCTTCTCGGGTCAGCAGTTCCATTGTCTACTGGTTTAAACGTCCTTGTACATTACATTAATCTACATTTGTTTCAATTTGGTATACAAACTTAAACTAAGGCACCAGATATGCGGGTGAGAATGGAATTACAAAGATACATTCATCTTCCAAGTTGAAGAAAAGAACATTTGCAGGGTCATGGCCTTTTGCGAGTCAGTACACTGGAAAATAGAAAAATACTTTTTAATATGAGAGCTAGGCAGCTAAAAATCCACAGCTCACGCTAAGTTAAGGCCTATAGGATTTTCAATATAAATGCAATATCGTAAATGTTAATATAAGCTTGATTAATCATAACATGAACAATCTTACTCATCTTTATTTAGTTTGCGTATACATTGGTGGCCACACACCGTAATCACAATTCAAGTGCACGTTTAAGCAAAATCGCTATTATTATTGTTTTCTATATAGCATCGTTAAGCATTGATATAAGCATTTCATTTTAGTATATCTATATTATTTAAACTACGCTCTCTCAGTCCCTCCTCTGATGACGCTCGTCATCACACCAACGTTTTTCTTTGACCTTTCACATTTAATTTTTCACTTTACGCATAATGCGCATTTCAACATCTTGTCCCTTATCTGAACTCTCCCATATTTCATTGAACATTTTCTCTCTTTCACTTTCTTCATTTCTTCTTGTTCTTTTAGTCCAATTTCTCTTCATTTTATCATTGATTTTGCATGCCCCCATAATCCTAATAAACAGGCCAGAACAATTAATAGACCCTTTAGTATTTTAGCAAGTACCCCATTCCAAATGTTGGTAAACCAGCTCCCTACTATGGCAATTCCTTTTCCAAATTTCTCCCAAACTCCAGGTTCCTTCAAATCATTCAAATCTGCACTCTCTCAAGTTAGGTTAGTAAGCATACTTCTAATCTTTTTGCTATTGTCCGGAATGAACGAGCAACAATAACGCTCATTGAGCATCTTGCAGACCCCTCCACTCTTTGCTAAAAGAATGTCTAAAGCAAGACGATTTTGAAGAGTCATAGCTCTTTCTGCAGCAAGTTCAGTATCCATCAGGAGTATAGCCCCTGTGAAGTTTGTCAGCATGTTATCCACAATAGTAGACAACTTTTGAATCTTCATAGAATTCAAGATAACCCCTACTGAAGGGATTATAGCTCCAAATATATCACCAATGACAGCAGCCACTGATTCTCGTTTTTGTCTAGCATGTTGTAATTCAGACGTTTTAGGTATCTGTTTTAAGTCATCAATCTGGTAAATCTTTGGGAAGACTATTCCCAAATAACATGTCCCATACCATCCCTTAGGGAGATGGTCATAAGCATTAAGCCCACAAATGTAATAGATCCCAGGGATCGCTGGATCGCGTCCATTCAACATAAATGTCTACTTACTCTGAAACAAAAACACATGTCTGTATTCACTTGTTCCCACAAACAAATTGTCCTGCTCAGATTTTGGCCTATATATACAAAGTCTGCCTACATGTAATGCATCTATAGCTAACTTGCCTTGTGTTTTGATTGCAGTGTAAGCATAATCATTTGCATATGTGCATTTCTCTAACCCTTTTTCTAATCTCTCTTTCAATGCTTTGCGTCTATCATCAGTGTGATCTAAAAAGCTTTTCTCTACAGGTGACAATAAGCAGGTCAGATTATTGCGATGTGCATAAGCAGTTCCAAATGTAAGTGTAGGCTCAAAGAATCCTATAACTATTTTTATATCATGTTCCTTAGCCAGCTTGTTCAGGAATTCAATCACAGGCACAAACGAAAACACAACATCCAGATTTGAATAAAAGTATTGCACATGCTCTTGATTATAGAATCTGGTTAGTAGCAAACTACAGCTAATCCCATACGTTAGGGGGAGGGTATGATAGGTAACCCCTTCTTGCACAGATGAAGGAATTTTGGTACACAGATAACAATCTTTCGCATCCATGGTCTCTACATACTCATTCAGTAAGTGATAGAAGACATTAGTAGAAAGTTCCCTTTTTGAATTAGTTCCCTCATGCAAGTGTCTTGCATCCTGCTCAAATTTCTCCCACGGTGTTAGTGTTGTAGTTTCAGGTTTTGGAATAGCATTAATAGTCTTTTCCTCCAACCATGGCATTCCCACAATCACTCCCACAATTATCATTGCACACACAATAGCTATTATAAAGCTTAACCAACCACACACCTTACTTCCCTTGTTACTACCTCTATTATAAGCCATGTCTGTATGGAATCAGATAGAAGAATAACAAACAACTAGAGGATGATTTAGAACTCTTTTCTCTCTTGCTCTCTGCGTGTATTTACAGCATTTTCACTCACTCCAGGACCCCTTTGTCAAATCAGGTTAGCAGCTTGTCATAATCAGGTTTCTCAAGTCGAATCCGGTTCTAATGTCACATTCGGTAATTTATAAGTCCTTTCTTTTTTCAATTTTCAATTTTTGATTTTAACCAGGTCTTTCCTCTGGATTAGTTCAGGTACCGTAGTATTGGCCTGGTACTTCGCGAACAAAACAGAATGCTAGGAATTCTTGTTGCCACTCAGATGTTGTAGCATATGCCCATTCAGGACCTGTATATCTTCTGTTTGCGACTCTCTTTCTTTTCAGCCTTCGTTCACCTTGCTGTTCTCCTTCGCTTAAGTCTTCCACTCAGGATGTATCAGTCTCCTCTATTATTATTTCATCTGGTATGTTTCTTATTCTTAAGAGCGGTTTCTCTGGCCAGTTATCACCCTTATGCGTCTTCTTTCGTTGTTTCTTTTCAGGACGCTGGACAGCTCCCTCCTCTTGTGATATGGTGTTTTCACTTGATGGACCAGCAGCCGGCTCAGGGGACGCTGGCACACTCTGATCTCTTTCTATTATTTCTCCTTCTTCCTCTCCTTCTTCTTCTGGATCTGTACCGGGTTCAAGTTCTAACCCGTATCTGTCTACTTCTAGGAGAACCTCTCCTTGACTTAGTTCTCCTGCTGCCTCTACTGAGATAGGCACTCTGTCACCTCTCTCGAACTCATGCACTGTTTGAGGGACGAGGCTGTTCTCAGTGGGCTCTCCTGCAGTCTCAGTTCCTTCTTGGCTGTTTTCTAGCCCTGAGACTTCTCTTTCTGGAACTGTTGTGCCAGAAACTTCAAGTTCCTCTTCAGCAGGACACGTTACCTTCTTTGTGTGACTGGCATGAATCCAATTTGGAACCGCTGCACACTTCACGGCAGTGGTAGTTGTCAAGATCACTTGATACAGCCCTTTCCAGCGTGGCTCCAAACACAACTTTTTCACGTGCTTCTTGACAACCACCCAGACACCAGCTTGTAGTGTGTGGCCTGGATCTCCAATCGGTGGCAATGTGCTAGCTTCAACCTGGTGAGAGAAAGAGCGAATCACGTCAGCCAAACCTTTGCAGTAGTCCATGACCATATCATCTGTGATATTCATTAGAGCATTTGCAGGTACTGCTGGCAACCTCATAGCTCTACCCATGAGGATCTCATGGGGGGATAGTCCTGTTTTCTTGTCAGGGGTGTTCCTCATTGACATCAGTACTAAGGGCAATGCATCTGGCCATTTCATATTGGTAGCTGCGCACATTTTTGCCATTCTCGATTTCAGAGTACCGTTCATTTGCTCTACTAGTCCTGAGTCTTCAGAGCGGTAGCTACAATGCAGCTTTTGTTCGATGTCTAGTGCGGCACACAAGAGATTAATCACCTCATTGTCGAAGTGTCTGCCCCTATCTGACTCTATAAAGACCGGAAACCCGAATCTTGGTATTAGTTCCCTAAGTAGCAGCTTTGCAACTGTGAGACTGTCATTTCTACATGTGGGGTAAGCTTCAATCCAGTGACTGAAAACACACACAATCACTAACACATACTTCAATCCTCCGCAAGCAGGCATTTCAATAAAGTCCATTTGCATTTTGCTGAATGGACCACCAGCTCTCCCAGTGTGGCTCAAAGTTACCACTGTCCCTTTTCAGGCATTCATCTGTTGACAGATGACGCACCTGTGACAGATAACTTCTGCAGCATGTCTGAATTTTGGGTTGAACCAGTCTATTTTAAATGACCTGATCATTGCATCTCTCCCAAGGTGACCCTGTCCATGGTACAGCCTGGCAAACTGGGACAGAAGGCTGTTTGGCAAGACTAATTTCCCTTCTTCTGAGACCCACAGATCATCGGCCCTCTGTACACATTGCATTCTTTGCCAGGATCGTTTTTCCTCTTTGCTAGCACGACCTTGTAAGGTTTTTAATTCATCTAGGGTATCGACCACCCTTAATGCAAGGTTCAAACATGTGTTGTTTTCAGATTGCGGTAATAATTCCCACTGTTCCTTGAACGATATACAGTTTAATGCGCAAAACCTTGCGACTTGATCTGCATAACCATTTCCCATGGACACAAAGGGGGTCATTCTGACCTCGGCGGTAAAAGGCGCTTACCGCCGGTCAGAAGCCCGCCATAACACCGCCGCGGCCGCGGTAACCCGCCACGGTCATTCTGACCCGCAACTTGTAAACCTCCAAAAACCCGACATCCACAAAAGTCCACCACACCAAAGGTCAGCGAAAAAATGGCGATGACCAAACCTCCACCGTCACGCCAACAGAAATACGCCCATGCCATTACGACCCACGAATCCACGCGGCGGTCTTTCATCCGCGGTATTCTATTGACGGTACACACCACCGCGGTCGAAATACACACACCTTTACAAAACATCCCCACATTGGTCAATTTGAAACACACACACCTGAGATACATATACACACCACTCCCACACACCCAATATAAAATAAAACACACACCCACATCACCCACAAACCCCTACGACAACAATTGCGAATCAAGGACAGAGAGAGACAGCACTGCTTAGAGTAGACCATCACACCGAGGCAAATCACAACATCACCCACACAATTACCACGCACAAAACACCATACACCACCACACACATTACACTCCACAACACATACACCACCCCTCACCTCATCCACACCACCCCATGGCACCCCAAAGACACCCCAGGTTCTCTGACGCAGAAATCAGGGTCATGGTGGAGGAAATAGTACGTGTAGAGCCCCAGCTATTCGGGGCACAGGTGCAGCACACCACAATAGCTAGGAAGATGGAGCTCTGGCAAAGGATAGTGGACAGGGTCAACGCGGTGGGACAGCATCCACGCAATCGGGATGACATCAGGAAGCGATGGAACGATCTACGGGGGAAGGTGCGTTCCATGGTATCAAGGCACAACATTGCGGTGCAGAAGACTGGCGGCGGACCCCCACCTACTCCCCCAGAATTTACAGCATGGGAGGAGGAAGTCTTGCACATCCTGCATCCTGAGGGCCTCGCAGGAGTATCTGGAGGAATGGACTCTGGTAAGTCAAATCTTAACTACTACTTCCCACCCCCACCCCACCTGCATGCCAGCACATACCCCCACCCTCACCCCCACCCCCATCACACCAACTCCTTGCAAAAGGCTCACCATCACAACCCACCCATCCAAACACCAAGCCCTGCATGCGAGCACAAAGCATGGACACCCATCACCAAAGCATGCCCACTGCACACACACATCACCCCCACAAGCCACCCTCACAAAAGCCCCCACAAGGGAATGCCTGCACTTGGGTAAACGGACACCCACCCATCACACGAAATGCCACACTCAGAAGCAATAACCATACCTTAATACCCCTGCAGGACCCGAACGCCACCACACCGCCACGGAGGGTACAGAGATGTCCATCCCACCCCCAGAAGAGGCCCCCAGAGATGACAGCAGCTCTGTCTCCCTGGACCCAGATGACCAGCCCGGCCCATCGGGGACCTCTGGACAGTCGGTTCCCCACAGACAGCCACAGGCTACACCAGACCCAACCCCCTCTGGGAACACCAGCACAGCTCCCACCCAGCGGGCCCATGCCTCTGTCTCCAGGACACGTCAATCAGCGGTGTGTCCACCACTACAGGGCACCCAGGTTGACCCACCACCCCAACAACAACAGGGACCTGGGGGCAGTGGTAGTGGGCACACCGTCCAGGGGACAGAGGCCCACGAACACAGGGGAACTGGGAGGGCTGCTGTGCGACATGGGGGGGACAGGCCCAGGGAACCGACTCTCCAAGAGGCCCTCTCCTCCATCATGGGAGCTTACCACCACTCCCAGGAGACGATGGCAACGGTACTGGCCAGGTTCCAGGAGATCCAGGCACTGCAGGAGGAACGGTACATGGGGTTCAACATCGGTTCCGCAATGGGGACCATCATCCTGGCCCTTAACCAGATAGTCACCACATTACGGGAGCATGTGGCACCACAAAGGGCCCCTGTCACTAGCCAGGACCAGGAACAGGCTACAACATCCGCCGGAGCTAGTGGACAGGAGGCCCCCACACAACGATAGTCCACCAGAACCCCACCTCCTGCTGAAGAAGAACCACCCCGCAAGCGGAACCTGAGATCTCACAAGAAGACAGAGTAGGATTGCAAGACCCCCGCCAGCATATGATACCCCCTGATGTCATCCCACTGTCCCACATAGTCACCCTGTCCAACCTTGAATTGCCCCTGCTCCATCCTTCCACAGGCATATGGACAATGCACCTGTGCGACTGAGAACTGGACTCTGCCATGGACATTACTCCACCCCCACCCATCCCCGCTTCCCAATCATTTACCTATATGTAGCACTTGCAATAAATCACTCATTGCACTTAAAATAACAGGAGTCTGCTTGTATTTTTCACAAATGTATTACACATAACGGTGCAATTATGTTCAGTAACATTGTGATGACAACATACCAATGTCAAGAAGCTTTAGTCCATGGGCAAACAAAGCAGTAGTCACGCAGTCGGTCATACAGCTCTGAAAAGGGAAGGGAAAGTCACAATTAAATTAAAAGGAACTGGGGGGAAACACAGACAGTAGAGATGCAGGAGGCCTTAAGTAAATGTAAATTGGGGTGGCTGTTTCTTACCTGTGTGCTACTGAAAGTATTGTTGTATGACTGTATCCCTGTTGTCCGTGTCGTCCCCGTCGTCTTCCTCCTCTTCACTCTCCACAGGCTCCACAGCTGCAACAACACCACCATCTGGACCATCCTCCTGCACAAAAGGCACCTGGCGTCGCAAAGCAAGATTGTGAAGCATACAGCAGGCCACGATGATCTGGCACACCTTCTATGGTGAGTACATTAGGGATCCACCAGTCATATGTAGGCACCTAAACCTGGCTTTCAGGAGGCCGAAGGTCCTTTCTATGATCCTCCTAGTTCGCCCATGGGCCTCATTGTACCGTTCCTCTGCCCTGGTCCTGGGATTCCTCACTGGGGTCAATAGCCAGGAGAGGTTGGGGTAACCAGAGTCACCCAATAACCACACACGGTGTCTCTGTAGCTGTTCCATCACATAAGGGATGCTGCTATTTCGCATGACATACGCGTCATGCACTGACCCAGGGAACTTGGCATTTACATGGGAGATGTACTGGTTAGCCAAACAGACCACCTGGACATTCATCGAATGATAACTTTTTCTGTTTCTGTACACCTGCTCACTGTCTTTGGGGGCAACCAAAGCTACATGGGTCCCATCAATGGCACCAATGATGTTGGGGATATGTCCAAGGGCATAGAAATCACCCTTCACTGTAGCCAATTCGCCCTCCTCAGGGAAAATAATGTAGCTCCGCATGTATTTCATCAGGGCAGATAACACTCTGGACAAAACCTTGGAAAACATAGGCTGAGACATCCCAGATGATATGGCCACTGTTGTCTGAAAAGCCCCACTTGCCAAAAAATGGAGTACTGACAGAACCTGCACCAGAGGGGGAATCCCCGTGGGTTGGCGGATGGGGGACATCAGGTCTGGCTCCAGCTGGGCACATAGTTCATGTATAGTTGCTCTGTCAAGCCGGTATGTAAGTATGATATGTCGTTCTTCCATTGTCGACAGGTCCACCAGCGGTCGGTACACGGGAGGATTCATCCTTCTCCTCGCAAGTCCCAGCGGACGGTGCCTAGGAAGGACAACATAGAGCACAGAGTCAAGCAACCCACAGGTTAGTTCACACAGCTTGCACAGTACACGAATCGCTATGCATGGAACGGCTTGTATGAGTGGCTATGCAAGGCCTAGGCCTGTGTGACGCAGTAGAAATCATGCCATGTGGGTCCTTGAAATGGTGGCTGCCTAACCTGTGAAGTGTGACAGTGGGATGTGAGGTCACTGCGCTGGCGTGGCACACCGTGGCGGTAGGCGGTCGAAGACCGCGGCGCAAAGCAGCATTGGTTAACATTGAACCCTATGGGTCTCAGGAGCCAATGACGATGTGCGCCGGCGGGCGCGGTACGCACCGCCGCGGTACGCACCGCCGCGGTACGCACCGCCGCGGGCGTGACCGCCATTTTCTATCTGATTAATCACTGGAGACCTGATCATCCACAGGAGAGGACCTATACTGCAAGTGCTGCTGTGACCTCGGTCTGGGAGACTCAATGGCTGCTGCGACTGGGGAAAGGGCCCCTGCCTTCACTGCCGAGGAATTGGAGAAACTTGTTGATGGGGTCCTTCCCCAGTATGCGCTACTCTACGGTCCTCCAGACCAACAGGTTAGTACACAGGGTACACGTTGAATGGGCTATGCCTGTGTTGAGTGGGGTGTATGTAAGATGGTGGGGAGGGGAGCGAATGAGGAGTGCAACGCACGAAAGATGAGAGCATGTGCCACATGGCAAGGTTGGGGAGGGGGGGGCCACTCACATTGACCAGGAAGAAAACGGATGCGATTTCCTTTACCACCCTGTGCATGTCACATAGGTCAGCGCCCATCAGAAGATCGACATTTGGCGTGCCATCGCCAAGGACGTCCGGGCCCTGGGGGTCCACAACAGACGGGGCACCCACTGCCGAAAGAGGTGGGAGGACATCCGCTGCGGGACCAGAAAGACCGCTGAGTCTCTGCTGGGGATGGCCTCCCAACGTAGGAGGGGTGCTAGCCGCCAATTGACCCCCCTGATGTCCCGGATCCTGGCGGTGGCCTACCCCGATTTGGATGGGCGCGTGAGGACATCACAGCAGACACAAGGGGGTGTGTATCAGCACATTCTGCTATCTTGGCACGCAGTGAAGGTGTCTGGGTGGGGGAGGAGGGCTGTGGCTCTCTCCAGGCCAGGGCGCATTCTGTAGGCTAGGCCCCTCCGTTAGAAACGGCCCTGTGCCCCGCCCCCCACCTCTGTAGGGTGCCAAGTACAGCTATCCATGGTCCGGCCTCACCCATGTGTGCATTTGTCGTCCATAGACCCGTAGGACTAGTCACAATAACTGAGTAGTGTACCCCCATTGCGCGGTCTAGTTCAGGGGGCTTCTGTGTCTGTCCTCTCCGAAAACGGTGTTGCCAATGCATGCACTCAACCTGTCTTCATTTCTCCACCCCCCCCATTTTCTTTGTCTTCCTGTGCATGTATGCATTAGCATCATCAGGCGGAAGAGAAGTGGCATCGGCGCACGAGGGAGCTGCATCTCACATGGCCCCGGAGGGCCATGCAACCGACTCAGAGTTCACCAGTGAGACGGAGGGCGAGGGTAGCTCCACAACGGGGACCCGTGGAGACGTCAGCGACACCGACACATCCTCGGAAGGGAGCTCCCTTGCGGTGGCGGCAACATCCGTGCCCGCCGCCACAACAGGTACAGCCGCCACTCAGCGCACCAGCCCCGCCCTCCCAACACCCCCTCAGCCTTCGCTCTGTGCCCGCTCACCCAGGAAGGTGGGCATCTCCTTCGCCCCAGGCACCTCAGGCCCTGCCCCAGTTACCCCTGCTGCCCTCAGTGAGGAGGTCATTGACCTCCTCCAGACCATCATTGTTGGGCAGTCTACCCTTTTGAATGCCATCCAGGGTGTAGAAAGGGAGGTGCATCGAAGCAATGCATACCTGGAGGGCATTCATTCGGGTCAGGCTGCCCATCAGCGATCGTTCAACGCTCTGGCCTCAGCACTGACGGCAGCCATTGTCCCTGTCTCCAGCCTCCCTCTTCTAACTCCCTCCACCCAGTCCCAGTCTCCTGTTCCTCTGCCTATCCCATCCACACCATCAGACCAGCCTGCACACACCTCAACACCCAAGGGCAGCTCATCCAGACATAAGCACCACAGATCCCACAAGCATTCACACAAACAACATCCAGATGCAGACATGCCAACTGTCACTACCACCTCTGTGTCCCCCTCCTCCTCGTCTCCCTCCTCCCTCCCTGTGACGTCTCCACTCACACCTGCATGCACACCACCATCAGCCAGTACTTCCATCACCAGCACACCCTCCATTACAGTCAGCACACGTGCAGTCACCACCCCCACTGCCATTTACACGTCCCCTGTGTCCTCTCCCACTGTGTCTGTCACCCCCTCTTCCAAACCACACAAACGCAGGCAGCCACCCACCCAACAGCCATCCACCTCACGACAGCCTCCAGCCCAAGCACCTGCAACCAAAGACAGCACACTTGACTCTCCTACAACCACATCCTCTTCCTCCACTCCCATACCCACTGCACCTACCCTTCCCATTGCTCCTAAAAAACTTTTCCTCTCCAAAACTAACCTCTTTGCATCACCTGACCCACCCCCTCCATCTGGTAAGAGTCCAAAGAGCACCTCAGCCACCACCAGCCCTGCATCTAGTATCACCATAGTGCAGGGCTATTGGAGTCCACCAGCTCCTAGGGAAGGAACATCGGCCAGCAGCAAGGGGACAGCCAGCCCACCCCCTGGGAAGAGGACAAGAAAAATTAAGGGCCGGCGCGAAAAGCCTGAGACGGCTGCCACCAAGGAGAGTGGCCTTGCCCCATCACCTGCCACATCATCTAAGGGAGGCAAGGGCCAGAGAGCTGCAGCGAAGGAGGGCAAGGGCAGCAGGGCGGAGAAGACATGCAGCAGGCGAGCGCACCAGGAGGGCCCCACCAGCCCCATACCGGGTGTGACGGACGACACCCACGGGCCCAATACTCCATCACAGGAGGGCCCCGCTACCGCAAGGTCGGAGGGCGACTAAGCGGGGAGTCTTGGCCAGGTCTGGGTCCCTTGAAAGACAGGACAAGCACCGCTGAACAGGGCCCCGCCGTGAAGAGCACCGCTGAACAGGGCCCCGCCGTGAAGAGCACCGCTGAACAGGCCCCGCAGTGAAGAGCACCGCTGAACAGGGCCCTGCCAAGACAGGCACCGCTGAACAGGGCCCCGCTGTGAAGAGCACCGCTGAACAGGGCCCCGCCGTGAAGAGCACCGCTGAACAGGGCCCTGCCGTGAAGAGCACAGCTGAACAGGGCCCCGCCGTGAAGAGCACCGCTGAACAGGGCCCCGCCAAGACAGGCACCGCTGAACAGGGCCCCGCCGTGAAGAGCACCGCTGAACAGGGCCCCGCCAAGACAGGCACCGCTGAACAGGGCCCCGCCGTGAAGAGCACCGCTGAACAGGGCCCCGCCGTGAAGAGCACCGCTGAACAGGGCCCCGCCGTGAAGAGCACCGCTGAACAGGGCCCCGCCAAGACAGGCACCGCTGAACAGGGCCCCGCCAAGACAGGCACCGCTGAACAGGGCCCCGCCAAGACAGGCACCGCTGAACAGGGCCCCGTCGTGAAGAGCACCGCTCCGCTGGGCCCTTCCTGTCAAGCACCGCTCCGCTGGGCCCTTCATCTCAAGCACCGCTCCGCTGGGCACCGCCGTCTCAAGCACCGCTGGTCCATTGACAGTGCCGGTTCTGTGTCGAGCAGGTGTTCACGAAGCACTCTGGGCACCATGCCTCCTCCAATACCAGTGGAGTCGGTTATCCATCTGATGGACTGTGGCTTTGCACTCCCCAGGATGGTACAGTGGGCATGGAGGCCCCTCGTGGATCTGGCGTCGTGGACTCATGTGGCTGAGGTGCCCCCCTTTCCCTTCCCCCTGAGGTGCCTGTTGTTTTATCATCTGATGCCCCTGCAGTGTTCTCTCCAATGGTATCCGGTCTCCTGTGTGGGCTTTGCCCATGTGTTTGTACACATTGGCCCACGGACTATGGATATTTAACGGACTGTGCAGGACTTATTGACTATGTTTATACTTTGCACTATGTTGATTATTTATTTTGTATATTTCATATGGCATATTTACCATGACTTCAATGAACCTATTTTATACATAAATTTGACACTTCATTTTAATTATGTCTTTGCATTCTTCCGGGGGGTTTGGGTCGTGTCACTCTGACTTGTTGCTCTGCATTGGTGTGTATGTATTGGGGGGGTGGGTTGGGGGGTGGGTGTATCACGTATGTGTGGGCACGTAACCATTCCTCCTCCCCCCTCCCCTGTGTCGTAGGTGCAGTACTCACCATTGTCGTCTGCGCCGGCGTTCGTACTCGTGGTAAATGAGCAGGTAGACAAGAGCTGGTAGTATGTTTAATTCGGGTTCCATGCTGTCCAGATTCCTCGTGGAGTGTGTGGAGGTGAGCGTTTTCCCGTTCGTAGTCTGTTTCCACCGTGTTTTTATCGGCGGGGCTCCCGCACCGGAAAAGGTGGCGGATTGGTGAGTTGTGATAGGGTGGGCAGTACATTGTCTGCCGCCTGCCTGTTGGCGGTGACCACTGCGCTGTTTGTCGGTCCCACCATGGCGGTCGGAGTGTTAAAGTGGCGGTCTGTGTTGGCAGTTCCCGCCAGGGTCAGAATTGCATTTTTTGGACCGCCTGCCTGTTGGCGGGTTGGCCGCCGCTTTATCACCGACCGCCAGGGTTGGAATGACCCCCAAAGTCTTTTGATTTAACATGAGCATTGCATTTCACCACGGCAATTTCAAGAGGTAACTGAATTGCATGTAACAAATCCTTTATTTGTTCACCATTTTTCACAGGAGAACCAGAAGAGGTCATGAAACCTCTCTGTGACCATAGTTGGCCAAAATCATGTACAATTCCAAATCCATATCTGCTGTCAGTATAGATAGTGACTCTCAAATTCATAGCTGCGTGGCATGCCTTAGTAAGGGCAATTAATTCTGCCACTTGTGCGGAAAACACTTTCTCGAGCCAGGAAGCTTCAATGATACCAGCTATGGTACATACAGCGTAACCCGCCCTCAGTGTTCCGACTGAATCTGTTAAAAACGATCCATCGACAAACATGATACAATCATTTTCTTTCAGCTTTGTGTCTTGAATATCTGGTCGTGGTTTGGTACATAATTCTGTTACCTCAAGACAATCATGCTCAAATTCTTCCTCATTGTTAATTTCAGTATTCTCAACAGGAAGTAAAGTTGCCGGGTTCAATACAGTACATTGTTTTAGAGAAACATTTGGTGACCCAAGTATGATTGTCTCATATTTAGTAAGACGTGCATTTGTCATGTGCTGAGTTTTAGTTCGAGTCAACAAGATTTCAACTGAATGTGGAACCATTACTGTTAGGGGATATCCCATGACTATGCCTTCACACTGCCTAAGGCTCTGACCAACTTCTGCAACTGTGCGCAAACAACCCGGTAAGGCTGCTGCGACGGGGCCAAGGTAGCTGAAAAATATGCTACAGGGCGATTTGCACCTCCAGGGACCTGTGTCAAAACAGACAAAGAACAAGCATCACGTTAATGACAAAACAGTAGAAAAGGCTTTGTATAATCAGGCATACCTAATGCTGGTGCCCTGCACATGCACTCTCTTAACTCCATAAATGACTCAAGCTCTTCTTTGGACAAAGCTATGGTATATGGCTCATCCTTGATCGCTTTGCCTGTCAGTTTTATCAAACGTTTTGAGATGATCGAGAAGTTGGGTATCCACTGGCGACAGTAGCCCACCATTCCCAGGAACATCCTGACATCCCTTTTTGTCGTTGGAGGGTTCATTTGCAATATGGCTGTTATTCTTTCTTTTGATATTCTCCTGGACCCTCTTTCGATTAGATGCCCTAGGTATTTCACCTCTTTTTGACAGTATTGCAGCTTCTTAGGTGACACCTTGTGCCCATTCTTTACCAAATGATTCAGTAAGGCAATGGTATTGTATTTACAGTTGTCCCTTGTTTTGGATGCGATCAGTAGATCATCGATGTACTGCACTAGAGTCAAATTGAAAGGTAGTACCAAGGACTCCAAATCATTTTTCAATATCTGATTAAAGATGGACCGTGATTCAGAAAACCCTTGAGGAATTCTGCACCAACTGTACAACTTATCCAGGAATTTGAAACTGAACAAAAATTGGCTGTCCTCATGAAGAGGTATTGAAAAGAAGGCTTGTGACAGGTCTATAACGGTGAACCACTCAGCATCACATGGAACCTGAAACATAATTACTGCTGGATTGGGCACTATGGGGCAACATTTTACCACAATGTCATTTATTTTTCTCAAATCCTGCACAATTCGGACTTTCCCACAAGGCTTTTTCAAACCCATTATGGGAGAGTTACATGGACTGCTCAAGACCTCTTTCAGGACTCCCTGTCTCAGAAAGTCTGCAATTATCTGTGACACTTCAATAAGAACATCTTGTGCCATATGATATTGTGGCACCTGAGGAAACACCGCATTCGGCTTTACCTGTACTTTAACTGGTTCCACGCCTTTTATTAGCCCTACTTCTTTTCCTGTCAGATCCCACATTTTCTCTGTTACCGTCCCCTGTAACTCGACAGGTAGATCAATTATGGTAAGCATCGGGAACAAGGTAATTAAAGGATAATCCTCATTTGCCGTCCCTGTCTCTTCCTCTGAGAACTGACCTTCGTCTCCTTCATCGTCACTATTTGTCTGCACTTCGATACGTCATTAGAACAGGTAATCGAACATTTTGTTTTGCATAGTAAGTCCCTTCCTAGTAGGGATACTGGACTTGAATCGCAGACTACAAATCTATGTAGCCCCTGGAAGTTGCCGATCTCAACCTGTACTGGATCTGTAATTGGGTTTGTCAGATATTGGTTTGCTACTCCGACTACCCTTATGGTACGCCCTGAAAGTGGTAATTTCAGAACCTCTGCACTTCTAACTGTAGAACGCGTAACTCCGGTATCAACCAGGAAAGAGACTTTATAGCCCATCACCTTTCCTTCCACATAGGGACCCCTCTGATCCACCTCTAAGGATGCTGCAAGCCTGCACTCTTCGCTATCTGAGCTGTCATCTGACCACTCTCCATTCATGCCATCTTCACCTCGTAATGGGAATTGCTGTACTGTATTATTTTGACTCATTACCTGGCCTGTGACCTGTTGAGGAAGCGTTACCTGTTGCTGACCTATTGGAGCCATTGGTAATTGCATTTGCTGTCTAGGTACCATGGGAACCAGCTGTTGTACTGGTTGCATTTGCACTGGCTGGAAACGCAGCATTTGTATCTGCTGCATGGGCTGTACCCCTTGCATCTGTACCAGGTTATTTTGAAAATTTTGATTCTGATGTCTCACTTTTGGACCTCTCACATTTTGCAATGTACCGACATTAGTGCTTTGCTGAACAACACCATCCTGCACCACATTCGGACACTCCCGCTTCCAGTGTCCCACGCCCCGCACGCGTGACATGGTGACATCTTTTTCACCCCTGGTACGTCATTTTGAACCACAACAGTATTCAAGTCTGGACCGCGATTCACAAACCCCCGACCTCGGCCTCTCGGCTGTGTCTGAAACACACCATTAATTTGCGGTTGCTGCTGTATCATCTGTTGAACTCCATTTCCCTGTATTCCTGCCTGAACAGCTCTTATCTGCATCATCATGACTTTCTCTTTCAGCTTTTTCTGCTTCAGCTCAATCTCATCACTCCTGTATTTTGCATACTGCAACACTTCATCAATCAGCTTCGCTTGCCAACAAATCAAATGATTCTTAATCATCTGGCTAACTTCTGGTCTTAACCCTTCGACGAATCTAAACACAAGATGGTTCATGTCTTTTGGTTCAATAGTCTCCGTACCGCTGTAATGTTAGAATGCCTTTAGCAATCTCTCATAGTAAGCATGTATCGATTCCTTAACCTCTTGAGAGGTCGGGTCAGTCTTCTGCCAATCAGTCACCTTCGGCGACACCTTTTGTTTCAGAAACTCAATCACCTTATGATAGTACTTCATCACCTCTTCAGAGGGTGCCCCGGTCACCTTATCCCTTGCCGGCTCCTTCGTTGGCCAATCTACCCCTCTTTTGCACTCTAGCCACAAATCAGGCGGAACAATGATTTCAAACAAGGTATTCAAGTCCTCCCAGAGACATTTCGCAAGTTTCACAAACCTGTCTGTCTGTTGATGCCACTCGATCGGTTTCTCCCTCAATCTGGGATAATCATTGGTAAAGGATTGGATGTCTCCTCTGGACCACGGTACATGAACTAAGACACCACCAGCTGTTTCTCTCATGGGTAATATTTTTACCGATTTTGCATCGGGTGAAGTTTTGGTTTTATTTGACCCTGGACTGTCACCCTTTTCTTTATCTCTTTTCTTTGCCCATCAGCCTTCCCATTTTTCCAGTGCACCCCAAATTTGCGCACTTTGCAACAATTCTTTTAAATGTGCCTTCATTCCTGCAGACCTCATGTGCTCAAAATCTTTGGAATCAAAATCTAATCTGTAGCTTCTTTTCAGATGTTTAGTGTTTTCAATATCAATATTGCATTTATCTGCCAGGTTCGCTAATCTCTGATGCACCTTGCCCACTTCTTTAGTAATCTTGGGGCACAGGAATCTCAATTCTGCTTCCGTGTATGACTCCAATCTATTTACTCCCATCGTGCCTTCCACTAATTCAGCAGCTTCTGCTCTCAATCTTACAAGATTTAGGTACTCATCTTGCCTCTCCTTTTCTGGTTTGACCGTAGTCACTGTAGTCTTTTGTGAAGTATAATTTTTTTTTAGCCATTCGTCTAGCTGTTGCACTGTAAAGCCCTGCAGTGAGATGTTCCCTGCATGTATCATTGGTGACTATGAAGTGTTTGTACTCATCGTCTGCGGAGTTAAAACCCCTAGCCCTGCTTGATGCATTGCTTCTATGGGTGCTCCCACTGGGCGAAGGTCTATTAAAGACCTTGGCTTTTCAACTGCTTGTTCTCCCAGGGCCATTATCTGGGGAGTTTTTATAGACCCTCCTCTTATCATATCAGGGGTCATTACTCCCTGATCACATACGCCATTTTTACCTTGAGCATACAATGGCACTGGTGGACCGACAGTAATTGGCAGCGATATGGCGGCAGGTGTCTGACCTGGTCGCAGACTCCGTGGAGCAGTAACTCCATAGGTTTGTTCTAAAGTACTCAGGACAGGCACTAATGGAGGACCAGCTACTGGGTTGTACCCTGGTATTAGTTGTGGTTGCGGCTGGGACAGCAATTTTGGAGTTGACTCAATTTGCACTAACTTTGATTTCGTATATATCGGGTCTGGAGGCACTATCAGATTTGTAGTAGTCTCAAGTACTGGAACATCTGGGTAGATTCTCTGTATCTGCAGTGGAGGTTGCAACTGTATCAGCATGTCTGGTGCAGTGGGTACACTGACACCATTCTGTATCAAAGCCGTATCACTAGTCTGTACCGTATCAGTATCTCCCTTCTCCTGCGTCTGGTTCCCATGGTCCATGCTAGTGCTTGGAGCGTTATCGCTCACCGCATAGGGTGGCGGGCGATCATGTAATAGCCTGTCCATGAATTCCTCATCCTCTGAATCATCTTCCTCTTCCCACGGTCTTTTATTCTCTTTAGATTTGTTTGAATCTTTATCTGTTTTGCAGGAGGCTTTCTTTCCCTGTGTCTCTTCTCCCTGTGCTATCGCTGGGAACAATTTCAATCCGTAAACAATTCCCTGTCTCCACATTTTATTCTTGTTATCCCATCTAGCCTCTGCATAAGATTTTCCTGCCCTTTTCAGTCTTCTTTGAAACCTTTATTGTCTATGTTTAAGAGCCATCAAATCCCAAATCGCTAAAGCCTCATTTTGAGCTGGCCTCAGGGGTGGTTATTGTGTACTTAACATCCACCTTAAGTTCTCCAGGACATTGAATGTTCCATGTTCTGGGAACGCTAAACATCCCTCCTTCACTGTTAGTTTGCGCCATTGTTTCATCCATAAACAAGGCGCAACACCCTTCTCTTCCATGACTGTGTAAGCTGGAGTACCCTGGGGCGGTGTAGGCTCCCCATCAGTTGCTATAATGTATGCGTCTCCTTTCAGAGCACTCTTGAATGCTTTGACAAAATTCATTTTGCAATTTTCTCTTATTTGTATTTAATCATGAAGTGACTTAGTTTCCAGGACACTCTTCACCCACCTTTCTCAACGTATTGCCTCTCACGGACGGCAGCCAATCCGTGCGCGACCCCTCTCGACAACCGACCTCAGCGCGGCACCACTGACGTCACACTCACACACACTGCAGCTGACAAAGTCTTGCGGCTCGTCCGCTCCTCACTGAATCCACACAAACTAATGCGAATTATTGCCAGCACCTTAAATTACAACACAAATCTGCCGGTTTACTACAGGAAAGGTAACACATTTGCTTCAGAACTTTACAGAGATTTCACTTAAAGCCTCGGCCGCTACTCTCTCCTTATCAGCTCCCGCATACGCAAGCAGAATTCGACCCGCAAATTCTACTCTCGACTTGTCAATGGCTCATCCTAGTGCACTTTAGAATTTGCCAAATCTCCATCGAAGGTTTCACACATACGTTTCGACTCGAACTTGACTTGTCAACCACGCACGATTGACCTATTAAACCGCATAGATTACAACATAAACCCAAGTGTTTCCTACACTTTTCAACATACTCCGGAGTCTTAGACCATGGCAGGTCCGTACATAAACAACCAACCACGTGGATAATTTTTTTTGAACACCAAGCGCCAAACTCATATGAAGTACGCCGACTTCCCTGCTCTCATACTGCGGAGTACGCCCTCTCCTACTAGAACAACATTTACCTGGCCTAGACACACACAAATTTCACAATCACATGCAAAAGGCATAAGCTGAGCAAGCGCAGTAACCCTATAACACACACATTATGATGCCGAAAACATTCCCAACTCACTTAGGCAGGCTCCGAGATCCCGGGAAAGTCATAGTGAACTTAGAAACCCATCATACTTCGAATTTGCGTTATCACAGAAAAACGAATTAAACAATGACTCTCCGTCCTAGGGCCCCCAAGGGCCAAAACCGTCACTCTGCTACCAGAACTGTTAACGCGTCCTTTTATGTCAATTTATTACACATTAGGACTCGTTTTAGGCCAATGAATCTTGTGACCCAGTGGAGAGACACCGTCGTGGGACGAGATAATTAATCAATATCTCAAGCAATATATCAATAATGTCATCAATATTTATCACAACAATGCACTTTACTTTGGTAAAAGACATTAATCAAATAGACGACGCAACCATGACCTTTCAGTCATGAATAACCACACCTGCTGATAGAATTTTATGTATTATATTCCCTATTGGTTACAATCTACG
Source organism: Pleurodeles waltl (assembly GCF_031143425.1). Lineage (NCBI taxonomy): Eukaryota > Metazoa > Chordata > Amphibia > Caudata > Salamandridae > Pleurodeles > Pleurodeles waltl. Next base: position 897,863,128 of record NC_090447.1, on the reverse strand, counting down.
AGCAAAAGAGTTAATCTCAATGCCAAGAAGCATAATAACATAGTCACTATATGGCAGCTGTGATAAGATTTCCTTAATGCAAGAATCACAAACATCAGAACATAGCACAGCGTAAACATAGAGCAGAATACAGCAAATGTCATATACGTGTCAGTTCAGCATTGTGTAATGTCAGTCGTTTGTCTATTTGCGTCAGTTGAAATGAAAGCCCTGTCCTAACCACTGATTAGCATTAGCATGTTGGGACACTGTGCCACTAGTATAAGTGAAAATATACAAAGTTGTGGAGTTGTCTGCTACTGTTCTGTCAAGTAGAATTACATCCTGTAATTAGAAATAAGAGCATCTATATGTTTCAAACATTTTATGGTGCCACATATGGGAAAATATATTTCCTGTCCTGCAAGTCCAAATTACTTAGGATCTCAGTCATCCATACAAGTATGCCCCATTACTGTACACACTTGTTCATACATCTCTCAACACCATGCTCTCACTGATACATGGTAACCCTTCCATACTGCCCTTAGTCACTGTATGTGGTGCAAACCATAGGATCAGGCTCTTTCAAGATTAGGAATGAAGCCATTGTAGCTGTGCATGGGGTAATGTGCAAACAGGTTGATTGGACTTAGTGTCCCACTGTGAGTTGGACTAATCAGGGTTGACTCTCACTACAGGAAATGTTCCCTAGCCCTGGCCTAGATGTTGTTTGTGGCCTGGATTGGTAACATGAAGAGATAGGAAGTTTTGAGGGTACTCAACAGATCACTGCCAATTAGTATTTTCTAGCAAATTTTAAATGTTTGAAAAAAGTCCGTACTGACTGTATTAGGAATCAATGTGAGAGTCACACCACTACAGATAAACAACATCACTCAAAACCTCTATTGTTTTTTTTTCCTCATCCATACAGGTCAATGCCTATCAAAAGCGGAACATATGGAAGGCTATTGAGAAGAAGGTGTGGACCCTGGGGGTCTAATAGCAGCACAGCCTGCATTGCAAGAAGAGGTGGGGTGACCTCCAACACTGAACCAGAAAGTCAGTCTAAGTCCAGCTCAGCCAGGCCTCCCAACGAGACAAGTGTATGCATTGCACCCTGACCCCCCGCCCCCCCCCCCCCCAATGGCCCACATCCTTGCTGAGGCCTACCCATTCTTGTAGCTATTCTTGTTGTTTAACGTTTTTAATTTACACCAATGTTATTCCGCATCAACATGACAATTGACACACATCCAACACAGACAAGGATTTAGTGAGGTGTACATTTGTCAGATGGTGTCTGATGCTATGTTTATTGTATGGTTTTCTGCTAAAGGTTTTTACTAACTTCCTCATCACAAGCCAAATGCCATTTTGAGCAGGCATGTGTCCACATGAGAAAAAAGGTACCTGCATTTTTTTCCAAATAATGACAGACATTTGTATTAAACATGCTATATTTGAGGATTGGGTCAGGTGTGACGCTTGTTCACAAATGAGTAGGTAATATGCTCCAAAAGGACAGGTAACGTGTACAATTGAATCATCTCTTATCTGAAATATAATAGAAATATGTTTCAACAGTAAGATTCAAGTCAGATTCTATAAACAGTAGCAGATTGTCATGAGGCCATAGTCCTTCACAAATGTTCATGTAAGACAGTCTGTGTCAACCAACATGAATTCCCATGCCAAACTGCATTGATTGAAACAGATAGGAATGTGTCCACACTGGTGACAGAGTTACATGTATGCCACATTACATTTAAGTGTCCTTAGTTATGTCCAGATAAGAAGTCATTGATGGTGAGAAAAGTGATACTCAAAAAGACATTTGCAGAAGGAAAGTTACATCACATTAATGTTGTAGTATCTCATCTGAATATGTCCATGTCAGGTCCAAAACATGTATAAACATGTACAACATATGTTTTGCTCTGTACTGAATGTATCCAGGCCTATATATTTACTCATGCTGTCAAAGCTATTGTCATGCAGAGAAATAAAACTGGAGAGACAAAAGGCATACATGATATGGGAGCTAGCATGGGAAATGTCTAAACTGTGAGCAAATGGCTCATGAAATTCTTTCCTACATGCACGAGATACTGATGATAAAGAAGGGAAGTCTGAAAACCTTGAAGCTGTTTTAATATGTAGACTGGTCAAATTTTTTTCAAGCAGAGTTTGCGTTCTGTTCTATTTACACAGACACACTCAAACTGTTTTATCTGTGTTTTCAGCATTATCTTGGCAAAAGTTGAAGGTGACAGCATCCACATTGACGGGGAAGAAGCTGGGCACTGTTGTACCGGTATAGACACCACCGACACCGAAGGACCATGTGCCACGGATGGTGAGGGGACTGACATGGAGGCCACCAGTGATTCAACATCTTTAGAGGCCTCCACAGAAGACAAGTCTCTAGTGGTGGTGTACCCTAGTGCAACAATTCCACCCACATTGTTGTCTTCCTCCCATGTTTCCATCGCTGCCATCCCTCTTGCTTCCTGCAATTGGCCATAGCCGCCCTCCTAAAAGGGGTGGTGCCACTTTTTCTGCAGGTAACTGTCTCCCAGACTAAATCAATGAGGAGGCTATTGACCTATTGTATATTATCTCTGTAGACCAGACTGCACTACTGAAAGCCATTCAGGGGTTTAGTGGGCACATGGCACAGATGCTAACTTACCTGGATGGCATTCACAGTGCCATGTCTGGCCTACAGAGGTTATTCCAGGGTCTGGCCTCCTCATTGACAGCATCCCCCCACCCATTCCAACTTACCACCCCAACACCCACACCTTGGCTAACCCAAATCCCTCTTCTCAGCCCTCTCCAAATCATATTCACACATTTGCAGGCACTGGCTCAAACACACACAAGCAGCACATCTACACATAAAACACAAACACTGCAAGAAACACAGACACACACACATAAGCATACAGATAACACACCATCACAGACATACCCAGAGACACCACGACACAAACATCCATACCCACCACACCTGCAGACACAACACCCACCAAGACACAAACATCCATACCTTCCATCACTACACCTGCAGACACGGCACCCACCATGACACAAACATAGACACCCACCACCACACACATAAGCACCAGCATATCCAAAGGCACCACAGCTACACACAGCACCTCCACACCACACCCATCCACATGCACACATATATTACATGTTGCACACATGGTACACAAACACCCACAATAACCCATAAAGCAGACACCCAGTAAGAGACACAAACCAACATGTACACCACATGCACCAGAACCACAGGCACTGGTACGATCAACAGACAAATGCATATCAGACACTGCCACTCTATCTACCTCCCAAACTGAACTCCCTACCAACCAATCCATCTATTTTCCCATGGAAGACCTTCTTTTTGCCATGGCCCAAACCCCTTCCATAACCCAAGCCCACCCCTTCCACATTCCAAACCACACCTCCTAAATGTAAATCTACCCCTCCCAAATGTCCTTCCAGCCCTTCCACACCCCAACTCACTCCTTTCACCCCCCACCCACCTTCGTAACCCTAACTCACCCCTCCCAACCCCAATCCCACCCCTCCCAAACCGAAGGACCCCAACGAAGTAAGATCATTTAGGTGCCTGCTATCTGCTAAATAGATGCAGCTTCCTGGGTAGGTTGTTTCTGACAGTTAAATTAGGAGACAAGTTCAGGGCCTGAAGCACACGTGTGTAATTGTGGGCAATCTGGACATTGGTTGTTAATAAGAAAAATGTAATATACTGAGAGAAGTATTTCATGTAATATTAAAATGTATTTAATTCTGAATGCCTTTGTCCTGGGCTTATTTTTTTATTGTTACTAATTGTTTGCTTATGATGTTTTTTCTGCTAATGTGTGTGCCATTTGCTTGCTCTCATTTTTGACAGTGACATGCACAGGTTTTCTTTTTTAGATATTTTTTAATTCATTCATTAGTGTTGTACATTTCTGCTGGACATGTTAATTTTGATACAGGCATTCATCATGTTACTGGACACTTACACCAAAATTATATGCTTTTCTGTTTTTATGACTGGCGAATGCATGTGTACTTGATTTAACATGATAGGCCCAATTCATAAAGGTAAACTTAGGCATTTGGCCTAAACTTAGACCAAACATCTAAGTTTATGATTTTTGGAAATTCACACAGGTCATTAACAAGTAGTTTTTTTACGTCCGCTCTCAAGGTGGATCTATGCCAATGTCTAAGTTTACCTTTGAAAATAGGGCAAAATGTGTCTATAGTATGCACTTATTCATTACACAGGCAAACTGACACTTTAAAGTTGAATGACATCTAATGTTTGTCATAAATTGCACTCACCACAAGGACACATGACCTTCAAATATCTCTAACTTGTTTGCACTTTAGAGGCAACATTGGTTGTACAGTCTGTGTGCACCCACTTGTAGCATTTTGTAGTGTAATTGATACTTCATCATGGATTTATGGATTTCCTTTTGGGTATACTGTTTATGTATATGATAGTTCAGAGAAAAATATTGCATACACCTGTATGGATACACCTCGAGTTGGGATTGATGTGACTTTTTGTGTAGGTGTCCATTGCCATGAAGGTAGCTAGTACCAAATTTGTATGTGTTTCTGATATATTGAGGTGTGCTTTGAAACATTTTTTCTAACTATGACATTACAGATGTTTGCTTTGCACATCATTGTACTATTGTTTACAAGCATTTGCTTAAAAAGCAAATGTCCTGTGCTGCTTTATACTGACAATTCCGAGGACGACAGGTATTACAGTGACTTACCTTCTGTTTTGACAATAAAAAAGTAGATTTTTATCTGCATCCGGGAGAAGCAGCAATGGCAGGACTTATATGACTGGTTTCAAGGCAGCAGGAAATGAGAAGATTCAGCAAAAGGTGAGTTTTATCTTTTTATCCCTCCCAATCCGCCAACTCAGGTGTAGAGATTTAGGGGGTTATTCTAACTTTGGAGGAGTGTTAATCCGTCCCAAAAGTGACGGTAAAGTGATGGATATACCACCAGCCGTATTACGAGTTCCATAGGATATAATGGACTCGTAATACGGCTGGTGGTAAATCCGTCACTTTTCCGTCACTTTTGGGACGGATTAACACCTCCTCCAAAGTTAGAATAACCCCCTTAGTCACCAGATTTGCACTGGTGGGAAGGCACATCGGGATTGGTTCGCTCAAAAAACTAGCTGAAGTGCTGCCACCAGCTACTTTTGCCTACAGCACCATCAGTGCTGGTGGTCATTCATGGCAGTGGCAGCAGTTCATCAGTGGTCTTTCATCTATGGACCCACCAACATCTAAATAGAGTGGGCGTAACATCTAGTAGGCGAATGGGAAATCAAAAAGAAAATCATCAGTGGAACCATTACCACCAAGATCTAATTCAAGCCCTAAGTCAGAAGACAAAGGGGGTCATTCTGACCTCGGCGGTAAAAGGTGCTTACCGCCGGTTAGAAGACCGCCATAACACCGCCATGGGCGCGGTAAACCGCCACGGTCATTCTGACCCGCAACTTGCAGACCGCCAAAAACCCAACATCCACAAAAGTCCGCCATACCAAAGGTCAGCGAAAAAATGGCGATGACCAAACATCCACCGCCACGCCAACAGAAATCCGCCCACACTATCACGACACACAAATCCACGCGGCGGACTTTCAAACGCGGTATTCCATTGGCGGTACACACCGCCGCGGTCAAAATACACACACACATAGAAAACTCAGCCACATTGGTCATTTTGAAACACACACACCTGATACACATACTAACACCACTCCCACACACCCAACACAAGATAAAACACACACCCACATCACCCACAAACCCCTACGACCCGAAATTATTGACGAAGGCTAGAGAGAGAGCACAGAATAGACAATCCCACAACACAGAGGCACACAACACCATCACCCACACATAATCCACGCACCAAACACCACACACCACCACACGCACCACACTCATCACCACAAACGCCACCCCACACCTCATCCACACCACCCCATGGCACCGCAAAGACACCCCAGGTTCACTGACGCAGAAATCAAGGTCATGGTGGAGGAAATAGTCCATGTAGAGCCCCAGCTCTTCGGGGCACAGGTGCAGCATACCACAATTGCCAGGAAGATGGAGCTATGGCAAAGGATAGTGGACAGGGTCAACGCGGTGGAACAGCATCCACGCAATCGGGATGACATAAGGAAGCGCTGGAACGACCTACGGGGGAAGGTGCGTTCCATGGTATCAAGGCACAACATTGCGGTGCAGAAGACTGGCGGCGGACCCCCAGCTACTCCCCCCGAATTCACAGCATGGGAGGAGGAAGTCTTGCACATCCTGCATCCTGAGGGCCTCGCAGGAGTAGGCTGAGGAATGGACTCTGGTAAGTCAAATCTTCACTACTTCATTCCCCCCACCCCACCTGCATGCCAAATCATACCCCCACCCTCACCCCCACCACCATCACACCAACTCCTTGCAAATGGCTCACCATCACAACCCACCCATCCCAACACCAAGCCATGCATGCGACCACAAAGCATGGACACCCATCACCAAAGCTTGCCCACTGCACACACACATCACCCCCACAAGCCACCCTGACAAAAGCCCCCACAAGGGAATGCCTACATTTGGGTACACGGACACCCACCCATCACACGAAATGCCACACTCAGAAGCAATAACCATACCTTAATACCCCTGCAGGACCCGAACGCCACCACACCGCCACGGAGGGTACAGAGATGTCCATCCCACCCCCAGAAGAGGCCCCCAGCGATGACAGCAGCTCTGTCTCCCTGGACCCAGATGACCAGCCCGGCCCATCGGGGACCTCTGGACAGTCGGTTCCCCACAGACAGCCACAGGCTACACCAGACCCAACCCCCTCTGGGAACACCAGCACAGCTCCCACCCAGCGGGCCCATGCCTCTGTCTCCAGGACAAGTCAATCAGCGGTGTGTCCACCACTACAGGGCACCCAGGTTGACCCACCACCCCAACAATAACAGGGACCTGGGGGCAGTGGTAGTGGGCACACCGTCCAGGGGACAGAGGCCCACGAACACAGGGGAACTGGGAGGGCTGCTGTGCGACATGGGGGGGACAGGCCCAGGGAACCGACTCTCCAAGAGGCCCTCTCCTCCATCATGGGAGCTTACCACCACTCCCAGGAGACGATGGCGACGGTACTGGCCAGGTTCCAGGAGATCCAGGCACTGCAGGAGGAACGGTACATGGAGTTCAGAGAGGAACTGAGGAACATCGGTTCCGCAATGGGGAACATCGTTGTGGCCCTTAACCAGATAGTCACCACATTGCGGGACCATGTGGCACCCCAAAGGGCCCCTGTCACCAGCCCAAGCCAGGAACAGCCTACCACCTCCGCCGGCGCTAGTGGACAGGAGGCCACCACACAACAACAGGCCATCAGAACCCCACCTCCTGCAGAAGAAGAACCACCCCGCAAGCAGAACCTGAGATCTCACAAGAAGACAGAGTAGGATTGCAAGACCCCCGCCAGCATAAGATACCCCCTGATGTCATCCCACTGTCCCACATTGTCACCCTGTCCAACCTTTAACTGCCCCTGCTCCATCCTTCCACAGGCATATGGACAATGCACCTGTGCGTCTGAGAACTGGACTCTGGCAGGGACATTACTCCACCCCCACCCATCACCGTTTTACAATCATGTACCTATATGTAGCACTTAAAATAAATCACTTATTGCACTTAAAATAACAGGAGTCTGCTTGTATTCTTAACAAATGTATTACACATAACGGTGCAATAATGTCCAGTTACTTTGTGATGACAACATACCAATTTCAATAAGCTTTAGTCCATGGGCAAACAAAGCAGAAGTCACGCAGTGGGTCATACAGCTCTGAAAAGGGAAGGGAAAGTCACAAATCAGTTAACAGGAACTGGGGGGAAACACAGACAGTAGAGACGCATGAGGCCTTAAGTAAATGTCATATGGCGTGGGTGATTCTTACCTGTGTGCTACTGAAAATATTGTTGTATGACTGTATCCCTGTTGTCCGTGTCGTCCCCGTCGTCTTCCTCCTCTTCACTCTCCACAGGCTCCACAGCTGCTACAACACCACCATCTGGACCATCCTCCTGCAGAAAAGGCACCTGGCGTCGCAAAGCAAGATTGTGAAGCATACAGCAGGCCACGATGATATGGCACACCTTCTTTGGTGAGTACATTAGGGATCCCCCTGTCATATGCAGGCACCTAAACCTGGCCTTCAGGACCCCGAAGGTCCTTTCTATGATCCTCCTAGTTCGCCCATGGGCCTCATTGTACCATTCCCTGCCCTGGTCCGGGGATTACTCACTGGGGTCAGTAGCCACGACAGGTTGGGGTAACCAGAGTCACCAATTAGCCACACACGGTGTCTCTGTAGCTGTTCCATCACATAAGGGATGCTGCTATTTCGCATGACATACGCGTCATGCACTGACCCAGGGAACTTTGCATTTACATGGGAGATGTACTGGTCAGCCAAACAGACCACCTGGACATTCATCGAATGATAACTTTTACTGTTTCTGTACACCTGCTCACTTTTTTGGGGGGGAACCAAAGCCACATGGGTCCCATCAATGGCACCAATGATGTTGGGGATATGTCCAAGGGCATAGAAATCACCCTTCACTGTAGCCAAATCGCCCACCTCAGGGAAAATAATGTAGCTCCGCATGTATTTCATCAGGGGAGACAACACTCTGGACAAAACCTTTGAAAACATAGGCTGAGACATCCCAGATGACATGGCCACTGTTGTCTGAAAAGACCCACTTGCCAAAAAATGGAGTACTGACAGAACCTGCACCAGAGGGGGAATCCCTGTGGGTTGGCGGATGGGGGACATCAGGTCTGGCTCCAGCTGGGCACATAGTTCATGTATAGTTGCTCTGTCAAGCCTGTATGTAAGTATGATATGTCGTTCTTCCATTGTCGATAGGTCCACCAGCGGTCGGTACACGGGAGGATTCATCCTTCTCCTCGCAAGTCCCAGCGGACGGTGCCTAGGAAGGACAACATGGAGCACAGAGTCAAGCAACCCACAGGTTCGTTCACACAGCTTGCACAGTACACGAATCGCTATGCATTGAAAGGCTTGTATGAGTGGCAATGCAAGGCCTAGGCCTGTGTGACGCAGTAGAAATTATGCCATGTGGGCCCTTGAAATGGCGGCTGCCTGACCTGTTAAGTGTGACAGTGGGATGTGAGGTCAATGCGCTGGCGTGGCACACCGTGGCGGTCGAAGACCGCGGTGATAAGCCGCATTGGTTAACATTGAACCCTATGGGTTTCAGTAGCCAATGATGCTGTGCGCCGGCGGTCGCGGTACGCACCGCCGCGGGCGTGACCGCCATTTTCTATCTGATTAATCACTCGAGACCTGATCATCCACAGGAGAGGACCTATACTGCAAGTGCTGCTGTGACCTCGGTCTGGGAGATACAATGGCTGCTGCGACTGGGGAAAGGGCCCCTGCCTTCACTTCTGAAGAATTGGAGAAACTTGTTGATGGGGTCCTCCCCCAGTATGCGCTACTCTACGGTCCTCCAGACCAACAGGTTAGTACACAGGGTGCACGTTGAATGGGCTATGCCTGTGTTGAGTGGGGTGTATGTAAGATGGTGGGGAGGGGAGCGAATGAGGAGTGCAACGCACGAAAGATGAGAGCATGTGCCACATGGCAAGGCTGGGGAGGAGGGGGCCACTCACATTGACCAGGCAGAAAAGTAATGAGATTTCCTTTACCACCCTGTACATGTCACATAGGTCAGCGCCCATCAGAAGATCGACATTTGGCGTGCCATCGCCAAGGACGTCCGGGCCCTGGGGGTCCACAACAGACGGGGCACCCACTGCCGAAAGAGGTGGGAGGACATCCGCCACGGGACCAGAAAGACCACCGAGTCTCTGCTGGGGATGGCCTCCCAACGTAGGAGGGGTGCCAGCCGCCAATTGACCCCCCTGATGTCCTGGATCCTGGCGGTGGCCTACCCCGATTTGGATGGGCGCGTAGGACATCACAGCAGACACAAGGGGGTGAGTATCAGCACATTCTGCTATCTTTGCGCGCAGTGAAGGTGTCTGGGTGGGGGAGGAGGGCTGTGGCTATCTCTAGGCCAGGGCGCATTCTGTAGGCTAGGCCCCTCCGTTAGGCATGGCCCTGTGCCCCCGCCCCCCACCTCTGTAGGGTGCCAAGTACAGCTATCCATGGTCCGGCCTCACCCATGTGTGCATTTGTCGTCCATAGACCTGTAGGCCTAGTCACAATAACTGAGTAGTGTACCCCGATTGCGCGGCCTAGTGCAGGGGGCTTCTGTGTCTGTCCTCTCCGACAACGGTGTTGACAATGCATGCACTCAACCTGTCTTCATTTCTCCCCCCCCCTTTTCTTTGTCTTCCTGTTCATGTGTGCAATAGCATCATCAGGCGGAGGAGAAGTGGCATCGGCGCACGAGGGAGCTGCATCTCACATGGCCCCGGAGGGCCATGCAACAGACTCCGAGTACACCAGTGAGACGGAGGGCGAGTGGAGCTCCACAACGGGGACCCGTGGAGACGTCAGCGACACCGACACGTCCTCGGAAGGGAGCTCCCTTGCGGTGGCGGCAACATCCGTGCCCACCGCAACAACAGGTACAGCCGCCACCCAGCGCACCAGCGCCGCCCTCCCAGCAGCCCCTCAGCCTTCGCTCCGTGCCCGCTCGCCCAGGAAGGCGGGCATCTCCTTCGCCCAGGCACCTCAGGCCCTGCCCCAGTTACCCCTGCCGCCCTCAGTGAGTCATTGACCTCCTCAGGACCATCATTGTTGGGCAGTCTACCCTTTTGAATGCCATCCAGGGTGTAGAAAGGGAAGTGCATCGGAGCAATGCATACCTGGAGGGCATTCATTCGGGTCAGGCTGCCCATCAGCGATCGTTCAACGCTCTGGCCTCAGCACTGACGGCAGCCATTGTCCCTGTCTCCAGCCTCCCTCTTCTGACTCCCTCCACCCAGTCCCAGTCTCCTGTTCCTCTGCCTATCCCATCCACACCATCAGACCAGCCTGCACACACCTCTACACCCAAGGGCAGCTCATCCAGACATAAGCACCACAGATCCCACAAGCATTCACCCAAGCAACATCCAGATGCAGACATGCCAACAGTCACTACCACCTCTGTGTCCCCCACCTCCTCATCTCCCTCCTCCCTCCCTGTGACGTCTCCACTCACACCTGCATGCACACCACCATCAGCCAGTACTTCCATCACCAGCACACCCTCCATTACAGTCCGCACACGTGCAGTCACCACCCCCACTGCCATTTACACGTCCCCTGTGTCCTCTCCCAGTGTGTCTGTCACCCCCTCTTCCAAACCACACAAACGCAGGCAGCCACCCACCCAAAAGCCATCCACCTCACAACAGCCTCCGTCACAAGCACCTGCACCCAAAGACAGCACACTTGACTCTCCTACAACCACATCCTCTTCCTCCACTTCCATACCCACTACACCTACCCGTCCCTGTCCTTCCAAAGTGCTTTTCCTTTCCAGCCTTGACCTTGCTCCAACTACTGACCCACCCCCTCCATCTGGTCAGAGTAAAAAAAGCACCTCAGCCACCACCAGCCCTGCATCTACTATGACCATAGTGCAGGGCTATTGGAGTCCACCAGCTCCTAGGGCAGGAACATCGGCCAGCAGCAAGGGGACAGCCAGCCCACCCCCTGGGAAGAGGACAAAAAAAAATAAGGGCCGGCGCGACAAGCCTGAGACGGCTGCCACCAAGGACAGTAGCCTTGCCCCGTCACCTGCCACATCATCAAAGGGAGGCAAGGGCAACAGAGCTTCAGCGAAGGAGGGCAAGGGCAGCAGGGCGGAGAAGTCAGGCAGCAGGCAGCAGGCGAGCTGCCCAGGAGGGCCCCACCAGCCCCATTCCGGTTGTGACGGACGACACCCACGGGCCCAGGACTCCATCACAGGAGGGCCCCGCGACCGCAAGGTCGGATGGCGACTGAGCGAGAAGTCTTGGCCAGGTCTGGCTCCCTAGAAACACAGGACAAGCACCGCTGAACAGGGCCCCGCTGTGAGAAGCACTGCTGAACAGGGCCCCGCCGTGACAAGAACCACTGAACAGGGCCCCGCCGTGAGAAGAACCGCTGAACAGGGCCCCGCCGTGACAAGAACCGCTGAACAGGGCCCCGCCGTGAGAAGAACCGCTGAACAGGGGCCCGCTGTGACAAGAACCGCTGAACAGGGCCCCGCCGTGAGAAGAACCGCTGAACAGTGCCCCGCCGTGACAAGAACTGCTGAACAGGGCCCCGCCGTGAGAAGAACCGCTGAACAGGGCCCCGCCGTGACAAGAACCGCTGAACAGGGCCCCGCCGTGAGAAGAACCACTGAACAGGGCCCCGCCGTGACAAGAACCGCTGAACAGGGCCCCGCCGTGAGAAGAACCGCTGAACAGGGGCCTGCCGTGACAAGAACCGCTGAACAGGGCCCCGCCGTGAGAAGAACCGCTGAACAGGGCCCCGCCGTGACAAGAACCGCTGAAAAGGGCCCCGCCGTGAGAAGAACCGCTGAACAGGGGCCCGCCGTGACAAGAACCGCTGAACAGGGCCCCGCCGTGTCAAGCACCGCTCCGCTGTGCCCTTCCTGTCAAGCACTGCTCCGCTGGGCCCTTCCTGTCAAGCACCGCTCAGCTGGGCAACGCCGTCTCAAGCACCGCTCCGCTGGCCACCGCCGTCTCAAGCACCGCTCCGCTGGGCCCTTCCTGTCAAGCACCGCTCCGCTGGGCCCTTCATCTCAAGCACCGCTCCGCTGGGCCCTTCATCTCAAGCACCGCTCCGCTGGCCACCGCCGTCTCAAGCACCGCTCTGCTGGGCCCTTCCTGTCAAGCACCGCTCCGCTGGGCCCTTCATCTCAAGCACCGCTCCGCTGGCCACCGCCGTCTCAAGCACCGCTCCGCTGGGCCCTTCCTGTCAAGCACCGCTCCGCTGGGCCCTTCATCTCAAGCACCGCTCCGCTGGGCCCTTCATCTCAAGCACCGCTCCGCTGGGCAACGCCGTCTCAAGCACCGCTGGCCCATTGACAGTGCCGGTTCTGTGTCGAGCAGGGCTTCACGAAGCACTCTGGGCACCATGCCTCCTTCATTAACAGTGGAGTCGGTAATCCATCTGATGGACTGTGGTTTGGCACTTCCCAGGATGGTACAGTGGGCAAGCCACCCACTGTAGAGACTTGAGAGACTGTGGCTTTGCACTCCCCAGGATGGCACAGTGGGCAACCCACCCACTGTAGAGACTTGTGAGACTGTGGCTTTGCACTCCCCAGGATGGCACAGTGGGCCAGCCACCCACTGTAGAGACTTGAGAGACTGTGGCTTTGCACTCCCCAGGATGGCACAGTGGGCAACCCACCCACTGTAGAGACTTGTGAGACTGTGGCTTTGCACTCCCCAGGATGGCACAGTGGGCAAGCCACCCACTGTAGAGACTTGAGAGACTGTGGCTTTGCACTCCCCAGGATGGCACAGTGGGCAAGCCACCCACTGTAGAGACTTGTGAGACTGTGGCTTTGCACTCCCCAGGATGGCACAGTGGGCAAGCCACCCACTGTAGAGACTTGAGAGACTGTGGCTTTGCACTCCCCAGGATGGCACCGTGGGCAAGCCACCCACTGTAGAGACTTGTGAGACTGTGGCTTTGCACTCCCCAGGATGGCACAGTGGGCATTGAGGCCCCTCGTGGATCTGGCGTCGTGGACTCATGTGGCTGAGGTGCCCCCCCTTACCTTCCCCCTGTAGTTTTATCATCTGATGCCCCAGCAGTGTTCTCTCCAATGGTATCTGGTCTCCTGTGTGGGCTTTGCCCATGTGTTTGTGCACATTGGCCCACGGACTATAGAACTTTGACAGAATGGGCAGGACTTATTGCCTATGTATATATTTTTAACTATGTTCATTCCTTATTTTGTATCTTTCATATTGCTTATTTCCCATAACTTCAATGGAGCTATATTATACATATATTTTAAAGATCATTTTATTTGTGTCTTTGATTTATCCCGGGGAGTTTGGGGGGTGTCACTCTGACTTGTTGCTCTGCATTGGTGTGTAGGTATTTGGGGTGGGTGTATGGCGTATGTGTGTGCCCGTAAGCTTTTCTCCTCCCCCTCCCCTGTGTCGTAGGTGCAGTACTCACCGTTGTCGTCTGCGCCGGCGTTCGTACTCCTGGTAGATGAGCAGGTAGACAATAGCTGGTAGGATGTTTAAATCGGGTTCCATGCTGTGCTCCGTCCTCGTGGAGTGTGTAGAGGTGAGCGTTTTCCCGTTCGTAGTCTGTTTCCGTCGTGTTTTTATCGGTGGGGCTCCCGCCCCGGAAAAGGTGGCGGATTGGTGAGTTGTGATAGGGTGGGCGGTACATTGTCTGCCGCCTGCCTGTTGGCGGTGACCGCGGCGCTGTTTGTCTGTCCCGCCGTGGCGGTCGGAGTGTTAAAGTGGCGGCCTGTGTTGGCGGTTCCCGCCAGGGTCAGAATGCCATTTTTTTGACCGCCTGCCTGTTGGCGGGTTGGCCGCCGCTTTTTCACGGACCGCCAGGGTCAGAATGACCCCCAAAATCTTAAACCGGGCCAACCCTGTTGGTGTGCCTCACCTGCGCTCATCATGGGCAGCATGAAATAGCAGCTATGTCCAGATCTACTGCGACCTGAGACTATTATTGTTGCTTAACGCTTTGTGCTCTGTTTTTGCTTAAAACATCAAATCTCCTATTCCACTTATTGGATTTTTATCAATATTGTGCATTTTGGTTATTACAACTGAATCTATTTTTCTACTCTGATTTGGGGTCTTTATTGCTTGGCGTTTTGACTTTATTACTGTGTTGGGACTGCAGACATACTTTACACATTGCCCTGAGTTAAACATGCCTGCTCTGTGCCACAGTTACCAGGTTAATTTAATGACTTTGAGGGTTCGCATGAGATGGGATGTCAATATATCTTGGGGTGGGCTGTCACCCACCCCAAATTATATTCCAGTTTTCTACATTTATTAAAATATGGTATCATAAAATAACGTATATATATATACATATTGTTTTTTGAAAAGTGAAATAAGCTGATATAGATTTTAGAAAGCCAAAATAAATAATTTTCTTTTAACATTATTTTCTATGGGATTCATTTTTAAGTCTCTGTCTCCATTATTATTTATGAGAAGATTTTGCAGCACTAGTTGTTTGCCATCTGTGGCACTGGACATACTTCATGTTTAAGCTGGAATAACTTTAATGTTGCTTTGGGTCCTTTCTGGCTCTGGTAACTCTAACAGTGTATTTTTTTAATAGTAATGGTTTGCTTTTTTTTCAGTTGGTGTCTTTTCCTATGTAAACCCATCCATAGGCCCCACCCACAGCAAGTCCCTACCATTCAGAAGAAAGTATTTCCCATTTCCCAGCAATTCCCCCGGTTCCTCTCACATTTACTACTGAGTTATACATTTGCATATGTATAGAGCTCCCCATAGCAAAGATAGGAGAGTTGGATGTGAAGATTTCCACTCATAGGTTTGTGAGCTACATTTTGTATATGTAAGTAGTACTATTCTAGTAGTACTTTCCAAACTACAAAATGCAGTTTGTGAATCAGACCCCTTTTATTTTTGCATGGCATTGTTCGATCTCCATTTCATGTCTATGCAATTGGCACCATACCATAAGTCTTTTGAGACTGGATGATTGTTGGAATTAAAGGATGGATATCTGTGAAGCTCTCTCACAATTGTTCTTCGTGCTGTATGATAGGTTGTAATTCCCTGGCAATCTTGCAAAGAGTTTCTATCTGTGGGTTGTACATGATGGCAAGTGGAACTCTATCTTTGGCCTCACTTGTTATGTATTAAGCGGTTAAACCGAGGGATCCTTTTAGCAATCTAGATTTGGTAATCCATAATTCTGTGACTGTAGTCATGGTTTATAATGTCAGATCTCAAACCCTTTATGTTTTCATCTCACTTTAATGTATCAAAGTATATTCACTGTTATCAATGAGTCTGGCTCTATTGCATCATAGCATGCTATGAGTGAAAGCTGTTGTTCATCAGAAAGCGAACTCTGTGTGTTGGTTTGTAGAATATAGTGGTATATGGCTGGTTGTATTATATTGTATTTGTAGTGTCCATGAAATGTACTCTTTCTGAAGAGTAGACAAGTTTAATAATCATATTTTGGTGGAATAGTTTACATTTGCTGTGAGAACCTGTTCCCAAAAAGTCCAAATCAGGAGAATATCATCCATGTAGCACAGATGTCTTTATAGTCTGTAATCCCAGGTGGCAGGAGGATTGTTCTCCAGTTCTGTCATGAACAGTTTCAAAACTGAGAAACCATCTATGCCCCGAGAGCCATTTCATCCAGTTGAAGATAAATATCATTTGAAAAATTAAATAGCAATGTGTCAAGTTATTAAGCCCATGCGTTTGACTGCAGTATCAGCAACAGTGGTTTGAGCTCCAATGTAATTTTTGTAAACCTTTGACCCATGTTTGTATTGACTATTGGTTTGCAGTGACTTCACATTCATGGTGGCCAGAGGTATTCCAGTTAGAGGAGAGAAAATACCCTTCTGGTTGATTAGTAGATCATTGCCATCCTGAATGTAGCTGGGCTTCATTCTTACAAGTGGCTTCAGGATGTTTTATACCCAGCCAGAGATTTTCTCAGTTAGAGTACCTGATTCACAGATCATTGTTTTTACAGGGTAGTTGGCTTCATGTATCTTGTGGAGCATATAGTCCTACAAGTACTTGGTATCTGATATCAGACTCACAATGTGTACTCTTGTGTCAAACTAAAGTGATCAAACCTGTAAGTTGGCTACATGCTTTCTAGATATATAAAGTAGTATTCGTTATGACAACGGTTCCTGCCTTGTCAGCTACTTACTGTCTGCTGATTTTGTGATGATGCTGTTGGTATTCAGTGCCTTCATGCCTCTTCCATTCCTTGCTTTTAGGTTTAGCCTTGTTTGCAAAATTTTTCCAGAAGCTATGAACCTGTAACTGAAACTTCCAACGTGTCAGTCAAGATTCTGACAGCACCCTGTTTTGCTATGCTGATGTCATGTTGAAATTGTATTTCTCTTTTTAATTATAGACAGGGTACTGTTTTTCCGTCGTTCTGGCATCTTGTGGAAAATCTCCTTAAAGGGAGATGTCTGAAAAAGGCTTCCAAAACATTACACATTTCCATTTTATCTATTGATTTAAATTGACAAAGTGTGAGCCTCTTGGACAGTATTAATATTGCCATATATAAAAACATAGAATCTAAAATGTTGATAATGCATTCTTATTGGTAGGTAACTCTGTTCCCCAACTGTATTTTTGTAGAGGTTTTTGATGGCTGCAGCCTGTCTGTATAGGCGGAGGGGACACAATCCGCACCTTTGTCCCTGATAAGAAGAGTGTTTGTCAGGCTGAACAAAGGTCAGCCTGACAGACACTCTTCTTGTTCAGGTCAGGCTAAATGCACAGGCGTCTGACTACTTGAGTTGAACTTTGTCAGAGCTGAGAATTTCACAGCCCAGTGAGCATGACTTCCTCAACCTGGCAAAAGTGCCTTGAGGCCCTTACCCTCATGCTAACAGTAGGAGTCACCAATAGTCACTGATAGAACTGGGAGCTTCATTTATAAGCCCTGAAGGGCCCGGGACCCAAGGTCAATCAGTGACACTCCATCATAGAGTTCTTGGAATAGCAGTCTCACTGATTCCATCCAACTCCAAGATGAGTAAGGGACTGCTGCCTTCCCTCATTGGCTGACATAAGATCAGCCAATGAGGGAAGGCAGCAGTCTCAAACCTCCTGGGACATCTGAGGCTTCCCTCCCAGAGAAATGCAGAGACAGTAAGTTTTATGTTTTTTGATATTTGGTGTGTGTGTACGTGTATGTAAGAATGAATGTTTGTATGTATGTGTATTTGTGAGTGAGTGTTGGGAATGCGTGTGTGCATATGTGTGAATGCCTCGGTGTGATTGAGTGTGTATGTGTGTTGCCCCTGCCCCCCTCCCTGGTAAAATTACCAGCCATCACCGCTTGATGAACTGTTTTTGTCTTTCTCTGCCGAGATGAAGATTGTTTCTCTCTGCCATAGAACAGAGACTTTGAAATTCTATTTGTAAATGATTGTCCTTTGTGTGCATTCTGTCCATGTGTAGGAATGTGCTGATTTCTGATTTTTTTCTTGTTTCATTCACCTGGTCAAGTTGATCCTTAAACTTTCAGAGATCATAAATGTAGAACTGTTGCACACATGTATTGTACGTCAGGTTTTTGATTATGAGTTTCCATGCTATTAAGTGTTCTTGTGCTTGCTATTATGGCATTGTAAAGTCATGCACTTTTTCAGTAGAATGTGGCTATATTTAGATATTGTACAATCTGGTATCAGCCATGTTTGGAAGTCAGGTTCAATGTACTGTGTTAGTCATAGTGAATAGTATAATTGAATGGTTGTTCAGTTTCAGTCCATAACTGTAACTGAACTCTATATAGGTTTGAAAAATTGCACTGTGCAGTTAAGGTAGGTCTGCATTCCCATAGGAAATGCATTTGTGGTTTGCTAATTACCTTGGTGCCATTTGACTAATCTTCACAAAACCTCCCTAAAGAAGCGCTCCTTTTATCTATGTTTGTTATGGCAATTTTTGTGGTGATCCATTTATTGGGGGCTGAGAAAAAACTTTTAGGACACTCTCAAACTATCATTAATGCCCGGTTTCCAAGTAGAAGTTTCTGTTACTTTTGATCATATGTGGAGCAAGTTACGGGAGCACCACTATTTCCGTACATATGTTAATTTTGATGTGATGGAGCTTTCTGTTCACAATGATATTTACAAAAGCGATAGATATTTCAGAACACCTTGATTGCCACTTCTAAGATGTCAGCTGCAAATATTTTTAGCAGTCTTTTCCCAATACACAGGCCCTCATTATGACATTGGCGGTAAATCCTCCTTACCGCCGCAGTGATGGCCGCCAACATACTGACGTGGGGACGAACATCCGTTTGCCATATCATGACACACACACTGACAGAATACTGCCACAAACACATATCCACCAGACCAAAGGTTAGTGTTAAACTGTCTGTACGAACACCCATACCATTGTACCAACAAAACAATGCCCTCCACATTATAACCCATGAATCACCACAGCAGACATTCATCGGCAGTACACCATTGGCGGTATACACCGGCGCGGTCAGAACGGGCACCCAAATACAAAATAACACAACATTGGCCAATATTTAAAACACACACCTGACACTGATACACATACCACACCCACCCACCCACAGCACTATAAAACACACACCTATGTTACCCACAACCCTTTCCTAAAACGAAAAATATCCAAGAGATAGCCACACAAATCATAGACACAACTACACACACACCACAAACACCAATTCATCCATCACGCACCCCACACCCCACCACATCACTCAACATCTTCTGCACAACACACACCACACAACAGCCATATCCCCACTAAGGCACCCCCATTTCACTGATGAGGAGTTGTGGGTCATGGTGGAGGAAATTGTCAGGATAGAGCCACAGCTGTTTGGAGCACAGGTACAGAAAATCTTCATTGCAAGGAAGATGGTGCTATGACGGAGAATCGTGGACCAGGTGAATGCCATGGGACAGCATCCACGAACAAGGGACAACATCAGGAAGAGGTGGAACGACCTACCGGGGAAGGTACGTTTCATAGCAGCAAGGCACCAGCTAACTATCCAGATGACTGGCGGTGGACCCCCACCTCCTCTCCCACAGCTGACAGCATGGGAGGAGCAAGTCTTGGCAATACTGCATCCTGAAGGACTCACTGAAGTTGCCTGAGGACTGGACACTGGTGAGTCAATATTTACTACTTATAACTGCCCATACCTGCATGTCATCCCCACCCCTCACCCTGACACACATCACTCCACTCCATCCCACACAGTGCACCACCACAATTAACTAACCTGAATGCTAAGCCCTGCATGCCATACCCATTGTATGCAAATCCCTACCAGCCCTGCATGTACACCCACCACCAATACGTGGCCAGCATGGAGAACTAACAATTCCACAATACATCACGATACACAAACAATGGTAGCTGGGCAACAACAACAATATAGGGGAAGCCAGGGATGCAGAATATGTCACAGACATGTAGCATAATACACCACTTACATCCCTACAGGTGCCCCACCCAATCATAGCGGTGAGAAGGTGCCACGGCTACCCAGTCACCCACCAGAAGATGCCCCCAGTGATGACAGCAACTCTGGACTTCTGGATGAACTCCCTGGCCCATCAGGGACCACTGGTCAGTCAGATACCCCAACCATCACCCAGTCCACCACAGTGCCTCCCCATCAGTATCCAACACCACAACAGCCACCCAATGTCCCCACACCTCTCTCCTGAGGACACGTCAATCAGCAGTGTGCCCACCTGTACAGGAACCCTAGTCCCCACCTCATAGGAAAGACAATCAAGGTCCTGGGCTTAGTGGCAGTGGGTACCCCGTTCAGGAATCACAGGCACAGGGGGCCAGGGACACACAGAGGAGAGCTGTGCACTGAGGAGAACAGTCCCAGGGAACCGACTGTCCAGAAGGGACTAACTAATGTCCTCGGGGCTTACTAACAATCCCAGTACAAGATGTGTCAGGTGATAGACATCGTGCAGGAGAACCAGTGGCTGCAGGAGGGACAAAACCAGGAGATCAGGAAAGAATTGCAGGCCCTCAACACCACCATTGTCTCCATAGAAGTGGTGCTAGGTGATATGCTACAGCCACACAGAAAAATAATTTATTAGAGGAATGGTCAGTTCTACTTTCTTACCTGTGTGTCATTGGAAGTACTGCTGTGTTACTGATGTCTTGTTGTCCATTTCCTCATCCTCCTCATCCTCACTGTCCTCAGGGTCCACTGCTGCACAGGAGCATTTTCACCATCATCCTCCTGCAGTTAGGGCGCATGTCGTCTGATGGCCAGGTTGTACAACATGTAGCATACAAAAACTATCTGGCAGACCTTCTCAGGGGAGTAGCAGAGGGATCCACCTGTCAGATGGAGGCATCTCAACCTGGCCTTCAGGAGACTGAGATCCTTTCAATAATTCTCCTGGTGGTTCCATGAGCATCAGTATACCTATTCTCAGCCCCTGTCCTCGGATTCCTTACAGGGGTCAAGAGCCAGGACAGGTTTGGGTAGCCAGAGTCACCTGCAAGAAGTAAGAGACAAACATTAGCCTTGCACAATGGCATGGGGGATGACTCCTGAAGGCATACACTGAAATGCATTGGGTGGGGACTCAGGCTCACCTATAAGCCACACCCTGTGCCTCTGTAGTTGTGTCATCACATGTGAGATGCTGCTATTCCTCAAGATGAAGGCATCATGCATCGACCCAGGATACTTGGCAGTGACATGGGAGATGTACTGGTCAGCCAGGCACACCATTTGGACATTAAGCGAGTGGAAACTCTTCCGATTCCTGAACACTTGTTCATTGGCCCGGGGGGTAAATGCCATATTTGTTCTATCAATGGCCCCAATAGCATTTGGAATATGTCCTATTGCAGAGAAACCAGCCTTCACAGTGGTCAAATCTTCCACTTGGGGTAAAACGATGTACCTGCACATGTGTTTGAGCAAGGCAGACAAAACCCTTGCAGCACTATTGAGAACTTTGGCTGTGACATTCCTGCCACCAAGCCCACTGTAACTTGGAAAGAGCCAGTTGCCAGGAAATGAAAAACTGATAGAACCTGCACAAGAGGGGGAATCTCAGTGGGTTGACGGATATCAGATATCAGATCAGGCTCCAACTGTGCACACAGCTCTGTGATTGTGGCCCTGTCCAGTCTATAGGTTACCATAATGCGCCTGTCTTCCAGTGTAGCCAAGTCTACCAGGGGTCTGTACATGGGGGCTTGCCTCCTCCACCTATTCCTCTGCAGTACTAGGTACCTAAGGGACACAAGAGTGAGAAAGGAGTGACAAGCTGAACAATAAAACCACCAGTTCAGTGTACATTGACCATGTATGTTACTGGACAATATAAATGGCAGTGTATGTACAAATGACAGCAATTACGAACTTTTCTATTTAAGATTGCGTACCAGCACCATAAAATGGCGACTGGCTCTCCTGTATGTAGGGACAGGTGGAAATGATGTCATGGTGGAAGGTGGTCTTGCACCGCCACGCTATTCCTCATTGGCTACAATGGGGCTCTAGGGGTTACAGTGTCCAATGAGGATCACCGGCGGCAGTGACGGTGTACACCACCACAGACGTGACCACCATTTTCTGACCATAACCTCACTTGACTCCTGACTTTCTACAGGACAACCGCTCCACTGCATATGCCACTGTGACATGTGTCTGAGACTGCCATGATCCGTGTGACAGGTTAAAGGGGCCCTGCCTTCACTTTGGAGGAGTTGGAGCGCCTGGTGGAGTGGGTCCTCCCCTGTATGGACAGCTGTATGGGCCTCCAGACAAACAGGTGATGACACCACGGGGACGATGCATGCGACAAGGCTGCATGGAGATGTGTGTGTTGGCAGTGTGTAATTTGTGTGGGAGGAATAGCTGGTGGTATAGTACATGCCGGGCTCAGGGTGATGCGTGTGCCTGATGAGGGGAAATGTTTTTTGTGGGCAATATGTGTAACAGGCTAGATTCTATGGTTAATGGTGTCCTCCCATCTGTGTTTCCTCTGCAGGTCAGCGCCCATCAGAAGAAGGGGTTTTAGCATGCCATCGCCAAGGATGTGCGGACCCTGGGGGTCTATAGCAGTTGGAGCACCCACGGTAGGAAACCTTGGGAGGTCCTGAGATGCCTGGCCCAGAAGACCGCGGAGGCCCAGCTGGTGATAGCCTCCCAAAGTGGGAGGGGTGCCTGTCAGAACCTGGACCCCCTGATTGCCTGCATACTGGCAGTGGTCTACCCAGAGCTGGATGGGCGCTTGAGGGCAACACAGCAGCCACAAGGGAGTGAGTACAGTGTATGTCACAACCATCTTTGTTGACTGGCATAGGATCATGGTGGTGGGTTTATGTCAGTGTGTGCCCCTTAATGCAAGCTCATACATTGCTTTGTGGTCCAGCTCAGGGTAAATGGGTGAATAGCAAAATCAGGATAGCTAGCTAGATGGCATTCCATGTCAGGCTGGGCTTAGTAGGTCCTAGGAGGGGTGCAGATGGTAGGGTTGGCTCTCATCCTGCTGTGGTACCTAGACAATGGAATGACAGTCTGGTGCAAACTGCTCAATGTTGGTCCCTGTGTGTGATGGTGATGAGTATGCCATCTATGGGGTTGGTGCTGCAATCGACCCAGTGCTCCCTTTCTTTCTCCCCCCTATTTTCTTCTGTCATCCTTTCCATGTGTGCATTAGCATAACCTGGCCATGGAGCAGGGGCACCAGCGAGCAAGGGAGTTGCAGCCCACCGGACCCAGCAGGCAGAGTCCACCGATGCCGAGGAGACCAGTGGGATGGGGGAGAGGGGAGCACCATGGCTGGTACAGGAGGTGACAACATTGTCTCTGAATCCTTCTCTGATGAGAGCTCCCTGGTGGTGGTGGTCACCTCTAGAACCACCCCAGCTACAGGTACAGCTGCCAGCTGCCAGCGCCCGTACCAGCACCGCCCTCCCAGTAGCCTCCCACTGAGTTGCCCGTGCCTGCTCACCCAGGAGTGTGGGCATCTCCTTCGCCCCAGGTACCTCAGGCCCTGCCCCATTCAGCCCTGCTGCCCTCAGTGAGGAGGCTATTGACCTCCTGAGATCCATCTCTGTAGGGAAGTCAACAATAGTGAATGCCATCCAGGGGCTGGCATCCCAGATGCAGCAATGCAATACCTACCTGGAGGGCATTCACTGTGGCTTGGCGACCCTACAGAGATCATTTTATGCGCTGGCCTCCTCTTTCATGACATTCAGTATCCCTGGTCCTACCATCCCCCTTCGAACTATCACTTCCCAGTCCCAGTCTCCTCAACACCGACTCATCCCATGCACACATACAGACAAGTATGCACACAAAACACCACACATGAGTGGCACAGACTCTGGCATGGCTCTGGTCCGAGTGGAAAATATTTAATTCATATGTCCAGACAAAGGATTATAGATCTTTAATGACAGTTCATGCATCAGCCGAATGTTCTGCCCACACCCAGAGGAATCCAGAGCAAGAATCGACTGCAAGAAGGATACATTTAAATGCACCATCTGAATTAGGAGAACCAGCATGGTCCAAATAAATGCAGCTGAAAGTTTGTTTGAAATAAAGAAGTGAGTATAGAGAAGTTTATTCTGTTAACAATGCGTAAGCCTTGCCACCAATAATGCTGCTGCACCAGCTAAATTGTAGCTGCCACACCAGCATGAGTAGAAGCAACACCTTCATGTGCAGCTTTTACTAAAGCTATCCTGCCATCTTAGTTGGGAAGCAGCCCATCACCAACTCCAGGAAGTGTAACATAGGGCATATTATGTTCACTTAAATAGTATGGGCCATATTTATACTCCGTTTGTGCCGGATTTGCGTCGTTTTTTTGGACGCAAATTCGACGCAAAACTAACTCCATATTTATACTTTGGCGTTAGACCCGTCTAGCGCCAAAGATCTTGGAGTTTGCGTCATTTTTTAGCGTGGACACCTTCCTTGCATTAATGATATGCAAGGAAGGCGTTCCCGTCTAAAAAATGACTCCGAGGCATGTGCGCCGTATTTACACTCCCGGGCAAAAATGACGCCCGGGAGTGGGCGGGTCAAAAAAAATGCCGTCCAGCCGCTTTTGCGTCGTTTTTTAGCGCCTGGTCAGGGCAGGCGTTAAGGGACCTGTGGGCTCGGAAGGAGCCCAGAGGTGCCCTCCCATGCCCCCAGGGACACCCCCTGTCACCCTTGCCCACCCCAGGAGGACGCCCAAGGATGGAGGGACCCATCCCAGGGAACTTAAGGTAAGTTCAGGTAAGTATATATATTTTTTTTTTTTGTGGCATAGGGGGCCTGATTTGTGCCCCCCTACATGCCACTATGCCCAATGACCATGCCCAGGGAACATAAGTCCCCTGGGCATGGCCATTGGTCAAGGGGGCATGACTCCTGTCTTTGCTAAGACAGGAGTCATTTCAATGGGGGTTGGGAGTTAAAAAAAATGGCGCAAATCGGGTTGAGGCGAAAATTTTGCCCCATTTTTTTATGCCCAAGCTCCATATTCCCCTACGCAGGCGCTGCCTGGTGTAAGTCATTTTTTTTGACACACACCAGGCAGCTCCGCCAGCTAACGCCGGCTAACGTCATTGAATAAATACGGCGCCCGCATGGCGCTTCAGAATGGCGTTAGCCGGCGTTAGATTTTTTGACGCACAACTGTGTTGGCGCAGTTGTGCGTCGAAAAGTATAAATATGGCCCTATGTATATTTAGCTGGAAAGCTCTTAGTTAAGGGAGTGCTGTTGCATGTATCACTTACAGCTACCATATTTCTTTGTCGATGTGCATTTGTGAACATGTAATCACAGCTACAGTAGCATTTGCAACTGCCGATTTGACTGCTTCCTCTACCAGCGAATTCCCTACAGCGTGTGTTCCCACACATTGATGAACCAATGTCTGTACAACATGAGCCTGTGGCAACTTGTCTTTGAGGTCTGCCACCTTTACCCAAAGCATCTTGTGCTTGATAGTGTTACCTTTAGAGTCTTTAAAACCATTTTGCCGTCATTAATGCAAATTTAAATTAAAGGACTAAACACAATAATGCGAATCACACATTGAGTGTGGGGAATTCAGGATCCGTATTTTCTAATACCAGAATCAGAGCTTTCATTTCAGCTAACTTCACAGTACAGTTCCCTAGGAATTGTGCGTGAGCTTTTTGGGGTTGGAATTTACGATCAAACATAGCATTATAAACCGAGGTGCATGCCGTTGAATACTGGTCCCTATAGCACATTTAGCTACACCATCAGCGTAAGTAACAAATCTATACTGTTCAAGAGGCAAAATATCAGTAGGAATGGGGTAAACATGCTTCTATTGCAAAAATTATTGTGTCTGCAAAGATAAGTCAAAGGTAAAGTCTACATCCGTGGCTGTTAAGGACGGTGCCCACTAAATCCATGCAGGATGCAGGGCTTTAGCATTTGGAACGCTAGCTTTTGTGACAGTCTCTACAGCTCGAATTGGTGTAATGAACATTATGCATTTTCCCTGTGCAAGAGGCTGTTCTTTTAGGAAGGCCATTGGCCTAGCAGCCTTTTCTCAGTGAAAGCAAAACACATTTCTGCATTGGAATATAAATACAACTTTATTCACTTGGCACTGTTTTACCATCGTTGAAGGAAATGTAAATACACCCATGGTACATGCAGTTATATGGATGACAAGGTTTATAGTGTTGACTTGTATGTAAATGTTATGTAGCAAGTAAGTGAGGTTGTAGTGATCAGAGTATTTCAGTGTGGTCAGATGTCCAATGTGAACAGGAAAAATCTGGATGTATTAATTCATACAATGGATTTATTCATTAAGCATAGTCAGAAATATATGTCCTGCCAAAATTAAGGAAACCCAAGACTGATTGTAGAGTATTAGGTAGTTGCAGGAGTGCACACTTCTCTAGGAAGTGAGGTGCAGGGTTTTTGCCTTCATTGTGAGTTCATATCCGAAGCATATGACACTAAAAAATGCAATCTGAGATTTCTTCAAATTACATTTGTAGCCAATGGCAGAAAACCACAAAATTATGCTGTCTACTGTGGAAAAGTGTGTGTCCAACTCATTCCCTGTTAGATAGATATCATCTATATAAGACAATGCTTCTGGGTCAATATCATGAGGAATTTACATTATACGGACAGCAAACAGTCCTGACCTGTTATTGTACCCCAAGGCCAGGCATACAAAGTGACGCTGGAAGCAAAGCACAGAGAAGGCAGTTAGGTTCCTATTCTCGGGCACTAGCTTGTGACTGAAAACAACATTGGAAATATCCAAAGTTATTTTGTACATATTATATTATTAATACGAGCAGTACTGAGTGTGTTTTGGATTGCAAACATGCGTGTATGACTATTCAAGTGTCTATTGTCTAAGACTATTCTATATTAATGATCCGGTTTCAAAACAAGAAAAAGTGGATTTTTAATTTAGGAGACACAGGGTTCAATTACTCCCTGGCACTATTTGCTTCCTGCGCTATCGTGCCCACCAGCAGGGGGGGCACAATTGTGGGCCTTTCCAATGCTCTTCTAAGCTTTCAGACCTTCCACTACATGCATGTTGTGAATTCCAGCCATTTGGACGCTACTTACAAATTGCCATCCATTCCCAATCCATGACGAGGTTTGTGGAAGCCAGTCTGCTCATGCTTGGAACTCCATTACCTAAAGTCCCCTGCTCACTGCTCCATCTCCACCCCTGGAAGAATGGGTGGAGAAATTCACCACACTTGTGGCTGGCTGCTGCTAGGCCGCTCACACCTGATGCATGTTATTACTGTGAGACTGCCACAACACGCACACAAGGGGAATCGCCATCATGCATTAGGACAACCTCCTGTGCATACCCTTAAAGATGAAGGGTCCCACCTCTTGGAACCTAAACTTCCTTGTCCAAATTGACAGCAAAACAACCATCAGGGGAACTCTTACATACAGACCCCTTGCCACTCATTCTGCAAGGCGTTCACCGACCACCTTGCCCCCTTAACCATCCACTCGACAGACTACCTATTCCTAGAAGACCTGAATTTACATTTACACAATCCCAGCAATCACAACACCACCAATCTCCTGGACAACCTAAGCAACTTCGGACTTAAAAAACTAGTCACCAGCCCCACACATACTTCAGTCTATACTTTCTTCACAATCAGTGAAAAAATAAAGTTCAGCCACAGAACAGAGCTCACATGGACTGACCACCAGCACCTGGTACACTTTGCCGTAACCAGCAGAACGGAGCCGCCAAACACACCCCTCCTGCCCCTCTCTGCAGATGGATAAAAGTCACTGGGACCCAATGGACCATCCAAGCCTGCTAACCCAAGCTCTTCTGCAACTCCAAAAATATGCCAGAAACCTCTCCAAATGGATCATCAATGCTGCCAACAAAATGGCCTGAATAAAAAGCTCTGCCCCTAAAAGATCCAGCAAGCCTGCAAGATGGTTCACCCCAAACTACGAACACCCAAGAGAGAATGCAAAAGGCTAGAAAGATGGTGGCATTGTAGCAGGGACCCAGCAGACCAAACCACCTACAAAGGGGCACTGAACAAGTACCATCTCCATCTAAAAAAAGCAGAAAGGATTGCCCTGCTCAGCCTTATCAAGGAAAGACCCAACTGCCCAAAGGAACTCTTTAAGCCCGTCAAAGGGTTCTACTGCCCAGCAGCCACCAAAAACATAATCCAGCCCACCTAGGGCCTCTACAACTCTCTATCCAACTACTTCCTGTAGGAAAGTCCTTTTTTTTGCCTGATCACCCCCACTCTTTCTGGATAGGTACTGGTGGTTACTGACTCTTGGCTGTGCCCTGGGTACTGCTTACCAGTCCCAGGGCCAGTGCTCTGTGTAAAATGGATATGCAAATTAGGCTAATTATAATTGGCTAAGTTAACCTACCTATAAGTCCCTAGTATATGGTAGGGCATGTAGGTTTAGGGACCACAGCATAGGTGGTGCACACCTAGGTGCATTGCTGAGGTGCCCAGTGTCGTTTTAAAAGCCAGCCTGCCTTGCTGGCTGCTTTTAAATTAAAGTTATATGCAAATTCGACTTTGGAATTAAAGGTACTTCCAAAGTTTTAAACTACCTTATTTTTACATATAAGTCACCCCTAAGGTGTGCCCTATGTGCCCCTAGGGCTGGGTGCCATGTAACTATAAGCAGGGACTTTATAAAAATAGATTTATAAGCCCTGGTGAGGTAAAAACAGCCAAATTCGTTTTTCCCTCATTGAAGTAAATGGCCTTCATAGGCTAGAATGGGCCGACTTTATTTTAAATTTTAAAGTCTCCTTAAATGTTACATACCAAGAATTTGGTATCAAATTGATTGTTATAATAAATCCCACAACTTCCAGTTGTTGGATTTAATATAACTAGTGCAGGTAAAAAGTTTAGACTTTACCTAAAAAGTTGCCAATTTCAGCTCTGCATTGTTTTTGCTGCTGTGCTCTGATTGGCCAGCCTGCAGCAGCTTCTGCCAGGCCACTTTTATGAGGTGTGAAGTGGCCTGGCTTTACACAAAGGAATGTGCTTGGGGGAGAGAATCTCCCCTCAGCAGATGGGGAAGCAGGAAGGGGGAGGGCTGCCAAACTGGTCTTCAAAGGCAGAGAAGGACATCTGGAGCACCCAGCAACACCCCCACATCCTGCAACCCCAGACAGCTAGGTGCCCCCTTGATTAGATTAGGAGAGGGCAGGAGAGGGGTGTGTTTATGATTTTTAGCCACACCAGTGGGTGGGCTCAGCCAGATCTCTCCTCTAAAAATCAGATTCATCCATTTTGGATTTTTAGAGACTATTGCCTTCTGGGATGGATTTTTGCCACACTTCCCAGGAAGTGGTCATCACAGGGGGACGACCCTGTCCCTGATTGGAGGACCAGGGCCCCCCTGCTTTTCACCCAGGAGCAAGGATAAAACTGGCAGACCTGCACCCACGCCTCAGATCCCCACCAAATTTCAAGAAGAAGGAACTACAAGAAGAAGAAGGACTGCCCTGCTGGACCCCTGGCCTGCACCTGGACCCTGCACTCAGAAAGACTGCACCAGCTGCACACTTGGGCTTCACCACAAGAAGGACTTTGCCTGGCTTCCACTGGTTCAAGGAGGGACTCCCTGTTTGCTACAGGTGAAAAATTGCTAACCAGAGTCCCCTGCACCAACTCCTGAAAAAGTGACCAGCTGACCACTGCCCAGTGGCCAAAAAGGAGTTTGCGCCAGGTGCACTCTGGGAGTTGAAGTCCGCACTTCCCAAGGACCATCACAGAACTTCTGGACCCTTGGGGTGAGCTGTGGACCCCAAAAGAACCTTAAAAGAACATCTGGGTGAAGCCCCAGAAGTTTAGAAAAGATTGGAGAAATTTTAGAAAAAAGCTCCATAAAGTGACCGACTCGACGCGGAAATTCTAGCCGGCTTGCCTCAACCGCGACCCGGCCTGACTTCGTGGTTCGTCCCGGTCAAGAAAAACATCCGAAAAAGAGACTAAGTCCGAACGTAAAAAGTTGACCGGGACCTTCCAGCCATCGTATCCGAGAAGGGCTCCACGGACGTCGGATCAAGATCCAGGTTTACCCCGGTCGAAGGATTTTCATCTCGAAAAAACGACTAAGTCCGAAGGTAGAAATCACCACCGAGGAAACCGACTTCGCGTATCCGGACAAGGGCTCCAGGAGGTCGGATCCAACTGGCAGGTTCGTCCCGGTGAAGAAAAACTTCAAAATAAAGACTAAGTCAGAAGGTAACTTTTTAACCGAGGCCTCCCGCGACCTGTAGCCGAGCAGGGCTCCATCGCTTTCGGCCTGAAAGTTTGACTTTGTCCCGGTCCTGGTGCAACCAGATGACCCGATTGGCGCTTTTTGTTTCTATGCGCTAGAAAATAATAATACTTTAAAAATTCATATCTCCGGTTCCCCTGAACCGATTTTAATCGTTTTTGTGTCATTTTAAAGATAAAAATATAAGCTATTTTTATAAATTGGTTTTGGATTTTTAAACTGTTTCCTGTGTTTTATTTAATTACTGTTTTGTGATATTTGAATGCTTTACACTTTGTCTCCTAAGTTAAGCCTTGACGCTCGATGCTAAGCTACCAAGGGTAGAGCTGGGATTAATTTACTGAGACCTAACTGTACTTTTGTGGAGGTTTGTGGCTTGTTGCTAGGTGTAGGTACCTACCTGCCCTATCAATAACCCATTTTCCAACATAATTGGAAGCAGCGACGGGATCCTGTACTTGTGTTCAATATCACGTTACAGTTTTAGATAAAACAAATTAAAAATCCTTTAAATTGTCCTAGTGCAAAAATTGTTTTTAATTTTTAATTTTAATTTTTTTTAAAATTAATTTGGATTAATTTCAATTATTGAATTTTTGTAATTTTTCTAAATTCTTGTTTCCAATTTTTGCAAAAAGCTTTTGTTGACACAAAACTAAGGAACCATGGAGCTTGATCTGGCTAGCCTACCCACACTGACAGTAGTCCAGCTTAGGGGGTTGTGTATTGAGAGGGGGTTGCCTGCAACCACTAATCTCAGGAAAGAAATCCTGATTAAATCCCTGACAGCATGGGCTGAGGCCCAAGAGGTAGAGACAGAGGAAGCTCCAGAGGAGGAACCAAAAGAAGATGATGCTAACTCTAACCATTCAGGGGAGGAAAGGCATCAGACCCCAAGTGAGGAAGAGGAGGAACGGTCCTCACTGGACACAGTCACTAGGGGTAGACCCAAAGCTAGTGGTAGGAAGAGGGTCCTTTCAGGAGGAGAGAACCCATCCATCAGGGAGAGAGAGCTGGAAGCCCAGCTAGCCTACATAGCTTTGGAGGCAGATAAGCTTGCCCTAGAAAAAAAGAAGTGGGCAAGCAAAGAAAAAAAAGATGGAAGCAGCGAGAAAGAAACTGAGGTGTCCCTGGGTGGGGGTTTTGCCCCCAGATTACCCAAAGGGGTGGTTCCTGCCTATGTAGAGGGGGATGACATCGATAAGTGGCTGGGGGCCTTTGAGAGGGCCCTCCAGATGAGGAAAGTCAAGCCTCAGTACTGGGGTTCACTCCTTTGGGAGTTAGTTCCCAACTCTGGGAGGGATAGGCTCCTAACCATGAGTGGGGAGGATGCAGACTCATACCCCAGTATGAAGAGATGCTTGACTAAAAAGTTTGGTCTAACCCCAGAGCAGTATAGGCTTAAGTTTAGGGACACCCAAAAGACAAGCACCCAGTCCTGGGTGGACTTTGTGGACATTTCAGTGAAAGCACTGGAGGGCTGGATACAGGGCAACAGGGTAAGTACCTTTGAGGGGCTGTACAATTTGATTATGAGGGAGCACCTTCTAACTAATTGTGTCCAAGAGAGGCTCCGCCAGTATCTAGTAGACTCTAGGTTGACCAACCCCAGAGAGCTGGGGGAGGCAGCAGATGACTGGTTAAGAACTAGAGTTAACCAGAGACCCCCAGGGGGTGATCAGAAAAAGGGAGGACATGGTTCTTCTCAGGGGAAGAACCAAGGGAAAGATGACAAAAAACCCAAAGAGTCCTCACAAGAGTCCCCAAAAACTTCTCAGGGAGGGGGAGCCCCGAGCCAATTCACTTCTAAAGGGAAAGGGTATCAGGGAAAGAATTTTGATCCTGCTAAAGCAGGAAGGTTTCAGGAGCTTGCTAAGGCCGGCAAGTGTTTTGACTGTTATCAGCCAGGACATAAAAGAGGAGATGCTATCTGCACCAAGAAGCCCCCCACTGGTGGGCAATCCCAGGGGATTGCTAGTGTAGGGTTGGGGGTGGAAGTTGGCCCAGGGGTGGAATCAGGGTACACTGAAGTCACCTTAGTATCCGTGGGTGGGGTGGACATTGCAACTATGGCCACCTTACCTCCCATCATGCAGAGGTATAGGCAGAGGCCTAAAGTCAATGGGACTGAAGTGGAAGCTCTGAGAGATACAGGAGCCAGTGTGACAATGGTCACAGAAAAGCTGGTTTCTCCAGAGCAGGTCTTACCTGGTGTCTTCCACCAGGTGACTTATGCAGATAGCAGAACCAAACTCCATCCCATGGCTATGGTGAGTCTGGAATGGGGAGGTGTGACTGGCCCTAAAAAAGTAGCTGTAGCTCCTGCCCTCCCAGTAGAGTGTCTACTGGGAAATGATCTTGAAGCATCTGAATGGTCAGAAGTGGAGAGAAGGGTCCATGCAAAGATGCTGGATCTCCCTGAATGGGTGTGTGCTGTGACCAGGTCACAGGCAGCACAACAGGGAAATGCTGGACACTTGGACCCTGGAACAATGGGCCAAGCCTCCAAGAAGAAGAGAAAGGGCACTGGGTCTGGCTTACCAGCCCCAACAAGTACAGAGGGTCAGGAAGAATCCAACCCTGAGGGGGAGGATCTGAACTCTGAGGGAGGGACACCTTCCCTGCAAACTCTGCCTGACTTGGCAGAACTGCAAGGGGCAGGTGGGCCCACCAGAGAAGATTTGTGCCAGGGACAAAGAGAGTGTCCCACTCTTGAGGGCCTGAGGCAGACTGCTGCCAGGCAAGAACAAGGGGATACCAGTGGTACCCACAAGGTTTACTGGGAGGATGGAGTTCTCTACACTGAGGCTAGGACCCTCAAAGAAGGGGCTACTAGGAGAGTAGTGGTCCCCCAAAAGTATAGAGAATTCCTCCTTACCTTAAGCCATGATATCCCCTTAGCTGGTCATTTGGGACAGACCAAGACCTGGAACAGGCTGGTCAACCATTTTTTTTGGCCAGAAATGTCAGAAAAAGTCAGGGAGTTTTGCAGCTCCTGTGTCACCTGTCAAGCCAGTGGCAAGACAGGGGGCAAGCCAAAGGCTCCCTTAATTCCACTGCCAGTGGTTGGGACTCCCTTTGAGAGGGTGGGGATTGACATTGTTGGTCCCCTAGACCCACCAACTGCTTCAGGTAACAGGTACATTGTGGTGGTAGTGGACCATGCCACCAGGTACCCTGAGGCAATACCCCTCCGGACAATCACTGCACCCACAGTGGCTAGGGCCCTACTTGGTGTGTTCACCAGAGTGGGATTCCCAAAGGAGGTGGTCTCAGATAGGGGCACAAACTTTATGTCAGCCTATCTGAAAGCCATGTGGGAGGAGTGTGGTGTTACTTATAAGTTCAGCACACCCTACCATCCACAGACCAATGGTCTAGTGGAAAGATTCAATAAGACCCTGAAGGGCATGATCATGGGTTTGTCTGACAAACTCAGGAGGAGATGGGATGTCCTCCTCCCATGCCTGCTGTTTGCCTACAGGGAGGTGCCACAGAAGGGGGTTGGATTCAGCCCCTTTGAGTTACTGTTTGGGCACCCTGTAAGAGGCCCATTGTGCTTGGTGAGAGAGTCTTGGGAAAAGCCTCTCAAGGAAGCCAAGGAGAATGTGCTGGATTATGTACTAGGCCTGCGGTCTCGCATGGCTGAGTATATGAAGAAGGCAAGCAGGAACCTGGAGGCCAGTCAGGAGCTCATGAAGCTCTGGCATGATCAAAAGGCTACCATGCCTGAGTATCACCCAGGACAGCTGGTGTGGGTTTTGGAGCCCATGGCTCCTAGGGCACTACAGGCCAAATGGACTGGGCCCTATCCAATCCTAGAAAAAAAAGGTGAGGTCACCTACTTGGTGGACCTTGGCACCCCCAGGAATCCTCACAGGATCCTGCATGTTAATAGGATGAAACCCCACCAGGACAGGGCAGACATGACCATGCTGATGGTCACTGATGAAGGGAAGGAGGAGGAGGGTGAACCTCTGCCAGACCTCCTGTCCTCAAAGGAAAAAGATGGGTCAGTGGAGGGAGTGGTACTCTCTCCCAAACTGACAGATCAGCAACAACAAGACTGTAAGCAAGTCTTGGGACAGTTTGCTAGTCTGTTCTCCCTGACCCCTGGACTCACCAATTGGTGTGTCCATGATGTTGACACTGGTGACAGCTTGCCTGTCAAGAACAAGCTGTACAGGCTGTCTGACCAGGTCAAGGCCAACATCAAAGCTGAAGTGGCTAAGATGTTGGATCTGAAGGTAATTGAGCACTCTGATAGTCCTTGGTCCAGTCCAGTGGTACTGGTGCCCAAAGCTAGTCCCCAAGGTGGGAAGAAAGAATTAAGATTCTGTGTGGACTACAGAGGTCTAAATGCAGTCACTAGGACTGATGCTCACCCCATACCTAGAGCTGATGAGCTCATTGACAGGTTGGGGGCTGCCAAATTCCTGAGCACATTTGATCTGACCTCAGGATATTGGCAGATTGCCTTAAGTCCAAGAGCCAAGGAGAGGTCAGCATTTTCCACACCAGAGGGCCACTTTCAGTTCAAGGTGATGCCCTTTGGGATGAAAAATGCTCCTGCCACCTTCCAACGGTTGGTGAATAGAGTCCTATCTGGGTTGGAATCTTTTAGTGCAGCTTATCTAGATGATATAGCTGTATTTAGTTCCACCTGGAGGGACCACCTGGTCCACCTGAAGGAAGTGCTTCAGGCCCTGCTTCAAGCAGGCCTGACTATCAAGGCAAGCAAGTGCCAGATAGGGCAAAGTTCTGTTGTGTACCTGGGCCACCTTGTTGGTGGAGGCCATGTACAACCTCTCCAGCCCAAGATCCAGACTATCCTGGATTGGGAGGCTCCAAAAACCCAGACTCAGGTCAGGGCCTTTCTTGGCCTGACTGGGTATTACAGGAGGTTTGTTCAGAATTTTGGGACCATAGTGGCCCCTCTGACTGAGCTTACCTCCAAGAAACAACCCAAGAAGGTCATTTGGACCCCAGAGTGTCAAAAAGCTTTTGACACCCTAAAACAGGCTATGTGTTCAGCACCAGTGTTACTGGCCCCTGACTATAGCAAGGAGTTTGTAGTGCAAACAGATGCTTCAGAGGAAGGGATTGGGGCAGTGTTAGCACAAGTTAATGAAGAGGGCCATGATCACCCAGTTGCCTTCATCAGCAGGCGACTACTCCCCAGAGAGAAGAAATGGAGTGCCATTGAGAGGGAGGCCTTTGCTGTGGTTTGGTCCCTGAAGAAGTTGAGGCCTTACTTGTTTGGCACTCACTTCCGTGTACAAACTGACCACAGACCTCTCAGATGGTTGATGCAGATGAGGGGGGAGAACCCAAAACTGTTAAGGTGGTCCATTTCCCTACAGGGGATGGACTTCACAGTGGAGGACAGACCTGGGACTGCTCATGCCAATGCAGATGGCCTTTCCAGGTTTTTCCACTTAGCTGATGAGGACTACCAGGGTGTAGGTTAGTACCCATCACCTTTCATCTGGGGGGGGGGCAGTGTAGGAAAGTCCTTTTTTTTGCCTGATCACCCCCACTCTTTCTGGATAGGTACTGGTGGTTACTGACTCTTGGCTGTGCCCTGGGTACTGCTTACCAGTCCCAGGGCCAGTGCTCTGTGTAAAATGGATATGCAAATTAGGCTAATTATAATTGGCTAAGTTAACCTACCTATAAGTCCCTAGTATATGGTAGGGCATGTAGGTTTAGGGACCACAGCATAGGTGGTGCACACCTAGGTGCATTGCTGAGGTGCCCAGTGTCGTTTTAAAAGCCAGCCTGCCTTGCTGGCTGCTTTTAAATTAAAGTTATATGCAAATTCGACTTTGGAATTAAAGGTACTTCCAAAGTTTTAAACTACCTTATTTTTACATATAAGTCACCCCTAAGGTGTGCCCTATGTGCCCCTAGGGCTGGGTGCCATGTAACTATAAGCAGGGACTTTATAAAAATAGATTTATAAGCCCTGGTGAGGTAAAAACAGCCAAATTCGTTTTTCCCTCATTGAAGTAAATGGCCTTCATAGGCTAGAATGGGCCGACTTTATTTTAAATTTTAAAGTCTCCTTAAATGTTACATACCAAGAATTTGGTATCAAATTGATTGTTATAATAAATCCCACAACTTCCAGTTGTTGGATTTAATATAACTAGTGCAGGTAAAAAGTTTAGACTTTACCTAAAAAGTTGCCAATTTCAGCTCTGCATTGTTTTTGCTGCTGTGCTCTGATTGGCCAGCCTGCAGCAGCTTCTGCCAGGCCACTTTTATGAGGTGTGAAGTGGCCTGGCTTTACACAAAGGAATGTGCTTGGGGGAGAGAATCTCCCCTCAGCAGATGGGGAAGCAGGAAGGGGGAGGGCTGCCAAACTGGTCTTCAAAGGCAGAGAAGAACATCTGGAGCACCCAGCAACACCCCCACATCCTGCAACCCCAGACAGCTAGGTGCCCCCTTGATTAGATTAGGAGAGGGCAGGAGAGGGGTGTGTTTATGATTTTTAGCCACACCAGTGGGTGGGCTCAGCCAGATCTCTCCTCTAAAAATCAGATTCATCCATTTTGGATTTTTAGAGACTATTGCCTTCTGGGATGGATTTTTGCCACACTTCCCAGGAAGTGGTCATCACAGGGTGACGACCCTGTCCCTGATTGGAGGACCAGGGCCCCCCTGCTTTTCACCCAGGAGCAAGGATAAAACTGGCAGACCTGCACCCACGCCTCAGATCCCCACCAAATTTCAAGAAGAAGGAACTACAAGAAGAAGAAGGACTGCCCTGCTGGACCCCTGGCCTGCACCTGGACCCTGCACTCAGAAAGACTGCACCAGCTGCACACTTGGGCTTCACCACAAGAAGGACTTTGCCTGGCTTCCACTGGTTCAAGGAGGGACTCCCTGTTTGCTACAGGTGAAAAATTGCTAACCAGAGTCCCCTGCACCAACTCCTGAAAAAGTGACCAGCTGACCACTGCCCAGTGGCCAAAAAGGAGTTTGCGCCAGGTGCACTCTGGGAGTTGAAGTCCGCACTTCCCAAGGACCATCACAGAACTTCTGGACCCTTGGGGTGAGCTGTGGACCCCAAAAGAACCTTAAAAGAACATCTGGGTGAAGCCCCAGAAGTTTAGAAAAGATTGGAGAAATTTTAGAAAAAAGCTCCATAAAGTGACCGACTCGACGCGGAAATTCTAGCCGGCTTGCCTCAACCGCGACCCGGCCTGACTTTGTGGTTCGTCCCGGTCAAGAAAAACATCCGAAAAAGAGACTAAGTCCGAACGTAAAAAGTTGACCGGGACCTTCCAGCCATCGTATCCGAGAAGGGCTCCACGGACGTCGGATCAAGATCCAGGTTTACCCCGGTCGAAGGATTTTCATCTCGAAAAAACGACTAAGTCCGAAGGTAGAAATCACCACCTAGGAAACCGACTTCGCGTATCCGGACAAGGGCTCCAGGAGGTCGGATCCAACTGGCAGGTTCGTCCCGGTGAAGAAAAACTTCAAAATAAAGACTAAGTCAGAAGGTAACTTTTTAACCGAGGCCTCCCGCGACCTGTAGCCGAGCAGGGCTCCATCGCGGTCGGCCTGAAAGTTTGACTTTGTCCCGGTCCTGGTGCAACCAGATGACCCGATTGGCGCTTTTTGTTTCTATGCGCTAGAAAATAATAATACTTTAAAAATTCATATCTCCGGTTCCCCTGAACCGATTTTAATCGTTTTTGTGTCATTTTAAAGATAAAAATATAAGCTATTTTTATAAATTGGTTTTGGATTTTTAAAATGTTTCCTGTGTTTTATTTAATTACTGTTTTGTGATATTTGAATGCTTTACACTTTGTCTCCTAAGTTAAGCCTTGACGCTCGATGCTAAGCTACCATGGGTAGAGCTGGGATTAATTTACTGAGACCTAACTGTACTTTTGTGGAGGTTTGTGGCTTGTTGCTAGGTGTAGGTACCTACCTGCCCTATCAATAACCCATTTTCCAACACTTCCACAACAAAATCACAGCCATCTACCAGAGCTTTCAACCCCAACCCCCAGCATTGAACACCTACTGACCCTGTTGGAAGACTACCCCAGCTACCTCATCACTGACTGGAAACCATTATCCATAAAGGAAACAGCCACGCTCATGAACTCATCCCACTTCTGCTCCCCTAATGATCCTGCCTGCATTATATCCTTAACCTGGAACAGAAGGAAATCACCAGCATCCTCTGTCCCATCTTCAACACCTCCATCAGGACTGCCACCATCCCCAAAACACCAAAACAAGCAGAGCTCAAGCCACTCCTGAAGAAACCCTCCGCCAACCCCAGCGATCTCAAGAATTACCGCCCCGCCCCATTTGCTCCCCTTCCCAGCAAATTTCCTGGAAAAAATCATCAACAAACAGCTCCCTGAACACCTCAAAAAGCACAACCTACTTGACTCTTCACAATGTGGTTTCTGCTCCAATCCCAGCACCGAGGCCACCATTATTGCTGCAACGGATGACATCAGATCCCTCCTCAACCATGGAGAGAAAGCAACCCTGATCCTCCTAGACCCCTCTGCTGCATTTGACACCATCTCCAACTTCACCCTCACTGCTGGACTCCACCACATTGGAATCCGATTCAATCAATGCCCTGAAATGGATCCACTCCTTCATCACATACTGGAATTTTGATGCTATT
This sequence comes from Pleurodeles waltl, assembly GCF_031143425.1. Taxonomy (NCBI): domain Eukaryota; kingdom Metazoa; phylum Chordata; class Amphibia; order Caudata; family Salamandridae; genus Pleurodeles; species Pleurodeles waltl. The sequence continues at coordinate 897,823,801 of NC_090447.1, read as the reverse complement.
GGCCCCTACCCTGCACCATAGTGTGCCGTATTTTAAATATGGCACACATATGGTGGCGGTAGGGGGGTGCTAAGGGGTGCAAGGAAAGTGGTGTTGCACTGAGTGCAGTGCCAGTTTTACTAAATCAGCCCCTAAGTTTACACTTGGACTTTGTGAATTCCGAAAATAGTAAATTTACTCCAAAATGTAAGCATACTCAAAAATCGCATTTACCTTTGTGTATCAGGAATTTTATGGCCAAATCGCAGGAGGCAAGTAAGACTTGTGAATACCACAGATTGGGATGTATCTGTTGCTAGCAGATAGCACACTGTAACTAGCTTCCAATGTACATAGAAACCAACATAGGAGCTGAAGATGAACACGGGGCCTGTATGAAATTTAGATTTCACCCAAATGATTGAGGTTATGTTGGTAATATTGCACAACAGAATTTATGAAAAATGACCAGGATTATGCCATTATGCCATATCGCATTTGTTCAGGAATACATTTAAATGCTAGACAACCATTCAGATAATTTTTTAGCACCAAACTGCAAATCTGAGAGGCAGTTTTTTAATGTAGGTGACAGTTCCTTTAATGTGAGTGGCCAATAAACATTTCAGGTAGATACTCTACCCAAACCTACCACTAATTTGTTAGTGCAAAACTGCAAATCCACAGTCAAGCAGCAGTGTTGTGAACATGAGCAACCCTCAGATACATTTTGAGTTGGATTTTTACCTGAACAGACTGTTCGGATAATTTTACTGAGTGGGATTTGTGTTTTGAAAAATGACAAGTATGTTCATGTAATTTTGCAGTAACTTTGCATAACTATGCTACATGGAATTACACACTGCAAAAGCATGTGAGTTATGCACTGCTGCAGCAGGAAGATGGGAGACTGGATTGGAGACACAACTAAACATATGTTAAGGAGGAAGCTAACAAGTCAAAAAAGAGGTAGGTTTAGCAATACCAAGGGGAATTGAATAGCAGAAAAACCACAAAGACGAAGTATCGAGTCAAACTGACTGCAAAATAATATGAATAGTGAACAATCACAATAATCACTGTTGCCAGACAAGGCATATCAGTGTGAGTCAGGTCTAAATACTCTGCCTGTCACAAGTGGCCTGGAAAATGGCTGAGTCTGCTAGGCCTCTAGTGTCTGGGAATGCTGACTCTGACTCTGGAAAATGTAGGTTTACACGTCAAGCAGTATAATTTCCGTTGTTGTGTATGGCATATTTTCCACGTGTCTCTTGTGCCTCCCTCTGTTTTATGATGCCCCTAAATGACCCCACTCTCTAGGGGCCTTAATTGTAAATGGGCACCTCTCATGTAATTCTAAGATCAATTGATGAACATGTTCAGAAGAAGCTGGCTCCCATGATTCTTTGGTCTTTTCATACTCTTCATACTCGTTTCAAGCCACTAAATACTGAAGTTGTCATCCGTACCATCTAGAGTCCAACTCCAGACTCATAGTCTGGTGTTTCATCTACCAACATAGAGGGAGTAGTAGAAATGTTGTTTGGATAGGCTTTCCTAATGCAAGACATATGAAAGTTGTGATTTCTGTGAGTAGGAAGATCCAGCTTGATTGCTGCTCTACTTACAAACCTGAAGATTGGAAAAGATCCAACAAACATAGGCATAAACCTGAAGTGCACCTGGAGAGCAGTGGAATCCTTAGTGGGCAACCACACATTTTCCCAAACTGCATTAGGAGTGTGATGTCTGTCAGAAAAGTTCTTATCTCTTGCTTTGGGTACTCTGTGGTATTATAATGGTGATGTTTATACATTACTGAGTCCTTTGGGAGTGTCTGTATTGAGGAAACAGAGGAGGTTGTGAATTTGGGAGGCCAAATATGATAAAGATTTCCAGTGAAACTAAAGTGTCCTAAGGGAGTATGCTGAGTATTATTATGGGAGTATTCTGTGGACGGTACCCATTGTGCCAATTTCTCTGATTTACTAGGGAATACATTTGTATTGTTCCAAAGTGTCATTCAGCCGCTATGTCTGTACATCAGTTTGGGTTTAGTCACAACTGTGATGGCTATCCAGTCTGCCAAAATCTAAATCCCATAGGAAATAATGGGATTTAGATTTTGCCGGACAGGATATCCGTCACCATTGTAACAGGGTAAAACATCCACTAGTATCTTAATCAGGCCCATATTATATTACTCCAAAGGGTTTCTAGTGAAGCCTTCCTAAACCTTGCAAAAAATGGTGACCCATAATCAGGGAAAATGATATTAGGTAATCCATAAAACCTTAATATCTGTTTCAAAAAGGTAAAGCCCACGGAAAAAGTGATGGGTAGCTTGTTAAGAGGAATGAAATGAGTACCTCATGTGAAGTAATCTAGATGGAGGTAAGTCAGCAATACAATCCACTGAAATCTAAGTTCAAGGTTGTTGGGCTGTCAGGAACGGCTGTACAAATCCATTTTTTTTTCTTTCGCTTTTGTCTTGAGCACACACTACACAATACTGAACATCATTTTTAATATAATCTCTAAGAAGTGCCTACCAAAACCTCGGAGAGTCCAATTATTGTTTCTTTCTAATGCCAGGATGACCTGCATCTGGTGAATCATGTCCTCCCCGTGCAATCTTCTTCTTAATATATTTATTCACAATGAGTACTCTATGACTATGCCATGGTATTTCCTTTTCTTAATATATTTTGCAAGAACCTCATGCAAATCAGGCCCATATCCATAATTTTTGGCGCAAATCTGCGCTAGTGCAGATTTCCGTCAAAATTTTTAATGCGGGCTGCCGCCATTCCAAAGCGCCAGCTGGACGCCTTATTTGTAGAATGACGGTAGCCGGTGCTGCGACCTGGTTAGCGTCAAAATAAATGCTGGTAACCAGGCAGCAGAGGCGAAATGAAGATTGGGGGTTGTGCCCCAAAGAATGGTGCAACTCAGGTTAGAGTCAAAAATATTGGATTTAACCTGACTAGCTTCATTTTTTGAAACACAAACCCCCATGGAAATGACTCCTGTCTTAGGAAAGGCAAAAGTCACGCCCCCATGCCCTATGGCCATACCCAGGGGACTTTTGTCCCCTGGGCATGGCCATTGGGCACAGTGGCATGTAGGGGGGCCCAAACTAGGCCCCCCATGCCACTTCTACCTTAATAAAAATACTTACCTCTACCTGCCGTAGATGGGTCCCCCCATCCATGGGTGTCCTCCAGCGGGGGTGAGGAGGGCAGGGGGTGTCCCTGGGGGCAGGGAAGGGCATCTGTGGACTGCTTCCATGGTCAGAGACCATGGAAATGAGCCCACAGGTCCCTTAATGCCTGCCCTGACCCTGGTGTTAAAAAATGGCGCTAAACCAGGTTAGAGTAACTTTTTAAGGCCCTCCCGTGCGTCATTTGTGCACAGAAGTATAAATAAGGCGCTAATGCCTTTGAGTAAATTTTTGCCCGAGAACGGCTTCCTTGCATGTCATAAACGCAAGGTAGGTTTCCACAGTAAAAAATTACTCTCATTCCATTAATTTGGCACTAGACGGGTCTAGCGCCAAAGTATAAATATGGGGTTAAGTTTCGTCAAATTTGCGTATCACAAATAACGCAAATTCGGCGCAAACAGAGTATAAATATGCCCTTCAGTGACCTGTATTGATCTAGTAGCTTTTCAAAAGGAGCTGTAAGAATCTTTGTTCTGATTTGAGAAACTTATTTTGAGTAGCTAAAAGAGAGCGCTGCTGAAAGGTGGAAGTTCTCCCCCTTGTCTTGATAAGGCATTCGCCATTCCATGGTGCCTGGGTGGTATGTAGCTGACTTCATAGTCAAACCAGGAAAGGAACAGCGACCATCTGGCATTCTGGAGTTCAAGCATTTCTTGGACATACAATATGTCATATGTTTATGATCTGTCCATCTGGTAATTTGGTGGTGGTCTTCTTCAAGAGAATGTCACCAATTGAACAAAGCTTCCTTCATTGCCAATAGAGATATCCTATAAATATGCTGTCTTCACCTTTTTCATTGAGGCCATTAATGTGCTACTGCTCTATCACAGAATTATGTAGCTGACAGTACTTTGGTTAAAAGTCTATGAAGGGAGGGTCATCAATTATCTCACGACTTTCCTCACTCCTGTTAAGTCATAAGTGTTCAATAGCTATCTCCAACAGAATTATGTAAACATGCAGTTCGTTGATTCATCCTCCTGTGTAATACTTTTAAACGTGCTCTGATCTAGGACTCACAATCCAATATGAAGCCTGAGTGATTTATTTTCCACCTTACATGTAAGGCAAAATGCTTATGAATGATTGTAGACATTGCTCACTGCTTTAAAGCCAACTTCCTTGTGAAGACAGAAAAAGTCATAAGGATGGGGATAACAAGGCACCCATTAAAATTATTGAATGCCCCTCTTCTAAACCCTCACCTCTTTCCACCTTATTTCGAGATAGGGAGTGTCTCTTTCCTCGCAGAAGTTTCATAGCTGTCTCTGCCATCAGGATCACAGCGATTGGCACTGGCATACAGGTGAAAAGGGCAAGGAGATCTACCTTATTTAGGGAAATCCTTCAAAATCTATGCCTGTATTCTTTCTGTCTGATATTGCCTTGCAGCGCATGGAAGTACTGGGCAACAAAAAATTATCTGTTTCTCCAGGTTCTGAGAACAATCTCTCAGTGGTCCAGTTACACTGACTTTCAATGTAATTTCTAATGTTGAAACAAACCAATGCTTTAGATTCTCCATGGAAATCAAAAGAAGAATTTAAGCTAGTCTGCCATGCTGCATCAGAAACAATTTCAGCAAAAATAAAAAACACGAAGCTGACTTGAAACTCTAAATGAGGAGGCATACTATTTCTGAGCTGATGGAGGCGGTACCCTCACAGACTGAGCTGTAACAATTCTCACTCCCCTGAAAGGAAAATATTCTAGTATGACACTACATTTAGAAAGATTGCTCTTATCCTTCTCTTCTTTTTCCTTTAGAGTGTCAAGCCTTACTACCTGACCCTGACTGGGACCCAATGAACATTGTCCTGCTTGACAACTTAGGCATTAAAGACAGGGAAATACAACCAACTTAACTTAATTCTGCTAAAGCTTCAGCGAAACCTGTACAGAGTTGCATCATTTTCTAAACATGTTGTAATACCAACAGGTGCAAATGAGCTACATACTAACTCACTTTGCTAAAATACTCACTTACTCATTGCACTAACATAATAAATGGAACTATAATATCACCAGATTGTAATGATAGAAATTCCAAAAAGAAGGACAGAGAACCGCATTTTATGTTGTCATACTCTATGTATTAAACAATATCATAACACATATTGGGATCAGTTTTCCATTCTTCAAACTGAGGAGGAGGACATTGCATTCCTCCCAGATTGTGTCCCAGCTGGAAAGCATTGCTTCTCATCAACTGTGGTATGATGCAGAGTATTCCATCTGTTGCAAGCTATTTAACATCATATGCATTCCAACACAAAGATATATACATCAATTATAGGTGGAAACCCAAGAACAGCATACATACAAATGTTTCTCATTGGCAAGGAACAACTTTTCTCTTAAATATACAAAGACATTGTGCACTCTTTTGGTGTTATGTTATAATTGCCCAATTTAGATAATAAAGAATATAGGGGCCAGTTATACTAACATTTTGGTCACAAAAAGTGATTGCAATTTGTGTACCGACTTTTGAGACCATTAAGCAATTTTGCAAACTGACCAATGTAATAATAGTTTGAATCACAAAATGAGGAGTCAGAGTGGATCACAAACTTAGTTACATGATACATTCATGATGTAGATAACACCTCATGCTGCTGATGTCCTGGCTGTGATAGCCCAGAAAAACAGAAAAAAATACCTTGAATACCATTTCTCTGATGATTGTCTAAAATAAATTCAGTGCTTGTTTCAAATGTATTTCCTCCAGATATACTATTGGTGCACACAAGTAAGACAATTCTGTTAAACTTTTCTAGCATAATTCTGCTGTTCGTACACTTGACAGGGGACTGAGTGCAGCAGAACAGAGAACTATTTTCCATAAACAGGATCCTCCTTGTTGATACTAACTCTTGAAGACAGGAACACATCTAGGAATTTGAAGACTGCTTTGCTGCTTTGAGGTGGGAGAATGAGGTGTTCAATTGCTGCCCTTTTAGGAAGATAGTCACTTATCAGGAAACTGCATAAGCAAAGCCCAGAGAAATGGCACATGCATCATGGTTGTCAACAGGACATTAATTATACAGGAGGCATGCAATCCTTCTGGCCACAACTGACTAAAGAGCTTCTAGAGAATCTTAATGAAGTGCGGAGTGCCTTCCGTTACTGTGTGTCTGATGAGTTTGCATTATTTCTGTCCTTCCTCCCAAGAGCCTTAACTTTGAAGAGTTCTTTACCAGCCAACTTGCAGACCAACAGACACATACTAAGGGTAGTGTAAATTTGATTGTGTCTGGGTTTCTTTAATCAGCAACTGGCTAGCCCATATCTATATCTATTGCTCCAGAGATTATGTAGATTTAGTCACTTTATACCTAAATGTGTGAGACATGGGCTCATTCAGTATCCAAGTGGACATATGTGTTCGAAACAATCAAAATGCTAATCTCTAACATCCAACTATCTAAATAACGGCTTCTAATGGGTGTTGTTCTTAGATGACAAGCAATACGAGCTACTGACACTGGCCTCTAGTATTTGCTATTGGAAAAGCTAATTAGAAAACTCAGTAGGAGTGTTATGTGCCCCAGACTACTACATTCACTGTAACCTCATTGTCTGGACTTTGTTTTGAGACTTTAAAAAGTATATCACTATTTACTTGGGCGATTCACTTTGATGGGTTGTTTTTGTATGAATTTTCTCTGCCTCGGTTGTTGTGTAGATTTCAGCTTCCTCTCCACATGGGCTCAAGGCCTCTGAGTTGCTTCTAGTCGCACACATTCATGTTGAAAATGATGATGCATTACTGATTGCTTGAAACATTGTAGCATGCTCTGTGGTATTGTCTTCTGCATAACTATGGCTTGTAAACCTTCTGTCTGCAGTAAAAAGCAGAGGCTTGAGTTCTACTGGATACCTAATATGTTTGCATACAGTATTGCATCTTCAATAGAATTCATAGTAATTATTGTGTAGACCCTTATTATGTAAGAACTGACATTGTGCTTCAGGGTTTTTCTCATTCAGAAAGGCTACTGGTAATTTCCTGTTTTCTGGATATACCCTTACTTTAATTGCCCCAAATTCAGCAAGATTTAAAACAAAGTTTTTTTTTTTTTTAATTGGGAATAACTTTGACTGGGTGAAGAATAGGGGATAATGGGGTTTTGCCTTCAGTAAATATGTTTGAAAAGGCTTAGTGAGGCATCTCAGGGAATACAGGAGGCCGATATGGAGCAAAATCAGAGAGGATGATGTTGGCAATCTAGCCTCTCTACAGAGATTCTGCCGCCTTTGAGGAGTGATGTTATGGAGATGTAATATTTTCCCAGACTAATTAAACACATTATTTATTTTCAATGCTTTTACTTCTTTGTAATGCTCTTCTCATATCCTATATCTTCAAGGCAAACTGAGAATTTAACACATCAGATGGAGGCATCATAATTACCATGCCTGGGATCCTTCCCCAAACATCATGGCTAACAATATTCTTCAATACTTCTTTTGTGACCGGATCTGCATTATTAAACCCTTTTTCTTCTGCTCTGTAACACTGTTTAGGTCAGGAGTTTGAAAATGTATTGATTGTGCATTAAAGTATTGTAAGAACCATATCCTAGATGCTTTTGGCCAACTAAACGATTATACTACCTTTTATCTTGCCCAAGTTTGTATCACCTCTTCCTACTTTTCTTCTCTCTGGCTCTGTCTAATCTATTTTTATTTCTAGGACAACATCTTCCAGAGAATCTTATATTTGTTCCATCATACTTTGTCTATTTCACCTTGTTTAGTTCCCTTCCAGCTTTCAACCTCTCTGGACTTTTTACCTCTCTGTGGATGATGCACATTCTCTGAGCCTGCTTGTACACAACTTGGATAAGCTACCTTCTGTTCCCACTTTTCCCTACTTCTTGCCATCCCTTTTCCCTCTCACTGCACCTCTTTGCGCTGGTACAACCGATTGGTAAAATGGTCAATTGAAAGAAGAGTGTAAGTGTATATGGTTAATGCCAAGCCATTATGTGATATGGGGAGACTTAACATTACTGGTTTGTGGCCCTATTCCAAGGACTTCTAAGGTGTTCCTCTGGGAGCTAACGCATCCCTACCACGTTGACCCTTTCTGTTACTTTATCCATCTCCTACATCTGACTGCATCCTTAGTCTTCTGAATCTTCTGCTCTCTAGGTAAGGACATGTATTCTCGCGCTTTTGTATGTTTCAGCAAGGCTATGCTAATGTCCTGTTGCCATCAGATCCATATTAGTTGTCCAGGCTTTTCCACTCAAAGCTGGTGCTGCTTGGCCTCCCCTTTGGGTTCAATGGTCTATCATCAGCAGATCCTCTGTTTTCCTTCTTAGCAGAGACCTATTGTCAACAGTGAGGTTGACAGATGGTGAGAGACTTCTTGGAGTACCCCTCGGTGACCTCTGGGTATGAGTAGAGAACTTGCTAATTCCCATCACATTGTCTTCCAGGCCTTTCTGGATAGGGCATCTCATTAGCCTCCTGCAAAATACATTATTGACTTCCGCTTTCCAGGGTCATTGGACACAAAACCTCTTCTTGAATTAATTCCACAGGGACACATGGTTGAAAGAATTGTTTCATGGGATTAGACTTGCATATTCTTCATCTTCATTGTCTTAAATCAAAATGGGGATTTTCATAGCTTTATTGCAGGGGAAATAAAGGTATTTATTAAAAACATTGTGGTGAGTATAATGTTTACGCCATTCTATCAGCAAGTTCTCAAGGTACTCTTCCTTAAAATGTGCCGATTAGTTTTCTCTCTCTAGTTCTATAGATGTATTTCTTTCTTTGTATCCATTTCCCTACCGTCTCATATTTTTCTTTCTCTCAAAATTTGCACTTTTTGTCAAAACACACAGGTCACTTCCTGTTCTCACTCCGGCTCTATAGTATCAGTCAGTCCATCATTCATTGTGTGTATTTTTCTGCAATACCTCACCAGTTGTTGGTTGTACTGCTTTCTAGTTTTAGTGGCAAGGTCTGTTAAATATTAGTCCTGAAAGTGAGTCACCTGACTCATCGTGACTGGCTTTGGAAGCTACATGAAGTCCATACTAACCGCACAGTGCAATATCCTTTCTCAAAGGAATGATACATGATCAAGGTTATGAATTTGTTGGGGAAAGTGTGGTGTCTTGTGTAACCTTCCTAGATATAATATCTCATGGATGTCTAGTGTGATCCTCTCAATTGGCCATATGCTATGCTAGAAAACAGGAACAATACTCAGAAAAGTTCACCCAAAACACATAAACTGTCAACTAGAAGTAACATTTAAACAATTTCTCAGTTTTGAATCAATCATGGTGAATATGTACCTTTTCTAGATCTTGGTATTTCTTTCTTATGTAATCCACTTGCATAATTTCTGACCTATTTACCAAATAAACGTTTCTTGTGTGTCTTTTCTGCAAATCAACACTCTCTTCTACTTAAAAAGGGTTCAAATTATCTTGCCACCTACCATCTTTGAGGCTAAATAATTATCTTACTTTCACAGGTTTCCTAATTCAGAGTTTCAGTCAACCTGAACATTGACATGTCTTTTCTTTAATCTCTTGTGTTAAATTTTGATGAAACTTTCAGTTGTACTGCTATGGCTCACCACCTTGCTCTTCACAATGTGCAGATTGCTGTTTTCTACATGTTCTTCTTGCACTGCATTATTCCCATTTCTTTAAAGTCCGACCATGACTTTTCATTTTCTTAACTTTCATTACAGGTTTCCAGATGGCTGGAAGAACAGGAATGTACGAGGAGCTTGGAGATCTCAACATCCTTATCATCTTCAGTGATGCAGGTGGCAGGAGCAGTAGCTTTGATATTTGCTCAAAACTGGTTAGAGATCAAACTACAAGGCGCGATCTTAGGTGTTGCTTATACAGTTTCCTATACCCAAGATGGCCACTGTCATGACAATCTCATGAGCTCTTTTATTTCTCCAGCGGTCTCATGTGATCATCAACACCAACTACTTAGACAAGGCACACCTTGTAAACTGCACCATAAGGTCACTGGAGAGCCAGCAGAAAAATCAGTGATCCATTGTTGGGGATTTGTTCAGTTATTGTCTGATTTCTAGTCCACTCATGGGGCATTAAATAAATTACTAAAGCTTACCAAAGTTCAAGCTATTCAACCATATCCAGGCGTCTTGGTGAGTCATCACAGGGATTACTTGCTATCCTTGCTCATCAGGGTTTTCTTCCTGCATTCTAGCTGGGGGCAACTTTCTGTCATGTTACCATCCTACAGATGTATCTGACCAGTCAGCACGTGTGCTCCCATCCATTGCTTAATGATTTTTCTACATAACAAGGCCTGATTTAGATCTCGGTGGATGGGAATACTCCATCACAAACGTGACTGACATTCCATCTGCAGTACTACAATCCCATTATATCCTATGGAGATCGAAATACAGCAGACGGTATATCCTCGATGTTTGTGACAGAGTATTCCTTCCTCAAAGATCTAAATCAGACCCTTTGTTTTTCTTCCAACATCATGATATCCTTTCTCTTATTAACTGTCTTCATGTGCCTCGCAGAAAGTTTTGTCCACTTTACATCAATTATTAATTTTTATTCAAAACATTTACAAACATATCTAGTTGTCCTTTTTTTCTTTAAGCTTGTTGTACTTTGATTCTACTTTGCCTGTTTCTTGCTTTCTTGCTCACATTTATTGACTACAGTTACTTTGTGAATATGCTTTGTATATTGACTGTTCTTGCTTTGACCTTTACTGCTTGTTTTCTTTCATAGCTACATATCTAGTAGATTCCTCAAGCTCTTCTCTTTGGCTCTTTCTGTTGGGTTTCTGCTTTACAACCTGTGGTCTGTACTGGATGCTGGTTTGGTACTGTTGACAACAGTGGCAATCTTATTTGGAGGTCATTCCTGGGGTTACAGAGTGAGGAGAATATCACCAGCTTTTTCTTAGCTATTGCAGTCTTGGTCCTGTGCCTCCAAACACATTGCCTCTTCCTCTTCAAGTTGACTTCTTCCCGGTCTTCTCTTTGGACTCTTCCTCAAGAGCTCTAATTGCCTATGGATGCCCCATTTACTAACTGCTCTTTACTTCCTCTGTGCTGTTATGTATGCTATTTGAACTATCATCAACAATAATGTGAAGGTTGTAAGATGCAGGTGCCTTTTACAGATACATAGGCCCTCATTATGACATTTACCGCCATGCTGACGGCCGCCAACTTACCGCTATGGTAGCGGATATCCGTTCACCATATTATGACACACGCACAGAAATCCGACAGAATACAGCCACATACACAAATCCGCCAGACCAAAGGTCAGTGATAAACTGGCAGTCCCAAAACCCACACCGTAGCAACAACAGAACAACGCCCATCACATTCTGACCGACGAATCACCATGGCGGACATGCAACAACGGTAAATCAGTGGCGGTACATACCACCGTGCACACAATGGACACCCACAGACAAGACAACACCACATTGGCCACTTCAAAAAACACACACCAGACAACCATACACACACACCACACCCACACACTCACACCACTATAAAATACACACCCACATTACCCACAACCCCTTGATTACAAATCATTGCCACCAGACTGACACCAAGCCCACTGCCACACCTAGAGCCACACACCATTCACACCCATACATCCCTCACACACACCACATCACACACCCCATTCACATCACCCAACACACCCCTACCAAAACACTTTACACAACACCCATGGCACCACAAAGGCACCCCCGTTTCACTGAGGAGGAGTTAAGGGTCATAGTGGAGGAAATCGTCAGGGTAGAGCCACAGCTATTTGGAGCACAAGTACAGCAATTATCAATAGCTAGGAAGATGGAGCTATGGTGGTGAATCGTGGACAGGGTCAATGCCCTGGGACAGCACCCCAGAACAAGGGACGTCATCAGGAAGAGGTGGAACATCCAGAGGACTTGCGGTGGACCCCCACCTCCTACCCCAAAACTCACAGCATGGGAGGAGCAAGGCTTGGCAACCCCAGAACAAGGGACATCATCAGAAAGAGGTGGAATGACCTACAGGGGAAAGGTACGTTCCATAGCAGCAAGACACCAGCTTGCTATACAGAGGACTGGCGGTGGACCCACACCTCCTCCTCCACAACTCACAGCATGGGAGAAGCAAGTCTTGGCAATACTGCATCCTGAGGGCCTGGCCGGAGTTGGAGGAGGACTGGACTCTGGTAAGTCAACTTTCAACAAATATCACCCCCATACATGCATGCTATCACCTACCCTCACCCTCATTCCCATCACTCCACTCCATCCCACCATCACACCACATTAATCCCAATGCCAAGCCTTGCATGTTGTACCAATGCATGGACACCCCTAACAACCCTGCATGGACACTCATCACTAAAGCATGCACAGCATAGGGAAACTAACAATTCCACCATACACCAGCCTACACAAGTAAAAGCTAGCAGGGCAACACCAACCATAGAGGGGAAGCCAGGGATGTTCAATATGTCATACACATGAAGCGAAATACATCATTTACATCCCCACAGGTACCCCTGCCAATGTCACTGGAGAGGAGGTGCCATCACTATCCAGTCCCCCAACAGAAGAGGACAACAGTGATGACAGTAACTCTGGTCTTCAGGATCTGGATGATCACCTGGCCCATCAGGGACCGCTGGACAGCCGGTCACCCAAGCCCAGTCACAGACCACCACAGAGCCTCCCCCATCAGGAACCATCACAGCACCCCTCACCCAGAGTCCCCAAACCTCTGTCCCCAGGACACGTCAATCAACAGTGTGCCCACCTCTACAGGGACCCCGGGCTACACCTCGCACACAAGACACTCAGGGACCTGGGGTCAGTGGCAGTGGGCACACAGTTCAGGGGACAGAGGCACAGGTCATCAGGGACACTGGGAGGACTGCTGTGCACCAGGGGGAGGACAGGAGAAGGTAAACAACTCACCAGGAGGCGCTCTCTGAGATCCTGGGAGCCTATCAACATTCCCAGGACACAACAGGCCAGATCCTAGACAATGTGCAGGAGAACAGGCAGCTGCAGGAGGGACAATATCAGGAGATCAGGAAGGAATTGTAGGCCATCAACAATGCCCTGATCTCCAAAGCAGGGGTGCTGGCAGTCATGGCCAACATTATGAGGGAGGCAGTGTCACTCCAGTGGGCTCCTGCCACTAGCCAGTCATCTGAACAACCATCTACTTCTGCTGCCACTAATGGCCAGGAGGCTTCACCACAGGACCAACAGTCTACCAGTACCCCTCCCCCTGCAGAAGGTGAACCACCCCGCAAACGTTCCCTGTGATCCAGACAGAAGCCAGAGACACTTGCCAAGACCCCCTACCAGGATATGAGACTCTCCTGATTGTCCCCCTTGTGTCCCACTCTGTCACCTTGTCCACCTTAAACTGCCATTGCTCCCCTTCCTATGTCCCCTTGGACAATGCACCTGTGCTGCGAACAGGCTGGAACAATACCCTGGATTTTCCTCCACCATCACCCAATCCCATTGCACTTTCCCCTCTATATATTAGCACCACAATAAACACTCTTTGTTAAAAATTGACTTTGAGTATGTCATGTATTACAAATATGTATTGATTGAAACAGCTACAGCCATTGCAAATGAACTGTACATAGAATGAGCATAGCATTAATGACCTGTAGCTGGCTATTGTGATCACACCAGAAGTATTTGTCATATCAATAAACATCTGCAAAATTAATATCCAGAGGGAACAGTAAGTGGAAAAAGAAGTGGGAAATGCCAGCATGCCAATGCCACACAGATAACAACCAAAGTCATTGAAATGTAAAGTTGCACTGACTCCCCTGTGTGTAATTGAAAGTACTGACGGATCACAGATGTTCTGTTGACCACTTCCTCATCCTCTGCCTCCTCATCCTCATTGTCAACAGGGTCCACTGCTACCACAGGGGCATCTCCAATCTCCTCCTCCTGCAGAAAAGGTACATGTCGTCTAAAGGACAGGTTGCACAACATCAAGCATGCCACTACTATCTAGCAAACTTTCTTGGGTGAGTAGCAGAGGGATTCATCTGTCAGATGGAGGCCCCGGATCCTGGCCTTCAGGAGGCCAAAGGTCCTTTCAATGATCCTTCTGGTTTGTCCATGTGCCTCATTATAAAATTCTTCTGCCCTTGTCCTGGCATTCCTCACAGGGGTCAGCAGCCACGATAGGTTTGGGTAACCAGAGTCACTTGCAAATATTGAGGGACAACATTTAGCAACACACTATCCTATATGGCCAACACCGTAGGCATACACCAACACATACTGGGTAGCAACCAGGGCTCACCTATTAGCCAAACCTTGTCCCTCTGTAGTTTTGACATCAAATTTGGGATGCTGCTATTCTTCAGGACAAAGGCATCATGCACCTGCCCAGGATACTGAGTATTGACGTGGGAGATGTACTGGTCCGCCAAGCACACCATCTGCACATTCATGGAGTGGAAACTCTTACGATTCTTGAACACCTGTTCATTCTAGCGGAGAGGGGGACAAATGCAATATATGTTTTGTCAATCGCACCAATTAAATTGGGGATATATCCCATTGCATAGAATCCGGCCTTTACAGTAGCCAAATCCACAACCAGGGGGAATGCAATGTAAGCTGTACTTGTGTTTTATCAGGGCAGACAACACTCTTGTCAGCACTATTGAGAACATTGACTGTGACATTCCTGCTGCGAAGCCCACTGTCACTTGGAAAAAAACAGTTGCCAGGAAATAGAGAACTGATAGCACTTGCACAACAGGGAGGATCCCAGTGGCCTCATGGATAGCAGATATAAGGTCAGGCTCCAATTGGGCACATAGGTCTGTGATTGTGGCCCTGTCCAGCCTATAGGTGAGGATAATGTGCCTGTCCTCCAGTGTAGCCAAGTCCCCAGGGGTCTGTACAGGGGGTATGGCTGCAACCCCTATGCATCCGCAGCAGCAGATATCTAAGGAACAAAAGAGTGGGGAGGCTGTCATAAACTGAACAATGGAGCCACAACCGTAGTCCAAAATCTGCAAACATGTAATGGGCCTTTTTATCCTGTGATGCACCATTAATTCATAGGCCTGCCCTCCCCCCCCCCCCGAAATGGGATCCGCCTGTCCTGTGTGGAGAGACAGGGGGAAGTGAGGTAATGCTGCTGACGTGCCCGTGGCGGTAGGCGGTCGTGATGGCCTCCCAACGAGGAAGGGGTGTCCGTCGGAACCTGACCCCCACTGGTGGTGGTCTATGCTGAGCTGGATGGGCACTTGAGGGCATCAAAGCAGCCACAAGGGGGTGAGTACAGTGCCCATCATTGAAGCTCACGGCTGGAGGGGTGGTATCCGGGTGGTGGTTGCGTGTCAGTGGATGCCCCTAGGCCAGGCCAGACATAGCAGCGTAGGTCCTGTGCTGACTAAGGGTCTGAAGGGGAAATACTTCTTACCTAGCTTGTTAGCGTTCACTACTGGTCAGGGCAGCATGGGTCCCAGGTGTGCTGTAGTTGGTGGTGTGTACCCCTCCTACCCCACTGGTAGTGCAATGCATAGTATGTAGGCCTGTTCCCTGTGTGTGAGGGTGGTGTGTACGCTAATGGTGGTGTTGGTACAGTCATTGACCCTATGTATCCTTTGTCTCTTCCCTCCTTTCCTGTTTTATCATCCTCTTCCTTATGTGCATTAGCGTCATCTGGCAGAGGAGCAGAGGCACCGGCGACAGAGGGAACTGCATCTAGCGTCATCTGGGAGAGGACTAGAGGCACCGGCGACAGAGGGAACTGCATCCCACAGGACCCTGGAGGCAGAGTCCACCGACACTGAGGGCACAGCAAGTTGCCTGTGTCCATTTACCCAGGAAGGTGGGCATCTCCTTCACCCCAGGCATCTCAGGCCCTGCCACAGTGAGCCCTGCTGCCCTGAGTGAGGAGGCTATTGACCTCCTGAGATCCATCTCTGTTGGGCAGACAACCATTGTGAATGCCATCCTGGGGCTGGCATCCCAGATGCAGTAATCTAGTGCATTCCTGGAGGGCATTCACGGTGGATTGGCGGCCCAACAAAGATCGATTCAGGCTCTGGTCTGCTCTCTGATGGCAGCCATTGTACCTCTTTCAACTGTCCTCCATCCAACTTACACTTCCCTTTCCCATTCTCCTCAACCCCAACCCATCCCAAGCACACAGGAAGATGAGCATGCATATAGGACAACACCCAAGAGTGTCACAAGCAAACACAAGCACCACACTTCATCCCACAGGCACTCACACAAACACCATTCCTTTGCAGACACAACAACATCCACTATTTCCACTGTCTCCCCCTCTTCCTCCTCCTACACCTCCCACCCAATTATGTCCACACTCACACCTGCATGCACTATATCATCATCATCCACTTCCGGCATCATCACCACACCAACAGAACACACACCTCACTGGCAGACACCTCCAAAACATCCATGCACATGTCCCCTGTGTCCTCTCCCACCGTGTCTGTCCCCCCTCATAAAGTACACAAACACAAGCACTCAGACACCCAACATCCATCCACCCCACAACAGCATGCAGCCCATGCACCTGCACCCAAATCCAGCAGACAAACACCTCCAACAACCACTCCCTCATCCTCCACTCCCATTACTGCTCCCTCTTCCCGCCCCAATGTCTCTAAAAGGCTTTTCCTTTCCCAGATTGACCTCTTCAATACCCCTTCACCCCCCATTCTGCACGTATGGGCAAGGTAGCAATGACCCAGCTAAGCACCTCAGCCATACAGTCCACAGGCCCAATGGTAGCAGCACCTACTCGTGGTGGAAAGGATTCCAGGCCACAAATACTGAAAGGGAAGGAGCCTGCACCAGCAACTAAGAAGGGGAAGGAGCCTGCACCAACTGCAAAGAATGGGAAGGAGCCTTCACTAGCCACAGATAAGGGGAAGGAGCCTGCACCAGCCACAGAGAAGGGGAAGGAGCCTGCACCAGCAGTGGCATGGAGCCCCCAATGCCAGCCATGGCTGTGCAGCCATCAGAAAGTGCAAGGGCTGAGCAGGAGCCTCCTCCAACCACCACCACAGTGCAGCCATCGGAGGGTGCAGGGGCTGAGCAGGAGCCTCCCACAACCACCACCACAGTGCAGCCATTGGAGGGTGCAGGGGCTAAGCAGGAGTCTCCCACAACCACCACCACAGTGCAGCCATCAGAGGGTGTAGGGGCTTAGCAGGAGCTTCCCACAACCACCACCACAGTGCAGCCATTGGAGGGTGCAGGGGCTGAGATGGAGCCTCCCACCACCACCACCACAGTGCAGCCATCAGAGGGTGCAGGGGCAGAGCAGGAGCCTCCCACAACCACCACCATAGTGCAGCCATCAACACTTGTGGATGCCATACAGTCCAGCCTTTGTGGGCTGCTGTGCGGCCTGCCCCCTCCAGAACCAGTGGGGTATTTACCCATTCCAGGCACTGTGGCCGTGCACTCCCCAGGACTAAGCACACGGCATGTTGCCCCGTCCAGAACCAGTAGGAAAAACACCCACTCCAGAGACTGTGGCCTTGCAATCCCCAGGACCAAGCACAGGGCATGCTGCCCCCTCCAGAACCAGTGGGCAAGACACCCACTCAAGAGACTATGGCCTTGCACTCCCAGGACCAAGCACAGGGCATGTTGCCCCCTCCACAACCACTGGGGAAAAACACCCACTCCAGTGACTGTGTCCTTGCACTCCCTAGGACCAAGCACAGGGCATGTTGTCCCCTCCAGAACCAGTGGGCAAGACATCCACTTGATAGAGTGTGGCCTTGCACTCCCCAGTACCAAACACAGGGCATGTTGCTCCCTCTAGAACCAGTGGGCAAGTCACCCACTTGAGAGACTGTGGCCTTGCACTCCCCAGGGCCAAGCACAGGGCATGTTGCCCCTTCCAGAACCTGTGGTCTTGTTTCCGCATCAGGCTGAGGTGCCCCCCACCCCCTGAGGTGCCTGCCTATTTGTCAACTGATGCACCTGAAATGTTTTCTCCGTATTGGGCCAGGATTTGAGTGGGGCCTTGGACTTCACCCTGTGGCTGTGTGGGCCCTATCAACTATGGACTGGGCAGTGTCCGTTTTTTGTACATTTGTACATATCTGTTGCATTACCACATCAGCGTACTGACTTTTTTGTTAAACTGATTACAATCACTTTAGTCAATTCCTGTTGTCCTTGCATTATTCTGCTGATTATCGGAGACAAATTGTTTTTGTAATGCAGCTGGTTGTGTGTATGGTGCGTGAGTGAATGGTGTGTGTGATGCATGTGTGTATCACTCTCGTTTTCCTCCCACCCTCCCATGTGTGTGCTATGCGTCTATACTCACTGTCGTCGTAATCGGCGGCGCTGGTGTTCCAGGAGGAGCATGACGTAGAAGATAATTGGGAAAAAATGCAGTTCTGGTTCCATTGCGGCGTGGTTCTTCTCTGTGTCTCCAATGGTGAGTCCTTTGACATTTGTGTTCTGTTTCTGCCAGTCTTTTGATGGCGCTGTTACTGCCCCAGAAAAGGTGGCAGAATCAAGGGTCATAATATGGTGGATGGTACTTTGTCTTCTGCCTGGCTGTGGGCAGCTACCGCCGTGGTGACTGTTGTTTCGTCCCTGGCGGTTTGTGTGGTAGATTGGCTGTCTATTGGAGATATCACTGCCATGGTCATAATTTGGCTGTAGTTACCGCCAGCCTGTTGGCAGTATTACCACCACTTTATCAGAGTCGTAATGAGGGCCATAGTGTTAATTTCCACCTCTCTACTACTGGTGTTGGGATTAACACTAAAGGGGTGTAGGAAAGTACTATCTTGCCTGGCATGTTACCCCCATTTTTTACCTGTATGTATGTTGTTTTTGCCTGTGTCACTGGGATCCTCCTAGCCAGGACCCCAGTGCTCATAAAGTGTTTCCTATATGTGTTCCCTGTGTGGTGCCTAGCTGTATCACTGAGGCTCTGCTAACCAGAACCTCAGTGTTTATTCTCTCTCTGCTTTTAAAATTGTCACTGCAGGCTAGTGACTAATTTTTCCAATTCTCACTGGGACACTGGAACCCCCTTATAATTCCCTAGTATATGGTACCTAGGTACCCAGGGTATTGGGGTTCCAGGAGATACCTATGCGCTGCAGCATTTTTTTTTGCCACCCACAGGGAGCTCAGACAATTCTTACACAGGACTGCCACTGCAGCCTGAGTACAATAACATCCACTTTATTTCACAGCCATTTTACACTGCACTTAAGTAACTTATAAGTCACCTATATGTATAACCCTCACTTAGTGAAGGTTAGGTGCAAAGTTACTTAGTGTGAGGGCACCCTGGCACTAGCCAAGGTGCCCCCATATTGTTCAGGGTATATTCCCCGGACTTTGTGAGTGAGGGGACATCATTACACGTGTGAACTACATATAGGTCAATACTTATATGTAGCTCACAATGGTAACTCCGAACATGGCCATGTAATATGTCTAGGATCATGGAATTGTCACCCCAATAACATTCTGGTATTGGGGTGACAATTCCATGAATCCCCGGGACTCCAGCTTAGAGCCTGGGTACTGCCAAACTAGCTCTCTGGGGTCTTCTCTTCAGCTACCGCTGCTGCCAACCCTCAGACAGGTTTCTGCCCCCCTGGGTCCTGGGCATCTGAGTCCCAGAAAGGCAGAACAAAGGATTTCCTCTGAGAGAGGGTGCTACACCCTCTCCCTTTGGAAATAGGTGTTAAGGGCCTCAGAGGAGTAGCCTCTCCTGGCCTCTGGAAATGCTTTGAAGGTCACAGATGGTGCCCTCCTTGCATAAGCAAGTCTATACTGGTTCAGGGATCCCCCCAGCCCTGCTATGCCTGTTCTGGCACCTTCCATTGTTGCAGATTCTTTGGCTTCTTCCACCCAGAGGCAGCCCTTTTGCACCTTCATCCGGGGTTTTGTGGGATCCTGCCCCCCCTGGTCACTTGTGTGACTCTTGGACTTGGTCCCCTACCTTTGCAGGTCCTCAGGTCCAGTAATCTGTCTTCAGTGCTTTGCAGTCAGTCGTTGTCTTTGCAAAATCCCCTATCTCGACTTTACTGTCTTTCTGGGGTAGTACGGTAACTTTATTCCTACTTTTCAGGATCTTGGGGTGGGGTATCTTGGATACCCTTAGTGTTTTCTTACACTCCCAATGACCCTCTACACACTACACTAGGCCTGGGGTCCATTCGTGGTTCGCATTCCACTTTTGGAGTATATTGTTTGTGTTGCCCCTATGCCCATTGTCTCCTATTGCATTCTATTGTGTTCTACAGTGTTTGCACTACTTTTTCTAACTGGTTACTTACTTGATTTTGGTTTGTGTGTATATTTTGTTTATATTACTCACCTCTTAAGGGAGTATATCCTCTGAGATACTTCTGGCATATTGTCACTAAAATAAAGTACCTTTATTTTTAGTAACTCTGAGTATTGTGTTTCTTATGATATAGTGCTAAGTGATATAAGTGGTATAGTAGGAGCTTTGCATGTCTCCTAGTTCAGCCGAAGCTGCTCTGCTATCGCTACCTCTATCAGCCTAAGCTGCCAGAACACTACTAATCTACTAATGAGGGATACATGGACCTGGCATAAGGTGTAAGTACCACAAGGTACCCACTATAAGCCAGGCCAGCCTCATATAAGGGCCTGTTTGTTATGCGCGCCCTATTGTCTTTTATCAAGTTTGGTATTTTCTCTGCATCAAAGGTAGGAAAATCCCCACTTTCTAGTATTTTGGACACATTGGGCCCGATTCACAATGGTAAACTTGGACCAAAAGTCCAAGTTTAGACCAAATGTTTCAGTTTAGACCGAATGTCTAACTTTACCATGATTTCTATGAGCTGAATTTGTGTAACCTCCTTTCTCAGTTATGTACTCCAGAGGGAACTGTTTATGGTTTATATGGGGACTAACACTCTGCAAGATATTTCTATGATTAGAACACCCCTGTGTCAACCACAATACTCTTTTCCTCCAGAAATGAAAGTAAGGATTCCTATTGTGTGTGCACCTATATATTTATCAACCTGATATATCCCCTAAACTCAAAGTTAACTTTTTAAATTGTCATTCTCTGTTACAAGCTGACCCCTTCATCCCAGCATTTTGTACAATAATTGACAAAGAATATCTTCAGCATGGTCCTCATGTTCAAAATGCTGTGCCTCAGCCAGCCAAAAGAGATCCAATAAAAAATGAGGTATTCTTGAAGCAGCACTTTGAGTTGACTTTGGGTGAGTAATCCACATTTCAACAATATAATTTTGCATTTAAGACAGATATAAGTGTTCTTTCTGGTTGGCTGGTGACTTGAAGTTATTGGTATTTTGACTATGTGTCAATTGCAGAGTCCCCTACAATGATGAATGTTTTGCCTGCTCAATTTGGTCATTTCCTTTTGTCTTTGATTTATTTGGATGGACTGTTCCTATGGTATAATTGTTAGGACTTATTTGCAAATCCAAACTGAGGTGGCTTGGTGGGCAAATGGAGTAAGGGTTGAAATGCTACCCAAGCAATTGCCAGTGGTTAGACTTATTGCAAGTATTCCTATCATTCAACTTTTGTGTGTTTGATTAACTTATTCTAGACTCTTGACACTCTATCTGCAGATCAAAAGAGTAGCCAAGTTATTTATCTCTACCAATCCCAAAAGGAAGGTAGGTTTTTAGATTTAGAGGACAGCCAATTATTATATTGTTCGCTAAGATTGATAGGCTTTTCCTGCTCATCCAGAAAGCATGCTATTCAGCAATCCAGGGATGTTTCACTTCCTAACATAATGCTTGATGTCATGAAATAATGAGTTCAATTTTCATCGGTTATTGCACAAGTATAAAACATATCACTGACTTTAATAATATTCTGTTTACTGAACCCAGAATGTGATAAAACATATGTGCTTTTGCCAATGTTTGAAGTTTTGAACTAAATTCAACAGAAGTGGCTGGGTCACAAATCATGTTTGACTTCCACTATTATATAGCTTTCATGGCAACAATTCTTACTGTAGTATTATAAAAGTATATTTGTGGAGGGGTAATATATGCCAAGATTAATTGAGAATATTAGTAGTGTTGCACTTTGTTGTGGAGGTGATGTGTTCTGGTGTTTTTGTGCTGTTCTTTTGAGTTCTGCTTTGATTGTTTGATTGTGTTGTCATGCAGCTATGTATTTGTTGTGCAGCCATTTTGCTTTGTGTTATAGTATTTTTCTGTGTTCTTGTGTGATCTGTAATTACCCTATGAATGTTAGCATAATGCATTTTCTAGTAAAAGTGGCACATCACTTTATAGCTTAAGTGACAAATAAGCATTTACCAAAGTCTAATGTGCGAAAATGCCACTGCTCCAGCTCTTCAACTACGTAAGATATAAGTCAGATCAAATTAGGGACAAAAATTGTCCTGTATTAGCAATTCAAGAGCCAGGTCACACAATTTATATGACTAGAAAAGTTGTTGTTGTGCAAACACCTTGTACTACTGAAATAAAATGTATGTAGAGTTCAATGTGTGACAGAAATGTGTGTG
Organism: Pleurodeles waltl; assembly: GCF_031143425.1. Lineage (NCBI taxonomy): Eukaryota > Metazoa > Chordata > Amphibia > Caudata > Salamandridae > Pleurodeles > Pleurodeles waltl. The sequence continues at coordinate 897,800,990 of NC_090447.1, read as the reverse complement.
CATATCAATACTTTTTACTGATAGCCCTCAACCCCCACTCTCAAGGATGCTGACAATAGATGTCAATAATTGATAAATTACAAATTACATTTTGATTTCAAACATAATTAAACTACCACACACCATTTAATAAAAAATCCATATAAACTTACAAACAGTGTAAAGAATATGTATGCTTTGTAACAGTATGTCACACTGAGATGTTTTCTTACAAAAACAATACCCAATATGATGTATATTTAGGAAAACAAACAATACAATATTAAGAACTTGTACATGTCGAATAAAGTAAGTGTGGTTCAAGTTACATCTGTTAGCGCTGTACAATTTGCTCTTATTTGCATTTAGAGGCAAGCCATCAACATGTAAATCTAGGAAGAATTCTTTCACAGAACAGCCTATTAGCATTGAAAAATGTGGTTGTGTAGTTTTAGGGATTGCTGTGCCACTAATTCTGTACTATTAGAACAGGCATAAACTATGACTCAACTCATGCACCTCTTAATAATTTCTTGATCCAGATTCTGTAAATTGTTGATCCCACAATTTAAGAAAATTTAGAGCAAAGTCTAAGGAGCTTATTTATAATCTGGCCAATAGGATACTCCATCAATTGTTGATGGATATTCCATCCACTCTAATATAAGTACCATAGCAAATAACAAAAGCAATATGGTGACTGGGCATCTGCCACATTTGTGACAGAATATTTCAGCCACCAAACTCTAAATAAGGTTCTAGCTTTTCAGTTGAGACAGATTTGAACAATTGAGTGAGTTTCAATTCAAGTTCAACCAGTTCTTTGAGGGTTATTTTTGGAGTTTCTTTAAGGTAAAAGCACCATCATATAATAACCCCAAGTGATTTGACTGGAGTGCAATAATGCCTCATTTGCATCTTAAGGCAACAAGTAGCACCATAGCATAATTTTACAATCATGAAACAGGAATAGTTCTAATAATGATTTGTTAGCTGCAGAAAGTTTATGTGTAGACAAGTTTATCACTAAAAAAAGTGTTCTCACCATCTTTCTTTTCATTGTTGCGTTTTTTGGGACATCCTTTTCCAGTGCATCATTTAGCCTCTTTTCAGGGCCTCTCACCAAATATCTTGTTTGTCTTTTTTTCTCAGGGGTGTGGCCACATTTTCACTGAGATGGAAGTAGCTTCCTCCCCTACATGCTGGCAGTAGATGATAATCCTGGTAGAGGGTTCTCCCTGCAGGAGCCTGGACTGGTGTGGGGGAGAGTGCATCTGTGCATGCACTGCAGCACAGGGGTTCAGCTCACCACACAGCAGCTGATGCACCACTGGGTGAACATTATTGATAGGGAACAGGACCTGCTCTATCTGCTGGATGTAACTAACAATTATTTTTTGTTTTCTAAAAATGCTAATAATTTTTTTTTCAAATAGCATGCTGCTCACACTTAGGCGTAAGTTAAGTTTACATTAAGAATAACATTTGGTAAGGTGGCTAAGGGAGATGAAAGCGGCTTGGGTCAAACTGAATTCATCCCATTATTGGGAGAATCCTGAGATGATTCCTGGTAACGCTAGACGCCTGATCAAAGATAGATATTGGGAAAAAATTAATGAGGAATCTCTCGGCTCAACTGGGTTAGGTCGGCTGACAGCAGAGTTTCTGCTGATCAAACACGAACCTCTGCCTGAAAGCTTCCTGGATCTCCCTATACCAGCCCGTGCCCGCTCTTTACTACTTCAGTTCAGATATGGATCATTGGCAGTCAACAGCTTTACGGCTTGCTGGTCGACCAATAGTCCTTTATCTGACAAATGCATAAACTGCCATCTATGCAAGGAAACTTCTGAGCATGACCTATTTTTCTGTCCTTTGTACAAATGCCCTCGAGGGAAGTGGATTATTCCTCTGTGCAAAACACTGTCAACACAAAACCGAAACAGTGTATATAGAATGTGTAAATATGACACTTCCACGCTGGTAGTGAGCTCTGTTTCTAAATATTTGGCAGCAGCATGGAAAATCCGCAGTAGAATCATTACAGATCTTAAATCCACTGGTTGAAGAACGGTCTAGAAGTTAGCGAATTAGCATCCTGTCATAATAGTTTGGGCGAAATCATTAGTGCGATCTATCAAGGACATAAGACTGTATCTCCGAGCATGTTGCTAGTGGGTTACCCCAATTGAAGTGACTCATAAGCCCCTTGGCGCATATAATTTTATAAATGGCAAGATGCAATTTATCTGATCAACTTATTTAAGAGAACTGACTAACTTAGGGCTCCATTTTCCACTGATTGACTTCTTACTTTTGTAAGCAGGACCTATTGTATGTAGTTTCTATGTCTTATCTTATGTACAAATCCGTCTTAGAATAGTTTATATGTTTTTAACAATTGATTTGTATTATTTTAGCATTTAGCTTCTTGTATAGGGCAAGATCCAGACACTATTTTAAGAGTCTTGTCTTAATTATTTATGAAACTTTTTATGTAGTTTTATGAACCCTTTTTTTATATAAGCAGTGTACTAATTGCTAATGTCTCTTTTTACCTGATGGTCTATGGTTTTTATCCTTCTGTATGTATGATTATTTTTTAATTTCTCAAATGGTCCCAACCTGGACCGAATAAACTATTGATTGACTGATTGAATAACATTTGACCCGGCTTGAGCTAGCCAGGTGCTCGGTGCTACCTACTCAGCACTCACTTGAGCTGATTATTTTAGAAGTGATGCAGACTCCTCTGTCCTGTCACTAAGATAGTATTATATCATAGAGTTAGTATTCTCTGTGGCTTTCTTTATGTAGTTCATTGTGTCCCAATCTCCCAGTGAGGTGTACTATGCACTGAAAAAGGAGACTGAGTTGGCCCATAAAAATGGATGGAGAAGCAGAGGTTATTCATTGCAATGCATTCGTAGTTTAAAATGTAGTTTAGATTAAGAAATAAGGAATATGGCATTCGGCTCTCTGATTTAGAAATGGTACTGTATCTGCCTGTCAAAATGTTTTATAGACTAACTGTAGCACTAATCTTTCTTTTTATCTTATTTATTTCTTACATGAGCACCCAGGGGCAAGAGGGCATCAGAGCAGGGCAAAGGCACTGCCACCACCAGAGCTATGGTGGGTAAAACCACCACCACCACCACAAGCACCACAGCTTGTGGTAAAACTAGTAACATTATTTTTTCTTGTCTATTTTATAGTGGCTCCTCTTTTTTAACTCCTCTAATGTTTGCTAAATTCTTGTTATCCCTGCAGTATATTTTTTTCTATATTTCCTGCTTCACTAGCTGACTTCCTCCTGCCTGTAACTTCCTTCTACTCTTTTAGTAAGCTTTCCCTCTCCCCTTATATGTCTTGTAGTACTTGAAGAAGAAGAGAACATATTTTTTGTACTGTGAAGTTTGCAGGTCCAAGTAAGCCATTCACCACCCATGTTTGTTGCTCATGCTCAAACAGTCAAAATGAGATAGTGGCCATAGTCATGGACAAGCCCCATCCAATGCTGTGTTATCATCCATTCAGACAGCATACCGTATTTTCTATGACATTGCAGGATGGCAGGAAGGTAATGAGTTCCCATTGCATTTGCCAACTGAGATCACATGCATTTCATTGACCTTTCTGCCCCTACATTGTTCTTCAAAGTCTCATCATAGTCCTGTCACTCCATTACGAGAAAAACGTTTTTTGATTGGCTTGACTACCTGGCTTTTCTAACATGTCACCTGATACACCTCCCAAAGTGATAGTTTTGATAGATAATAGTGCTAACCGAATTGTAGTGAGGTATTGCTATTGTACTTTTTTCAAAATATTAATAATTACTTGGGAGAGGAGGTGAATCTGGTATCTAAAATGGGCAATTTTTTTTCGAGCTGCACAGGCCACCAGTGCTGGAATTAGGCCTGGGCGGAATGCGCAGAGTCGAGCTACACGGAACTCCGCAGAGTGTCAAAAAAACTCCACCATGCTACATGGAGTTCCACAGGTGGGCAGAGTTCCTTGTTGCACCTGTTCGCATTGTGTTTTACATCAAACGCAATGCAAAGTATGTACTTGTATTCAAAATTGTGCATGAACAGCACCACAAGGTTCACATTAGGTGCAGCCATCCTCTTTTTCATTCTTTTTATGGTGCTGCCCTTATTTTTCAATCCCTTAAGAATCTTTTCAATCCTCCAACCTCCTAATTAATTGACATCCTGATTTTTATTGTATTAGTGTGTCTTTTTGTGTCTCTGTATATTTCAATTTTTTAATTCTTTCGTGCTTTTTGTGACTTTTTGCATTTTGTTTAATTTTTCCCCTTTACTTCCTTAGCTATTTCTTCCTTTAGTCTTGCTTCCTTCTCCTCCTGTTTCTTATTTCACCCCACTACCCAGCATCATGGCAGAGAAGAGCAGCACTGGCGAACACGGGAGTGGCACCTCCCAGCCACGAGGACAGCTGGCAGCAGCCATCCACCTTGTGGGAGGCAGCACTGCCTAGGGGTGAAGCCCCGATCCACCTTTCATGAGGAGGAGGTTGCAGCACTGGTTTTCTACTTGCAGCGCCAACTCCCCTCCATTCTGGCAGCAGGCGACAGGCCTGCCGGAAGTTACCCCCTCATGGGAACATCGGCTGCATTGGGCTAGGGTGCGCAGGTATGTTCCGGGCACCACCAGGTCCAGCACATCACCTAGCAACTGATACACCGCTGGGCGGATATCAGGGACTGTGAGCAGGACCTGCTTGACCTGCTAAGCGAATCGATTCTTGGGCTCGGTGAGTATTAAATATATTGTTGTTTTTGTTTTCTACAATGCTAAAGGTTTTCCAAATAGTATTCTATTCACACTCAGAGGTAAGTTTTGTTTAGTTTACATTAAGAATATTATTTATTATGTAATCCAGTTAGAGTTAGGCAGGTGCTTGGTGCTACATCCACGTACTCATAGGCACTCGCTTTGGTTGATTATTTATCAAGCCTTTGCCATGCAGGCTCCTCTGTCCTCCTGTCACCATAGTGAATTAGTGATATCAGTGAGTTAGCATTCTCTCTGACTTTCTTTATGTAACTAGCTTTCCTAAGCAATTTCACAGTGATGTGTAGTATAGTATGCATTTATGCATTGCAAAAAAGGGAGACTGAGTTGGTCCCTCAACGGGGTTGAGAAGTGAGAATAGAATCAAAGATGATTTGCCACAATGCATTAGTTCCAAATTTAGTTTTTGTTAAGGAAATTTGAATTATGGATTTTAGGAGCTTAGCCAACTCAATAGTAGTTGATTAGACTACTACCATAGGTGATTTGATTTAAATACAATGTTACTGTGGTTGCCTGTTATATGAACATTTTGTGAAGATTAACTGTACCACGGATCTATTGATTTGATGTTCTTTAATTCTTACATCAGCATCCAAGGGAAGAAAATGGGAATCACAGAGGCAGGTCTAGCAGGAGCTGGTGCTTCGCAGACCACCATTGCCAATGCTCAAGGTTCAGTTCATCCCAGCAACTCCTATTATTTAATATTATTATTATTTTCCTAACTTTGCCTCTGCCCACCATTATACTACTTTTAATGTTGTCTTTTTACTTTTTTAATACTGTCTCCTTTTTTCCAACTCCCCTATCCAAATGTTGTTTAATTCCTGTTATCCTTGCATTATCTTTCATTGACAATTTATATTCCACCCCTTCATTGCACTTCAATGATGCTGAGTCATCATCATCATAAGCTATAGCTCTGCCCCTCCATTATGCAAAGTTTTTGGTTGGCTTGAGTACCTACATTTTCTAACATTGTGAACCATTAAAATGCCTAGCCCGATATTTTTGATAAAAGATACTGCAGTGCTAAACAAACTGTAATGATGTATTGTGGTTGCATTTGTTTAAAAAATAAAATAAGGGGAGGTGTATCTTGCATCTAAAAACTGTTTAATGTATTTTTATAGCCACACTGACCACCAATGGAGTCAGTTCATGTTCGCTGGTAGTAGTAGATGGAGTGGGGGGGGAGCAGCGGCAGAGATGGGCGGTGGTAAGTCACATTGCTTGATTATTGACAACTAATATTACTCACTAGCTACAAGGGGTGATCGAGATTGTGAGCGCCCTGCGTTACAGCTACAGCAGTTGTTGGGTTACTTATGGCCTCTTCTATCTGCAACTCAACAAAAGCACACATAATGTACTCTAAAAATGATGGCCTGATGGAAATAGGAAATAATCGAAGGCTTAAAGAAAGGATGGGTGAATTAGTGAAAGTAAAGAATGCATGGATTGGTGAGATGATGTGTGGGTGAGTGTTCGGTAAATAGATGGATGGGTGAAAAAATGATTGAAAGAAAGGGTGGATAGTGGATACTGCATGGATGGATAATGGATTATGAATTTTGGTGGAAGACTGGATAAAAGAAAGTAAAGCTTAAATTATGGTGGCTATTTGTGAATATAGGAGGAACAATGAAAAGATGGTTAAATGATTGTTTGGATGAACAAACAAGGAAACTCTTCTTTAGAGGGGCATGCTGCTTACCTACTTTACTTACTTTGCGTTTTATGGTAATTAAAGCTTTGGTTCAAAATGGGGGGTATTTTAATCTGTGTTCTAATCCCTTGACTCATTGTATTTGATAAATGAGGCAGACATATATCCCACTCGTCATCATCATTAATCAGCTCCCTTTCTGCCCATGGCATTTCACCACCCACGACAAAAGAAGTGCAGTATGGTTAAATTTGTGCCTGCATTGTTGGCAGTGTAATACTTCAGTTGTTGTGGCATTTACAAAGATTTCTCATGCACTGCAAACCGAACACACAAGGTGCGTTGTATTCCCTATGCCCGCTTAATCACCTTTTAATACTTCACTCCTTTATTCTTTCCAATATTCTTCCATCCCAGCCTACCATACATATTGAAAAATCCATTCTTGGCATATGCCATATTTTTATGGCTATGCGAAGTATTTAAAAAATATATTTCATGGTTTACCATAACAGAATTATGCAGCTGTTCAGATGTTTCCCTTTAGACTTTCATTAGTACAGTGACTAAATAACCCAAAGCTTAGCCGCATGGTGAATTCATGATCAGTGATAACCGCATAACCGCCTAATTCCGCTGCTTTACTCTGCAGTAGAGTATGTCAAGTTTCCTGTCCATACTGTCCAGAAAATAAATTTGTTGGAAAGAATTTGCGGTGGTGGGCGAGACCAGTGACTAAAGTGGGACTAGTAAGTGTTTAATTTGATTTCAAGTTTGGCGTAAGGGATATTCTGTGACAAACATTCCAGCCCGTTCCTTTCCATGAAGTGCAGTGCATCATTTCCCTCCCCATCTACTATGGCAGACAGGATACATATATCCACATTTTATACATGACATGTGTGACATATCTTAGTTATTCATGTGCCTCTTTGAAGTCAGGGTAGAAATTAAGTGAAAGACATTTGGGTACGAGCAGGACCATTGTAATTGATGATAGATAATTGTCAACTACAGCTCCTGCAGCTGCAGACAGAAGCATGTGTCCATTATTATGGCAAAACACCTTGTACAACATAGTGCATAATGTTTTACTCATAAATGAGAGGTATTTCATTTTTCTTTTTCCACTAAAATCGTCTGTTTACTTACTAGAAAAGACGTTAAAAGAAAAAAAATGAAATGTTTTTTTAATCTGGTGCTATTCTGCCTTAACTTTTTTCTACCAGACAGTGAGTGCTTTTTAAGTGAGGCATGTTTTGGTAAGCAAGTAAAATAGTCCTTGTGACTCTCCTAATCATAATTACATCAAATTCCAATGCCCCTAGTGGGCCAACAATGTAGTGCTACTGTGCCACCCACTGTTGTTCAGAGCATTGTTTACAATTTGTCTATTGTTTTCTCAATATGGCTATTCATGCTAGACGACCACCAACCAGGCAGGAGATAGTGGCACATTGTGGAGGAAAGGGCTGGAGGACATCCAGGCCAAATACTGGCAACTGGTGGTGCTGGAGGAGGAAGACGGTGAAAAAGCTGCTCGGACCCAGGACCCAGCTCAGCAGTACACCAGCCCAAGCCTCCAGCCTCCCGGCCACTATAGCACTGATGCCACCAACAGCTGTCAGGATTCCTGACTGGACCTGCTGCCGCCCCTTCCTGCTCTAACAGATCATTGCTGAGTGAGTTGGGACTGGCTTTTCATATTAGACTCTTCCTTAAACATTTTGGGGATGGGGCTATTTGTTTGAGGAGAGGGTCGGGCCTTTAGTGCATGGAAAAGGTGAGTTTTTGTATTTGTTAAAAATAAAAAAGGGAGTGATATATTTTACTTCATTTATGATTGAAATGTTTATTTTGGTGTTTTAGTTTGCACTGTCTTTTAGATGACTGTCTTTTTAAATCTGCTAGAAAAAGTGTATGTTATTTACTTATACCCTTGCTTTATTCTCCTCTGCAACTATAGTGGTCTCTTAGGTATTGCCATTTACTATTTTGCATACAAAAACCTAAAGGCACACAGATGTCTTCTTCAGAAGTAGCTTTTTGCTAACTAAGCAAGTTTACTTCCATCCATAGTTCTTCTCTTACCTGAATAGATGAAGTGAAGGAGTCTTCTTCCTGCAGAGATTTTCCCAAGGTGGCATCTTAGGAGGGTGGTAGATAGAAGAAGTGGCAGGCTTGCATTCTAACTGGGAAGACAAAACAGAAGGTGCCACTCAATAAATCACAAAGCCCAGGGGAAGAGGGTTAGGGGTTTGATGAATGGATGGGAAAGGGGATTTGGGCAAAGGTGTGACAAAGACAAACACAGCAGCAAACCATCATAAATCTATTGTGGGAGGAAACGATGAAAGAATAAGTATGACAGAGTTCGGGTAGATGCATTGCAAACAGTCCTTCTGAGAGACCAAAGATAGTATATCTCTAAATGTTATGTCTTCTAGGCTTGAAAAATACGAATTATGAAGGATTAAAGTTAACCCACTCAGTTCTAAAAATTATGATAATTAAGAGGAAAATTATACTGTATTGCCAAATTGGGTAGTGCATCTCCATTCTTCTTGCAATGTATATTACTCTTGGGTGCCTGGCTAAACCTGATAGGTAGATAAGCTGGAGTCTTGGGCTTTCACCAAGTTTTGTTCGTGCAAGAGAGGACTAAAAGAAGACCTGAGTATTGAACAAAACAGTGACTGTTTCATAGAGTAACGGGGAAGAACAAAAAGGAAACAAGGTAGGCTTCATGAGGAGTCAGGAGTGTACCAAGAAGACTCAGAGGCAGAGCAAGAACAGAAGAAGAGTTTGATGTTTGAACCAATAATGCAGCAAACACATGCTCAGCAGCATTTTCCAACAACTTACCTTTCTCCAGTCCACAGAGCTGATTGAGTATTAGGCCCCAGAGTTTCCACCATCATCATTGTTTCTCTTTGAAGTCAATAACTTTGTCCTCCTAGCTGTTGAGGTGTTCTTGCCCTCAGTCCCTCCATTCTTCTCCTCCTGATTCTGAGGAACTCTTTCCTAGTCCCAAACCAAGTGAGGTAGACCTGTAGAGTCAAGTGCACTTCTGTTGAAGAATAAATAGAGAAATAGAACTGCAGTATTTTGTGTAGATGTTTGTTTGGTAACTAAAGTGACTGGTCAGGTCTGAGGAACCAGAAAAAAGGAGTGGACCCTACAGGTAAATTCCAATAGGCTTGAAAGACCAATCACTTTCATAAAAAAGGATCACCCATCAGCCCCCAAACATTGCAAATCATCAGAATCAAGTTTACACATTTGTTGATCACCATCCCTCACTGTCAGCCACCACATACACCATCAATCATCACTCACAATCACTCAATATATCACCATTGATTGGGGCAATATTTAGTATTTACCTCTTCAAATCCAACCATGATGGTTGAACAAAATATTATCTCCTCCATTGGTAGCCAGCAGCAACACATTGGAATTTGCCGTTGGTACAGGCAGTTTTTTAATCAATGATCCTATGGGGCAGCCCTACTAGGTGATGTAATAAAGGCTAGACAATGGCATGTGAAGGAGGTAGACATCATCTCCAATGTCCTGAAGGGAAAGTGGGGCCTTCTTCACTGCACACAGGACCAACTCCAATCTGGCCATATAATATGTGATCAAAAAAATGGTGGGGAAATCATACATCAAATACAAACATAATGTTCCAATGGCATTTTTTTGCAAAGAGAGAAATAAGTTAAATGAGAAATAATTAAAAAGTTCTATGGTGGCACTGGCATTCTCATTCCAGAAGGTAAGGTTTGTCCTCACCTTAGGTGGTTCACCCAGAAGTTGGAAAGCAAATACACTTAATTTGACCAATCATCCTGTTCCTCCTCCTGTGATAGTTCGGGAACAGTGTTATCAGGTGGTATAAAATGCTAGTTCATTTTGATCATGGTTAATCTCTCCATGTTTTGAGGAGAGAGACTAGTCCTTCTCACTGTGACAACTGCACCAGCTGCACTGAACACACATTCAGCAGACACACTGGATACAGGACAAGCCAGATACGTTATTGCCAGCCTGCTGAGCTCTAGCCATTGGTACATACTCCCTTACTAATGCGCCAATTGGTTTTGATCGATATATGCCTATTATGGGTCATCCAGATACTTTTGGAACATCCTCTGAAGTGCCATTGGTGCTGTCACTTATTCAACCTCTTTTGCCTTTGTCTCTGCACTGGACTTAAGACCTGCCACTTGAAACTAAGCCAATGAAGAGGTTTGTCTAATTCTTCGGATGCTGTGCTTGCCAGTGTTCTTGTTGCTGGCTTTGGCTGTTGTGAGATAAGACTGCCCTCTCTGGAAGTTGAATGTGGCATCCCAGAACTGCAGAGTCGGATCAGCAAGTTCCCTAGCTTGCTCAACAATCAACCTCTTGTATTTTGAAACATCCCCTTCAGAAAATGGAATGAAAGTAGAAATAATTTATTTGTAGCGTTGATCAAGTGGGGTGGCATAGATGTACTTTTTGGACAAGATAATGTCATTTTGCAGCCTTACATTACAAGTCAAGCAAAAGCTTAGGCTCTCAACCAAGGCTTGCGCTTATTGGTTTTTATTCACACCTCTGAGTGTGAACCTTTCAGATACCTTCTTTAGTTGGTCCTGTGGCAGATGCAGCAACAAGATAGTTTGGCCAATCATACTGTCTTTCTTGATAACTTCCTGTGTGAAAACCTCAAAAGGGAGAAGCAACTGTGTCAAGGAATTGACTAGGCCCCTAGTGACTGTCCGCATCCATGGTCATAGCTTTTCAAATTGCTTCCCCTCCTCTTAGACAGACATAGTCATTGATCTGTCAGTACTGCTTAAACAGATGTTGTAACATATAATAGGTTGAGTTACACTGCATCAGGGCTTTAACTGGTACTCTGTTACCATGCTGAAAAATCTTCAACTGTTTCTAGACTTTAAAAGAATGACTGAAATGAATGCAGATTCATCAGTATGTTGCTAACTATGTTTTATTTTTGTTAGAAAGTCTTGTACAACCAGGTTGATGCAGTGTGCCAAACACCAGACCCTCAAATAGTCACCATCTGCCATGGCCTTGTCTATGTTGCTGCCATTGTCTGTGGCAACAAGTCCAATTTGGAGACCTCTGGGTGACAGCCATTCAGACACCTTGCTATTAAATTTGTCCAAGATGTTTGCAGCTTTGTATGATTTCTCTGTGGTGAACATGGCGACTGTTGCATGCCTCTGAACACTCTAAAAGATTTCTGCAGGGACAAGACCTGTAGATAGCTTTTGCTTTACCCCCACAAAAGGGACACAGTATGCAGTGATGAATTTGTAATCAGTCGCCTGACAACTGGTCTACATGTCTGTTGTTAGGTGGCTAGTATGTTCAACACGTTGTTGCAAAGCTTGTTAAACCAATTGCAGCACACTGTGATGCAGTGCTTGAACAGCAACTCTGGTAAAATAGGTCCGAGTTGGAACCTTCCATTTCAGGTAGATGGCTGCCACAAACTCAAAGACTTCCACTTCTTCCATAAAAGAAAAAGGGAGGAGGTCTAGTACTAATGTTTTTGCCATCTTTCCATAGTACAAAGTACCATTGGGAGGTCGCGGTAGTAGGGCCCCCTCCTGCCTCAACATGCCTGTAATTTTAGTTTGGACTTTCTTCTTTTGTGCGGCCACTGATGCGTGCAACTTTTGAGATATAGGTGGTAGTAGACTCAATGTGCATTGTGGTTTAGTCGCTGTATACCATGGTGTCTCGATCTGACTCTGAGACTTCCTGTGCATTGTGAGATCGCTGAGTAGGGTGATTATTGTGCACTGCTGGGGACAAGACTGCTTTCCATGAGGATGTTACTCTCTTCTTTCTCACCTTCCACTGTGACCAGTTGTAGCTGATGTTTCCCGGCTCTCCTCACCTTCACCACTGCAATCATGTTCAGCCATTTTTTAAGGTGCTCGTCCCACCAGATTGCATGATGTTTTTTTTCAAGTGGGTCATCTGACATCCAGGACCATATGAACTAGGCTTGCCTCAACAAACACTTGTGTAACAAATAAAGCATATCATAATGTTATCCTCCTGTTTGATAATCGTAAAAAAGTCCCAAATTGGAGAGGAGTACTTTCTTATTCAGCCACTACCAATGCCTGAAGAAGAACTGGTGGTCGTTGGGTATGTCAGTTGACTCTCTGCACTGCATACGTCTACTGAGGTACAGGTTGGTGCAGGTCTTTGCTGGGGCCTTACAAATATGAGAGCTGGTGGTGCTGCCTGTGCCAAAACCCTTAGAGAAGGTTGGATAGTGAGGTCAGACTCCTCTCTACCAACTTCCACAATGACTGGTTTGTTGTCATCATCCTCCTCGTCATCATCTCCTTCCATGATTCTAAGGCTTTCTTGAATATCCCGGACTCTGCTGTGGTCCTCCCCAATGTCCTTAATATCATCAGAAGTGGGGCTTGGAAAAGATGGTGGAGTGGTACCCTTTCTTTTTCTTGTTGGAGATATCGGAGCCATTGATTCTAAAAGAGGTGGTTATTGCTCAGCAGGAAGCTTGACCTCCTGTTCTTCTCCAACTTCAAAAAGATCTACTATCGCTGACTGTGGTTGCTGTCCACTTTGCTCTGTTTTCTGAAATGATTGGGTACAACTTTGCGAAAGGGACAAATTCAATTAAATGTCACTGCTTCACAGCATTGTGATGACTGCAGTGACTGTCTCACTTACAAACATTGACTTTGGCTTCGGTTGGGGTGGTGCTGTTGATGCGGGAGTGCTGCTTCCAGGTTCCTCCCCAGATGCCAATGTGGCAAGCACACGTCTGCCAAAAAGGTGAGGCTGGCATGCCACTGGTGGAAAGTTGCTTCTTCTCACTGACCACTTTTTTGGGAGCAACTTTCTTTGCGGCCATCTTAAGCCCTAAGTTGGCAGTGGCACTAAGATGCACAAGCAGAAGAGTTTGGAGGACCAAAGTAACTGTAAGGACATCTCTTTGGCAGCACTGAGGGTGATGTGGGGTCTCATCTCTTGTGCACCTAAAAGTAACCAAGCAAGAAGAACATGTAGTTAGTGAAATGTGTCATTGTTGCAGGTTGAAACAGTACAGACAAATGCAATCTTAGTGAGGTTGCTTACTTATGTAATAAATACCAGTTCAATAAACATTGTAATGTTAAACCACACCACCGTGCCATTAAATTTAATTTCAAATCAGGCAACAGCTATAGCTCTTAGCTTTACATTTATCTGTTTTAAAGGAGACACCGTGGGTAGTCAGAGTAAGGTGCAAGGGTAAATGGAATAATTGTTAAAAAAATGTATTATGCTGTTGAATTGTCTGCAGTGCCCCACAGCCAGGATGTCCATAAGGAAATGGAATTATTATACACCTAAAGAAACCAAATGCTGTATTGCAGCTGTGTGCCTTTGGTGGATGGAGGAATGGAAGTGGATGGATGGATGGATCAAAGCAAAATGCTGAATTAAATAAAATGAAATAAAAAAATAAAAACAATTAAAAATCTAAAAACATTTAAAAATAAAATAAAAATTAACAGAAAAAGAAGGAATTATAAAAATAAAATTAAAATTAAAATGAAATAGAAAATTACATTAAACAATAATAGAATTAAAAAAAATATAGAAATTTAAAAAAAATATATATATATAAACTTAAAATAAACAAATGATCAATAACTAACAATGTCTGTATGTAAGCCTTTGCCAAAGAGTGGCTGGTTGCACAAATTGGCTGCCAACCACAAGGTAAAACAACGAGTAGGAGCAAGGAGGCATAGCAAGCAAAGAATACATGCAAGGTTATAGCAAAAGGATACTGGCTGGATGTGCAAAATAGCTGTCAGCCACATAGTCAAACAACAACAACAAGGAGCAAGGACACATGTGGACAAAGAAAGAACACATGCCAGCCTACGGCAAAGGAACACTGACTATGTGCACAAAATGGTTGCCAGCCACATGATCAAACAACAACCACATGGAGGATGGAGGCATGTGGATCAAAGAAAGAAAGAACACATGCAAGCTTATTGCAAAGGAACACTGGCTGTGTGCATAAAATGGTTGTCAGCCATATGGTCAAACAACAACCACATGGAGGACTGTGGGATGTGAATCAAAGAATGAATACGTGCAACCCTTTGGCAAGGAATACTAGCTGGATGCATAAAATGGCTGCCAGCTACATGGTCAAGCAACAAGGAGCAAGGAGAGCAAAGACAAGCACATGCAAGTCTATGACAAAGACACCCTGGCTGGATGCAGAAAATGCCACCCCACCCACATGGTCAAACAACAACTGCGAACAAGGAGGAATGGAGAAAATAGAATACATTCATACCTATGGACATAAACTACACAAAATGGCCCTTGGCCACACTGCTTTGAGAACAAAGACAAACGATAGACAATGACAAACACACAGACACAGACACACACATACATACACATAGACACACCCTGGCCGTATGGAGGTAAAGTAGTAACACTGAAGAAAACACTAACTTTAATTTAGCAGTGCAAAACATGAAAATTAACTGAGCTATAAAACATATGCAACAGTACACACACCCTCCTATGCCATCAAATATTAGTGAACAACATATACACGTTTCACAAAAAAGCAAAATTTTACATTTAATTCAATGTCATCCCTGCCCTAAATAAGTTTTAAAAACATATACCACTGAAATATTTATTTCAGGCAACGGATGGCTACTAGTACTGGAACTACTGGCTCGTTGGCCCTTTGGAAATCTAGGCCACATAGTAAAATAATATAGCACACTGTTACAAACGTGTAGAAAAGGACACGTACTGCACTGTGCAACAATTTTCCTTCACAAAAGATGAAAAATCTAAGAAATGTTAAATAAATAATGAGGCCCATGCTTAAACTTCAGATCACCCACCATTATATATTTTGAGAATCAAATGAAAGTACAAATACGTATTAGTGCATGTCTAAACAAACAAACAATACCCTTATTCAATAGTTTTGGAGCTTACTTGTGTGATTTCACAAAAACAAAGTCCTTAAATCCAAAGGTATATCCAGAAGAAAAAGAGAGTGATCCTTCCACCTTGAAATCCAAGTGAAAAGTGACCAGGAGAATGCAAAGCACTGGAAGGAGCCTGATGGACAGGAACAGGAAGCTAGAGTCTCTGGGGCACTTCCTTCATGTTTGAAAAAAAGGCTTTTCAATTTAAAAAACAACTTGAAGGGTCCATTGGAGAAGAAAATCCACTCAAAAAACACTTTTTGACTAGATTTAGATGTCTCTGAGTAGATAATCTACTCCAGGTGCCTTGGTACTTGCTAGTGGGACTGATATGGATTCGCTTGCTGCCAAAAGCAGCATGAGTAAACATAAGGTCATGTGCACATGGCTGGGGAAACAGCACAATCGAACACAAAGTCTTGCACGTTCTCGCTAACATCCCAGGAGTATTTTGGCGCTCGCGAGAAAGCACCAAAACCCAACCTTGTAAGCGCAAAAAATTCTGGTTGGAGCCCCATTGTGGAATTCAGGAACTCTGTGCTACTCAGTGTAGCACGAAGTGCCTGAATTATGCAAACTCCACCTACAGAGCAAATTGCTACTCCCGGGCCCAGCTGGAGCCAATGCAATGGAAGAAGCCCAGCAGGTTGGAGGGAGAGGAGTCCCAGCAGTTGCTGGGATCAGTTGTGGTAAGTCACAGTGCTTGAGCATGGACAAATGAAGTATTCTCTATTTGTTAAGCTAGGCAGATATCTTACCCATCATCATTACCTTTTTTTACCACCCGTGACTTAACATCAGCATGTTTCATTTCGACACTACAGTGTTGGCTGTGCAATGTGTGTCTGCTTCAGGTAATGTGGCATTTTGAAGTTTTTAACGCATTGCAAACCAAAAAAAAGGTCTGTGTCTGTGCTCACTCATTCACCTCCTCATAGTACTTCACTCCATTATTCTTTCCAAAGTTCTGTCCCAGCCTATCAAACATAGAAAAATAAATTTTTGGCATGTGGCGTGTTTTTCTGGACAAGTGATTTATGTATATAGATTTCATGACTTCTATGGCAGAATTATGCCTATTCACATTTTTCCATTTCATCATTTGGCCACTACCGAGACTGATTAAGGCAAAGCTAAGCACATGATGATCAGTGACACTCCAATATTCCATAACATAACCGCCACCTATCTTGATCCCTCGAACTTATGTTTCAGTAGAGTAACTTCCCTTACTTCTAAGTGAAGGTATTTGTTGAAAATTACTTATAGTGAAAGGTGAGACCAGGGAGTAAAGTGGGACTAATTGCCTGATTTAGAATTTGGTTGATGGGATACTCTGTGACGGACCTTCGTTTTTCCCACTGTCTCTGTACGGCAGACAAGATATATGTGATGTTGGTAACATAGTATTAATTGTATGTATCTGCATGTTTGAAGTCAGAGTAGAATTGAAAGGCAGTCGGAGAAGAGCAGGTACATTGGAATTAAAGTAAGTTAAGGAGGAGGAAGCAGAGGCACGTACCACTGTCCTGAGCCCTACTGGCCCACTACCAGCACCTCCATCCCGGCCTCACCATCACCAGTGCCACCAGCAGCCAGGATCCACCACTGTGTCCCCTACTCACCATCCATAGACTGCCTACTCTGCCGTATCAAATGGGAGCTAGGACTACTATGCCACGAGGTGGCATGCCTTCACACCTGGCTAGATGTCCCCTAGCACCCTATTTAAACATACTTTCTTTGATGGGAGAGACTTTTGTTGTGGAAGGAGAGGGTGGGAATAGTGAAGGGCATTTGGGGAGGGGACTTTGGACTAATTACTTTGGACATTGTGGGAATGTATTCATTTGTTAGGAGAGAGGGGTTGGCCTTTAACAGGTGGAGAGGGTGGATTTTATTTGTAAAAAAGAAATGGCTAATTATTTCTTCTTATGAAGACAATATGGGCCTGATTACAACTTTGGAGGAGGTTTTAATCCATCCCAAATGTGACGGATATACCACCAGCCGTATTACGAGTTCCATAGGATATAATGGACTCGTAATACGGCTGGTGGTATATCTGTCACTTTTGGGACGGATTAACACCTTCCTCCCAAGTTGTAATCAGGCTCTATGTCTTTTGTCTTTGCACTGCTTTTAGTGCAGCCTGTTTTTTTTTAATTGGGAAAAAACTGTCCTCTGAACAGTCACATACCGTGCATCAATTGTTTCCCACTAGAATTTCCCTGGCTCATTATGAAGTAGCTTGCCATATAACTATTTACCTGGTAGGTTACTTACTTTACCTATACCCAAACAATACCCCGCTACCAGAGTGGGAACAACACCGACTAGATCTGTCTTTTTGCTTGAGGATGTCAACTTTTGTCACTTTTCTAGCACCTAGCCACTTATCAAATTATGAACCAGTTATACCTTTGTCCTACTATTCTCTGTAACTGTATTGACACATTGATAACTATAGGGGTGTACCTATGCCTTTTGCGTACAACATACATTGAAAATTCCTAATCTTCAGTAGAAATTACCAAAATAGTTCACTTCACTTCTTAGTTCTCCAACATAAATACATGAAGAGATGGCTGCTACCTCTCTTGATCTTCCAAAACCTTATTGCAGGGTTTTCCAAAGTGTTTTTTTAATGTAGTGGTAGTTGTTGCAGGCCAGCACACTAATGGAGAAGACATCACAAGTGAGGTCCCACTCCCACCTAGGTGAACTCCAATTGTAGGATATTCAGAAGGATTATCCATCACAGGCAACTAGACTGAAAGACAACACAGAGTTAGTGGGTTATTTTTATAATAAATTATCAAAGGCAGAGACCCGAGTGCCACCATGACACAAAGCCCTAATGTTATAACAAAAAATAGCAGCAGTAACTTCTTTTGAGCAATAGGGAGCTCATATTTAATCAATTTATTAATACATTAAAAACTAAACTTACAAAAGCCTTAAATCAGGAGAAGTGGACCCAGGAGAAGGTTAATTGTTTAAGCAACACAAGGCCTGAATGAGGTTAAGGAATGATGTTATATATGTATCCCACCTGTGCATGGGTTGGTAGGTGGGGCTGCCATGGGCTATTGCTCAGGTATGAGAAGATCCAGCAGTGAATTGGTATAGCTTTCACCAAATCTGCCTCACCAAGTGTGTGATCCATTTAAGTTGTAAATTCATAACTGCACCTCATTATATCACACAGCCTGGGGGAAGGAGGTTAGAGGTTCGATGAATAGATGGGAGTGGGTAGTTGGGGAAAGGTGTGACAGAGACAAAAACTGCACAACAGCTAGTCATTAGGCCGATGAGCAGCACATCATCATCACCATCAAACCTATTGTGGAAAGAATTCAAGAAATTACAGTTTAATTAAATGAATTGGAAACCGTCCTTCAGCCCCAGAGACCAAAGTTAATATATATCTAAATGTTCTGGCATCTAGAATTCAGAATACAAACTTGGGGAGGCGTCAAAGCACACATCTCTAAATATTATGATTGTTAATAGAAAAAATGATACTATAAATAAATGACAAATTGGGAGGTGCACCTCCATTCTTCTTGGAATGTCTGTCTTGGGTGCCTGGCTGAACCAGTCCGGTAAGGTAAGCAGAAGTGTTATTGAGCTATTGCCTCTCGGGCAGGGGAAGAGAAGGGCTGTGGATTGTAAAACAGTAACTATAATGTAGGGTCAAAGAGAAGGACAGAGAATATAGGCTTCATGAGGAGTGAACCACGAGGCAGAGCAAGAGCATAGGCTGCTGCCATCATTCATGATGACTCATGTGTGATTAACTGAGAAGTGGGAACACTTTTACAACCAGTCCCAGACAAGTTTCTGCATGTATCTGGCTCATCAATATCAAATAACATTTAGTGAGTCAATCATGTGATAATGTGGCATCATGACTGTCTCCAGTTATTGCCCCTCAAACAACAACCTTAAAGGAGAGGAGTTTGACATTTCAGCCAGCATACTACTCAGCACACTACACACCATTTCCCAAATCAACGCACCACTCACCAGTCCACAGGGCTGAGAAGTCCTCATAGAGTCATCATCATGCTGGTGTCCCTTTGAAGTACATAACTTCCTTTTTCTGGCTATTAGGGTAATCCAGCCTTGAGTCCTGACCCTGAGTAATGAATCAGTCTGACTCCCAACCCAAATGAGATTAAAAGAGATAATCCTACGGAACCCTGTTGATGAACAAGAAGAACAAAAGAATGTGACCATTTTGTGTATGTGTCGACTATACTGACTGGTCTGGTCTCAGAAGAACCAGAAACAGTGTACAACAAGGAGTGGACAAAACAAGTAAATCTAGCTATGTGTGAAAGGGCCATTCACCTTCAGGCAAAATCGCCACTCAGCCTTAAAACATTACAAATCATTGAAATTAAATGTACAAATTAGTTGAACACCTTCAAAGTCTGCCACCACATGAATCATAAGTCAAAATACACAAGTAACCCCTACACCATAAATTATATCTATTATTCAAATAGGCCACATTATTATATGGCACCTCTTGCCACTATTGTTATTTTGTGGATCTTATCCATTACAATTTTTTTGTAAAGCGAAATTCCGCCTGCAGTCTTATTTCTCCACTTATCTGATTATTTATTAAGGACTCTGCCCACTTTTCCCACAATAAGATCATTCCCTATCATGATAAACCACATGGATCATCATCACTCACACTCACTTAATAATGTATCACTCATTGGTGCAATAATTACGTGTTCCAATCAAAGCACAGTGGTACACAATTATTGTATTGTAACTCCTCTTTTCTCATGGAAGAAACATATTGATAATCTTGTAAATTAATGCTTTTTAATGGGGGAGCTCTGCTAGGGACAGGAAAAAAGTAAGAGAAGCATGGGCCGGAGACAGGCATTGTCTCTAATGTCCTTGAAGGGAATGGTGAGGCTTCTGATCTATTGCCCCCATCCTCCTCCTGCGTTTTTTTGAAGAACAGTGCAGTTGTGTGTTATGAAGTGTTGGATCATTTTAATTATAGTCAATCTCTCCATGCTTTGAGGGGAGAGATTAGTCCTTGTGACTATGACAACTGCACTTTGGCTACTGCAATCTTTGGAAGACACAATCTCTCTTTGCAGCCTTGAAATAACCAACTCATGTGTTTCTCCATTCCCTTTTACACCGGCAGACCTTTGCAACATCTTTTTTAACTGGTGTTGTAGCAGATCCAACAATGGAATAGCTTGTCTCATCGTACTATCTTTCTTGCTGACTTCCCATGTGAAAATATCAAAAGGAAGTAGCATTTCTAGCAGGCATTTCACTAAGTGCCATTTGTCCATGGTCATGCTTTTCCCAGTTGCACCTCCTTCTCTTTGAAGGACATAGTCGGCCTTTACTACTCAAACAGACATTGCAATATGTAGTAGGTTCTGGGCATTAAAAGAATGGCTCAAATTAGTCTGGATTCTTCTGCAGGTAGACAGTATGTTGCTGACTGTGTCTTATTTTTTTAGAAACTCTTGCACAAAATGCCCTAAACACAGGACCATAAAATATCCACCATCTACCCTGACCTTGACTATATCACTGCCATTGTCTGTGGCAACAAATCTAATTCTGTGACATCTGGGTCACAGCCATTCAAACATCTTGCTGTTAAAGTTTTCCAAGATGTTTGCAGCTGCATGGGATTTCTTTATGGTGAACATTGCTACTGTTGCGTGCTGCAGAACGACCCTAAACATTTCTTCAGCACTGAGAACTGCAGATAGCTGTTTCCTAACCTTCACAAGGGAGATCCAATGTGCAGTGATACACACGTAATCAGTTGCTTGCTAAATATCCACATGTCTGTTGTCAGTGGATAGTGTGAACTGCACTCTGCTGCAAAGCTTGCCCAACCAATTGCAGTAAATTGTGATGGAGCGCTGGAACAACAACTCTAGCAAAATAGGTCCTACAGGGAACTTTCCATTTCAGGCAGATGGCCACCACAAATTCTAAAAATCCCATTCCTTCCACAAAAGAAAAAGGGTGGAGGTTCAGTGCTAAAATTTTAGCCAGCTTCCCATTGAACAAACATGGTATTGGGGTGGTTGTGTTCGTAGGGCCCCCTCCTGCCGAAACATGCCCATAATAGAGGCTGGATTTTTTTTCCCCCTGAACATGCCCATCATTGTAGCTTGGATCTTTTTCCTCTGTGGTATCACTGGCGCAGGTGTCTTTTCAGGAGAACCAGGAGGTGGTAGACTCAATGTGCATCTTGGGGTAGTCACTGTATGCGGTGGTCTCTCTATCTTAGTCTTGTGCCATTTTGAGGTTGCTGATGCAGGTAATGCTGCTGGTGCACTGCAGGGGACGGGGATGCTTTGGTAAAGCTGTCACTCAATTCTTCCTCATCAATTCC
Source organism: Pleurodeles waltl (assembly GCF_031143425.1). Classification (NCBI taxonomy): domain Eukaryota; kingdom Metazoa; phylum Chordata; class Amphibia; order Caudata; family Salamandridae; genus Pleurodeles; species Pleurodeles waltl. The sequence continues at coordinate 897,779,081 of NC_090447.1, read as the reverse complement.
CACTATGATCAGAACATGTTCCCCCTCTCATAGCCACCACCGCCTGAAGCAACTTTGTTTAAGGTGCTTTTTCCACCAGATTGCATTATGTTTTTTCAATATGGGTAATTAGGCCTCTAGTACCATAGCATGAACCAGGCTTACCTCATCGAACACCAATGTGGCAAATGGAGCACATTGCAATTTTACCCTCCTGCTTGCTGGGATGAGAACTTTTTTAGTGTGCCACTGGTGCCATGGACAATGTCCAAGGAACTGGAGGTAGGTGGGTGTGTCCATGATTGCCTCTCTGCAGTGTGTACATTGACTGAGGTAGTGGTAGATGCAGGTATCAGCTGTGGCATTACAGATATGGAAGCTGGTGGTAATGGAACAGTGGAACACCCTTCGGAGCAGGTTAAATAGGAGGGGTAATGTTGGTGTCCCTTGAGTCAGCGTCCATGACAATAACTGGCTCGTCCTCCTCATCCCCTTTCATAATTCTAAGGCTTTCAGGAACTTTCCTTTTCCTTTGTCTCTTGTGACGGGTCTCACACTCAGCCGCGGTCCAATCCATGTCTGGATCATCAGAAGGGAGGCTAGGGGAAGATGGTGGAGTCCCCTTTCTTTTTCTTGCTGGAGATCGGGAAGCCTATGGTTCAAGAAGAGGCTCTTGCTCAGCAGGAAACTCAACCTCCTCTTCTGCTCCTACTTCAGGAAGAAACATTTCTGGCTGCTGCTCCTATTGTCCACTTTGCTTGGTTTCCTATGATGATTGGGTACTAGTTTGCAGCTGAGACAACTGCAATTCAAAATCACTGCCTGTTGCAATGATTGCAGTAGCTGCCTTGCTGAGAGACATGGGCTTGGGCTTAGATCATAGTGGTGCCATGGTTGATGCAGGAGTTGTACTCCCAGCTTGCTGCTCGGACGACAGTGTAGCAGGCACACAATATTGCCTGTAAATGGAAGAGGACAGACAGACATTGGTGGCAATGTGCTTCTTCTTCTCCTTTCTGGCCACTTTCTTGGCAGGACCTTTCTTTGAGGCCATCTTCAAGCTCTGTTAGTTGGCACTTAGTTGTACAAGTGGAAGCAGAGGAATCACATGTTGTGACCACATCACTTTGTGCCGGCCTTCTGTCTGGAGGTACTGTGGGTGAAGACTTTTGTGCACCGAAAAGCAAACAATGAAGAAAACGGTTAGTGGAACGTAGCATTTTTGCAGTTTGAATTATTCATAATACAGCCAATATCATATAATGGGGTTATCCCAAATAATTATCAACAATAGTTTATTGATAATAATCTACACCATTTCACAATACTTCAATCAGGATAACAATGTACAGCATTGTATGCTTTGTGTGCTTCTAATGGGTGTGCACCTATGACAGGCAGGAGGGTGTGGTTGAAAATTGATAATCCCTAAAAATGAATGCTGGTGTACACCTAAAACAGGCGGGGGTGCATGGAAAATTGAATATTCCTTAAAAATTTAATGTTGGTGTGCACCTATGGCAGGCAGGGGGTGCATTGAAAAAGGAAGGATCCTTAAAAATGAATGCTGGTGTGTATATGGCAGGCAGGGAATACAGGGAAAATGAATTAATCCTTACAAAATAAATGCTGGTATGAACCTGTATCAGGCAGGGGGCATGGGGGAAATAGAATAATAGTTACAAAATGAATGCTGGTGTGAGCCTATGGCAGGCAGGCAGTGTGGCAAACATGGAATAATGCTTAAGAAATGAATGCTGGTGTGCGCCAATATGCAGCGAGGCAATAAGGGGAAAATGGAATAAGCCTTAGAAAATGAATGCTGATGTGCACCCATGGCAGGCAGAGCTTGCAGAGGAAAATGGAATAATCATTATAAACTGAATGCTTGTGTACACCTATGGCAGGCAGAGGATACAGGGGAAAATTGAATAATCCTTAAAAAATTAATGCTGATGTGCATCTATTGCCTAAGAGAAGAAGAACTATGGCAGGCATGGGACAGGGAAAATGTGAAAAGAAAAAAAAACATTGCTGGTTTATCACTAGGGGCTATGAGAAATCCTTTGGGAGGGAAGGAGGTGCAAGGAAAAATGGGAAAATGAATGCAACATTAAAAAAAAACTCTTCATACATCTACAACAATGATCCTCAAGCAGATTAAAATGATATCAGGGAAAAAAGTGAAAACATTAATTAAAAACAGAATAGATGTCTCCCATCAATTTCCCTAGAAAATGGCTTTCAAAACTGATTGGTTGTAAATGGCCACCAGCCACATGGTCAAACAACAGCAGCAAGCAAGGATACATAGAAAACAAAGAACACATGCAGGCCTATTACAAAAGGCAGATGGCCACATGGTCAGACAACAACAAGCATGGACATAAGGTATACATGCAGGCTGATGGCAAAAGCACACTGATTGGCTTAAAAAAATGCCACAGGTCACATGGTCAGACAACATAAAGGAAGCATGGACAACAAAACACACTTTCAGGCAAATGGAAATTGAATACACAAAATGGCTGCTGACCACATGACATGGAGAACAAAGACAAAATGGTGATGTATGGCAAACCTAAACACACACACTCACCCACACAGACACACATACACACACATTAGCCAGAGAAAACAGGCATAGTAAACATTGAAGAAAACACTACAATTAGTTCAGCAATGCCAAAAATTTAAATTAAGTCAGCTATCAAAATTTTTCTAACAAAAAATATTCTCCCAAGGCATGACATTATTACCTCACCAAAATGCAGTTGTTGCAGAAATAAAATTGAAATACAAAAAAGAACAATATTTTCAATTAATCCAATGCAATCCCTGGCCTAAATCATAGATTTTATAAAACAACATAAACCACAGAAACAGTTGTTTACTATTCCCACTGACAAGTACTGGCTGATGGCAGACTACCAAATGGTAAAATACATGAATAGTGCAAATTTAAGAAACATGGAGAAAATGTATTTAACTGTGTAACATTGTTTCCCTGCTAAAGACATAAAATGAAATGCAAAAAATAAATACAAATACTAGGCCCCTACTCAAACTTCAGGTCACCCACCACAACCACAATCTAATTTAAAAATTGAGTACAAATAGAAGTACTGGTGCATGCCCTCTATAAAACACCATTCTTATCCATTCTTACCTTTTTGAACTTACTTGTTGTGATGTCCCAAAAACAAACCCCTCAAAATCCAATATTATATATGCAGCAGAAACTGCAAACAGAGACAGTGATTCCTTCACCTTGAATTCCCAATGAAAAGTGACTAGGAGATGGACAAATCATTCGGAGGAGCCTTCTGGATAGTAAATGGAATTTGGAGTCGCTGAGACACTTCATTCCTGTTGAAAAAAAGTAAAATAAAGAATGCCTTACCACTCAAAAACAACCTGAACTGGCCGCTCAAATAGAATATCATCTCAAAAAACTATTTTTGAGTTGAGTTTGCTGCTTCTCAAGTAGAAAATCTACCTGAAAAGCAACCACGTGACCGCTCATGATCAAAAGTGTCACAAAATGGTGCTTGAAGGCTCACTGGCAGCTGGAAATCACACTAGAGGCAGCAAATCTTGTTAGCGTTCACAAGTGCACATTTACTGAGTCTTGCGTACACAAAAAGGAATATAATTCAGCCACATGGCAGACATGACCCTTAATGCTTGTTTCCAGTCAAGGGAAGTTCAGACTGGACTGTTCCCATGGGGAGAAGGGTCAAGACTGATTTGCATATGGCTAGGTCCAAACTGGGATGGCATGGTGAGCAAGAGAATGATGGAGTTAACCTCGATCTGTGACTGGGGGTGAGTGTTTGAAAAGTTTCAGCACTCTTTCCATCATCCTTTTTTGTTGCTAAAGTCACCCTAAGTGGCCCGGGTATTCCTAGATGTGGGTCCCCTGCTCACTGTAACACTGTCTTCAAGCTAGCAAGTCTAGGGAGAGATGTGATCCTGAAACTGGTCCTAAGATATTTCTTTTTGGGCCAGGGAGGGCCTGGTTTAGCAGTTTGGGCTGAAGTGTTCCCATGGTGATCAGGGTGAAGTCTGCTTTGCAAATGACTGGGTCCAAACTGAGATAACATAGTGAGCAAAAGAACGGTTTATTTAACCCAGATTAGTGACTGGTGGTGAGTGTTTGAAAGGTTTTAGTACTCTGTACATGATCCCTTTGTGTTGCACTTGTGAAAAGTAGTCAGCAGTGTTTTGATCCATCCCTGGTTGATGCATGATGGTGTAGTCATCATCCTCTAGTCACAAACACCAAAGTTCAATTCTGGGAGACATCTTGGCTTTTGGATTGCTAAAGAGAGTAAGCAATGCTTGATGATGAGTTACAGGAGTGAAAGGTTTGCCATATAAGAATACAATGAAATGTTCATACACTCAGGTGCTCATTCTGAGTTTGGCGGGCGGCGGAGGCTGCCCGCCAAACTCAACCCGCCACCTGACCGCTGGTGCCGTCAGGACACCAACGGCCGTATTCCGACTTCACTGCAGGGCTGGCGGGCAGAAACAGTGTCCCCCCCCATTCCCTGACCCATTCTGCCAACTTATCCACAGCGGTGTGAACCGCCATGGAAAAGCTGCCAGAATGGAACTTGTAATCTGGCAGGCAGCGCTCAACCTTTTACTTCTTGAAAAGTTTTTGAATTGTGCTGAGCCCCGCCTGACACCTTATGTGGTGCATCTCTTGATTAATTGTCTGCTCTGTAAGCACAACTCCCGTATTTTTACTTGGATTGCAGTGCATGGTGCTGAGGTTGGATGTTTTTTTTTTTAACCGGGTCTGGTATGCGTTATTGTGTTTTCTGTATATATGGTTATCACCACGTCTAGACTTTCTCCACATTTACCTGCTACTGTTCACAGTGTTGTCTTGCACTTTTCCTTCACCATCTATTAAGTTTTCAATATCTGTTACTGCTTTACCATTTCTTTGCATTAAACTATTGCTGCCTCTAGCTCTCTCTGTACCTGGTGATTGCTGCCTTTAGTGTTATCAGTCAATATATCTTATAGCTATTGTATGTATTGCTTTGCGGTGTAGTACCTCTTACGGTTTTACCAGTAGACCTCTGGTCAATATTACATACATTTCTCTGTATGGCCTTTATCTTCTTTGAAAGCTTGGCAATGGCTGGAGTGGCACTTTGACTCCACAAATACCAGACGTCGATCTTCACTTTGGCTGAGACAGGTGTGGCACACACAAGCAGTTTGCTGTACCACAGCACATTCTATGAGCACTGTTAGTTCTTCTGGTTTTGTATCCCCAACCTCATCCCCAGTTGTAGTGTCCTCCCCAGGCTGGGTACTCTCAAATGAACACACTACACACAGAGCTTAGTCTTACACGTCTTTGTTCTTCTGGGTGCAAGTATGAATTCAGCATTCTAAAACTAAAATCCAGTCACCACACCCAAACACTCATGTCACAGTTCTATGGAGTCCTTCAGACACTACAGATATCTATTTCAGATTTATACAGATGTGTGTCTCTGGCTATGTTGCTGTAGTTTTGTATTGTTATTTATTTATCTATAGTGTGCTTGTTGTCTTTTTTAGCGAAGCTGGTGTATGTTTTTTATTTTTATTACAGTTTATATTAAAAGGTTGTCAAGAATTGGTTATATTTTATAATGTTATGGGAGTATTAGGTGGGTAAATGTGGACTCTATAGGAATACCTTTTTTAAAATATTAAGAATGTTAATTTTTTGTATATCATTAAGGTTGTAAAATTAGAGTTTGCTTTACTTGTTCCAATTTTTTAATAATGATAAAATGGAATTACAATCTTAGTAATTTTAAAAATATATAATTATATAGGAGTTATGTGTGAATTGTTTTTCTGGATCGTCTACTATGATCTTTTTATATTTATGTGTGAAATAGATTGTAGGTTTGTTTGAGCAACAAAGCATGTTAGTTCTTGTTTGTTTGGGAAGAGTAGGACTTTGGTGTCCAATATGACATACCTTTGCTGACTTTGTTTGGATATTTTATGGTGTAATTGTGCTACGATTGGACTTTAGTGTAGTTCTTCTTAGCCATTTTGTGAGTTTATGGGCTTCTGTGGATTGGTATTGGGTAGAATGTCTCCTTCCAATAATGCCTTAGAATGTATTATGACACTCTTCTAATACAGTATTAGTTTTGGCTTCCTGAGATAGTTTACTGTGTACACACACCAGAAGGATATAGGTGACTTAGTTTGGCGCCTATGCCCTGAATGGTGCATGTGTCCATCTCAGGTGTATATAATACAGTGTAAGAATGGTGTTAGTTATTCCACAATTTCTGACAGAATGGTGAGTTCAGTAATCATAGAAGCAAACAAGGGTGTTTAGTAAGCTTGGTTGTGGGTACATATGCCAGGGTAACTAGCTTTTTGATTTTTAAGGCAAATTGAGTACTGGTAGAGTAGTCTGCACTTAGGGCCTTATTACGAGTTGGTGGTCTGACTGCCATATTCTGAGTTGAACAGCCAGGACTGCCAAAATACAGACAAAGAACAGACACCACCAGGACTCTGGAGGGTAGGAAATAGGTGGTCCAACCACCAGCACCGCCAGCCCATCAATCAACCAGCAACCATATTACGACTCAGAAATAACAATGGTGGGTCTTCCATGGGGGTCTTCCAATAGTGGCACTTACCATGGTGGTCAGCGGTTCCCACAGTAATACACAACACCACATTGGATGGATTTAAAATCCACACAGCTGACACACATGTACACAACCAACAGACCTACCAACTTCACTGTAAAAGACAACCCTTCACACACCACAATCTTTTGTATCTACAATGCCACACATAGAAGCCAAAACTCAAAATCAGAGACACAGCACTATAGATTAGGCACCCCTCTAACTGTCACATAGCATTTATCCCACACCTGCACAACATACCTACCACACATAACAGCACCTCTACACATCATTTACTAACCATCACCAGATCACCACACAGCACCCACACCCCAGCATCCTTTTTTTGTGTTGTCTACCACCACCATGTCAGCACAAATACACCCCTGTTTCACAGATGACGATTTAAGCGTCCTCATGGTTGAAATTATCAGAGTAGAGCCACACTTATTTGGAGCCCAAGTTCAGCAGACTACGATTGCGAAATAAAAAGTGGAAATGTGGCAAAGAATAGTCAACTGGGTAAATTCTGTAGGATGCTACCTGTGCACAAGGGAGGACATCAAGAAGAGGTGGAACAATCTCAGGGGGAATGTGTGTTCCATATCTGCCAGGCACCAGCTCGCTGTCATCAAGACTGGTGGTGGTCCCCTACCTCCTCCCCCACAGTTCCCATCATGGGATGAGAAGGTCTTGACCATCCTGCATCTTAAGGGTTTGACAGGAATACCAGGGGGAGTGGTGTCGGTTAAGTCACAACACCAATACTGTCACCAAAATATATTGTCACGCATGCTCACTGATCACCATTTGCCAACTTCACTGTAACACCTCTCACTACCCCTGTGTCCAAATAATCCAAGTACCCCTGTCTGGCATCTCACATGTGATGGTAACTCAACTGGGGGCATGGTATCTGTGTATGGTATAGGATTGTACAGAGACTGTCACCACTACAACTCCCAGCAGCACTATTCTACCATAACTGAAACTAAAGCCTTACATTTAAACTAAACAATGCAGTATACTCACCTGAATGGTTCACAATTATATAATCTGTGTGAATGACAGCAATGCTAAGGGCAGCTGCTAGTACAATGCCACTACCACAAAGTTACAATTGTGTCCTCTGCTAATCTGTCTCTTCTACTGCCCATCAGCTAAAACACCCTACTCACCTAGGGGATAACAATTGTATAGTCTGTTAGCATAAGACAGTTATTGATAGGAATGCTAAGGGCAGCTGCTTCTGGTGTACTCCTTACACACTGTCACAACTGTGTCATTTGCTACACTGTCCCTTTTACCTCCCATCACCTATATAACTGTGCTCACCTGGGGGGATAACAATTGCATAGTCTGTTGGCATAGGGCAGCTATTGAAAGGAATGCTAACGACAGCTGCGACTAGTATACTCCTTAAACACACCTACAAATGGATCCTCTGCTACTGTGTCCCTTATACTTACACTCATCCATGGGGATCCCACATATTTGCAGTGCAGGAAGTCCTCAACACCAGGAGGGACACTGTGGCAAAACAAGGGGCCCCTGACACTAGCATGGACGATGAACTGCCCACCACCTCCGCCGGCGCTAGTGGACAGGAGGCACCGCCACAGGACCACCACACCAGCACCCCACCCCCTGCAGAGTGAGAACCACAACACAAACGGTCCCTGAAATCCAGGACAAAGACAGAGAACAATGCCAAGACCCCCGCCAAGAAATGAGACCACCCTGAATGTCATTCTTCTGTCCCACTTTGTCAGACTGTCCATCCTTAAACTGCCCCAGCTCCACTTCCTATGCCCCTTTGGACAATGCACCTGTGAGACTGATAGACTGGACTCTGCCATGGACATTCCTCCACCATCATCCCTGACCATTTTACAACACCCTCCAATAATGAGCACTTAAATAAACACCCTTAAATCACAAAACAATCAGGAGTCTGTCTGTGATTTCGAAAGTGTGTAATAGCAATTACAGTGGCAAAATGCTTTATCAAATGTAATGTCAACATACCTATGTCACACAGCTCTAGTCCATGTGGAAACAAAGCAGATGTCACACAGTGGGACCCACATCTGTGAAATCGTAAGGGAAAGTGACAACTCAGTGACCATACACTGGGTGAAAATGACAGACAGATGAGAGGTAGTAGAATTAAATCAGATGTAGCAGGCAGTGTTGTCTTCTTACCTGTGTCTCACTGGAAGTATTGCAGGATCACCGTTTTCCTGTTGTCTATGTCCTCTTCTTCTGCTTCCTCGTCTTCACTGTTTACAGGCTCCACAGCTGCCACAACACCTCCATATGGTCCATCCTCCTGCAGAAAAGGCACCTGTCGTTCAAAGCCAAGTTGTGAAGCATCCAGCAGGCCACGATGATCTGGCATACCTTCTTTGGTGAGTAGAATAGGGAACCACCTGTCATATGGAGGCACCTGAACCTGGCCTTCAGGAGGCCGAAGGTCCGCTCTATAATCCTCCTAGTTCGCCCATGGTCCCCATTGTAGCGTTCCTCTGCCCTTGTCCTGTGATTCCTCACTGGGGTCAGTAGCCATGACAGGTTGGGGTAACCAGAGTCACCTGCAAATGTCGAGGGACAACTGTTAGACACACACTAACTCATAGGGACATCCCCAGACCCAGACAACTATTCACACTGTATTGGGTCCATGTCCTCACCTAATAGCCACACACGGTGCCTCTGGAGTTGCCCCATCACATAAGGGATGCTGCTATTCCTCAGAATGTAAGCGTCATGCACTGAGCCAGGGAATTTGGCATTCACATGGGAGATATACTGGTCTGCCAAACATACCATCTGCACATTCATCGAAAGGTAACTCTTCCGGTTTCTGTACACCTGTTCACTCCTGCGGGGGGGGAACCAAGGCCACGTGTGTCCCATCAATGGCACCTATGATGTTGGGGATATGTCCCAGGGCATAGAAATCACCTTTCACTGTAGGCAAATCCTCCACCTGAGGGAAAACGATGTAGCTCCGCATGTGTTTCAGCAGGGCAGGCAACACTCTGGACAACACGTTGGAAAACATAGGCTGGGACATCCCTGATGCTATGGCCACTGTAGTTTGAAATGACCCACTTGCTAGGAAAGGGAGTACTGACAGCACCTGCACTTGAGGGGGGATTCCTGTGGGATGGCGGATAGCTGACATCAGGTCTGGCTCCAACTGGGCACACAGTTCCTGGATTGTGGCACGATCAAGTCTGTAGGTGATGATCACATGTCGCTCCTCCATTGTCGACAGGTCCACCAGTGGTCTGTACACCGGAGGATGCCGCCATCATCTCACATGCCCCAGCGGACGGTGCCTATGGAGGAGAACAGCGAGCAGAGAGTCAACCAACTCTGAGGTACGTAAACACAGCTTACTCTGAAAACATTAGCAAATCGACATATGCCTGTATGAGTGTTTAGGCAAGGCCTAGATATGTGTGATGCAGTCCAACATAATGCCATGTGGGCCCATGAAATGGCGGCTGCCTGACCTGTAAAGTGGGACAAGGGGATATGAGATAACTGCTCTGGCTTTGTACACCGTTGCAGTAGGCGGTCGAAGACCGTGGCGCAATCCTGCATTGGTTAACATTGGACCCAATAGGTCCCAGGAGCCAATGACGATGTACTCCGGCGGTGACGGTACGCACCGCTGCGGACGTGACACCCATTTTCTCTCTGTTCAATCACTTGATACCTGATCTTCGACAGGAGAGGACCTACACTGCAAGTGCTGCTGTGACTTCAGTCGCTCATATGTCTGGGGAAAGGGCCCCTGCCTTCAGCACGGAGGAGTTGGAGTAACTCGTGGATGGGGTCCTCCCCCAGTACACGCTACTCTACGGTCCTCCAGACAAACAGGTAAGTACACTGTGAGCATGCTGTATGGGCAATGCCTGTGTGGAGTGGTGTGGATGAAAGATAGGGGGGGTGAGAATGAGGCGTGCATGAAACGGCGATTAGTGCATGTGCGTCATGGCAAGGGTAGGGATGCAGGCCAATTTCTGTGACGGTGCAGACGGTAATAACTTCTATTTTTCCCCTGTACTATTCCTATAGGTCAGCGCCCACCAGTAGAAGGACATTCGGCGTGCCATCGCCAAGGAAGTCCGGACCCTCGGGGTCTACCACAGACGGAGCACCCACTGCCGGAAAAGATGTGAGGACATCCGCCGCTGGAGCAAGAAGACGGTGGAGGCCCAGCTGGGGATGGCCTCCCAACAAGGGAGGGGTGCCCGTCGCACCATGAACCCCCTGATGTTCAGGATCCTGGTGGTGGCGTACCCGGAGTTGGATGGGCGCTTGAGGGCATCACAGCAGCCACAAGGGGGTGAGTACACTCTCATTCTGCTGATTCAGTGCGCATTGTAGGTGTCAGGGTGGGGGAGGTGGGCTGTGGGTTCCCCTAGGCCAGGGCGAGTTTAGTAGGCAAGGACCTTCTTAAGGCAGGCCCTGTGGCACCCCACCCCACCTGTGTACAGTGCCAACTACACCTAGTCAGGCTCCTGTGACATCCATGTGTGCAGCAATCGGGCATAGCCTTGTAACCCATGTCCCTGAGATTGAATAGGGAACTCCAAGTGTGCGGCGTAGTGCAGGGGGCTTCTGTGTCTGTAGTGTCCGCCAACGGTAGCGGTATTGCATGCACTCAACATGTCTTTCTTCTGTCTCCCCCCCCCTTATTGTGGTCTCCCTGTTCTTGTGTGCATTAGCTTCATCAGGCGGAGGAGCAGTGGAACCGGAGCAGGAGGGAGCTGCATCCCACATGGCCCTGGAAGGCTACACTACGGAGTCTGAATTCACCAGTGGGACGGAGGACGAGGGGAGCTCCACGGCGGGGACAGGTGCTGACACCAGCGATGCGGACTCCTCCTCTGATGGGAGCTCCCTTGCGGTGGCGGGACCATCTGTGCAGGTACAGCCGCCACCCCCCTACCAGCACCACCCTCCCAGCAGCCCCTCAGCGAGTGTCTCATGTCCGCTAACCCAGGAGGGTGGGCATTTCCATCGTCCCAGGCACCTCAGCCCCTATCCCTGTCATCCCTGCTGCCCTCAGTGAGGCGGCCATTGACCTCCTCAGGTCCCTCACTGTTTGGCAGTCTAAAATTTTGAATGCCATCCAGGGTGTAGAGAAGCAGTTGCAGCAAACCAATGCATACCTGGAGGGCATTCACTCTGGTCAGGCAGCCCATCAGCGAGCTTTTCAGACTCTGGCCTCAGCACTGATGGAAGCCATTGTCCCTGACTCTAGCCTCCCCCCTCCAACTTCCTCCACCCGACCCAAACCCCTGTACCTCAGCCTATCCCAAGCACACCATCAGACCAGCATGCACACACCTCAACACACAAGGGAAGCGCTGGCAAACATAAGCACCACACATCCCACAGGCACTCACGCAAACATCAGACACATGCAGATACACCAACATCCACTGGCTCCACTGTGTCCCCCTCCTCCTCATCTCCCTCCTCCCTCCCTGTCTCGTCTCCACTCACACCTGCATGCACTACATCCTCAGCCACTACGTCCATCACCAGCACACCCACCACCACACCCCGCTCACGTGCAGTTATCACCCCCACTACCATTCACACATCTCCTGTGTCCTCTCCCAAGGTACAGAAACGCAGTCACACACCCACCCAACAGCTATCCACCTCACGACAGCCTCCAGCCAATGCACCTTCACCCAAAGTCACCAAACGTACACCTCCTACAACCACTATCTCTTCCTCCACTCCCAAACCCCCTCCAGCTACCCATCCCAGTGTTCCTAAGAAACTTTTCCTATCCAACCTTGACCTCTTTCCCTCACCTCCCCCACCCCTTCAGTCTCCTAGTGCCCGACTCTCCATGTCCCAACCCAGCACTTCAGCCACAACATCGACGGGACCAGTGGTGCCAGTAGTACCCGGCTTCTGGAGCGTGCCAGGCAGCAGGACAGCCAGTGTGGCAAGGAGCCAGAGTACGGATAGTCCCCCAACTGTAAAGCATAAAAAGTTGGCCAGTACCCGGCAGGAGAGGGGAAAGAAATCAGCCACCAAAGCCGCTTCCAGGGGTACAGTTGGCAGTGTGGAGACAGCTGCGCCACCATCCAAGGTTTGGAAGGGGCACAGTAAAACCGGCAAGTCTGGGAAGATCTGCACGGCAGAAAAGACCGCCTCTAGCCCCGCTGCCCAGGACACTGCCGCCACCAGCCCCGCTGCCCAGGACACCGCCGCCACCATCCCCGCTGCCCAGGACACCGCCGCCAGCAGAACCACTGCCCAGGACACCGCCGCCACCAGCCCCGCTGCCCAGGACACCGCCGCCAGCAGCCCCGCTGCCCAGGACACCGCCGCCAGCAGAACCGCTGCCCAGGACATCGCCGCCAGCAGCACCGCTGCCCAGGGCACCACCGCCAGCAGTACCGCTGCCTAGGACACCGCCGCCAGCAGCACCGCAGGCCAGTGAGCGCCAATGATTCTGACTCTACTGAGGCCACCACAGGCAGGATGAAGCACTCAGGGCACAAAGCTCCCTCCAGAACCAGTGGAGAAAGACATCCACTACCTCAGTCCTTGGCAGGATGAAGCACTCTGGGCACAAAGCCCCCTCCAGAACCAGTGGAGAAAGACATCCACTACCTCAGTCCTTGGCAGGATGAAGCACTCTGGGCACAAAGCTCCCTCCAGAACCAGTGGAGTATCACATCCACTACCTCTGTCCTTGGCAGGATGAAGCACTCTGGGCACAAAGCCCCCTCCAGAACCAGTGTAGAAAGACTTCCACTACCTCAGTCCTTGGCAGGATGAAGCACTCTGGGCACAAAGCCCCCTCCAGAACCAGTGGAGAAAGACATCCACTACCTCAGTCCTTGGCAGGATGAAGCACACTGGGCACAAGGCCCCCTCCAGAGCCAGTGGAGAAAGACATCCACTACCTCAGTCCTTGGCAGGATGAAGCACTCTGGGCACAAAGCCCCCTCCAGAACCAGTAGAGTATCACATCCACTCACACAGTCCTTGGCAGGATGAAGCACTCTGGGCACAAATCCCCCGCCAGAAACCAGTGGAGAATGTTATCCACTTGAGAGATTGTGGCTTTGCACTCCCCAGGATTGAACAGTGGGCAAACCACCCACTGGAGAGACTTGAGAGACTGTGGCTTTGCACTCCCCAGGATTGAACAGTGGGCAAACCACCCACTGTAGAGACTTGAGAGACTGTGGCTTTGCACTCCCCAGGATTGAACAGTTGGCAAACCATCCACTGTAGAGACTTGAGAGACTGTGGCTTTGCACTCCCCAGGATACATCAATGGGCATGGAGCCCCTCGTGGATCTGGTGTCGTGCACTCATCTGGCTGAGGTGCCCCCCTTCCCTTCCCCCCGAGGTGCCTTTTTTATTTCTATCTGATGCTCCAGCAGTGTTCTCTCCGTCTTGTTCGGGTATTGAGTGTGGGCCTCGCCCATGCCTTTTGGGCCCAGTGGTCCACGGACTATGATAGTGGAATACCTTGGACTTGTATTCTTGGTGTATATATTTGTTTATAGTGTGAATATCTTTATATCTGTATATATTTTTGATTACTGTCTTTGGATATATTGCAATCATTCGACTCATTTCCTTTTGTCCTTGCATTCTTCCAGGCGGGTCTGGGGGGGTGTAACTGTAATGTATCATGATGTATTAGTGTGTGTGTTGTTGTGGGTGAGGGTGGGGTGGGAGTTTTGCGTGTTGCGTGTGTGTGTCACTGTTTTTTCCCTCCTCCCTCCCCTGTGTCGTAGATGCAGTACTCACCGTGGTCTTCGCCGCCGGCATTCGTGCTCCTGGTAGAGCAGCAGGAAGATAATGGCTGGAAGAATCTGAAGTTCCGGTTCCATTGCGTCCTGGTTCCTTGTGGGATGTGTAGAGGTGAGCGTTTCCCCTTCCAAGTCCTGTTTCCGCAGTGTTTTTGTTTGCGGTGAATCCGCACCGGATAAGGTGGCGGATTGGCCTGTTGTAATTATGTGTTTGTTTGCACCGCCTTGGCGGTCGAAGTGTTAAAGTGGCTGTCTATGTTGGCGGTTTCCGCCACAGTCGTAATTCCATTTATTTTACAGCCGGCCTGTTGGTGGTTTTACCGCCGCTTTAACACCGACCACCATGGTTATAATGACCACCATAATGCTCCACTGCTGCCAAGATATGGGTCTATGAACAGACATCCAAGTGTCAAGATACTCAGACATCCTGTAGCAAGGTGACTTAAAAAGGAAATGTCTGTACCCCAAATGTCAGGCCTATAATATTGAAAGCAGGTGTCACTGACACATAAGGGGATCAAGCAAAGCCAATCTATATATGGCCCAAAGCATATCTACCTGTACAAATTGGTGCTACATGACACAATACAATCTGTAACATTCTTTTTTTCACCTTGAATAGGTCTAACTGCCACTGTGTTCTGCTTTCCCTCTTATCTCATATCCGAGCTTACAAACCTCTCTGGAATGCACTTCTGAGTTTAAAGAAGACATGTATTGTTGTTAATTCTCCCCCACCCACAAGTTTCTGAGAGACAAAATTAGTAGATTGGAAGCACACGTTCAAAAGTAGTCACAGCAATGAAAGCAAAATATATCAAAGTACTTCTCAGTTGCAATGTACAATGCAAATATAGGTGAAGACATTTATAGCATAACTTCAAAGCAAAGAATAAAAGTCAAATTCATCACCGTATGGGCAAAAGGCGGTAGGGCCTATACTCAGCTTCATCTTTCTAGGGTCTGCAAGTTGATGGCTCCGGTCAACTGTGAGAAAGTGATTCTCTACCCAAACGGGAGACGGCCAACTGACGTCTAGTTCCAGTCTGAGGTCAAGCAGATTCAAATCTAACTCACTGTAGCCCAGAGTCATCCTTAAAAGCAAACTCAGTGTGAGAGCCGAAGAACCTTGGAGAGGGGCCAATTCTCCTGAGCTCCTCATTCTCAGACTGGATTGCGAGGTAAACACAAAATCTACATGCTCTTATCAGCTAAGGTCTGGTGTGAAGAAAACAGCTTGGTCCATCTTGTGGAAAAACACAGCTTGGAAAAACACAGCTCATCTGTAATGTCTCAACTGCAATGTCTAACTCCACGTTAAAGCCAATAGGCAGCTTACCTACATATCAAATGTAATGTCTAATGTCATGTCAAAGCCAATAGGCAGCTAAACTGAATACAGAATGTAATGGATAATGCTGTGTCAATGTCAATAGGCAGCTAACCTAAATATCAAATGTAATGTCTAATGTCTAATGTCATGTCAAAGCCAATAGGCAGCTAAACTGAATACAGAATGTAATGTCTAATGCCATGTCAAATCCAATAGGCAGCTAACATGAATACAGAATGTAATGTGCTAATGGGGAACATTGAGCAACTAATATGTGCAGTGGTGAAACACAAAGTCATTGGTCAAACACAATTAATAGCATCACACACTGGGACAATGAAAAGCGTTCCTGAGACTACCCCTTCCCCCGGATGAAGCTCTCAGCGAGGAGAGCACTTCTGTATGTGTGGATGTTGAGGACAGCCCTAGCCCATCGGCGGAACCTGGTCAGACGACAACTGTCAAACTTACCCTGCCCACATTGACTCCTCCAAGCCCTGTTGCTCTAAATCCCAGTCAACCAGTTGCCCCAAAACCCATGTCCAAGGGACAGTAAGAACCATCATGCCCCCCCCCCCCCCAGTCCAGGTATCAGAATCACAACTTGTAAACCCTACACCAGTGGCAGTGAGCAAACTGAGCTGAGGGCGCTGGTACAATTGGGTAGGGTGAATGGGAGAGATGGTGTGGGCCAGTGGCATGAAGCTGCCAGGGATAGTTCTGGTCAGGACTACATCTCCCAACTGTCGGGAGCCTACAAACAATCCCAAGGCATGATGGGCCTGGTACTTGCCATGCTGGGAGAAAATCAAGCAGCTGCAGAGGAACAGCCACCAGGAAGTCATGAAACAGTGGGAGGCCCACAATGCCCAAATTGGGGAGGTAGGAGACATCAACACCACCCTGAGCAGGGTACATCCAGAATACCAGATCCCTTCAATTGGCCAAGTTACACCAGCCCCTTCAATATCTGTGGCTGCCAGTGGACTGGAGGCTCTCCCAAGAGAAGGACCTGTCTCAGACACTCTGTCTCTGCAGCTGAAGACCCCCCCCCCCCACAAATGGGGCCATCCACCCAAACAACCAGGAGGTGCAGATGGCAAGACCACAGCCACTGCCAGGAAGTAATATTTAACTGATTGATTCCCTTTGTGTGCCTCAGATGCACACTGTTGACTTTTCCATAACCCATTTCCAATTTTCCAGGATTGTAAGACAATGGACTTGGGACTTCAAATGTGGCAGCTACTCTAACAATAACATCCACCATGACTGGTCCCTTCACTGTTTGAGCATCATTTCTTTGCTCCCATTCATCCTAACCTCCTGTGCACATGAAAATAAACACCAAAAATACACTATCTTTGCTTTATGGTCAATTTTTCATCAATGTGGGTTATTGAATGTAAAATTTATTTCATGCTTATGATTAAATCATGAGAAGGAAATGTGAGGAGGGACATGTCACAGGTAGTGTCATGCAGATGATCACTACCAACAGAATGACCCAAGTGGACTGTCACCAAACTCTTTTTTATTACACCACACAGCACATAGGCTGCCCAAATGTTACCACTGTCATAATCAAGAATGTCTAAATATTTGTTGCTTCTGCCTAGGTGTCAGTAAGCAACATCCCACTGATCACTGAAGTAAGGGACATGTCAGACTGTGTCTTTCAGAATAGGCTAACAGACTGTTGGAAATTGTCATCAGCTTGACCCTTATCACGTACCAATACCATGCTTACCAAATCAACATACCCCATAATACAGACAACGTACAGTGCAACAGTTCCTAGTCAGAGAACCTTCCACTTACAATGCTCAGACATCTGTAGGCTTACTCCTTACCCATGTCAGTGTTGACATACATGCACTGTGGCCTGCAATGTGGGAACACAATGACAGCTACATGCAAGTCAAACAGGATCATTGTCAACATAAAATGAAAGTTGAGGGAATGGATTGCACAGGATGACATATGTCAAAGGCACATGATCACACACATGACACCATTGAACCCACATACTACGGCAAACAGGTTCATTGTGTTGCACAGATTTCTGCCACTCACTCATACACTGCAGAAAATGCAACACAGTACCTGGCTCAATCCATGTCCACTTCACATGTCGGACAATCTAAAGCCACATATCATAGACACAACTCAGAAATATCCACATGAGGATGGCATTGTGAAGAGACCTGGAAGGAAAAAGTGATAAACAAGGAGTTTAGGCAGGCAAAGGCTTACATGAGATAGAAAATTGTGTTCCAAATATTGGTTTTTTTTTTAGTATGCAGTTTGACTGCCTCAAATAAAGGAGATCATCGTGAGAATCACAACTACAAGTCTAAACTTGCCTGAACACCTAAGCTGTATACTGGATAACATCAAATGTCCTGTCTGATGGTCACACAGAAATGCTTCTCAAGCAATCCTGAGCCCTACAGTACCACAAGGAGTCAGTGAAATCACAGAACATCGCATAATTATTCTGATTGATGAGATTTGACCGCGTGTCTCTACCTTCATCCTCATCACTGTCATCCTCGCTTGGCATTTCTCTATTCTCAACTGGTGGAATTGCTAGCTCCTCCTCATCTGGGATGTATGGGGTCTGTCGTCTCAGGGCAGGGTTGTGGAGCATGCAGCAGGCCACAATGATCTGTCACACTTTAACAGGTTAGTAGAAGAGGCCTTCGCCAGACTTATCAATCCTGCAGAATCTTGCATTCAGGAGCCCAAAAGCCCGATCGATGGCACGCTGTGTCCTTCCATTAGCCTTCTTGAAGTGGACTTCTTCTTTTGTGGTTGGGTTCCTCACTGGTGTCAACAACCAGACACAGGGACAGTTTGGGTAGGCAGAGTCCCCTGTAAGGAATTGTGACATGTCCAAACATGAGTCCAGGGCATCATCACATTTGGCAACAGACATAGCATACAAACAAACATGTACCAATCAGCCAGGGTACTTTTGTGTCATCAGCTGTAGGACAGCACAGTTCTGCATGATGAAAGAATCATGGACTGAACCTGGGTACTGTACACATACTTGGGAAATGTACAGGTCTGCCAAACAAACTACTTGAGCATTTATGGAGTGGAAGTTCTTCTTGTTCCCTCTACATGTGGGTTGTGTGCCAAACCCTTATCAATGGCTCCCCCTAAATTTTGGATGTGTACCAAACCATAGAACTCTGCCTTCACATGGGCGAAATCCTCAGATGTAGCTGTCTAGGTTTTTCAACACTGCAGTGAGTGTATCCTTCTAGAACAGATTGAAAATAGGCTGAGACATCCCTGTAGTTAGGTCCACTGACATGACTTTAACAATGGGTGGTATGCTATTTAGATGACTGATGGCAAGCATCAGATCTGGCTCCAACTGACGACTGAGATCCTTGATTGTCTGCCTAGCCAGACAGTAAAATGGTATGACATGTCTATTCTCCATGGTCTTCAAGTCTGCTGGTGTACGGTGCACAGGAGATTGTCTGACCCTTCTCATTCCATGGTAACCATGTGAGAGAACATAAAAAGGTATGTCAGTCACTCATTGTGTCCCATAATACTGTGACATGCCATTTGATACAGTGAAAACTAGATTCACAGCACATATCAATTTTAAACGTGGCACAGTAGTTACATTTCATCCACTTACCTCAAATAAGATATGTACATATAAACTAACACATCAGCGAGACTTTGTGATAATAACATCAGACAATGCATGAACTTAAATGCCCAAAAAACAAGATTTCCCATGGCTAAGAGGGTGGTGACTGTACCACTAATGATTTGTTGAAATTATCAGAACAACATGATCCTTCAATCAGGGCAAATATACATTTTCAGACAATGCCAGCACTAACGATTATGCTGTAGAAATGTTTTCCACATTATCATGAATCAGAAATTACCTTTTCCGAGTATCCAAGGTTTTAAAATGGTGACTGTCTGACCTACTCCACTGGACACTAGAAAATGACCACCAGCAGAAGTTGTCATGGCGGTAGGCAGATGCTACCCTGGTGGACATTGAAACTGGATAACATTGCTGCCTGTGGCGGTCTTTGGATAATGGCAGTGTCCGCCGGTGGTGAGGGTTGGCTATTTGGTGGACGTGACCTCTTTTTCCTGCTTAATCTCTCACTTGACTCCTGATACTGCTACCAGCAAGAACTCCATTACCTGAGCTGCTGTGTACTGCCTCTGAGAGCAATGTCCTACAGGTGATAGGGCCCCTGCCACCTCACCAGAAGAGCTGGGGAAGCTTGTGGAGGAGATCCTACCCCTGTATGGACAGCTGTATGGTGTACCAGAGGAGTAGGTAGGAAAGCCATGTGTGCATATGTTTCTGTAGCTCTACTAATCTTTTCCTTAGTTAGCATAGGTGTTGCAAGTGCAGTGCCGATCATTCAAGAAGATGAGAAGGCAGGTCTCACGATGTACATCTCAGTATTTATTCAGGAAAAGAAGTAGGTTCTCCGGGAGGGAAGCATCCCAACCTCCAACTCACACGGCAAACTTGAACCGTCCCTCCATTATTCTCGAATCACCCCACCATCATAACCAACATTCCTCCTCCACGCATCCCCATTCCAAAGAACACTCGATCTCACACATTCCTATTATGCACATCACCATTCTAAATAACACAGGATATATTCTAAAGACCACAGGATATAACACCTCTCCCTCCCTTAATAATAACAAAATAATAATAAACAATAATAATAATAACAAACACAGATTCTTCACATGAGATGATAGTCCTTGAGATGCGAAGGCAGCTTGACAGTTCTGTTTGATCTTCTTGCTCTCCAACTCCTGGATCAGTCATCAGAAAAATCCTCGGAACTCTTCAGGCTTGAGTCTTTTGAGGAATTATAACAGTCACTCCTATGTATTCCGTTTTTCTCGAGGATACTGCGATCACCACGATACTTGACAACTCTACTAAGATTCCAGATTCTATCATCATCCGTTTTTATGGCATTGGTAAATAGTTTTACAACCTTCATGGGACCAGAGATTTTCTTTTTGATGACAGGATTCCTGACAAGGACCTAATCACCAACATTAATCACAGTTTTCTTGACTGCGTTCGATCTATCAAAATAAAGCTTGCTTTTTGCCTTCCTCACTTGCTCCTTATCCATCTAACTTCCACTCAGTACTGTCCTACCTTTGTCACCAAGGAGGTTATTGACCCAACTGGGTTCCAATGTGGTGTTACCACATCTACCCCGAAACAAGGTGAAAGGTGTCTGGCATGTAGACGAGTGTGGAGTGTGCCTATACACATTAACCTTTCTCAATACCTCCTCCCTCCAATCCAAATTACACTCTTTAGCAATCGAAATAGTTTCTTTGAGAACACGATTGAATCGTTCTACCATGCCATTGCATTCGGGATGGTATTAAGCGCAGAGTTTGTGCTTAATGCCACACCCAGTCCAAAAAATCATTCATCTCTCTGAAAACCAACTGTACTCCATTGTCTGTGAGTAGGGTAGAGGGTATTCCTTCTCTAAAAATCAAATCTTTCAAAAAACTTATCACTTTACAAGTTTAAATGCTTTTAGTAAATTGGACCTCAGTCCACCTGGAAAACATGTCAACCACAACAATCACGTATTCATCCATATTGCCACCATATATAGGACCTAAGATGTCTAAAGCAATATCTTCCCATGGACCTTTAGGAGTATTCCTAGTCACCATTGGTTGAATTTTTGGGTTCATGGCTTTCTCACTAACAGCACATTGTAAGCAATCTCTTACCACCCTCTCAGATTGAATATCCATACCCGGCCACCAGTATAAAGACGGTAATCTCTCCTTGGACTTCGAGATACCCATGTGACTGTCATGAGCCTGGTTTATCAATAGATCTCTAACTTTTGAGGGAGGAACCAATCTCGTACCCCTCAGCAGCAGATCATGATCAACTGCTAATTCGTTCCTTATATTCCAAAATCCAGCACTCTCACTACTACCTTGGTCTTTCCTATTCCACCCATCTCGTAGCAACTTGATGACTTCTGACATTTCCACATCGGTTAAGGTTTCTTCACGCCATTTTGCTTCCGGGATTATCTCAAAATCAATCCCACATACTCGATCAACACCTTCCATACTATCCTTGAAAGTCTCATTTTCCTGGATATTGGGTTCTGGGGGAACTAATCTAGATAACGCGTCAGCTGACAGGTTGCAAGACACAGGGACATATTCCATAACAAAATCATAGTCCTGTAGACCTACAATCCATTTGGTGATTCTAGCAGAGACCACTTCAATACCTTTAGAATAATAAGACCTGACATAAAGGCTTGTGGTCTGACCTCACAATGAATGAGCCTCCCCATAAAAACTTCTTCAGTTTCCTAATGGCCCAGAAAACAGCAAGAGCCTCCCTCTCAATAACAGAGTACTTGGTTTTCGCACCTTTCAAACTCCTAGATATGAACGCAATAGTGTAATCAGGATTGAGACCTCCCTGTTGTAGAACAGCTCCTAAGCCTTTACTACTGGCATCAGTAGTCAAAATGAAATGAAGATTAGGATTTAAATTTTTCAAGGAGGGTGCGTTAGAGAGAGACTCCTTTACGTCACAAAATTCTTTCTCACATACATCATTCCACTGAAATTCAGCTCCCTTCTTTAATAAACTCCTCATGTTGAAGCAAGAACTGGCAAAATTCTTGATAA
The DNA here is from genome assembly GCF_031143425.1 of Pleurodeles waltl. Taxonomy (NCBI): domain Eukaryota; kingdom Metazoa; phylum Chordata; class Amphibia; order Caudata; family Salamandridae; genus Pleurodeles; species Pleurodeles waltl. Next base: position 897,756,549 of record NC_090447.1, on the reverse strand, counting down.
ACTTGCTGTAATATTCAGCCATGCCCAGAAAACGCATTAATTCCTCTTTCGACGTTGGGGATGACAAACATCGAATAGCGTCAACTAGATCCTTTTTTGGCGACACCCCCTGACCTGAAATGGTGTGTCCTAAATAATCAATAGTATCTACCCTAAACTTGCACTTTTCAGCTTTTATGGTCAAGCCATTTACTGCCAATTTGTTTAGGACTTCTTTAAGTCTCTTAGGCCCGTATTTATACTTTTTTTAGCGCCGCATTTGCGCCGCTTTTTTACGCAAAACGGCGCAAACCTACAAAATACAATGGCATTTTGCAAGTTTGCGCCGTTTTTGCGTAAAAAAACAACGCAAATGCGGCGCAAAAAAAGTATAAATACGGGCGTTAGCATGTTCAATACCATCCCTGCCAAAAACTAGAATATCGTCCTGATATACACACACACCCCATATCCCCTTAAGAACACGCTCCATTAACCTCTGAAAGATGGAGGCAGCGGAAATCAACCCAAATGGAAGTCGTACGAATCTGAAAGGGTAATAAAAGCTTTAAAGTTTCTACATGATTCATCAAGTTCATCTTGGTGATAGGCCGAAGTGAGATCAATGGTAGAAAACACTTTAGCTCCAGATACCATAGAAAGTAACGCCGAAATATTGGGGAGTGGGTATCTATCAACGAGAACACATTTGTTGAGCCTACGAAGGTCCACACACAATGTAATCTTGCTGTTGGCTTTCTTGGCAATGACGATGGGAGCTAACCATTCCGTTCCTTCCACCTCTTCAATTACACCTTGATCTTTTAGTTTAGTTAGCTCAGCCTGAAGATCATCCCTTACAGAGAAAGGAACGTTTTGAACCTTACTGCAGAAAGGAATGGACCCAGGAAGCAATTTAATCTGGTGTCTGTATCCTTTCATACAGCCAATTTTGGCACTGAAAAGGTCACTGAACTCATGATGAAGAGACGTCACCAAATCAGAGCTTGACAAGGAGTTTCCCACTTCACCAACACATGGCTGTTCCTTAAGGACAATAGGAGGAGAACTGTTAGGATCAAGGATGACGCCCAAATCTTTTTGATGCCACCAACTAGTTATGCTGTCTCCCTTTTTTGAAACATAGATTTTGCCAGAGACATAACGTTGACTATATTCAAGTACGCCTAGAAAGTAGCCGTGTAGGTCTATAGGTTCTCCCCCATATGCACAAGGTCTGATATCAGGTTTCAGTAATTGTATTTTGTCTTTTAGATGTTCCTGATAAAATTGGTTGGAAATCTTTGTGATTTTGGCTCCTGAATTGAAGAGCATTAAGGTTTTAGACCCTTTGACAAAAACATAATCCAAGGGACCTTTTGCACCTCTGTCGGATACTTGCAAAATAATCTGACCAGACTGAAAATCATCCCCATCCTCACCTCCTACTACGTGATTTTCAACAGAGTTCACAGACTGTGTAGACTTCTGTTGATTACACACAGAAGAAAAGTGACCTTCTTCTGGCAGAACGAACAAGAACTGTTAAGAGCAGGACACACTCTGTCGTTTGCAAAGTGACCTTCTTTGCCACACCTACAGCATGTTTTCTTTTTGGGAAGGCTTTGAGAAAATCCCCTATTGGTATTATTAAAAGTTTTAGGTTTGTTCTCATTTATCACAGAAACCTCATTAGAACCGTGCTTTTTCATAACTTCAACACATTTAAGGGAGTGTTCGATTCTTTTAGCAAGGGAAATCACTTCATCAAGATGGGGATCATCTAACAACCACAATTCGTCACGTACTTTGTCAATTTTACATCCCTGCATAAATTGATTGCAAATCAAGAGGCCAAACGTCTCAAGTCAGTAATATAGTTCTCAATAGTTTCCCCTTCATGCTGTAGTCTCTTCCCAAAATAATACCTTTCTAAAATGGTACTAACTTTAGGTAGGTAATGAAGATCTAGTTTCCTAATACAAGTTTCAAATTCGTTTAAATTGATGGCGTCACTATCAGGGATGTCAGGAAGGTGAGCAAAAACCTCCTGGCCTTCCGTCCCTAGACAGTGAAGCAATAAGGCAGTTCTTCTTTCCGTACTAAGAGACGTTCCACAAACTCTGGCATATCTCTCGAACACTTTCGTCCACTTACTCCACTTGATGGGTGGATCACCGGGAGTGGAAAGGAAGAAAGGGGGAGCAGTAACATTCTGCATTATGAGAAGAATGGATAAAATGCGTGCCTGTCACAGTGAAATGAGACAACAGGCTGAGAGAGTTGAGTGGCACTGTTCGTAAACAGGACAGGCTGCGCAGAGATGAAGGAAATGCGTGCCTATCGCAGTGTTGAGTTGATTCCTAAGTCAATGTAACTCTGTTCGAAGCTGCAGTTGCGTGCCTATCACAGTAGAGAAGTGTGACACTGTTCCTGAAAAGGAACAGGCTGCGCAAGAGCGGAACAACACAACAGGAAATGAAGTGCAAAAGCGTGCCTATCGCAGTGTTGAGTTGATTTCCAGGTTAATGTAATTTTGCTTGAAGCTGCAGATGCGTGCTTACCGCAGAAAAGGAGTCGTAACAAGTAGTCTACAAGTAGAAAAGACTCGTATACATGGATGGTTACTTTAGCAACAGGACACTCAGAGCAGTAGACGCATAGGCTGATTGTCAGGGCAACAGGAGGCGCGTGTGCCGGTAGTCAGGGCAACGGGCCGGACTCTTAGAACAGGCAGCATGTGTGCTGGTTGTCAGGGCAACATGCCGGGCCTCTTTCTGTCAACATTTGCTTGAAGTATAAACACAATGGTTGTCCTGGATACAGGCCGTCCCTCGTCGCCAGTGTTGCAAGTGCAGTGCCGATCATTCAAGAATACAAGAAGGCAGGTTTCACAATGTGAGAAGTGTCATATATCACAGATCTTCTGTGCTCACATTGGTGTACACGGGTCATGTACTACCAACAGGTGTGCACATCTGTAGGAGGCTGGCCTGGTTTGTAGTGGGTACCAAGGGGTACTTACACTCTGCACCAGGTCCAGGTATCCCTTATTAGTGTAGAAGAGGTGTTCTAGCAGCTTAGGCTGATAGAAAAGGTAGCTTAGCAGAGCAGCTTAGGCTGAACTAGGAGACATGCAAAGCTCCTACTACACCACTGGTGTGATATGCACAATATCATAAGAAAACACAATACACAGATATACTAAAAATAAAGGTACTTTATTTTTATGAAAATATGCCAAAAGTATCTCAGTGAGTACCCTCAGTATGAGATAGCAAATATACACAAGATATATGTACACAATACCAAAAATATGCAGTAATAGCAATAGAAAGCAATGCAAGCAATGTACAGTCACAATAGATTGCAATGAGAGCACATAGGTATAGGGGCAACACAAACCATATACTCCAAAAGTGGAATGCGAACCACGAATGGACCCCAAACCTATGTGAGCTTGTAGAGGGTCGCTGGGACTGTAAGAAAACAGTGAGGGTTAGAAAAATAGCCCACCCCAAGACCCTGAAAAGTAGGTGTAAAGTGCATCTAAGTTCCCCAGAGAGCACAGAAGTCGTGATAGGGGAATTCTGCAAGGAAGACCAACACCAGCAATGCAACAACAATGGATTTCCGGACGAGAGTACCAGTGAAACAAGGGGACCAAGTCCAAGAGTCACGACAAAGTTGAGATTGGGCAGATGCCCAGGAAATGCCAGCTGAGGTTGCAAAGAAGCTGCCACTGGATGGTAGAAGCTGTGGATTCTGCAAGAACGAAGAGGACTAGGAACTTCCCCTTTGGAGGATGGATGTCCCATGTCGTGAAGAAGCGACAGAGGGGAGCCCAGCAAGACAAGGATCCCTCTCAGAAGCAGGCAGCACCCGCAGAAGTTCCGAAAACAGGCACTATGAAGAAGAGTGAACCGGAGCTCACCCGAAGTCACAAAAGAAGGTCCCACGACGCCAGAGGACAACTCAGGAGGTCGTGCACTGCAGGTTAGAGTGTCGGGGACCCAGGCTTGGCTGTGCACAAAGGAAATCCTGGAAGAGTGCACAGGAGCTGGAGCAGCTGCAAATCACGCCGTACCCAGCAATGCAGTCTAGCGTGGTGAGGCAAGGACTTACCTCCACCAAACTTGGACTGAAGAGTCACTGGACTGTGGGAGTCACTGGGACAGAGTTGCTGAGTTCCAGGGACCACGCTCGTCGTGCTGAGAGGGGACCCAGAGGACCAGTGATGCAGTCTTTTGGTGCCTGCGGTTGCAGGGGCAAGATTCCGTCGACCCACGGGAGATTTCTTTGGAGCTTCTAGTGCAGAGAGGAGGCATACTACCCCCACAGCATGCACCACCAGGAAAACAGTCGAGAAGGCGGCCGGATCAGCGATACAAGGTTGCAGTAGTCGTCTTTGCTACTTTGTTGCGGTTTTGCAGGCGTCCAAAGCAGTCAGCGGTCGATTCCTTGGCAGAAGGTGAAGAGAGAGATGCAGAGGAACTCTGATGAGCTCTTGCATTCATTATCTAAAGAATTCCCCAAAGCAGAGACCCTAAATAGCCAGAAAAGGAGGTATGGCTACTGAGGAAGGAGGATAGGCTAGCAACACAGGTAAGAGCCTATCAGAAGGAGTCTCTGACGTCACCTGCTGGCACTGGCCACTCAGAGCAGTCCAGTGTGCCAGCAGCACCTCTGTTTCCAAGATGGCAGAGGTCTGGAGCACACTGGAGGAGCTCTGGGCACCTCCCAGGGGAGGTGCAGGTCAGGGGAGTGGTCACTCCCCTTTCCTTTGTCCAGTTTCGCTCCAGAGCAGGGGTGGGGGATCCCTGAACCGGTGTAGACTGGCTTATGCAGAGATGGGCACCATCTGTGCCCATCAAAGCATTTCCAGAGGCTGGGGGAGGCTACTCCTCCCCAGCCCTGACACCTTTTTCCAAAGGGAGAGGGTGTAACACCCTCTCTCTGAGGAAGTCCTTTGTTCTGCCTTCCTGGGCCAAGCCTGGCTGGACCCCAGGAGGGCAGAAACCTGTCTGAGGGGTTGGCAGTAGCTGCAGTGAAACCCCGGGAAAGGTAGTTTGGCAGTACCCAGGTCTGTGCTAGAGACTCGGGGATCATGGAATTGTCTCCCCAATGCCAGAATGGCATTGGGGTGACAATTCCATGATCTTAGACTTGTTACTTGGCCATGTTCGGAGTTACCATTGTGACGCTATACATAGATAGTGACTTATGTATAGTGCACGAGCGTAATGGTGTCCCGGCACTCACAAAGTCAGGGGAATTTGCCCTGAACAATGTGGGGGCCCCTTGGCTAGTGCCAGGGTGCCCACACACTGAGTAACTTAGCACTCAACCTTTACCAGGTAAAGGTTAGACATATAGGTGACTTATAAGTTACTTAAGTGCAGTGGTAAATGGCTGTGAAATAACGTGGCCGTTATTTCACTCAGGCTGCAGTGGCAGGCCTGTGTAAGAATTGTCAGAGCTCCCTATGGGTGGCAAAAGAAATGCTGCAGCCCATAGGGATCTCCTGGAACCCCAATACCCTGGGTACCTCAGTACCATATACTAGGGAATTATAAGGGTGTTCCAGTATGCCAATGTGAATCGGTGAAATTGGTCACTAGCCTGTTAGTGACAATTTAGAAAGTAATGAGAGAGCATAACCACTGAGGTTCTGGATAGCAGAGCCTCAGTGAGACAGTTAGTGATCACACAGGGAACACATACAGGGCACACTTATGAGCACTGGGGCCCTGGCTGGCAGGGTCCCAGTGACACATACAACTAAAACAACATATATACAGTGAAATATGGGGGTAACATGCCAGGCAAGATGGTACTTTCCTACACAACTCCCCCCCCAAACGAAGGACAATAAGACTAGCCATGACCTGATGAGTCTTCATTGTCTAAGTGGAAATATCTGGAGAGTCCATCTGCATTGGAGTGGGTACTCCCAGGTCTATGTTCCACTGTATAGTCCATTCCCTGTAGAGACATGGACCACATCAACAATTTATGGTTTTCACCTTTCATTTGTTTTAGCCAAAGTAGAGGTTTGTGGTCTGTCTGAACAATGAAGTGAGTGCCAAACAGGTATGGCCTCAACTTCTTCAGTGCCCAGACCACAGCAAAGGCCTCCCTCTCTAAGGCAGACCAACTCTTTTCTCTAGGGGTCAACCTCCTGCTGATAAAAGCAACAGGTTGATCCTGGCCCTCAGAAATGAGTTGTGATAAGACTGCCCCTACCCCTAATTCAGATGCATCAGTTTGAACAATGAATTTCTTGGAGTAACATGGGCTTTTTAGGACATGTGCAGAGCACATGGCCTGTTTCAGCTCCTCAAAAGCTTTCTGACAGCTAGCTGTCCACAATACCTTTTTAGGCATTTTCTTTGAAGTGAGGTCATTAAGAGGGGCTGCAATGGAGCCATAGTTCTTTATGAACCTCCTGTAATACCCAGTGAGGCCTAAGAAGGCTCTCACCTGGGTCTGAGTTGTAGGGGGAACCCAATCCATAATAGTTTGGATTTTCCCCTGTAGTGGTGCAATCTGTTCCCCACCTACAAGGTGTCCCAGATAAACCACTTTCCCCTGCCCTATCTGGCACTTTGAAGCCTTGATAGTGAGGCCTGCCTTTTGCAGGGCCTCCAAAACTTTCCACAGGTGGACCAGGTGATCATCCCATGTGGAGCTAAAGACAGCTATATCATCTAGATATGCTGCACTAAAAGCCTCCAACCCTTGCAGGACTGTATTCACCAACCTTTGAAAAGTGGCAGGTGCATTTTTCAAACCAAAGGGCATTATTGTGAATTGGTAGTGCCCTCCAATAGTCGAAAATGCAGTTTTTGCTTTAGCATCCTCTGATAATTTGATCTGCCAATACCCTGCAGTCAAATCAAAGGTGCTTAGATACTTGGCAGATGCCAGTGTATCTATTAGCTCATCTGCCCTGGGTATAGGGTGAGCATCAGTTTTAGTTACCTGGTTGAGACCTCTGTAATCCACACAAAATCTCATTTCCTTTTTCCCATCTTTGGAATGAGGTTTTGGTACAAGTACCACAGGCGAGGCCCATGGACTTTCAGAGTGCTCAACCACTCCCAGTTCAAGCATTTTCTGAACTTCTTGTTTTATGCAGTCCCTGACATGGTCAGGCTGCCTATAGATCTTACTTTTGACAGGCAAGCTGTCTCCAGTATCTATAGTGTGCTCACACCAAGAAGTGGTGCCTGGCACAGTAGAAAAGAGTTCAGAAAACTGACCCAGGAGTCTTATGCAGTGGTCTTTCTGCTCAGCAGTAAGACAATCTGCCAAAACTACACCTTCCACTAGAGCATCTTGCTCTGTGGAAGAGAAGAGATCAGGGAGAGGGTCACTCTCTTCTTCCTGTCCTTCATCTGTTGCCTTGAGCAGGGTGAGATCAGCCCTGTCATAGTAGGGTTTCAGGCGATTGACATGGAACACCCTAAGGGGACTCCTGGCAGTGCCTAAGTCAACCAAGTGGGTGACTTCTCCCTTTTTCTCAACAATAATGTGGGGACCACTCCATTTGTCTTGGAGTGCTCTTGGGGCCACAGGCTCCAAGACCCACACCTTCTGTCCTGGTTGGTACTGAATCAGAACAGCCTTCTGGTCATGCCATTGCTTTTGGAGCTCTTGGCTGGCCTGAAGGTTTTTGCTGGCCTTTTTCATATACTCAGCCATTCTGGATCTTAGGCCAAGTACATAGTCCACTATTTCTTGCTTAGGAGCTTTTAAAGGTTGTTCCCAACCCTCCTTTACAAGTGTTAGAGGACCTCTTACAGGGTGCCCAAATAGGAGTTCAAAGGGGCTGAAGCCCACTCCTTTCTGGGGTACCTCCCTGTAAGCAAAAAGGAGGCAAGGTAACAGGACATCCCATCTCCTCCTGAGTTTTTCAGGGAGTCCCATTATCATTCCTTTGAGAGTTTTGTTAAATCTCTCAACCAGTCCATTTGATTGTGGATGATAAGGCGTGGTGAATTTGTATGTTACACCACATTCCTTCCACATGGCCTTCAAGTATGCAGACATAAAGGGGCATATTTATACTCCGTTTGCGCCGAATTAGCGTCGTTTTTTTCGACGCAAATTCGGTGCAAAACTAACGCCATATTTATACTTTGGCGTTAGACGTGTCTAGCGCCAAAGTATGAGGAAAGAGTGTCATTTTTTTGCGTGAACGCCTTCCTTGCGTTAATGAGATGCAAGGTAGGCGTTCCCGTCCAAAAAAATAACTGCGACACAAATGTGTCGTATTTATACTCCCGGGCAAAAATCACGCCCGGGAGTGGGCGGGGCAAAAAACCCCGCATTTGCGCCTCTTTTTAACGCCTGGGTCAGGGCAGGCGTTAAGGGACCTGTGGGCGCAAAATGAGCCCACAGCTGCCCTCCCATGCCCCCAGGGACCCCCCTGCCACCCTTGCCCACCCCAGGAGGACACCCAAGGATGGAGGGACCCATCCCAGGGACATTCAGGTAAGTTCAGGTAAGTATACATTTTTATTTTTTTTATGTTTTTTTTTGGCATAGGGGGGCCTGATTTGTGCCCCCCTACATGCCTCAATGCCCAATGACGATGCCCAGGGGACATAAGTCCCCTGGGCATGGCCATTGGGCAAGGGGGCATGACTCCTGTCTTTACTAAGACAGGAGTCAAGTAAATGGCGTCTGGGCGTTGTTAAAAATGGCGCAAATCGGGTGGAGGCGATTTTTTAGCGTCAACCTGACTTGCACCATTTTAAGACGCCCTAACGCCATTTTCCCCAACGCCGGCGCTGCCTGGTGTACGTGGTTTTTTTCCACGCACACCAGGCAGCGCCGGTCTGCTAGCGCCGGCTAACGCCATTCAATAAATACGGCGCCCGCATGGCGCTTCAGAATGGCGTTAGCCGGCGCTAAACTTTTTGACGCTAAACTGCGTTAGCGAAGTTTAGCGTCAAAAAGTATAAATACGGGCCAAAGTTGCTACCCCTGTCTGATACCACCTCTTTTGGGAAGCCCACCCTGGAAAAGATTCCCAGGAGGGCCTTTGCCACTGCAAGAGCTGTAGTGGCCCTTAGAGGAATTGCTTCAGGATATCTGGTGGCATGGTCCACTACCACCAAGATAAACCTATTGCCTGAAGCAGTAGGAGGGTCAAGGGGGCCAACTATGTCAACCCCTAGCCTTTCAAAGGGAACCCCAACCACAGGTAGTGGAATAAGGGGAGCCTTTGGGGTGCCACCTGTTTTGCCACTGGCTTGACATGTTTCACAGGACTTACAAAATTCCTTTGTGTCCTCTGACATTCTAGGCCAATGAAACAGGGGGACAAGCCTATCCCATGTTTTCATCTGCCCTAAATGTCCAGCCAAGGGAATGTCGTGGGCTAGAGTTAGGAGGAACTCTCTGTATTGCAGGGGAATAACCAATCTCCTGGCAGCTCCAGGTTTTGGGTCCCTTGCCTCTGTATACAAGAGGTTGTCCTCCCAGTAAACTCTGTGAGAGTCACTGACATCCCCATTTTGCTGTTTGACAGCTTGCTGTCTTAGACCCTCTAGTCTGGGACAGGTCTGCTGTGCCACACTCAGCTCCTCCCTGGCAGGCCCCCCTCCACCCAAAAGCTCAGCAGTGTCTGCTTCCAGCTCCTCTGGTGAAGGTTCTGCACAGGGGGGAAATTCTTCTTCCTCAGAAGTTGAATCTACTGTAGAGGGAGGAATAGTAGGTAGTGATTTACCTTTACTAACCCTAGCTTTAGGGAGCACTTGGTCCATTGTTCCAGGATCCAAGTCACCCTGTCCTTTTTGCTTTTTGGCCTGAGCCCTTGTCAAAGAAAAAATATGCCCAGGAATGCCCAGAATTGCTGCGTGAGCCTCCAACTCAACTTCTGCCCAAGCTGATGTCTCTAAATCGTTCCCTAGTAGACAGTCTACAGGTAAATCTGAGGCAACCACAACTTTCTTTGGACCAGTAACTCCCCCCCAGTTGAGATTCACAACAGCCATGGGGTGGCTAAGAGTGTTGTTATGAGCATCAGTCACTTGGTACTGGTGACCAAGTAGGTGTTGTTCAGGGTGGACCAGTTTCTCTATTACCATGGTAACACTGGCACCTGTGTCCCTGTAGGCCTGAACCTCAACACTATTTATTAGGGGAAGTTGCTTGTACTTATCCATATTAAGGGGACAAGCAACCAAGGTGGCCAAATCAATGGCACCTTCAGAGACTAACACAGCCTCTGTGGTCTCCCTAACAAGACTAACCCCAACTAAATTACCAAAAGTGAGCACAGCTACTCCTTTGGATTGGCTATTAGTAGGTTTGCTCCCACCACCATTGCTATTACTAGGGGCACTAGGTGTAGCAGTAGGGGTTGTGGTAGTGGGAGGCTTGGTGCTTTTCTTTGGACAACTGGCATCAGTTGTCCAATGGCCTTTTACTTTACATAAATAGCACCATGGTTTATTTACTTGATTAGAAGAGGATTTGGATCCACCACCCCCACCAGCGTGTTTTTGTGGGCTTGATGAAGACTCATTTTTAGATTTGTCCCCACTCTGGTCTGAAGATTTACCATCCTTCTTCTTGCCATCCTTGTCATCGGCTGTATGAACTTTTCTGTTCACTCTTGTTCTGACCCATTTGTCTGCCTTCTTTCCCAATTCTTGGGGAGAGGTCAGATCTGAGTCCACTAGATATTGGTGTAACAAATCAGACACACAGTTATTAAGAATATGCTCTCTCAGGATCAAGTTATACAGGCTTTCATAGTCAGAAACTTTACTGCCATGTAACCACCCCTCCAAGGCCTTCACTGAATGGTCAACAAAGTCTACCCAGTCTTGTGAAGACTCCTTTTTGGTTTCTCTGAACTTAATCCTGTATTGTTCAGTGGTTAAGCCATAACCATCTAGGAGTGCATTCTTTAAAACTGTAAAATTATTGGTATCACTTTCCTTCACAGTAAGGAGCCTATCCCTACCCTTTCCACTGAAAGATAGCCATAGGATAGCAGCCCACTGCCTTTGAGGGACCCCCTGTATAACACAGGCCCTCTCAAGTGCAGCAAACCACTTGTTAATGTTATCCCCCTCCTTATAAGGTGGAACTATCTTGTGCAGATTCCTAGAATCATGCTCTTTTACAGGATTACTATCTGTAATACTGCTGCTGCCACCATGGGGTCCAAACCCCAACCTCTGCCTTTCTTTTTCTAAGTCAAAGGTTTCCCTGTCTAGAGCCAGCTGTTGCTGTTTAAGCTTCAGTCTGGACTCTTCCACTCTCAATCTATTGAGTTCCCTTTCTAACATTCTGTCATCAGGATGGGTGGGTTGGGCATGCTTTGACACAGAAGAATGGTGTGAATGAACATAGGGAGACCTGTCCCTAACAGTTGGCACTCTAACAACCTGGCCTAAAGGAATTACATCCCTACTGTGATGAGAGCTCACATTAGTACCAGCCATGCCAGGGTGCCTGCTAAGGGGCAGGTTGGAAAGAATACCATCTAACATTCTTATTGGGGCTACCCCAGAATCAGAGTGTGAACCATCTGCTAACTTCTCACCAGATGTGCCAGCTAAGGCCTTATCATTTTCAATGAGCATGTTAACTAACAATTCTCTAGAGGGATTCTTTCCTACCCCTAAACCTCTATCAATGCAGAGACTCCTTACACCTTTCCAGTTAAGGTGGTCATAAGCTGTGCTGGCCAGATCAAGAGTAAGACCCGTACCAGACATGATAGAAAAGAGTTTAAGGGACAGAAAAAGAAAGAAAAAGTTTCAGAACTTTTTAAGGAAACAGAAAAAAACATTTTCAACTTTTTAAGAAACTTTTTGAAAGTTTAGGGGTACTTTTCAGCAATTAGCAATAGAGGAAGAAAAGAATTTTTTTTGGGTTAGGTGTACATACACTGAACTTGTTTTGTATATTTTTCTCTTATGAAAAGTACAAAAATGACAAAGTGGTAAGTAGTTGCAAGTACTTATCCCACCGCTGCACAACAAATGTAGGAGGCTGGCCTGGTTTGTAGTGGGTACCAAAGGGTACTTACACTCTGCACCAGGTCCAGGTATCCCTTATTAGTGTAGAAGAGGTGTTCTAGCAGCTTAGGCTGATAGAAAAGGTAGCTTAGCAGAGCAGCTTAGGCTGAACTGGGAGACATGCAAAGCTCCTACTATACCACTGGTGTCATATGCACAATATCATAAGAAAACACAATACACAGATATACTAAAAATAAAGGTACTTTATTTTTATGACAATATGCCAAAAGTATCTCAGTGAGTACCCTCAGTATGAGGATAGCAAATATACACAAGATATATGTACACAATACCAAAAATATGCAGTAATAGCAATAGAAGGCAATGCAAGCAATGTACAGTCACAATAGATTGCAATGAGAGCACATAGGTTATAGGGGCAACACAAACCATATACTCCAAAAGTGGAATGCGAACCATGTGAGCTTGTAGAGGGTCGCTGGGACTGTAAGAAAACAGTGAAGGTTAGAAAAATAGCCCACCCCAAGACCCTGAAAAGTAGGTGTAAAGTGCACCTAAGTTCCCCAGAGAACACAGAAGTCGTGATAGGGGAATTCTGCAAGGAAGACCAACACCAGCAAAGCAACAATGATGGATTTCCGGACAAGAGTACCTGTGAAACAAGGGGACCAAGTCCAAGAGTCGCGACAAAGTCGAGATTGGGCAGATGCCCAGGAAATTCTAGCTGAGGTTGCAAAGAAGCTGCCACCGGATGGTAGAAGCTGTGGATTCTGCAAGAACGAAGAGAACTAGGAACTTCCCCTTTGGAGGATGGATGTCCCACGTCGTGAAGAAGCTTGCAGAGGTGTTCCCACACAGAAAGACCGCAAACAAGCCATGCTAGCTGCAAGAGTCGCGGTTAGGGTTTTTGGATGCTGCTGTGGCCCAGGAGGGACCAGGATGTCGCCAATTGCGTGAGGAGACAGAGGGGGCGCCCAGCAAGACAAGGGGCCCTCTCAGAAGCAGGCAGCACCCGCAGAAGTTCTGGAGCAGGCACTACAAAGAAGAGTGAACCGGAGCTCACCTGAAGTCACAAAAGAAGGTCCCACGATGCCGGAGGACAACTCAGGAGGTCGTGCACTGCAGGTTAGAGTGTCGGGACCCAGGCTTGGCTGTGCACAAAGGAAATCCTGGAAGAGTGCACAGGAGCTGGAGCAGCTGCAAATCAAGCGGTACCCAGCAATGCAGTCTAGCGTGGTGAGGCAAGGACTTACCTCCACCAATCTTGGACTCAAGAGTCACTGGACTGTGGGAGTCACTTGGACAGAGTTGCTGAGTTCCAGGGACCAAGCTCGTTGTGCTGAGAGGGGACCCAGAGGACCGGTGATGCAGTCTTTTTGTGCCTGCGGTTGCAGGGGGAAGATTCCGCCGACCCACAGGAGATTTCTTCTGAGCTTCTAGTGCAGAGAAGAGGCAGACTACCCCCACAGCATGCACCACCAGGAAAACAGTCGAGAAGGCGGCCTGATCAGAGATACAAGGTTGCAGTAGTCGTCTTTGCTACTTTGTTGTGGTTTTGCAGGCGTCCAGAGCAGTCAGTGGTCGATTCCTTGGCAGAAGGTGAAGAGAGAGATGCAGAGGAACTCTGATGAGCTCTTGCATTCGTTATCTAAAGAATTCCCCAAAGCAGAGACCCTAAATAGCCAGAAAAGGAGGTTTGGCTACTTAGGAAGGAGGATAGCCTAGCAACACAGGTGAGAGCCTATCAGAAGGAGTCTCTGACGTCACCTGCTGGCCCTGGCCACTCAGAGCAGTCCAGTGTGCCAGCAGCACCTCTGTTTCCAAGATGGCAGAGGTCTGGAGTACACTGGAGGAGCTCTGGGCACCTCCCAGGGGAGGTGCAGGTGAGGAGAGTGGTCACTCCCCTTTCCTTTGTCCAGTTTCGCACCAGAGCAGGGCTGGGGGATCCCTGAACCGGTGTAGACTGGCCTATGCAGAGATGGGCACCATCTGTGCCCATCAAAGCATTTCCAGAGGCTGGGGGAGGCTACTCCTCCCCAGCCCTGACACCTTTTTCCAAAGGGAGAGGGTGTAACACCCTCTCTCTGAGGAAGTCCTTTGTTCTGCCTTCCTGGGCCAAGCCTGGCTGGACCCCAGGAGGGCAGAAACCTGTCTGAGGGGTTAGCAGCAGCAGCAGCTGCAGTGAAACCCCGGGAAAGGTAGTTTGGCAGTACCCGGGTCTGTGCTAGAGACTCGGGGGATCATGGAATTGTCTCCCCAGTGCCAGAATGGCATTGGGGTTGACAATTCCATGATCTTAGACATGTTACATGGCCATGTTCGGAGTTACCATTGTGACGCTATACATAGGTAGTGCCCTATGTATAGTGCATACGTGTAATGGTGTCCCCGCACTCACAAAGTCAGGGGAATTTGCCCTGAACAATGTGGGGGCACCTTGGCTAGTGCCAGGGTGCCCACACACTAAGTAACTTAGCACCCAACCTTTACCAGGTAAAGGTTAGACATATAGGTGACTTATAAGTTACTTAAGTGCAGTGGTAAATGGCTGTAAAATAACGTGGCCGTTATTTCACTCAGGCTGCAGTGGCAGGCCTGTGTAAGAATTGTCAGAGCTCCCTATGGGTGGCAAAAGAAATGCTGCAGCCCATAGGGATCTCCTGGAACCCCAATACCCTGGGTACCTCAGTACCATATAATAGGGAATTATAAGGGTGTTCCAGTATGCCAATGTGAATTGGTGAAATTGGTCACTAGCCTGTTAGTGACAATTTAGAAAGTAATGAGAGAGCATAACCACTGAGGTTCTGGATAGCAGAGCCTCAGTGAGACAGTTAGTGATCACACAGGGACCACATACAGGGCACACTTATGAGCACTGGGGCCCTGGCTGGCAGGGTCCCAGTGACACATACAACTAAAACAACATATATACAGTGAAATATGGAGGTAACATGCCAGGCAAGATGGTATTTTCCTACAACATCCATTTGGGTTTGAGACCTGGTACAAAACTATGGGGACCCCTCAGTTCCATGGTACAAATGGAGCACACATGAATGTGTTTTTTGTTCCAGTAATCTGCTTTTGCTACCCTAGTTGGTGATAGTTCCCACCAGCAGATCACTCCTCCCTAATGTCACAGTAGAAAAGAGGGTAGTTTGTTGCTCTCTGTCCTCTACTATGTATCCGGGGGGATGTATATGTGTGATTTTAATTCAGGCAGGGGCAAGTCATCTCCATTGTATGTAGGTTTCTGATGTACCACAGCATGCTGTGATGCATGGGTGCCCATATTACATGTGACATGACTTATATAGCTAACATTTTGACACCTGTTGCAAGGTAATTCCCATTGGTAAGTGAGGAATGTACTTTGCCATATGTGATGCCTCATCCGAGTTGACAAAATGGATGTTAGATACCTGTGTGAATGTGCTACATTTCCACTGGGACACATTCGCATATATCAGATGTAAGCATGTGATAGCCATGCTGATGTCCTTGACACATTTTTGCCCATGGGATGCTCTTGTAGGTATGATACATAGGCAATGGTTGTCCACTCACACCTATGGCACTGACAGTACTGCGTCAACATCATGGGCCATATTTATACTCTTTTTGTGCCGGAATTGCGTCGTTTTTTTTTATGCAATTCCGACGCAAAACTAACTCTATATTTATACTTTGGCGTTAGACGCGTCTAGCGCCAAAGTCCATGGAGTTTGCGTAATTTTTTTGCGTGGACACCTATTTTGTGTTAATGAGATGCAAGGTAGGCGTTCCCGTCTAAAAAATTGACTCCGAGGCATGTGTGCCGTATTTACACTCCCGGGTCAAAAAAAATGACGTACGGCCGCTTTTGCGCCGTTTTTTAGCGCCTGGACAAGGCAGGCGTTAAGGGACCTGTGGGCTCGGAAGGAGCCCAGAGGTGCCCTCCCATGCCCCCAGGGACACCCCCTGTCACCCTTGCCCACCCTAGGAGGACACCCAAGCCTGGAGGGACCCATCCCAGGGACATTAGGGTAAGTTCAGGTAAGTATTTTTTGTAATTTGTTTTGTGGCATAGGGGGGCCTGATTTGTGCCCCCCTACATGCCACTATGCCCAATGACCATGCCCAGGGGACATAAGTCCCCTGGGCATGGCCATTGGGCAAGGGGGCATGACTCCTGTCTTTGCTAAGACAGGAGTCATTTCTATGGGGGTTGGGAGTCGAAAAAAATGGCGCAAATCTGGTTGAGGCGAAAAATTTGCCTCAGCCTGACTTGCCCCATTTTTGGGCGCCCAAGCTCCATATCCCCCTACGCCGGCGCTGCCTGGTGTACGTCGTTTTTTTCCACGCACACCAGGCAGCGCCGGCGGCTAACGCCGGCTAACGTCATTGATTAAATATGGCACCCGCATGGTGCTTCAGAATGGCGTTAGCCGGCGCTAATTTTTTGGACGCAAAAAAAAACTTTTATCCAGTGGCACAGTGAGCCCGGGACCCACGTCAAGACTGATTTGCATGTGGCTGGGTCCAAACTGGGGTGGCATGGTGAGCAAAAGAACGATGGATTAAACCCAGATCTGTGACTGGGGGTGAGTGTTTGACAATGTTCAGCATTCCGTCCATCACTTGTTGTTTTTGCTTCGTCGCCCTAAGTGGGAAGGGTATGCCCAGACGTGGGTCCCGTGCTTCCCATGCCACTGGATTCAAGCTAGCCTGGATGATGAGGGGTGAAACCCCGAAACCGGTCCCAGGATGCTTGTTTCCGGTCCAGTGAGGACCTGGCTTGGCAGTTCGGGCTGGACTGTTCCCATGAGGAACAGGGTCAAGACTGATTTGCATATGGCTGGGTCCAAACTGGGGTGGTATGGTGAGCAAAAGAACGATGGATTAAACCCAGATCTGTGACTGGAGGTGAGTGTTTGACAATGTTCAGCATTCCGTCCATCACTTGTTGTTTTTGCTTTGTCGCCCTAAGAGGGAAGGGTATGCCCAGACGTGGGTCCCGTGCTTCCCATGCCACTGGATTCAAGCTAGCCTGGCGGATGAGGGGTGAAACACTGAAACCGGTCCCAGGATGCTTGTTTCCGGTCCAGTGAGGACCTGGTTTGGCAGTTCGGACTGGACTGTTCCCATGAGGAACAGGGTCAAGACTGATTTGAATATGGCTGGGTCCAAACTGGGGTGGCATGGTGAGCAAAAGAACGATGGATTAAACCCAGATCTGTGACTGGGGGTGAGTGTTTGACAATGTTCAGCATTCCGTCCATCACTTGTTGTTTTTGCTTTGTCGCCCTAAGTGGGAAGGGTATGCCCAGACGTGGGTCCCGTGCTTCCCATGCCACTGGTTCAAGCTAGCCTGGCTGATGAGGGGTGAAACCCCGAAACCGGTCCCAGGATGCTTGTTTCCGGTCCAGTGAGGACCTGGCTTGGCAGTTCGGGCTGGACTGTTCCCATGAGGAACAGGGTCAAGACTGATTTGCATATGGCTGGGTCCAAACCGGGGTGGCATGGTGAGCAAAAGAACGATGGATTAAACCCAGATCTGTGACTGGGGGTGAGTGTTTGACAATGTTCAGCATTCCGTCCATCACTTGTTGTTTTTGCTTTGTCGCCCTAAGTGGGAAGGGTATGCCCAGACGTGGGTCCCGTGCTTCCCATGCCACTGGATTCAAGCTAGCCTGGCTGATGAGGGGTGAAACCCCGAAACCGGTCCCAGGATGCTTGTTTCCGGTCCAGTGAGGACCTGGCTTGGCAGTTCGGGCTGGACTGTTCCCATGAGCAACAGGGTCTAGACTGATTTGCATATGGCTGGGTCCAAACTGGGGTGGCATGGTGAGCAAAAGAACGATGGATTAAACACAGATCTGTGACTGGGGGTGAGTGTTTGACAATGTTCAGCATTCCGTCCATCACTTGTTGTTTTTGCTTTGTCGCCCTAAGAGGGAAGGGTATGCCCAGACGTGGGTGCCGTGCTTCCCATGCCACTGGATTCAAGCTAGCCTGGCTGATGAGGAGTGAAACCCCGAAACCGGTCCCAGGATGCTTGTTTCCGGTCCAGTGAGGACCTGGCTTGACAGTTCGGGCTGGACTGTTCCCATGAGGAACAGGGTCAAGACTGATTTGCATATGGCTGGGTCCAAACTGGGGTGGCATGGTGAGCAAAAGAACGATGGATTAAACCCAGATCTGTGACTGGGGGTGAGTGTTTGACAATGTTCAGCATTCCGTCCATCACTTGTTGTTTTTGCTTTGTCGCCCTAAGTGGGAAGGGTATGCCCAGACGTGGGTCCCGTGCTTCCCATGCCACTGGATTCAAGCTAGCCTGGCTGATGAGGGGTGAAACCCCTAAACCGGTCTCAGGATGCTTGTTTCCCGTCCATCACTTGTTGTTTTTGCTTTGTCGCCCTAAGTGGGAAGGGTATGCCCAGACGTGGGTCCCGTGCTTCCCATGCCACTGGATTCAAGCTAGCCTGGCTGATGAGGGTTGAAACCCCGAAACCGGTCCCAGGATGCTTGTTTCCGGTCCAGTGAGGACCTGGCTTGGCAGTTCGGGCTGGACTGTTCCCATGAGCAACAGGGTCAAGACTGATTTGCATATGGCTGGGTCCAAACTGGGGTGGCATGGTGAGCAAAAGAACGATGGATTAATCCCAGATCTGTGACTGGGGGTGAGTGTTTGACAATGTTCAGCATTCCGTCCATCACTTGTTGTTTTTGCTTTGTCGCCCTAAGTGGGAAGGGTATGCCCAGACGTGGGTCCCGTGCTTCCCATGCCACTGGATTCAAGCTAGCCTGGCTGATGAGGAGTGAATCCCCGAAACCGGTCCCAGGATGCTTGTTTCCGGTCCAGTGAGGACCTGGCTTGGCAGTTCGGGCTGGACTGTTCCCATGAGGAACAGTTTCAAGACTGATGTGCATATGGCTGGGTCCAAACTGGGGTGGCATGTTGAGCAAAAGAACGATGGATTAAACCCAGATCTGTGACTGGGGGTGAGTGTTTGACAATGTTCAGCATTCCGTCCATCACTTGTTGTTTTTGCTTTGTTGCCCTACGTGGGAAGGGTATGCCCAGACGTGGGTCCCGTGCTTCCCATGCCACTGGATTCAAGCTAGCCTGGCTGATGAGGGGTGAAACCCCGAAACCGGTCCCAGGATGCTTGTTTCCGGTCCAGTGAGGACCTGGCTTGGCAGTTCGGGCTGGACTGTTCCCATGAGGAACAGGGTCAAGACTGATTTGCATATGGCTGGGTCCAAACTGGGGTGGCATGGTGAGCAAAAGAACGATGGATTAAACCCAGATCTGTGACTGGGGGTGAGTGTTTGACAATGTTCAGCATTCCGTCCATCACTTGTTGTTTTTGCTTTGTCGCCCTAAGTGGGAAGGGTATGCCCAGACGTGGGTCCCGTGCTTCCCATGCCACTGGATTCAAGCTAGCCTGGCTGATGAGAGGTGAAACCCTGAAACCGGTCCCAGGATGCTTGTTTCCGGTCCAGTGAGGACCTGGCTTGGCAGTTCGGGCTGGACTGTTCCCATGAGGAACAGGGTCAAGACTGATTTGCATATGGCTGGGTCCAAACTGGGGTGGCATGGTGAGCAAAAGAACAATGGATTAAACCCAGATCTGTGACTGGGGGTGAGTGTTTGACAATGTTCAGCATTCCGTCCATCACTTGTTGTTTTTGCTTTGTCGCCCTAAGTGGGAAGGGTATGCCCAGACGTGGGTCCCGTGCTTCCCATGCCACTGGATTCAAGCTAGCCTGGCTGATGAGGGGTGAAACCCCGAAACCGGTCCCAGGATGCTTGTTTCCGGTCCAGTGAGGACCTGGCTTGGCAGTTCGGGCTGGACTGTTCCCATGAGGAACAGGGTCAAGAATGATTTGCATATGTCTGGGTCCAAACTGGGGTGGCATGGTGAGCAAAAGAACGAAGGATTAAACCCAGATCTGTGACTGGGGGTGAGTGTTTGACAATGTTCAGCATTCCGTCCATCACTTGTTGTTTTTGCTTTGTCGCCCTAAGTGGGAAGGGTATGCCCAGATGTGGGTCCCGTGCTTCCCATGCCACTGGATTCAAGCTAGCTTGGCTGATGAGGGGTGAAACCCCGAAACCGGTCCCAGGATGCTTGTTTCCGGTCCAGTGAGGACCTGGCTTGGCAGTTCGGGCTGGACTGTTCCCATGAGGAACATGGTCAAGACTGATTTGCATATGGCTGGGTCCAAACTGGGGTGGCATGGTGAGCAAAAGAACGATGGATTAAACCCAGATCTGTGACTTGGGGTGAGTGTTTGACAATGTTCAGCATTCCGTCCATCACTTGTTGTTTTTGCTTTGTCGCCCTAAGTCTGAAGGGTATGCCCAGACGTGGGTCCCGTGCTTCCCATGCCACTGGATTCAAGCTAGCCTGGCTGATGAGGGGTGAAACCCCGAAACCGGTCCCAGGATGCTTGTTTCCGGTCCAGTGAGGACCTGGCTTGGCAGTTCGGGCTGGACTGTTCCCATGAGGAACAGGGTCAAGACTGATTTGCATATGGCTGGGTCCAAACTGGGGTGGCATGGTGAGCAAAAGAACGATGGATTAAACCCAGATCTGTGACTGGGGGTGAGTGTTTGACAATGTTCAGCATTCCGTCCATCACTTGTTGTTTTTGCTTTGTCGCCCTAAGTGGGAAGGGTATGCCCAGACGTGGGTCCCGTGCTTCCCATGCCACTGGATTCAAGCTAGCCTGGCTGATGAGGGGTGAAACCCCGAAACCGGTCCCAGGATGCTTGTTTCCGGTCCAGTGAGGACCTGGCTTTGCAGTTCGGGCTGGACTGTTCCCATGAGGAACAGGGTGAAGACTGATTTGCATATGGCTGGGTCCAAACTGGGGTGGCATGGTGAGCAAAAGAACGATGGATTAAACCCAGATCTGTGACTTGGGGTAAGTGTTTGACAATGTTCAGCATTCCGTCCATCACTTGTTGTTTTTGCTTTGTCGCCCTAAGTGGGAAGGGTATGCCCAGACTTGGGTCCCGTGCTTCCCATGCCACTGGATTCAAGCTAGCCTGGCTGATGAGGGGTGAAACCCCGAAACCGGTCCCAGGATGCTTGTGTCCGGTCCAGTGAGGACCTGGCTTGGCAGTTCGGGCTGGACTGTTCCCATGAGGAACAGGGTAAAGACTGATTAGCATATGGCTGGGTCCAAACTGGGGTGGCATGGTGAGCAAAAGAACGATGGATTAAACCCAGATCTGTGACTGGGGGTGAGTGTTTGACAATGTTCAGCATTCCGTCCATCACTTGTTGTTTTTGCTTTGTCGCCCTAAGTGGGAAGGGTATGCCCAGACGTGGGTCCCGTGCTTCCCATGCCACTGGATTCAAGCTAGCCTGGCTGATGAGGGGTGAAACCCCGAAACCGGTCCCAGGATGCTTGTTTCCGGTCCAGTGAGGACCTGGCTTTGCAGTTCGGGCTGGACTGTTCCCATGAGGAACAGGGTGAAGACTGATTTGCATATGGCTGGGTCCAAACTGGGGTGGCATGGTGAGCAAAAGAACGATGGATTAAACCCAGATCTGTGACTTGGGGTAAGTGTTTGACAATGTTCAGCATTCCGTCCATCACTTGTTGTTTTTGCTTTGTCGCCCTAAGTGGGAAGGGTATGCCCAGACTTGGGTCCCGTGCATCCCATGCCACTGGATTCAAGCTAGCCTGGCTGATGAGGGGTGAAACCCCGAAACCGGTCCCAGGATGCTTGTGTCCGGTCCAGTGAGGACCTGGCTTGGCAGTTCGGGCTGGACTGTTCCCATGAGGAACAGGGTCAAGACTGATTTGCATATGGCTGGGTCCAAACTGGGGTGGCATGGTGAGCAAAAGAACGATGGATTAAACCCAGATCTGTGACTGGGGGTGAGTGTTTGACAATGTTCAGCATTCCGTCCATCACTTGTTGTTTTTGCTTTGTCGCCCTAAGTGGGAAGGGTATGCCCAGACGTGGGTCCCGTGCTTCCCATGCCACTGGATTCAAGCTAGCCTGGCTGATGAGGGGTGAAACCCCGAAACCGGTCCCAGGATGCTTGTTTCCGGTCCAGTGAGGACCTGGCTTGGCAGTTCGGGCTGGACTGTTCCCATGAGGAACAGGGTCAAGACTGATTTGCATATGGCTGGGTCCAAACTCGAGTTGCATGGTGAGCAAAAGAACGATGGATTAAACCCAGATCTGTGACTGGGGGTGAGTGTTTGACAATGTTCAGCATTCCGTTCATCACTTGTTGTTTTTGCTTTGTCGCCCTAAGTGGGAAGGGTATGCCCAGACAGCCTGGCTGACGAGGGGTGAAACCCCGAAACCGGTCCCAGGATGCTTGTGTCCGGTCCAGTGAGGACCTGGCTTGGCAGTTCGGGCTGGACTGTTCCCATGAGTAACAGGGTCAAGACTGATTTGCATATGGCTGGGTCCAAACTGGGGTGGCATGGTGAGCAAAAGAACGATGGATTAAACCCAGATCTGTGACTGGGGGTGAGTGTTTGACAATGTTCAGCATTCCGTCCATCACTTGTTGTTTTTGCTTTGTCGCCCTAAGTGGGAAGGGTATGCCCAGACGTGGGTCCCGTGCTTCCCATGCCACTGGATTCAAGCTAGCCTGGCTGATGAGGGGTGAAACCCCGAAACCGGTCCCAGGATGCTTGTTTCCGGTCCATTGAGGACCTGGCTTGGCAGTTCGGGCTGGACTGTTCCCATGAGGAACAGGGTCAAGACTGATTTGCATATGGCTGGGTCCAAACTGGGGTGGCATGGTGAGCAAAAGAACGATGGATTAAACCCAGATCTGTGACTGGGGGTGAGTGTTTGACAATGTTCAGCATTCCGTCCATCACTTGTTGTTTTTGCTTTGTCGCCCTAAGTGGGAAGGGTATGCCCAGACGTGGGTCCCGTGCTTCCCATGCCACTGGATTCAAGCTAGCCTGGCTGATGAGGGGTGAAACCCCGAAACCGGTCCCAGGATGCTTGTTTCCGGTCCAGTGAGGACCTGGCTTGGCAGTTCGGGCTGGACTGTTCCCATGAGGAACAGGGTCAAGACTGATTTGCATATGGCTGGGTCCAAACTGGGGTGGCATGGTGAGCAAAAGAACGATGGATTAAACCCAGATCTGTGACTGGGGGTGAGTGTTTGACAATGTTCAGCATTCCGTCCATCACTTGTTGTTTTTGCTTTGTCGCCCTAAGTGGGAAGGGTATGCCCAGACGTGGGTCCCATGCTTCCCATGCTTCCCATGCCACTGGATTCAAGCTAGCCTGGCTGATGAGGGGTGAAACCCCGAAACCGGTCCCAGGATGCTTGTTTCCGGTCCAGTGAGGACCTGGCTTGGCAGTTCGGGCTGGACTGTTCCCATGAGGAACAGGGTCAAGACTGATTTGCATATGGCTGGGTCCAAATTGGGATGGCATGGTGAGCAAAAGAACGATGGATTAAACCCAGATCTGTGACTGGGGGTGAGTGTTTGACAATGTTCAGCATTCCGTCCATCACTTGTTGTTTTTGCTTTGTTGCCCTAAGTGGGAAGGGTATGCCCAGACGTGGGTCCCGTGCTTCCCATGCCACTGGATTCAAGCTAGCCTGGCTGATGAGGGCTGAAACCCCGAAACTGGTCCCAGGATGCTTGTTTCCGGTCCAGTGAGGACCTGGCTTGGCAGTTTGGGCTGGACTGTTCCCATGAGGAACAAGGTCAAGACTGATTTGCATATGGCTGGGTCCAAACTGGGGTGGCATGGTGAGCAAAAGAACGATGGATTAAACCCAGATGTGTGACTGGGGGTGAGTGTTTTGACAATGTTTAGCATTCCGTCCATCACTTGTTGTTTTTGACATTGGTTTTGTGCCAGTATCTGTGTGTTTGTGTGTTGCTTTCTGTGTCATGTTTTGTTTTAGCATTATGTGAATTTGTGTGCAGTGTTGTTGTCCCCCAAGGGTAGGGTGTGTGTAATATGAAATGTATGTGTACGTAGCTGAAATATTGGTATCATGGTGTTGTGATGTGGTTGCAGTGATATGTGTTTGTTGTAGTGATGTGCAATGTGGTCCTGTATGGTATATGCTTTGTTCTCTGATGTGGCTATTGTGTGTATGTGGTGTGTGTTCTTGACCTTTTCCCTACTTGGCCACTGTGATACCCCCAAACGAGCTGTTCTCCTCACAAGGGCCATCCCTTCCACCTCCAAGGCCTCCCCTACCCCCTGCCAACACCCATGCCCCTCCCCCACCAAGAAGAAGTCCACTGCTTCCAAGAAGGTCCCCGACCTCCCAAACCAAAAGCAAAACCCACGCCCTCCCAAGCCCAAGCCCATACTCTCCCCCTCCCCCACCACCCCCACAGTAATCCCTGGGGTGCCTGCCTGCCTCCTTGATGCCCCTATATATGGAGGTTACATGGCAGTCAGGAGATAACCTGGGGCACCATATTGTGCCTTTGGTACAAAAAAAGACTTTAGGACTGGCATACACTTTTTGTACTTTTAAATAACTAAGCCAACCAGTTGTTGTTTTTTTGGTCACATCTCTGTCCTGCATTTCCTTACCTAGGTTTCTGTTGTTCCTGGCTGGCATTGGTTGTGTGCCAGTATCTGTGTGTTTGTGTGTTGCTTTCTGCGTCATGTTTTGTTTTAGCAGTATGTGAATGTGTGTGCAGTGCAGTTGTCCCCCAAGGGTAGGGTGTGTGTTGTATGATAGGTATGTGTATGTAGCTGAAATATTGGTATCATGGTGTTGTGATGTGTTTGTAGTGATATGTGTTTGTTGTAGTGATGTGTAATGTGGTACTGTATTTTATATGCATTGTTCTCTAATGTGGCTATTGTGTGTATGTGGTGTGTGTTCTGGACTTTTGTCAGCGCAGACATGGAGTGTGTGAGCTGTGCAAGTTTGCTTTGCTTTTGTGTGCATATGACTATTTAGGTGTGTGTCCCTCACAGCTGGCTGTTGTCTTTTATGGTGTCTGGAGTAGTGTATGCTTTGTAGCCTTGTCCTTTACCCATAGGTAGGACTGTGCATTACATTTGTTGTTGATATTGCTTGTTCATGAGATTTAAATGGGGCCTGTTCCTGTGGGCATGTTTTTGAGAGCCTTGTTCAACATGAGATGTGTCCCAGTACGGCCTCATTCCATGTACGGTTTTGCTGCTCCCATCGCTGCTGTGCCGATCTTGTTGTGATGTGTTTCTTTGTGAGTTTTGACTGTGTCAAAAGACACAGCATGACTGACTGTATATTGTGCATGGCAGATTAGGTCCAATGTGCTTTGTCTGGGTTGTTTTATGGTGGTTTTGTGTGTTTTCCTTTACACATGGATGTCATTTGTGTTGCAGTTGCATCTGTGTCCAGTCTCTGGCCAGTGTTGGGTGTGAGTATTTGAAATATATTTGTGTTCGTGCAGTTGTTGCCTTGTTGTTACAAGTTTGTATGTTGTGTGGGGTTCTGTGAACCTGGGCCTGTGCAGTGTAGCTATGCGTATGTAAGTTGTATTGACGTGTAGCGTGTGTGTCTTTGTGTGTGCTGGCTGATGTGTGTGATGTGTAGGTGTGGGTGTCATTGATGCTGTATGTGAGTGTGCGTGTCACTATGCTGTTACGTGTGAATGCTGCCCTTTGTACACTCCTCCCTATGGTGTGTTTTGTAGTGGTACAAATTACTACATTTTACAAGACAAACAGGTGAGTGTTTCTACTTACGGTTGTTGTTGTCCTTGTTGTCTTTCCGTGAGCATGAGCAGCGGGATGATGTCTAGTTGTGGTTCTATGGCAGCTCTAGACATGTATGGCTTCCTGGAGGTGAGTGTCTCCCTTTGTTGTGTCTGTTTCCGCTTCCTGTTGTGTGGTGGTTGGTCCGCAGCAGTCAATGGCATTGGCGGCGTGCAACCTCCTAATAGGTCTGGCAGAAACATGGCCTCCTGTGGACTGTTTGTGCCTCCAGTCATCTGCCACATTCTGAACTAGCTGGCAGTGCCGGCGGGCCACTGTCGGTCTCCTGTATGCACCACTGCCAAACTCATGTTTTGAAGGTCCATTCCGCTGGCCTGTTGGCGGTCAGACTGCCAACGTGTTGGTCCTCAGACTGCCAAACATGTAATCAGCCCCTAAATGTGGATTAATAAAGATGTCTTCATAAGGCTTTGCTGGAATGTTACAAACAGCCTTGTATGCGAGAGTGCATAGTGCAAAACTATTTAAAACATTGTCTGGTCAAAATGCTACTATTTTGTGTATAGTATTATTATGTCTCTTGTATAGATGTTTGTAATTCTTGTTATGTTGTACTTTGTTCATGTTAATAATAGTACATAATTAGTTCTATTTGTGTTTTTCTGCTGCCTGGAAATTGTGCATATCTAAGCAAAGAGTTGTGGAAATTATTAAAATGTGCTGTTGATTAACAAAGTAGTGCATTACATTATGCCATTTTATTTGCGGTGTCAAAAATGATAATTTATTTTAATTATTATCTTTGTCCTAGAGAATGAAGTTTAAATCTGTTTGAGTTATTCTTGGGTGATCAAGAATATCTCGCTCCCAAAATCTTCAGGGCTCTTGTGTATTCTATTGTGGTTCATCTGGTTCCAGGAATTATTTATTTTGAATATAATGTTAAGAAAAACTCTACCATTAAGTACTCAGGTACATTAAGGGTGTCCTTGTTTAAAAGTGCCACTCTTTTTGCTTAAAAAAACGTGTTTGTTTCTTTTAATTATTGCACAAGATTATTAATTTGTACTTCCACTATGTTGGGGTGATGGTTATGTTCTTTTACATTTCCAACATTGCCATTAAAAGCAGTTGCTCAATCATATCAACCATTGGAGTAGATCTTCAAGGACTGCTAGTGAGTTCATAGTTGATCCTTGATGATCACATGCTTATCAACCAACAAGTGCAGATTCTAGCATTGGTGTGACATCCCTAGGCCCTGTCTAAAGTCATATTGGGCAGGTGATAAAATACAATTATCGTTTACCCAGTTTCCCAGTTAGCTTCGGAGGATTTTGCCCAAGATCTTAGCTGTGGCATCAATCAATGATACTGAGTGATAAAAATGGGGGTTACCTCTATCACCTTTCTAATAAATTGGTATAATGGTAGCCATTGACCAAGAGATAGGTAGAGCAGCAATAATCAGGCTCCTAAGCACATTCACCAAGATAGGGACCAAAAAAGACAAAAAAGACAAATTGCCTTTGAAAAGATCAACCCAGAGTTTTATTTGATAGACATCTGTTGTTTGTCTGAATTGCATCCCCCAATGATGATTAAGTCATCTGTATTTGTCAAACCAGATGCATCAGTAGGGAAGATATATTCAGGAGATACCAATTTATTATTACAATCATATACTTAGTAAAATAGACAACCCAGACATGTTCAGGAATCAATACTTCTATGCCAGAATTAGGGTTAGATGCAAAGAAAGGAGCATTAACCACCTTCCAAGACTGAGTTACATCCTTTTTCACAGAGGCACTAACCAACTGCTCCCATGCCTCCACTCTCATACCTTCTTTACTTCACCTAGTAGGTTCTTTATAGAGCATCCCACACTTCCTTATTGCTGCTGGGAACCTTAGCAAGCTTTTCAAAGCACCAAGAGACTGCAATG
The DNA here is from genome assembly GCF_031143425.1 of Pleurodeles waltl. NCBI lineage: Eukaryota > Metazoa > Chordata > Amphibia > Caudata > Salamandridae > Pleurodeles > Pleurodeles waltl. The sequence goes on along the minus strand of NC_090447.1, from coordinate 897,728,942 downwards.
AGCATGTGAGTAAGCTTTATCAAACCATTTGACAGGTCTCTGTGGATGGTGATTCCTGGGTGTCACTAACTGATCCTTAGCCAACTCACAGATCTCAGAAAAAGCACCCAAAACTAACACTGGGTCAGGAATATCACTAAGGCAAAGTTCAAACTGATCCCTGCACTTCCCCACAAGTTGTACTAAGAAATCCTCAGGGGCACTCTCCCTCTATTTCCTTTGCACACCCTTATTTATTGTATATTTGACTGGACAATCAATCCTGTCAAGGATCTGAAAATCAAAACCTTTTGTGGCCCACGCCTTAGATACTGCAACAAAATCAATTAGTGAATCTTTACCCTCCCTGTATAGATCAGATTTTCAATTGCTGTTGGGTTAGTACCCAGACTAAGGTAATTAATCTTTTACAGCCTATTCAGCTTCTCCTCACATGGATTATGCTCAAAATGCGAGAAATGTAAGTACTCACTATCAGCTAGCCCACACACATGATCATACACAATAGGAAAAAGTCCAAGATTAAAATCACCCTCCCAAAATTATATAGTCACCCTTTAATTCTAGTAACATTGCATCTAGACTACATGCAAGAGACTCCACAATTTGGACGTTATTTCTAATGAAATTCTTCATCACTTTGGCTGACAGTGTGGTGCTTATGAGAGTTAGAAGCCCACCATAGTAATGCCCAGCATAATTTGGCGTTGCATGCGAGGAGATGGCTAGGAAACCATTAATGGGTGTGCTGGACCTCATCAAGTTTTCTTGGATGCGACAATGTTGTTTGGACATTAGTGTTACCCAATTACTATCTGACGATTTGCTATTAATGCCCATAATATTCCCAAAAAGTATATTCATATCAGGAGATATAACTCTATTGCCAATTGATTTGAATGTTCGATCAGCTTTCATGCAAGATTTTCCCAAATCAGCTTGTCCTTCTGGCAATAGGATAGATGGATGTTCTAGATGAGCATTGCTAACTACTGACAAAAAACTAGGGGAGAATCTTGAGTTAACCTCATCAATAAAGCAGGTATACAATTCAGTAGAGTCCTTGACTTCCCTAGTTAAATTGACTAGGAGCACAATCGTCCCCCCTTGGCAGTCAGTCGACCTCTTCCAGTGGAGTAAATTGATTGTGTCTAGGTATACAAAAGTTGCTTCTTCTTTGTGCATGATTCCTGAAACTGGGTCTAGGCTGACAGAAAAAGCCCAGTGGGAACTGCTGAATTCTTTGAAAAAGTTCCTGCTGATTGCCATTCCTAGACAAAATGAACCCCGCTAAGCATGGGTCATGAAAATTAACTACAACTCAGTTGCCGGATTCTATCTTCTGAGAATTTCCCAACCAGTGAACCCTCTGCACACCAATTATAACATTTAAGAACATGTTACTACAATACATCTAAGAGTTTTGCCAAATGAATGGATTGCCTCATTCTTTAGTTGGTAGTCTGGTTCCTTTAGGGGTGGAGGCAGGAAGGGGACATTTTTTAGTACAACTACATATGGAGTGCATTCTGGCGGAAGCTGCATGACATACAAATTTCTGCATTCAGTACTATTTAGTGGGACAGGTTTAGAAGCACATGAGTGAATGGGCCTTCTACCAGATCTGCATACAGGGCTCATAGTTGGGGGGTACAACAGGGGCCTGATTTGCCAGGTTAGCCTGTGAACACACTCTTTTCTCTGCATTATCCCCAGACCTTAATGTAGTAGATAGCTCAGTAACTTCAGTTTCTATAGGGTGGATAAATCCATCATTCCATCCCAGTATTTCAGGTAATTTAGAGCATGAGTTTCATTCAAATACTCTTCAGTGTAGTGGTTGAGGGGGGGGCAACAGGCTCTCAAGGACACCCTCCAAATCACAGGCTTCCCCCTGATCATTTTTTCCATTTGTCTCTCCTGCTAGCCCAGCTTCCAGCCGGGACTGCCACTTATTTCCAAAAGCTCCCACCATATTAGCAGGCCTAGCAGGGTCAGTGTGCTTTTTTTCCAGTAAAATTTGAGGCACACACCTGATGCAGGCAGCTTTCTTTCTATTATTATCAATATTATCCATATGTGAATTTTTCCCAGCGTAAGGCGGGGGTTGAGGTTCCAGGCACATTGTGGTTATATTAAAATCACCATCATGAACACAGAAATATAACAAGTGAGCAGTACTTTTATTACATTTGTTCACAAGACCCCCTACTCTCATTTGGGAGCTACCAACTACTTTAGCAGCTGACATTTTGGAAGGTGGCTACTTGGGGGCATAAAAAGACAAAGATTTTCTAGTGACACCGAACCAATATACCATGGATTCAATCTCAGTATTGATCCAGTCATAGCAGTAGACAAATAACTAGCTATAGGGGCTGACCCCTGATTCTCCCTAGTGCTCACAGTGATGGCACTAGCCTCTCTCTTAACCATAGTTCTAGATTGTTCTCAGTGGCTGGTGCTTGTCCTTGGAACACCGATACTGATGCCTCAGACTAAGAGGGAGGGCATAGCCTCGAACGGCCATGGACAGGCATAAATTGGCCCTCTCTTAGCCTGGTCTTTACCCAGGCATGCTCCTGGGTTTGTCCCACACTACAGTGACTCAAAACATCCTTTCAAGTACCCCCAGGCATGGAAATGGAATTTTTGGCCCTCCTTCCTGTAGGTAAGGCTGGAGTGTTGTCAGGCCGGCAAACCTGAGTATGCTCTAGAACCCACATCTTGCATTTCGCAAAGTGTGCCCCTAAGCAAATCACCTGCCCTTGCATGGGCCAATGATTGTTGTTACACTTTAATTTTTTTTACTTGAGCCAATGCTTGTTTAGAACTCAAGTAGGAGTTTGGGGCACATGTCAACTTATTACCTAAGCTTGTGGCATCCTCAGACTAGTTTTGGCCCGGTACAGCAGCCTCATGACTCAGACTGGGTGTGGCCAGGTGACTCAGACTGGGTATGTCCACGTGCAGCAGGTATTTAGGCCCATATTTATACTTTTTGACGCTAAACTGCGCTAACGCAGTTTAGCGTCAAAATATTTTGCGCCGTCTAACGCCATTCTGAAGCGCCATGCGGGCGCCGTATTTATGGAATGGCGTTAGACGGCGCAATCAGACCGGCGCTGCCTGGTGTGCGTGGAAAAAAACCACGTAGACCAGGCAGCGCCGGCGTTGGGAAAAAATGACGTTAGGGCGTCTTAAAATGGCGCAAGTCCGGTTGATGCTAAAAAATCGTCTTAACCCGACTTGCGCCATTTTTTTTCGACGCCCATCCCCCATCAACATGACTCCTATCATTGTAAAGATAGGAGTCATGCCCCCTTGCCCAATGGCCATGCCCAGGGGACTTATGTCCCCTGGGCATGGTCATTGGGCATAGTGGCATGTAGGGGGGCACAAATCAGGCCCCCCTATGCCACAAAAATTAAAAAAAAAAATACTTACCTGAACTTACCTTAATGTCCATGGGATGGGTCCCTCCGTCCTTGGGTGTCCTCCTGGGGTGGGCAAGGGTGGCAGGGGGGGTCCCTGGGGGCAGGGGAGGGCACTCTGGGCTCATTTTGAGCCCACTTGTCCCTTAACGCCATCCCTGACCCAGGCGTTAAAAAGCGGCGCAAATGCGCCGTTTTTGGCCACGCCCACTCCCGGGCGTCTCTTTTGCCCGGGAGTATAAATACCACGTAAAGGACTGGGAGTCATTTTTTAAGACGGGAACGCCTCCCTTGCATATCATTAACGCAAGGAAGGGGTTCACGCTAAAAAATGACGCACACTCCGGGCACTTTGGCGCCCGAAGCGTCTAACGCCAGAGTATAAATATGGCGTTAGTTGGCGTTAGTTCTGCGTCGAATTTGCGTCGAAAAAAACGACGCTAATTCGGCGCAAACGGAGTATAAATACGGGCCTTAATGCCACACCAGTCCTGAGGTGATTGCTTCCTGTCAGAGGTCTTCAGATGCCAAGCGAGATTCTCTGCTCCTCCACACTTGTTCCTGGATCGTCTATTCCACAGTACAGCATTGCAACATTTCAACCCTTACACAAGATACCAGGGTCTCATCAGGACAAAAATTACCTGGGGAATGGTAGGCCTCCCATTCACTTCGTCCAACACTCATTACCGTGGGAAGTGCTGCCAGGCGGCCCTGGCTATACATCAAGGTACATTTTTGCACGGTGCTGGGCTGGAATTTTATACCCTTAACCTTCATCAAATGGAGGTCCAGTAATCATCTACCTTCTCTCAGTTACCTTTCCCCAGGTCATTTTTGTCCTGATGATACCCTGGTATATTGTGCAAGGGTCGAAACATCATCAACAGCACAGCATGACAGACCTCCTTTGTTGTGCTGTATCATGATTAATAAATCTTTGTATTAATAGATGTATTTTCCTATTATAAAAGAGACTGTACATGCTGAGACACATTTAGAATCTCAGAAATATGAGCAATTCTTTTATTGCCCTTCATTGTGGTGTCTCTTTTTCACTTGGGGAGCAAATAGTTTCACTATTTCCTTTTACATTATATGTTTTTACTGCATTAATAAATGTCTGTTGTTACACATGTTCTGGTACTGGATTGAGTTGACCAACTTCAGATATCTATAACAGATGGTTTTCTTCTTTACTAAAGAACTTTGGGATTGAGCCAGTAGTAAAATATTTCTACTACAATATCACAAATTGCTAAAAATGAGTTTCACATGAATGTATGCCTTGTGATATTCCTACCCAGGTTCATGTTAACATTCTGAGCTGGTCTTGTATCTGCTTTTTGTTCTCAGTCTTGTTAGAACACTGAACTGTGTTATTTCTGATACTAACACGGTACACTGATTAATCTCTGACTAATTGAGAAATCTAAATACTTAAGAATGGATTTTCATTATTTATCACCTGATATGTCTCTATGATTATGAGTGTGACTGTGTTTTCAAAAGACTCATCAAGACCCAATGAGCAAGATGTACACTAAATTTCTGGAATACTTTAGGTAGGTCTTCCAGTGTGGCCACATTGACTTGGGAACAAGGTGGGAATACATGTAGTTAGTATAGAAGGCTAAACATTGTATCTGGTTGCAGGTTCCATACTGTTTCTTGAAGATCCCCAGAGAGAGGGGAGAGCCATCAAAAGAGGGCAAGTGGACTGTGACAGGTAAACCTAGTTTATGGGAATTGGCATAGAGTAGTTTTAGTATATCGTGTACATGAAAGGTGTTATTTGACTAATGTTTCATTCATGATAGGAGATATCTGCTCTTTGTGGACCACCGTTTGCCATCCTGATCCTGCCAGGCGACGTCTGTGTTTCTCTCTCCATTTATCATCCATCACCTTTCCCCCGGAGTGTTCCAATGCTGATCATGTACAATTAAGTGGGAGGCACGCAACGTCTAGGTGAAGCTGGGAACAAGCAAATTGGGTTGATATTGTGTCTCCATGGGACGAACAGGTTAGTGCTTGATAGGTGTGTAGTTGGAAGCCCCAGGTCTGCAACACTTGCGCCCTTCCCTGGGCAGACACAGAACATCCTTTAAAGCACTTCCATTTGCGGAGATGATGTTGGCAGCCATCCTTGCCACAGATCAGGCTGAGGAGTGTAGGCAGTAGCCCCCAGTCACAACAGTTGAGTCTAAATAGGAATTGCACCTTTGAGTGAAATTGAAGATAAAAAGGCACAAGGCTATTTGGTGTTGACTAGAATTTCTCCTCCCCTTAAGTCCCATCCTGTTCACAAATGTTCTCTAAATTTAAGTAAACATTGTAAAAGGTTGTGATCACATAGATCAGTGGCAGTAACTATCACTCTTTCTATGTCATTAAATAGATTATATGAGATCATTATATACTCAGCTGTGGAACTGGAAGACTGCCCAAGGGAGATGTAATTCCCTGTGTAGTCACAAGCTATACAACCATTCAGTACTATAGCTTTTAATTTTAATAGAATGGGTTGCAACATTAGTTCTCTTTTATCAACTTTCTTATTTGGCAACTCTGGTTAATAGAAAAAAATCCATTCCCCCTCCTGATTTTTAGTAAGGATTCTGATTGAATCGCCATCCGGAATTCAAAATTAAAATATCCAAATATGAAAAAATCTATATGTATTTCACTGGCCAAAATATTTGTATCTGTTGTGTTAGTAATGTTGGTTAGTTATTGAAAGTATGACTGTGAAGTACACACACATAAAAAAGTTGCACCTTATTTCCCTTTGAAATTGGTTATAATAATCGCACTGCAATAAAACATAGCCTGTGATATCCAAGATCTCAAATTTCCAATACAAATCTTTACTCCTTAGTTTCGCAAGACTGCCTTTGAAGTGCACCCTAGTCACCTTTTGTTGTGGTTTATAACAAAGTAGGAGTCTATTTTGAAATGAGTGGTTTGCAAAGTTTGTTCTGCATAAGAAATATCATGCTCCTTTGATTGCATATGCTTTTTTATTTGAACTTACTCAGGGATCCCAATCACATTGTAGCTCTTTGAATAACCTTACTAAATTACTTTTTTAAAAATATTCCTGGCAGCCTGTCTCATATGTCATCCCCTCTGATGATCCCTTGAACTTTCACCTGGAGAATAACAACGACCCTAACTCCACCACCCTAATCAACAACCTTGCAACCCTCGGACTCAACACACTCCGCTGGCCACACGCTGGACCCCATCTTCTTCGCTAGTCCCCACATCACCTTCAGCCACACCACCGAACTCCCTTGGACCGATCACCACTGCATCCACTTCACCTTCCAGAAACCCACCACGAACCACCACACCCAACAGATACCCAGCTGCAACTGGAAGAAAATCAGCCAAGACCAGCTGAACACCAGCCTCGCCTGAAAACCTCCCACCGAACCCACCACTTCCGAACTTGCTGCTTGCAACCTCTGGTGCTGGATAGATGACTGCGCTAACACACTTGCCGCTCAATAAACCTTCCAACACAAGTGCCAACAAGAAAGCCAGCTGGTTCACCTCGGACCTTCAAGCCTCCAAGCAAACCTGCTGGAAACTGGAGAGAAAATGGCTCCTCAAACAGACACCGGACATCCATAACACCTTCAAGAACGCCATCCGCAATCACCATCACCTCATCAGAACTGCCAAGAAAACCGCCTTCGAAGACCGCCTGGACTACAACACCCACAACAGCACGGAGCCCTTCAACATCGTGAATGAACTTTCCAATCCCAGCTCCAGCACAAACAACATCCCACCTTCACAAGACCTGTGCAACTCCCTCGCCGCCTTCTTCCACCACAAGATCACAGACATCCATGACAGCCTCAACAGCTAGACCACCTTGCCAATCACCGACTCCTCAGACTCTCCACCCACCGCCAACTACTACCCCCTGCTCGTCTGGGCCAACGTGAACAAAGACGACACAATCAAAACCATGAGCACTATCCACTCTGGATCTCCCTCAGACCCATGCCCGCACCACATCTTTAGCAAAGCAAGCGCCACCATCGCACCCCACCTCCACAAAGTCATCAACATCTTCTTCGAGACCGCGACCTACCCCGAGAGCTGGAAGCATGCTGAGATCAAACCCCTACTCAAAAAAACCATGGCAGACCAGAGAGACCTCAAGAACTTCCGTCCCATCTCCCAGCTCTTATTCCCGGCCAAGGTCATTGAGAAGATCGTCAACAGACAACTGACCCACTACCTCAAGGAAAACAACATCCTGGACTCATCCCAGGGTTCTGCAGCAACTTAGCACCGAAACCGCCCTCATCGCCGCCACCGACGACATCAGGGCCTTACTCGACAACGGCGAAACCGTGTCCCTCATCCTCCTGGACCTCTTGTCCGCCTTCAACACCGTCTGCCACCACATACTACGCACATGCCTCCACAACGTAGGGATCCAGGACAAATTTCGAGAGTGGACCACCTCCTTCCTCTCTGGCAGAACTCAGAGCGTCCGCCTCCCCCCTTTTGGCTCCGAATCCTCCAAGATCATCTGTGGCTTTCCCAAAGGATCATCCCTCAGTCCTACACTATTCAACATCTACATGGCCCCACTCGCCCATGTTGCCCGGCTACATAACCTCAACATCATCTCCTACGCCGACGACGCCCAACTGATTCTCTCCCTCACCAAGGACCCCCTCACCGCCAAATCCAACCTCCACGAAGGAAAGAAGGCCATCGCCGAATGGATGAGAAACAGCAAACTGAAGTTGAACTCAGACAAGACGGAGATCCTCATCCTCTGCGCTAACCACTCAGCCTGTGACGACTCCTGGTTGCTGACCCCTCTGGGAGCAACCCCAACAACCACCAACCAAGCACGCAACCTGGGCGTCATCCTCGACTCAACTCTCTCCATGACCAAGCAAGTCAGCGCCGTCTCCTTATCCTGCTTCAAAACCCTCCACAAGCTCCACAGATACAAGAAGAACAGTCACCCAAGCCCTCGTCAGCAGCAAACTTGACTACAGAAACGCCCTCTACGCAGGAGCCCTGGCCAAACTCCTCAAGCGACTGCAACGCATACAAAACACCTCCGCATGCCTGATTCTCGATGCCCACCACTACAGCCACATCACTCCCAGTCTGAGAGACCTGCACTGGCTCCCCGTCAGCAAAAGGATAACCTTCAAGCTCCTCACCCACGCACACAAGGCGCTGCACAACACCGGTCCAGCCTACCTCAACAGATGACTCACCTTCTACACCCCGTCCCGCCAACTCCGCTCAGCAGACCTCGCCATCACCACCGTCCCCCGCATCTGAAGAGCGAACACCAGAGGCAGATCCTTCTCCCTCCTCGCCACCAAGACCTGGAACACCCTTCCCTTGCACCTGCAACAGACAGAAGACCTGCTGACTTTCAGGAAGCGTCTCAAAACCTGGCTATTTGAGCAGTAGCAGCACCCCCCCCTCCCCAGCGCCATGAGACCCTCTCGGGTGGTAGTGCGCTCTACAAATAGACTGATTCATTATTAAGTCTTACCAGTAGTTGAAATAACTATAAACTATTGAGTTCTACATGTGTGACTTCCACCTTTGGCCTAGCAGGTTGTAAAATTTTAGGAAAATCATTAGTTTTACTATGCCAACCTAATAAAGGAGGTTGTTCCAATGATATCATGGCAACATGTTCAGTTATCAATTGTATACCTACCTTATTTGGAAACTTGACCCTAGACATTGGTGAATCATACTTGTTATCTCTTATGTGTAATGGTTTGTTTGATTTAAGGTTAGAGGGTATAGTGATATGTAAAAAAGGATGGGGGATTTGGCACCAATCTAACATTGTGCTTGAATAGAGACCTGTCATCTAAACCAGCTATACAGTGAAAATGCTGACCAAGGGAGTCACCAAATCCCCACCTATGTACCTTAAAAAGCTGTGCGAGCTGTCCCAAGGCCTGCAGAGATTCTGCCCCTTCCAGCCCTGCATATAGGGGAGGACCAATGATGATGGCAAACTGTTCTGGGACAAGACTGATGTAGCAGGACAAAGAGAGCCCCAAAGAGTGCCAAGAGAACCATGCCTCACCTGGACTCAGTGACCGGGAGGGGTAAGAAAACCCAATGGAAGCGCAAACCTTACTGGCCAGGGTGAGCTCTAGGGGAGAGTCAATAACACGGGTGACAGCCTGACTCCACCATGGCTACACAGGGGCAAGCTATGTACACAGGTCTAAGAGGGCCCATTATTAAGAGGAGAAATGCCTCTGGGGGTCTTTCCAGACTGCTGGATTTCGATCACAGAGGGGCCCATACTGCAGAGGCACATGAGCCAGTCCATTGCCTTGAAGATTCTGAACTTGTGATCCTGCACTTAGACAGTGACAAGCGACATAGGTGGGATGGCAACAAACTGTGCTGGGATAAAGACTGATGCGGCAGACCCGAGAGGGCCCGAAGGAAGCACCAAATATCTAGACTTGGCAACTGGCAGGGGTAAGACAGCCACAAGGAGGGCTGCAGTGCTGACATCACTGGCCCAGAGGGGCCTCAAGGGAGAGGCAATGATGCAGGCAATAATCTAAGTCCCCCCTAACTACTCATGGAAGGGGAGTGATCATAGTTAAAGTTTCTGAATTAGTATAACTTTTATTTTGGATAGACACCATTCAAAGTACACACATACAAATTTGCAGTTCATATATTTTTCCATTAAAATAGCAGGTTACATACATGATTGCATTAAAATAATAAATTTAAATTTAAGATAGTAATTCAATGTTGCAGTTTCAAGTCCATCTTGCCACGTGCAAATTCTACTGCTAATAAATACTTGCATAAGCAAAAAATTATGGATGTCATTGTATTGCATTTCATTACTCTAAAAGCATCATGATACTTCCTAAACCCCAACTTCTTACATAATGGAAGAATCTATTTCTTCCAAGGCTTGCCATATGCTGTGCAGAAGACAAGACATGTGCAATGTATCCAATGTGCCCTAGAGTACATAAAGTTCAAAGTCCCTCGTCCTGTGGTTTCCATTTCCATTTCGAAGTACAGATTTGGTTTGACAATAAGAAATTGCATTGTCATTCTGCCTAAGTTGGAGTTACTATGGAGGGCATTCAGGACATATTCCCAACATTTTCTGTTATAAATGCTTCTTTGAGCTTTGCACCTATAATTGTGGTTCTGACCAATAAAATGCTTGACAGATCTTTAAAACATTTCTGGACATGTCTAAACCAGGGAAGAGTTAAAGGCCTATCAAGTTCCAGTATTTCATGGATACCCTCTCTATAGTCTGCCAACTCGGTGGTCGTCCATAATCTAATCCAATAAAGTAACGTATGCAAAATTATATATAATAATATTTAGATCATGGAACATAGGCATAAGAGGTGTTGCCACTGCAGACCTAGTATCCTTCTCATGAATTTGTTCTCGCCAGATGCAAATTGCTTTGTGTTACCAGTGCCCTAGAGTTCAGACTTTATAAGGCAGCCAACTGTGCTTTAGGTCTATAGATCTCCAGGGCCATCATGATCCTTTTGGACATGGGTGGGTTGAATCTATTGGGAACACACTTGAGGAGTTGCCAGGGGAACAGGACGCTCTCCCCAGCCCACCCATTTGCCGCAGATACTTTAAAGGAGCTGCACCCCCCGCGGGACGTGGAACACACTTCGGGAGTTGCCGGGGGAACAGGACGCTCTCCCCAGCCTGCCCATTTGCCGCAGATACTTTAAAGGAGCCGCGCCGCCTGCGGGACGTAGAACACACTTCGGGAGTTGCCGGGGGAACAGGACGAGATTGACGGCGGTAAGAACAGTGATATTCATAGATCTCCCTTAGTAGTGCATTTGCGGACCCCCATTGCCAATGTATCTAGTTCTATGAAGTCACGGAAGGAGCCTCCTTTTGAGGTTGATAAGTACATTACCCCTCCCCTGAGTCCAGTGATCAAGGTTGTTCCTAACATATTATGCAACAATCGCTTTGAACAACTGCAGGAGACTAATGAAACGCTGCGTTTGCCGGGATCTGTTACTCCAGCCTTGAGGTCATATAGTCCTCATTTTGAGTCAGAAACCCAAGAAGTCCAGAACATTATAACTGATATGGCCTCAATTTTTCAGAGAGTTAACGAAGTCAAGGATTTGGTTCTGGCTCTAACCACCCTAGTAAAAGGGAAAGTAACATGCCACTGCAGCTGTCTATGTTCTGGAGACAGTAGGAAGATTCAAGGGGATGGACCATCCACAGTAACCAATCTAGTTATGGGGGATATGACGGGAGGGATGCCCCTGCCCATAGCCAGTGATCCTTTACTTACTTTAGATAGGAATGAAGGCTATCCCCCATATCTCCTAGGAGAACCACGTCATATAGAAGCACCTGTTAAATCAATTAGTTACAATAAAACATCAAACTCCAGGACAAGTAATAAAGACTACTTTGATGGTGTTGTAGTAAGAGGAGGGGACAGGGTTTATGATTCATCAAACCTAGCCAGAACAGAGTTTCCGGCTACTTCTCAATATACTAGACTTTTTAAACCTCTCCGTAACTATAACTCTTCCTTGTGTACAGAACTAAATGAAGTAGTAAACAGGTCCCAGGCTAAGGATAAGAGGAAGGGTGACAATGCCATCCATTTGGTAGATGTTCCTAAATTAGCACCAGGCACAATGGAGAATCAGGATTCTATGATTAATAAAGTGACTCATTGGTTACATACTCGACGTAATTGTCTTTCTATTATCCGTTCGGACATATTGGCAGCAGACCGAAGGAGTGTCCCTGATTCCAATTTGGACAAGATTACCATCTACCTAGCTAGTAAGTTCCTGGTTACCCAGCTCATGGATTTTAATCTGCAGACTAGACTGTATGAGGAGAAGAAAGGGGGGGCTAGGCTTATGATAGATCCCAGTAATTCTCCTACTTTAGTAAACCTCGATACACCAAGTAACACACGCAGAGACGGTTCATCTTGTACCTCTCAGCTAATTCCTGTATGACTGTCCTTAGCTCCAAAGGTACCTAATATGATCAACCATGAGATATTTTTTCAATGAGAGCAACAGGGGACTGGCGAGAGACATAGGTAGTACTGATATGGAACAGAAGGCTTCTAGCGGGCTGTCTTGTAATATAGATCAAATTAATAACCCACTCACTCTATTGTCTTGGAATGTAGCAGGTCTCAACAAGAAGTTGGATGATCCCGACTGGGGCGCTTTTATCAAACACATAGACATATGTCTTTTTCAGGGAACTTGGGCAGAGAGAGATAAAGTTTTAGATGGATTTTCCTCCTTCTCTGTCCCTGCGACTCCTTCGGGGAAGGGGAAGGGTCGTGCAAAGGGTGGCACTTGCTATGCATAAACAAAAATGTACAATGTGACCTCCAACTGTTAGATATAGACTCTGTAGATTTAATGGGCATTTGAATTAAATGTAAACAAGATCTAACTATAGCTATTATTAACGTGTATAATCGACCAGTTTCGCGGACCACTGAATCCCAAATTTTAGTTGCACTAATTAGCTATCTGGAGACTAGGCATCCTTCTACCTTATTGATCATAGCTGGGGAAATGAACTGCACCTTTGAGCCTTCTTCCATGCTCAGTGGTTTAAATGACGAGGAAGATGAGCTCTGGGGGATACCCCAGCTAAACAGTTCTCTACTTGGCACTTGCTTGTGTGTGGCCACTCAGCTTTCCTCCTTTTGCTTAAAATTTGGATTAAGGGCTTGCAACGGTAGGACATCATCTGATCTAAACCTCGCCCAACCTTCAAGAGGGGCATGTCTATAAGTACCATTGACTATTTTTTGGTGGATGTCAGGTTATGGCCTCATTTAAGGGATATGAGAGTGGAAGCTAGAAGTGAGAGTGATCACTTTCCTCTGCTACTTACACTGTCAGGGGAGATGTTTAGGAGAACTTCTAATATCCTAAAAACTGAGGTTCCCCCCCTGCGATGGACCAATAATTTCACTAAGTTCACATGGCCCAAAGTGATGACCAATCCCTCAGCGATTAGAGGAATCTACCAGGCTTTTATAGATAATTCGGCAGTATACGAGAACCAGGCTGTAGACAATATTCCAATTTTTGACATTCATGTTAATTTGACCAAACAACTACAGAAGTTCTTCTATAAAGAAAGGAGATTTGGGTCGCATGGAAAGGACAAGGGTCGCTGTGGCTGGTTTGATGAATCTTGCTCAAGAGCCAATATTGAGTTAAAAGATGCATTAGTTAGTGGCTCGCAGGGGGTGATACAGCAAGCAAGACGTAATTATAAAGGAACCACAACCCAGGCAAAAAAGAAGTGCGAAGATTTAGGGGCATATTTATACTCCGTTTGCGCCGAATTAGCGTCGTTTTTTTCGACGCAAATTCGGCGCAAAACTAACGCCATATTTATACTTTGGCGTTAGACGCGTCTAGCGCCAAAGTATGGGCAAATAGCGTCATTTTTTTGCGTGAACGCCTTCCTTGCGTTAATGAGATGCAAGGAAGGCGTTCCCGTCTAAAAACAGACGCACATAGCGGTGCGTGGTATTTATGCTCCAGGGCAAAAATCACTCCTGCGCGGCAGACGGCGCAAAAAAATGGCGCAAAGCACGAATAGCGTGAAATTTTAACGCCTGGGTCAGGGCAGGCGTTAAAATGGGGCAAACACACCTGTACTTAATCAGAACACACAGAACAAACAACAGAGCAGCAGAGCAGCAGAGCAGCAACAGGGAGACATGGAGGTGCTTTTTCTTCAACGTGCACGTAGACGCAGAGCCCTGCAGCAACAACAGCAGCCACAACAACAACAGCAGGGACCCCAAAGACAGCGCAGAAGGCAGGAGAGGATATTCCGCCCACGAACAACCCTGCATGGCCTCAGTGAACGAGACATCATCCAGAGGTACCGGTTGAACTGGCAGGCCATTCAGCAGCTGCTGACAAATATTGAACAGCAATTGGCCCCCACTTTAGTGACTCCACGCACTATCCCAACCGAAACAAAGCTGCTTGCCGTACTTCACCTGCTGGCAAGTGGCTCGTTTCAGACAACTGGTGCCCTGGTTGGTGGAATCTCACAACCAGCTTTCTCCGCATTCCTGCCTAAAGTACTGGATGCCATCATTGGACTGACACCCCGCCACATCTGCTTCCCTAACACACTGCAGAAGCAGCAGGAAACAAAACAGGGGTTCTACGCCATCAGTGGCTTTCCGCACGTCCTTGGTGCAATCGACTGCACACACGTACGCCTTGTGCCACCTGCTGTGAGTGAACACCTCTACCGCAACAGGAAGCACACACATTCCATCAACGTGCAGGCCATAGTCGATCACCAAGGACTGATCAGCAACATTGTGGCTAAAAATCCTGGGAGTGTACATGACGCATTCATCTTCCGTCACTGCACCATCAACCAACACTTCCAGGATGGACGGTATGGCAATGGACTACTTGTTGGTAAGGACAAAAATCTACTTATATACTCACTGCACAAAAACACTCTAGGATAAACAACCCATACACCACAATAGCAACACCTAGACAGGAACACACTGAGGTACTCACATCACTAGCCATGTGTCACAAGTCACCATTGAACCTCTCACACATTTGAATTTACTCCACAGCTTAGTGTGAAGACATTCATGACTGTGTTTGCCTAAATGTCACCTTGCAAATTGGAAGTCTCACAATAACCTGTACACTAATACAATGCATAACTTTTAAGGGATGGGATGGCCTGGCTATGTTCATATGGACGTTTCTAATACCCTTTCATGTTTCAACTCTGCATGGAACTATCATCACACCCCCAGTGAGGACACACGGACACCTGTGTCACAAGTCACAATGCAAGGGAGGGCACACTGTACTTGAGAGACCAATACATCCTGCTGACAAACAGTTAGACAACAAACACTTGCTCAGCCAAGGAAAAAAAACAATGCCAAAGTTTCCACCAACAACCATAGGTTGTCACATTAGTACACAAAATAGTCACAGACAACACAACACAACTACTGCCATCAAAGATACGTACAACAGTGCCTCCTACATCTAATTGATACCATTCTGTGTTTCTCTTTCAGCTGATCAGGGGTATGGCATCCAGCCTTGGCTAATGACACCATATGGGAACCCAAATACTGCTGCTGAGCGGGCATACAATGACGCCCACAAGAGGACCCGCAGCATTGTGGAGAGGACCTTTGGGATCCTAAAGTCAAGGTTCCGCTGCCTTGACATCACTGGCGGAAGCCTACTATACTCCCCAGAGATGGTATGCAAAATCATACTCACTTGTGCCATATTACACAATATTTGTGTACAAAGGAACATTCCCCTCCTTGAACCGGACCCAGACATGCCTGAGGATGATGATGAGGAGGATGCTGGCCTGCAACAGGAGGGGGAACAACCTAACACCGCAGCAGGAGTGCGTAGGCGCCAACAGCTTGTGAACAATTTTTTTACTTAAGTTATTATAATCACTTGTATTCCACACTTGTAAATAAACACAGATCACAAACACCACATCATGCTTTGGCCTATTCATTTCTGACCACCTTTAGTTTGAAATAGCTGAAGATGAATGTCGTCTCATTGATCAAGAATGCCATTAAAATTCATCACACCAAAAATAAACATCACAACTGTATGCACAGAGGGTAGAATGTGACATGTTACATTACCATACACAGAGCCCAACAAGAGTACAAATGTGACAATTACACATGCCGGATCCAAACAACTGAAACAGTCTCTCATCCAGCCCAAAATTGGAGATCATTTGAAAGTCACATCACACGTGTTCAGAGACAGGGTGGGACCATCCATGTGTACGTGAACATGTCATCAATGGCTTCTCTCAAGTGTATGATGTGAGCAATACACAATTGCAACAACATCATCTGCCACTAACTCAGGAGGAGACCTTGAAGTTACAGTGACAACATACACACAGACAGGTCATACTGGATCCACATTCCCACACACATGTACACATATGTCATACAACCAACCTAATATTTGAAAGTAGACCATCACAGTTGTGTCCCAGTTTGAACCTAGCAGGAAGATTGTAACATGACACTAAACCAGTTTATGCAGAAAGGGACACAGACAAGCAAAACAATCTTCGCATTATCACATCGTGAACGCTGAGAGTCTTGCAAACTTAGGGGGTCATTCTGACCCTGGCGGTAATTACCGCCATGGCGGAGGTCGGCGGTAGCACCGCCAACAGGCTGGCGGTGCACCGATGGGCATTCTGACCGCGGCGGTTCAGCCGCGGCCAGAAACGGGAAGTCGGCGGTGTACCGCCGACTTCCCGCTGCCCTTGAGAATCCGCCATGGCGGCGGAGCGCGCTCCGCCGCCATGGGGATTCTGACACCCCCTACCGCCATCCTGTTCCTGGCGGGTCTCCCGCCAGGAACAGGATGGCGGTAGGGGGTGCCGCGGGGCCCCTGGGGGCCCCTGCAGTGCCCATGCCAATGGCATGGGCACTGCAGGGGCCCCCGTAAGAGGGCCCCACAAAGAATTTCAGTGTCTGCTTTGCAGACACTGAAATTCGCGACGGGTGCAACTGCACCCGTCGCACCTTCCCACTCCGCCGGCTCCATTCTGAGCCGGCGTCCTCGTGGGAAGGGTGTTTCCCGCTGGGCTGGCGGGCGGACTTTTGGCGGTCGCCCGCCAGCCCAGTGGGAAAGCCAGAATGACCGCCGCGGTCTTTCGGCGGGAACCGCTTGGCGGGCGGCGACCGCCAACCGCCGCGGTCAGAATGACCCCCTTAGTCATATGAAAATGGTATGCAACTTAGCTCCAAATCATCATTACTGCAAACGTCAAATGGGCTAATGAGATGAATGAATGGTCAACAGTCATTCATACCATATGGCCTTACATTCGCCCGCTGCTGCAGGTTTGCCAGGATATGATAAAAATACTCCATGGATACAGTAGCTATTCTGGATGGTCAAATCCTAGGGTGCTGGGGGCCTAACTCCACCTCTTCCTCCCCCAAAACATACAAGAATCATGTACTTGTGAACTAAACACATGCATAAGGCACATGTGTGGCCTCCATGTCACAAGTCCTACACAAATATGAAACACAAAATCATAATGGGACATGGTCAGCCCCATAAAAACTGAAAGTGACTCTCCCACTCCCTGTTAGGACTACAGATAAAAGCATCCCCATCATAAAGGTGGGGACATTTTGGAGACGGAATACATAATGGTATAAAAAACCTCATTTCAAAATAGCCATCAGCAATTACACCAAATATGTTGTCAAATATGGTCAATACATTAGTTAACGTATCCCAAACATCACAGTGTGAAGGCCGTCTATACATAAAAGTACGGACATTTGTCATATACAAACACAAATGTTTTACCATGACAAATCACCTTTCCAAAGCTAAACACATGAAGACATTTGGATAAATTTGCTTCATATTCTACGCATACAGCATGGCCGTCATAATTTGTTCATGTACATGAGTGCACACAATGCAGAGTCAGATACAAATGTATCCAAAAGTGTCTTGATATTTCACCTTCAAATTATTATTTACATCCACAATATTTTTGACTCTGCATCATGTGCACTACTGTACGTGTAAAAAAAACCACGCCCATGATGTATGCGTCGTGAAATTGACGCTATATGCACAATATATTGGTCATTTCATGTACAGTATTAATTATTAATATTCATATCATATTTTTTCACTCCGCATCATGTGCACCATTGTACGTGTAAAAAAAAGACGCCCATGATGTATGCGTCGTGAAATTGACGCTATATGCACAATATATTGGTCATTTCATGTACAGTATTAATTATTAATATTCATATCATATTTTTTCACTCCGCATCATGTGCACCACTGTACGTGTAAAAAAAATGACGCCCATGATGTATGCGTGGTAAAAATGACGCTACATGGACAATATGTTGGTCATTTCATGTACAGTATTAATTATTAATATTCATATCATATTTTTTGACTCCGCATCATGTGCACCACTGTACGTGTAAAAAAAATGACGCCCATGATGTATGCGTTGTAAAAATGACGCTACATGGACAATATGTTGGTCATTTCATGTACAGTATTAATTATTAATATTCATATCATATTTTTTGACTCCGCATCATGTGCACCATTGTACGTGTAAAAAAAACGACGCCCATGATGTATGCGTGGTGAAATTGACGCTACATGCACAATATGTTGGTCATCTCATGTACAATTTGAAATATTAATATTCATATCATATTTTTACACTCCGCATCATGTGCACTGTAATGCATCAAAAAAATATGACGCACATCTGTGTATGCGTGAAAATATGACGCATTACGCGAAAATAAAAACGGCGGCCATTTTATGCAGGAAGTGATGTAATAGGATATCCTGTTTACCAAATCTGTACTGGGAGTTGACTTTCACTTTCACTTTGCAGTCTCAGAGTTATCTAGACTGTGTGGTTGTGTGAAAGGTGTTGTCCTGTGTTTTACTGCTTTAGTGTCCTGTGTGCCTTGTATTTTGTCTTTGTGTCAATCTTTTATTGTTGTCTAACATTGTCTCAGTCTGTTTAGTGTTATTTTGTCTATACCTGTGATAGTTTGTATTGTCTGTGGGAGTCTGTTGTGGGTAGCATAGTTTGGGGGGTTAGTTGGGCTATTTTTCTCCTTCTTCTTTTTCTTTCACACCTCTACCTTTCCCCATTTCCCACTTTTTCTTTCATTTTTCTTTTGTACTTTTTTACACCTCTCATCATGTCAGGTAGGCCTCGCCTGTCCAGGATGGGTGAGGACGAATTGGGGGGCTTCATATGGCTCGTAAGCCATTTCCTCCCACTGATGCTGGAGGCTGGGGGCCGTGTGATACAGGGGTATCACACGGAGGCGAGGAAAATCCGTTGGGAGAAGGTGCGCCATCACCTGGTCCGGGTCTACGGGAGTCTGAGGAATATACATCAACTCAAGCACTGCTGGGCAGATCTGATCAGCAGGGAACAGGACCTGCTGGACCACCTGGGACTCCGGATTGGTGGCTATGTTGGTGAGTACTAATCAATTACATGGGAATAATAGGAATGTGTGCGTGAACATGTGATGATTGGTAGCCAATCTGCAAAATAAGTAGCTGACTGCGTGTTATGCTAGGGAAACCTAGGCCCATGGGCATACACATAAATCCCCATTTTTGCTACACATGTACACCCAATAACAGCAGTAAAATGCAACATCTATTTGTATTTTGCTAAGTAGCCCCCTCTCTGCGTCACAAAATGATGCAAATGCTGCGCT
Organism: Pleurodeles waltl; assembly: GCF_031143425.1. Lineage (NCBI taxonomy): Eukaryota > Metazoa > Chordata > Amphibia > Caudata > Salamandridae > Pleurodeles > Pleurodeles waltl. Next base: position 897,709,124 of record NC_090447.1, on the reverse strand, counting down.
ACAAAGGTATACATATGTGTCCAAATGTGTATTTGTTGCAGGATGTGTATGAGGACCTATGCTACCAGGCCGATGCCTCATTTTTGCAACACATACCAGATGGCTGTAGCTGCATGGAATGTACTGTTGCATTTGTGTCTGAAAAGCAACAAGTGAACTGCTCTATTTGTACTCTACTGGTCATAATGGCCAGTGAGTACGTCATGTCGAAACAACATACCTACATATGTAGACGCCATAGCTAGACCGAAAATTGCAAACACATGATGATGCTACACCTGTGTGTTGCCTTCACGTCACATGAAGTTAGTCATGTTGTCCACGCATATGTCACATGTGTGTCTGGTTGCTGTGTGTTGAACCTGTCCACATAGCCTGTTTGATTGTGAGAGGTCATGCAGTCCTCATGGAACCAGTTGTGGAATGTTTCTCTCTGGGATGCACATGCTGAGATGTATGGATCACATGATTGTTGGGGCCTACTAATGGAGGATTAACTTGGACGACACATGACTGTCCTGGCCACTGCATGAGTGTAGTAGGGTGTGTCACTGGAGCAGGAGACTCATCCAATGATAATCTAGAATACAAAGTCAGCCAGGCAGGATGAGCATGTGTGAAAGTGTATCATTACCATGTAATATTCACACACTGTCATTGTAACAGAAATTATTTGTCTGTTCACCCAGTCTGAGTATAATCTTCCTTTCATGCTTTACAGGTGGACCAGCCCCGTACACCGTTGGTGAGGTGGCCCATTTTGACGACCCCGATACCTACAGTGAGTGTTGCCTAAGTGCTATTTACATTGTTTGGAAATGAAGCATGATGGATTACTGTGTGTTCAGGATAATTCATGATTTGATGTGCTGGCTGTTCATTGGCTTTGTTGTTTTGGTGTGATATCAAATTGGAATAATGTTTCTGTAAAGCAATACCTAGTCATCTCTCAGATTGAGGGGCAGTAGGTCATTCAATTAGTGCGACAATTGGGAATAGCATGACTCATTTTGAATACACTGGTCAATGTTAGACTTGGTCAGGAACTTGCCATTAACTGAGTCAGCATATCAGACTGACAGTCTCCCAGATAGCTTAGGCACATGGCTTTGATGACAAGTGCTTCTTCCTAGTTGAGGATGGAGTGTGTACACTGTAGGTTGGATCTTCCGGGGGCATGTACTTCCACAAGGTGACCTCGAAGTGTGTGTGACTTGAGTGCAATGGCCTAGGTGTTCTGTTGAATCATGTGAATGGGTGTTCTACCTCCTCTGTGTGTGTTGTAAAACATGCCTCACTAATAGTATGTTATGTTGGGCTAAGTCATATCATTTTGACATGTGTGGACCTGGGATGTGACAAGGTTGGGCTGACTCCAACGTGTTGCTAGCCCTTCATAGGTGTTGTGTGTGAAGGCACATGCTTGTTGAACTTTCTGTACACTCCTGGTTGTGCATTGATCATGGGATTGTTGTTTGTTCTTCCCACACCACCCACAAAGACTGGGATGTTACTGTGAAACAGGGTACCTAGGACTGTAGCAACCAGTATGTTACACGTACTTAACACCTTTTGTGACTTGAGTTTGTACCTAGGTCCAGATGTAGCAAAATGTCTACACATTGCAAATAGCATAATTTGATGTTAGTGAGTTGCAAACGTCTGTTTCCTAATCCGAAATGTTTTTGGTGGTCATGTACATATTCGCAAAAAGCTTTTCTAAATGAAAAAAATAAAGGAGTTTACCAGCCCTACTTGCAAATCACAGTGGTAGGCAATCCCATTTGCTAACGAGTACGTGGTTGCAAAGTGAGTAGCTGTTATCATCCACTTGAAGTGGATGCTAACCAACTTGCTGACTGGAAGGGGTCCTCATTGTGAACCTTCACCTTTGTGAGTGGACCAAAATACTCCTGCACAAAACAGCCAGTGGTCTAGGGGAGCAATAATTATTGTGTAAATTACGAAAAATCAATTGTTGTGAATTTAAACAAATCGCAGCTCATTTTCCTTTCAGATAAAGGGCCTACACTTGGTGAAAAATAACTTGCTTCATTTAAAAGCAGTCACGTCTATGGAGTTCTGCTGTTCCCAGCAGGCCTCCATCCCCGTGAGTGCCCATAGTTGCTAAGGTGGTGCAAGTTGGAACCCACATCATTGATGTTCATGAGGTGGGATTTAGGGACCCCATAGTGACTCGCAGACGGTGTCAGAGACACCGTTCATTTTTGCAATTTGCTAGTTGATTTCCCATCAATTCCTACATCTGGCCCATAGTGTCGACATATGATTCATGGCCAGGGGTTCAATCTTAGCACACAACTATTTCGAAATGCCATTGAGTGAGGAGTGTGATTCTTATCACATAGAATGACATATGTAGTGAAGTCAGTATGCGGACGAGCTGGTGCCATAATGTATGATGCCTTAGGTATGAATTGTATGAGTAGTTTAGGGTGATGTCATCCATCATGTAGAGACATGGATATGCTATATGTGATATGCCCTTCAGTATGCATGATTCACATGTACTTCCTCTGAGCCTTCCCGTGAACTATGTTGTAACAATTGCTGCAACCAATACATTGCTAGTAATGGACAAATTACCCATTGTGGTATTCAACCCACTGTAAATTCTATGCTCAATATTTGCCTTTTCTCTTCACAGCTGCAAACCTGAGTGCCGCAGCTCGCAACCAGTTTGAGCGCCGGGCAATGAGGTACAGCCACATCCTGCAGGTGCAGTGTGGGTATCGGAGGATGGCCCGCAGATACAATTCGGAACGGGCCTCCGGGGCGTGGTATGCCACACCACAGGCTCCCCCAACGGTGCCCCCAACAACCCCCGCCACTACATCCACCAGGTCTGGCCAAGTGGACCCAGCAACGGACCAGGCATCCTCATCCAGACCTGGAACCAGCCGTGTGGTGGGAGCAGGGCAGTCCCGTGCCCACACCACTCCACCAACACAATCCACCTCCACCGGCACCCAGACCTGCACTGACCCTCCGATCAACCCAGCGGACTTCCACGCATTGTCAAGGAAATTGGACAGGTTGATTGGAAAAGTTGACACCCTGACGGAGGACATGGCTGAGGTGAAGAAGAAGGTGCGCTCCATCCGGCGAACACTACGGAGGCCAAATCAGTAGACATTTTGCCCTCCAGAACTTTTACCCCTCCCCTCTCACCTCTTTCCTATTTCATACTGTTAGTTGGGTTTGGGGGGTTAGTTATAGGATAAGTGTAGGAAATTAGCTTAGTTAGTGTTAGGTAAGAGGGTGGGGGGTCCTTCTTCTTTATATCTTATCTTTTTGTGTGGGTGGGTGGGTGGGGGGCAATGTTGGGATTCCTGTTTAAAAAAAAAAAAACATTAAAAAAAAAAAAACTATAAAATAAAAAAATAAAAAAAATATATGTTTGTTTAGGATAGTGTAGTATGTGTGTAGGTTAGTAAGTGTTGTCCTGCATGTGTCTTGTCTCATAATGGTGGGTGGGGGGTTGATGTTTAGATCGTTTCATTACATGTGTAGAGTAAGTTTAGCTTCGGTTAGTTAGGGACAGTTGTGGGTTAGTAGTAGTCAGGTTAGATTAGTGTAGGTTTATCTTTCCCTTAGTTGCCTCTTTTATTACTTATTGGAAATAAAAAATTTGTTAACCCTTTACCTGATGCGTTAGGTGCTACCTTTTCATGGCCTTGACATCAGTGTAGCAGAAAGTTTTAGTATGACATTTGTGTCCTATGCTCGCTATCCCCAGGCTATTGAGGTTTAACATGCCAGCTACCCGTGTGCTAACTTGGTAAGTATCCACCATGTGGGAGAGCCACCATTGGTAGTGTGCATAGATCATCAAGATTTGGGGTTGGTATGTATCCTACTTCACAAAGAGTGCTTCCAGAGTTGATTTTGTAGGTAAATAGATAGGTCGGACAGCATTGTGAAGTTCAGGGAGAGCTTTGTAGATGAGTATTTGTTCACACTCTTGTCTTGTTGCTGTCATTGCTGACCTACATCATGTGTGTACTGCTTGAGCATGACTTTCCTTCATGGTAGTATACGCTGTAAGGGTGATTGATGCAGTGTAATTTGGTTATCATTCCTTTCATTTTACAGCATAATGTCTTGTTTTAGTATTGCAAGATGCCTACATTTCTCAGCCACCATTAGTTGTCTAGAATAGCTATGGATGGGGCCTCATTCTGTCCAACACAGCATGATTGTGTGTGCTTAGTCCCTACATCAGTTATTTTCCTCAGTCTAGTAAAGCTATGATGCAATCCTGGCCACTGCACAGATGTTTCAGTATACATGAAATCAGGACAGTAGTATAGAGAATCGACATGGTTGCCACACAGCCACTTTGGAGTTATTTACTGCACAGTTGAAGTGTGAAATGACACAGAGACACAATAGGTGTGCAAGTGATATTTATTTTTAGGTGGAGTAGTGCAAAAAGTCCATTAACAATGTTAGGTGAGTCCGTTCTGGTGCATTCTTAAATGATGATCCTATTTACAGGGTGTGGATGATGCTCCTGACATGCTGGGGTGATGTCACAGATGGTGCAGAGGAACAGGAATTGCCAAATGGTAGGAGAGAAACATTTACAGCCAATGTGGACAAGTTAAACAGTAGATTGCCGAACAGTCATTGAGGGTGGTTGGAGTGAGGCTGGCATGTGTCAAAACGTAGGACCTTGGTCAGAGTAGGGCATGGTGCAGGGACTAGGGCTTCCGGGTACTCTTGCGAGTGAATGTTATCTGTTCCATGTCTTCTTCTTCTGATGTGTGTGTTGCCTGGTGTGTCCTTGTTGTTGTTGGTTGTGAAGGGGCAACACACACCTCAGTGTCAGAAGACATGGAGGCAGACATCCCGGGGGCTGATACCTGTCCAGTTATGAAGGGCAGTACTGCAGCAAGGAGAGCGTGCTGGTTTTTCAGAATGGCAGCCACATCCCGATGGTAGGCAGCCAGGTCGGCCCTGAGGGGTTCGATGTTGCATTCGTGCACACGCTGACTGGCTTGCTGTTGGAGTTGTTTGGTCAACTGGATGACAGCTGTGCAGATTGCCTTCTGTGTTACTAAAAGTTCCTCCAACAGCGATGTTCTGGCTTGCATTGCAGCTGCCTGATCAGCAGTTGACAGCATGCACGAACGCACCCCCTCAAGGCTGGCTGCCATAGTTTGCATCCCCACCCGCACCTCCTTGGCCAGCTCCCGCTGGACCCCAACGACTGTTCTTTCGAAGCTGGTGCCAGTGTCGTCAGAGTCCTCAGCTGTGTTGGAGCTGGCAGGTCTTACAATTGGGGTGGCGGGTGGTTCTACTGTGGTGGCTCCTTCTTCTTGGCTCCTCCTTGTTACTGAAGGGGGGGTTTGGAGGCTTTCGAGGACCATGTCAATGGTCTCTTGTGTGAGGTTGATGGTCTCGTCATCCATGTCATCAGGGAACTCATGGACAGGCATATCGGCAGGAGATCCGTGTTCCTCTGCAAAGAAACAGGGTACAATTAGTGTGTCTGTGTTGAGATCATTTAGCACTAAGATACAAGCCTTTGGATGCCTTAACTTTGTACTCTGATTTTGTCTTGGTATCTGCTGTCCGTCATAGGGCATTGTTGTAGGCCTATGGCCCACCTGTGTGTCACATGTATGATATGGAGCTATCAGACATGCCTGCCAGGTCATCTCTAGGTGTTGATTTTTAATTATTTCGGAATATGCCTTTTTTTGTCCTACTCCTCCCTCGGTGTTTCACTATTGTTATGGAGGGACATTTGTTTGGGTGGGCTCTCATTATCCTACATGTGATTCTTGGCTTTCTAGGCAGCAGGATAGCTAATGGTGTGGGGGACTAAGTTTGACCCACTTGTAAATAACTCTGTCACCCAGATATTCTATTTAGCTCAGACAGACTAGCAGTGCCTCTGGTCTCCCACAACAGAGGAATGTTTAGAAGTCCAAGCCCATGACATCTTTGGGACTTCTCAGGGAAGTGGTGGTCACTCAGGTCCTACACATTTCTATCTTTTCCGGTATGTTCCCATACACAAATGACACAGACAGTATTTGTTTGATATGAAGTTTCTTTGTACAACTGACTTGTAGGAATTTAGGTGTGAGCCCCAATAACCAAAACAATACACACAGTTAGAACTGAAATAGTCCGCAGGTGAGTAATACATTGGTACACAGCTATCATGGTGCCTAACAGTTTCTACTCTCCCTCTGCTTGTTCTATATATAGCACAGCATGTTAAGTTTGGAGCTTGGCTGTCTGAATCACAGGGGAGACATCATCCCTCATATCAGAGGAATGGGCTGGGATCTGGTTGTGCATCAGCAGCAAGGCAGGCAGCATCTAGATGTGATTTTCTGTTTGTAAACTCCCCCATGCGTGTCTTGGGACGAGGAAGTGAATTTAAAAGACATATGTCATTGTGATGACAAAGTTTCCCTACGCAGGAATGGCAAACCTTAACCCCTACCACATCTATCATCAACGAACCAGACGGTATCCTTGACTGGGGCACAGAGTGAATATGTTCTGGCAAACTCCAGTGCAGAAGTAGGCAAAACAGGGTGATTTGACTAATTGCCAACACCTTAGGAATGACTATTTACTACATTAACTAATAGGAAGGGCAATGAGATTCATTTAGTGCAAAGTGCTCTGAGGCACTTAGATGTGAGCAAATGAGTATAAGTACATTCAGGGTAAGATGCACAAAGGCCTCCAGCCTGAGGCTATTGCGCAAAGTATACGTTTCACTTGCCACGCTACACTTTGACTGACTGTGGGTGTTGTGACTGCCCTGCCAGCACACTTGCCTCACAGGCCCTGCACCATACACTTTTTATTCACATTGCATGATCTGTACATGTTAGGTGGCATGACCTATGTATGTCAATGTTAGGATGTGGTATGGATGTAAACATTGTTGATGTTTGTATCTGATGGGGTCTCATGTGTGTCTTACTGGATTGGCCTGTTTATCGTATGAATGTCCTATTTTTTGGTTAGACTGTGCAGATGTGTTTCATTGACCAGTTGCCTGTGTCCCCTCGTCAATGTTGTTGTCTGAGCAGTATGACATTTGTGATGTAGCATTGTTAGGCAGGCACGTGAGGGACCCTGACGTATGCAGCATGTGTGTGTCGTTAGTGCTGTGTGGCTCCTATTGCTGTTTACTTAGGCTTATGTATGTGTCAGTTATGGACATTCGGCATTTAAGTGTACTGGTACCTTTGTCTTATTTCTAGGAGTAGTTGCAGATGTCATCCTCACCCCTAATTTAGGAATGTATGTTCCAGGGTGGGGTTCCTGCCATTTGGTACTATAGCTGCCCAGAGATGAGAGGTGTTATTGTCAACTGTGGTGGCAGTTAAGTTGCAGTTGTTGTATTTGCTACTGCATTACAGGTAGGGACCTAGTTGATGGGGAATAGTTTGTGCAAAACAAGTGCCTGTATGTGGATTCAGGGTAGTGTCCTTCCCACCTGTCACTGGTTTCCCTTGGCTCTCTTGTTGTAATTACAGGATGTCCCCGTGGGACTGTAGTGGTGGCAGTATTTTGTCGTGCCCCGGCTATGGTCAGTACTGGGCATTCCCCCCTGCCGTGCCCCTTTCCCCATGCCACTTCATATATGTGCTAAGTTACATGCATTGTGTAGTAGGTATCCCCCCCCTGCTTACAGTCCCCATTATTGCATTGTAATTCCCCATGCGACTTACCCTGCATGTGCGTAGTGTCGTGGTAGTCTGCGCTGTCCAGTCCTTGAATCCCTGTGACGATCTCCTCCGGGATGACGGCTGCGACCATCTCCTCCATGTGGTCCAGGGCCTCCTGTTGTGCTGGACTCCCCCCTTCCGTCTGCATTGCTGCCTTCCTGTTCCTGGCCATTTTCTCTTTGGTCCTACGTTTACAGTCATGCCAGCGTTTCTTACACTCAGTGACTGTCCGGCGTTCTTCAGCCACACTGTTTATCTTGTCCACAATTTCTTTCCAGATGGCCTCTCTCCTACTGAGTGGCAATTTTGAGGATATGAAAAGTTGGTGCTGGTGTTCCGTCACCTCTTTCACCAGGATTTCCTGGTCCTCTGCACTGAAGCGACACTTTCTTTTTTTCTTTAACATGTCCTGGTTCCTGTATGCTTCCTCCTGGCTGGTTCCTGGTCTGCTCTCATCCTCCTGGGGTCTGTTGGGGCATCTAGGATCCATTTTGGGTCTCCTCTCCTGTAAGTGCAGTTTTCGCGCAAAAATGTCACGCAATAGCGTGAAAAAAAACGGCGTTTTCACGATTGCGCTGTCGTAAATCGACCCACAGTGATTTGCGTCACTTTTAAGTGGGTTTCACTTACGACAGACCGACGCTGTTTGCGTCACGAAATAATGACTCCCACCTGTTGGTTGCGCCGCCGTACGTCAAAGTATAAATTTGACGCCCGAATGGCGCATCCAAATGGCGTTAGACGGCGCAAATTTTTTTGACGCAAAACTGCGATAGCGCAGTTTTGCGTCAAAAAGTATAAATATGGCCCTTAATGTGGCAAGAACTTTTAAAATCCTCAAGATCAAATGCCAAGCTCTTCTGGGAACTCCTGACCAAAGGCAGTCAGGAGGTAGGACACTTCCAGTCATTCACATCCAACCAGAAAGATGGGTGGAGCACTTTTCGTCTTTATGCTCTCCCAATAGACACTATGGAAGTTTCTGGGCCATATCCCCGCTTGATGAATTTAGATTCTAGTCCAAGCCTGCCCCCATTTAGGGGAGGTGATTGTGATTCAAACAACTGTATTTTTTTTCTCTGGAAGTGACCCTGGAAGCTGTGAATTCCCTCAAACCAGGTAAAGCACCAGGGGCCATATTTATACTCCGTTTGCGCCGAAATTGCGTCGTTTTTTTTGACGCAATTTCGACGCAAAACTAACGCCAACTAACGCCATATTTATACTATGGCGTTAGAGGCGAATAGCGCCAAAGTTCCCGGAATGTGCGTCATTTTTTAGCGTGAACCCCTTCCTTGCGTTAATGATATGCAAGGGAGGCGTTCCCGTCTAAAAAATGACTCCCAGGCCTTTACGTGGTATTTATACTCCCGGGCAAAAGAGACGCCCGGGAGTTGGCGTGGCTAAAAACGGCGCATTTGCGCCACTTTTTAACGCCTGCTCAGGGCAGGCGTTAAGGGGCCTGTGGGCTCAAAATGAGCCCACAGGTGCCCTCCCATGCCCCCAGGGACCCCCCCTGCCACCCTTGCCCACCCCAGGAGGACCCCCAAGGATGGAGGGACCCACCCCAGGGACATTCAGGTAAGTTCAGGTAAGTATAATTTTTTATTTTTTATATTTTTTTTTGGTGGCATAGGGGGGCCTTATTTGTGCCCCCCTACATGCCACTATGCCCAATGACCATGCCCAGGGGACAGAAGTCCCCTGGGCATGGCCATTGGGCAAGGGGGCATGACTCCTATCTTTACAATGATAGGAGTCATGTTGATGGGGGATGGGCGTCGTTAAAAAATGGCGCAAGTCGGGTTAAGACGATTTTTTCGACGTAACCTGACTTGCCCCATTTTAAGACGCCCATGCGCCATTTTCCCCCTACGCCGGCGCTGTCTGGTCTACGTGGTTTTTTCCCACGCAAACCAGGCAGCGCCGGTCTGATTGCGCCGTCTAACGCCATTCCATAAATACGGCGCCCGCTTGGCGCTTCAGAATGGCGTTAGACGGCGCAAAACTTTTTGACGCTAAACTGCGTTAGCGCAGTTTAGCGTCAAAAAGTATAAATATGGGCCCAGGTTCTGACAAGCTTCCAGGTGATCTCTATAGGTCTGAACCACATCTATGGTCATGGTATATAAACACCATCTCAAATAGTATAGCTGCTGGGGGACCAATTCCTGAGACTTGGAAGGGAGCAGAAATCATACCCATCCACAAAAAGGGCAATGTAAACCTCATGATTAACTATAGGCCTATTAGCCTCTTAGACAACTTACAGAAGATTTTTGCTAAACAGCTTCTGCAGAGGTTAACTAATTGGGTTGAGGATCATCAGATTCTTTCCCCACTTCAGGCAAGTTTCCGACAAACAACGAGTACAGTGGATCAGGTCTTCAGGTTGGCAGTATTGTACTGGAAGTATGTTGCCCTTGCCAAGCAGCGTTTTGTACATAGTATTTATTGATTTGAGATCTGCATTTGATCTGGTTCCCACAGCTAAGCTGTGGGAGGTGCTGGGAAAATTGGGAGTCCCAGTTGAATTATTGCACTTGCTAATAAGACTCCATGAAAACACCTATGCGCAAGTGAGATGGGGGCACCATGGTGAACTGACTGATCAGATTCCAACTGAGAGGGGCGTTCGCCAAGGTTGTGTGCTAGCTCCTTTACTTTTTACTTTATTCATTAATGAGGTAGTGAAGTACATGACCCATTGCCAAAACGATGCCCCCTCTCTTGATGCTCAAAAAATCCCTATTCTTTTATTTGCAGATGACTCTCTGCTAATATCAAAATCCCCAATGGAACTAAATTAATGGTGTTTCACACTGGGCCTAGTAAAAACTGCTCCATTTCTATTGATGGAGTCCCATTGAATAAGGTCAATTCCATAGACTATTTGGGTGTTAGACTATCCAGTAAACTATCCTGGGAGGATCAGATTTCGAAGAGCTCGGGGCTCCTGCAACACAGAGCTGCCTCTATTCTTCGTTTTTATCGCCCGCCTTCGACACCGTCTGCCACCACAGACCACGCACATGCCTCCACCACGTAGGGATCCAGGACAAAGTTCTAGAGTGGACCACCTCCTTCCTCTCTGGCAGAACTCAGAGCGTCCGCCTCCCCCCTTTTGGCTCCGAATCCTCCAAGATCATCTGTGGCTTTCCCAAAGGATCATCCCTCAGTCCTACACTATTCAACGTATACATGGGCCCGCTCACCCATGTCGCCCGGATACATAACCTCAACATCATCTCCTACGCCGACGACGCCCAACTGATTCTCTCCCTCACCAAGGACCCCCTCACCGCCAAATCCAACCTCCACGAAGGAAAGAAGGCCGTTGCCGAATGGATGAGAAACAGCAAACTGAAGTTGAACTCAGACAAGACAGAGGTCCTCATCCTTGGCGCTAACCCCTCAGCCTGTGACGACTCCTGGTGGCTGACCACTCTGGGAGCAGCCCCAACACCCACCAACCAAGCACGCAACCTGGGCGTTATCCTCGACTCAACTCTCTCCATAACCAAGCAAGTCAGCGCTGTCACCTTATCCTGCTTCAAAACCCTCCACAAGCTCCACAAGATCTACAGATGGATCCTCACAGATACAAGAAGAACAGTCACCCAAGCCCTCGTCAGCAGCAAACTTGACTACAGATACGCCCTCTACGCAGGAGCCCTGGCCAAACTCCTCAAGCGACTGCAACACATACAAAATGCCTCCGCACGCCTGATCCTCGATGCCCACCACCACAGCCACATCACTCACCGTCTGAGAGACCTGCACTGGCTCCCCGTCAGCAAAAGGATAACCTTCAAGCTCCTCACCCACGCACACAAGGCGCTCCACAACACCGATCCAGCCTACCTCAACAGATGACTCACCTTCTACACCCCGTCCTGCCAACTCTGCTCAGCCGACCTCGCCCTCACCACCGTCCCCCGCATCTGAAGAGCGAACACCAGAGGCAGATCCTTCTCCCACCTCGCCACCAAGACCTGGAACACCCTTACCTTGCACCTGCGACAGACCGAAGACCTGCTGACTTTCAGGAAGCGTCTCAAAACCTCGCTATTTGAGCAGTAGCAGCACCCACCCCACCCCCAGCGCCTTGAGACCCTCTCGGGTGGTAGTGCGCTCTACAAATAGACTGATTCATTGTTAAGTCTTACCAGTAGTTGAAATAACTATAAACTATTGAGTTCTACATGTGTGACTTCCACATTTGGCCTAGCAGGTTGTAAAATTTTAGGAAAATCATTAGTTTTATTATGCCAACCTAATAAAGGAGGTTGTTCCAATGATATCATGGCAACGTGTTCAGATATCAATTGTATACCTACCTTATTTGGAAACTTGACCCTAGACATTGGTGAATCATACTTGTTATCTCTTATGTGTAATGGTTTGTTTGATTTAAGGTTAGAGGGTATAGTGATATGTAAAAAAGGATGGGGGATTTGGCAACAATCTAACATTGTGCTGGAATAGAGACCTGTCATCTAAACCAGCTATACAGTGAAAATGCTGACCAAGGGAGTCACCAAATCCCCACCTATGTACCTTAAAAAGCTGTGCGAGCTGTCCCAAGGCCTGCAGAGATTCTGCCCCTTCCAGCCCTGCATATAGGGGAGGACGAATGATGATGGCAAACTGTTCTGGGACAAGACTGATGTAGCAGGACAAAGAGAGCCCCAAAGAGTGCCAAGAGAACCATGCCTCACCTGGACTCAGTGACCGGGAGGGGTAAGAAAACCCAATGGAAGCGCAAACCTTACTGGCCAGGGTGGGCTCTAGGGGAGAGTCAATAACACAGGTGACAGCCTGACTCCACCATGGCTACACAGGGGCAAGCTATGTACACAGGTCTAAGAGGGCCCATTATTAAGAGGAGAAATGCCTCTAGGGGTCTTTCCAGACTTCTGGATTTCGATCACAGAGGGGCCCATACTGCAGAGGCACATGAGCCAGTCCATTGCCTTGAAGATTCTGAACTTGTGATCCTGCACTTAGGCAGTGACAAGCAACATAGGTGGGATGGCAACAAACTGTGCTGAGATAAAGACTGATGCGGCAGACCCGAGAGGGCCCGAAGGAAGCAATAAATTTCTAGACTTGGCAACTGGCAGGGGTTAGACAGCCACAAGGAGGGCTGCAGTGCTGACATCACTGGCCCGGAAGGGCCTCGAGGGAGAGGCAATGATGCAGGCAATAATCTAAGTCCCCCCTAACTACTCATGGAAGGGGAGTGCTCATAGTTAAAGTTTCTGAATTAGTATAACTTTTATTTTGGATAGAAACCATTAAAAGTACACACATACAAATTTGCGGTTCATATATTTAGCATGTTACATACATGATTGCATTAAAATAATAAATTTAAATTTAAGATAGTAATTCAATGTTGCAGTTTCAAGTCCATCTTGCCACGTGCAAATTCTATTGCTAATAAATACTTGCGTAAGCTAAAAATTATGTATGTCATTGTATTGCATTTCATTACTCTAAAAGCATCATGATACTTCCTAAACCCCAACTTCTTACATAATGGAAGAATCTATTTCTTCCTATGCTTGCCATATGCTGTGCAGAAGACAAGACATGAGCAATGTATTCAATGTGGCCTAGAGTACATAAAGTGCAAAGTCCCTCGTCCTGTGGTTTCCATTTCCATTTCGAAGCACAGATTTGGTTTGACAATAAGAAATTGCATTGTCATTCTGCCTACGTTGGAGTTACTATGGAGGGCATTCAGGACATATTCCCAACATTTTCTGTTATAAATGCTTCTTTGAGCTTTGCACCTATAATTGTGGTTCTGACCAATAAAATGCTTGACAGATCTTTAAAACATTTCTGGATATGTCTAAACCAGGGAAGAGTTAACGGCCTATCAAGTTCCAATATTTAATGGATACCCTCTCTATAGTCTGCCAACTCGGTGGTCGTCCATAATCTAATCCAATAAAGTAACGTATGAAAAATTGCAATGTACTTTATCAGCTTAATATTTAGATCATGGAACATAGGCATAAGAGGTGTTGCCACTGCAGACCTAGTATCCTTCTCATGAATTTGTTCTCGCCAGATGCAAATTGCTTTGTGTTACCAGTGCCCTAGAGTTCAGACTTTATAAGGCAGCCAACTGTGCTTTATGTCTAAAGATCTCCAGGGCCAGCATGATAATTTTGGACATGGGTGGGTTGAATCTATTGGGAACACACTTCGGGAGTTGCCGAGGGAACAGGACGCTCTCCCCAGCCCGCCCATTTGCCGCAGATACTTTAAAGGAGCTGCTCCTCCCGCGGGACGTGGAACACACTTCGGGAGTTGCCGGGGGAACAGGACGCTCTCCCCAGCCTGCCCATTTGCCGCAGATACTTTAAAGGAGTCGTGGCCCCCGTGGGACGCGGAACACACTTCGGGAGCTGCCGGGGGAACAGGATGCTCTCCCCAGCCCGCCCACTTGCTGCAGATACTTTAAAGGAGCTGCGCCCCCGTGGGACGCTCGTCTTCGTCCGTCTAAGGCCAGGCCGGGCCCCATCTCTTTATTGCCGTATCCTGTAAGTAAGAGGCTTTTGCACACAATATAACAGGGTTGGGGATTATACCATCATCACCCGAAGAAGCTGGGCAAGGCCCCTCTCTTGATGCTCAAAAAAATCCCTATTCTTTTATTTGCAGATGACTCGCTGCTTACATCAAAATCCCCAATGGGGCTCCAAATCTTGGTAGATACATTTAATCTTTTTTTGCAGAGAACATGGACTGGAGGTCAATGTTAATAAAACTAAATTATGGTGTTTCACACTGGGCCTAGTAAAAGCTGCTCCATTACTATTGATGGAGTCCCATTGAATAAGGTCAATTCCATAGACTAATTGGGTGTTAGACTATCCTGTAAACTATCCTGGGAGGATCAGATTTCGAAGAGCTCGGGGCTCCTGCAACACAGAGCTGCCTCTATTCTTTGTTTTTATCAAAGTTCTAGCATTAAAGCAGTTCTTCTAGCAATCAAAATTTACATAGCCAAGGCACTGGGGCAGCTCTATATGGTGCAGAAATATGGGATTCATGTATTTGTACTAAAATAACTAATGGAGAGAATGCATTTGCTAGGGCCCTGATAGCGTGTCCGCGCAGTACACCTCTGATTCCTCTCTTCTTAGACTTAGGGTTGAAACGTGTATCAGATTTGATTATTTTAAGACCCCTAGTCTTTTGGATAAGGATATGGACTACCCCCAAATTGACCTCTTACAAAGCATCACTAGTTGACTTGCTAAAAACACAGAATGTAAAACTATCCCCTGGATTAGACATGTTTCCTATTGGTTTGGATTATTGGACTTGGCCAATTACTGGGAAAACCCCCATAATTTAGAAAGGTGCCATAAAAATGTCCTGAAGACAACGTATTGGTAACTCCTATGGTCGGTTGACGGATTTCTTTCTTGATTTTAAGTGGTTCCAGCAGTATGAGCCCTATCTTGATATTATACCAAATCTACTGGGTAAAAGTCTATATGCAAGATTTCGATTTAAAGCATTGCCCTTACTATCTTTGACGAGTAAAAGGGGACAGCCCTCTAAAACCGATATGCGTCCTGCGTGCGATTGCGCGAAAGAGTCCATCGAGCACTTTATGTTTTTTTGCCCAGCTTATTTTATCCCGCGGTCAAAGTGGATCCGAAAAACCTGCTAAGAATTGTGTTTAACCAGTTGTAATCACTCATTAAGGGTTTTAAAAACCAATAAATCTAATGATTTAGTTTTAGCAGTTAGAAAATTTTTAGTTGCAGCTTGGAATATACGACATTGTATTTTAACCAATGAATCTTTTTATTGTAATTTGATACTGTATAGGCTTGTATGTATTTATATTTTTATTATTTTTATATTATACTGTATTGATGATGTATTTAATTAAGGATTATGTACTGTTGTGTATTGCTTTGAAGGCCAACGGACCAAATAAAGCTTGTTTGTTTCTATTGGAGATAGCCCTGGACTGTTGTGCAAGAACCATTGTAGATTGGCTTATTTGCAGGTTCCATGACAACAAGAAAGGGCTATGCCTAGATAAGCAAAGTTTGATACATGCTCTAGTTTTGTTCTCCAACCTTGATATTAATCCTAAAATTCTTGGGTAATTTTATTACCATATATTTAGTTTTTCCAGTGTTTATGTCTATCCCTGTTTGGTTGCAATATGAGTTGAAATCATCAAGTAGATTTTGGAAGCCCTTCGATGTTTGTGAAATCAGAGTAGTATCAACTGTAAATAATAATGCAGGGCTAGGGGTTCTATGGAGTTTCTGAGAATCATGCTTGGATTTTTTAAGGTAGGACTTTTCTCAGCTTGACAGTATCAATCCCCTGCTTAGTTTCTTCCAAACTAAAATAGGCCATGAATCCCATGGGGATCACAGTGCATTGTGATGCATTGGTGGAGAGCTTGATATCAGAGTAACAATTGGTGAAGTGTTCAATTCAGGTTGGAGGATTCAAATAATGTTCCATTCAAGCCACTGCATCTTTGTTCCCATGAGCCACTATTCTCAAAACATTGAAGAATTGTTCTGCCTGGAGAAGATCACTCCAGTCCTTCTACACTCATCTCCTTTTATCACTAGCAATTGTCTCCTTATAGTTATCTCTGGCGTCTCTTACCAGCTGTGCTGTGTACTCCCATGTTTTCTATAATAACAATAATAGTTGTTTTGCCTGCTTACCATCAAGAGTAAAAAAGGGGTTACTATTAGATACACCTTCAGCCTTACGTTTTTGTTTCTTTTTAGTGGCTTTGGTTAATAAAGGCCTTAAAGTCATCACTAAAGAATGATGAATGGTCATTATGGAGGCTTCAGATTGCATGTGTTCTGCATATGGGCCTACTACCTCTGTAAATACTTCATAAATGCTAGTCATGGTCTCTGTGTTATCTATAATGTGTGGCCATTTAAGTGTTCTGTGGTTTTTCACTATCGATGGCTGGATTAATGAGGGGTTCCTCGTAGATAGTTTCAGTGAAGCATCATATAATTTCTAAGCAAAGAGGGTAATGGCCACTTTCCGAGCTATCATCTATCCTCAATTCAGAGAGCCTATGCCAATTTTTTTGTGCTGTGAGTGATGTTGTATATCCTTGATTGAG
This sequence comes from Pleurodeles waltl, assembly GCF_031143425.1. Lineage (NCBI taxonomy): Eukaryota > Metazoa > Chordata > Amphibia > Caudata > Salamandridae > Pleurodeles > Pleurodeles waltl. The sequence continues at coordinate 897,692,240 of NC_090447.1, read as the reverse complement.
CTCTGACCCTTTTGAATGTAGATAAGGGAGAGTTACCATCCTTGTTCAGATAACCCTACCATTCCATGCCTTTAAATCATGCTCTTGTGTGAACTGCATTATTTGTGTTGCTGCCACAGTGCATGTTACTGATGGGCCTGCGTCCAGCTGGAGGATACCCCTGGCCATATCTTCCTCCTCTGTTGTTGTTTCAAGGCCGTTTATAGGCTCATATATGCAATTAAAATGTCTGCCTTCAATTATTGTGTCATATGGCGCTGCAGATTCAAGAGCACTATTTAGTGTCTATAACCTGGGATTCACTATTACTTTTATTCAGTCTATTATATACATTGAAAAGATAGAAGTGGGTCTTATTCTTAGCATCTAAATTCACACCAAGAATATCTCATGAGTCTATATCCTGGCCTGGCCAAGGTGCCCAGCCCTGCAGAGCCACTTGGGTCGGGCAGATGAGGAGAGGCCGCAAGAGCAGCCCACTGGACAGGGGAACCCTGGGGAGAAATCAGACGTGATGTCCACCAGGACCCAACAAGACACCAACACATAGGGGGTCATTACAACATTGGCGGTAAAAGGCGCTTACTGCCGTGCAGAAGACCGCCAATACACCGCTGCGGCCACGGAATACCGCCACAGCTATTATGACCCACATCTCGGAATCTGCCGAAATACAGACAACCGCACAAGTCAGCCACACCAAAGGTCAGTGATAAACTGGCGAAAACAAATCCTCCACCGTCACGCCAACAGAAACACGCCCATGCTATTACGACCCACGAATCCACGCAGCGGTCTTTCAACCTCGATATTCCATTGGCGGTACACACCGCCGAGCTCAAAATACACACACATCTCTAAAACACCCCCACATTGGACAATTCAAAATACACACACCTGACACACATACAAACACCACTCCCACACACCCAACACAATATAAAACACACACCCACATCACCAACAAACCCCTACGACCAAAAAATCTGAAAGAAGGCCAGAGAGAGACTACAGCAATAGACAACCCCACCACACAGAGGCACACAACACCATCACCAATACAATATCCACACTCAAAATACCCCACACCACCACACATCACCACACTCATCAACACATACACCACCTCACACATCACCTATACCACCCCATGTCACGCCAAAGACACCCCAGGTTTTCTGAGGAGGAGCTCAGGGTCATGGTGGAGGAAATCCTACGGGTAGAGCCACAGCTATTTGGAGCACAGGTGCAGCACACCTCCATAGCCAGGAAGATGGAGCTATGGCGAAGAATCGTCAACAGGGTCAACGCTGTGGGACAGCATCCAAGAAATCGGGAGGACATCTGGAAGAGGTGGAACGACCTACGGGGGAAGGTGCGTTCAGTGGTCTCCAGGCACAACATCACGATTCAGCAGACTGGCGGCGGACCCCCACCTCCTCCCCCACAACTAACAACATGGGAGGAGCAAGTCTTGACCATCATGCATCCAGAGGGCCTCGGAGGAGTCGGTGGAGGAATGGACACTGGTAAGTCAAATCTTAACTATCATATCCCCCACCCTACCTGCATGCTATCACACACCCCCACCCTAACCCCCTCCCCTATCACTACACTAATGTACTAATAACACAAACCACACATCCCAACACCAAGCCCTGCATGACACAACTAAGCATGGACACCCAGCACTAAAGCATGCTCACTGCACATACCCATAACAACCCCCATCATCATACAAGCCCCCACACAGGAATGCTTGCACTGGGGTACACGCACACCCACCCATTGCACACCATGACACACACACATGCAATAATCATGCTCTTATACCCCTGCATGACCACTACATAACGTCACCACACAGGAGGGTCCAGACATCTCCACTCCACCCACAGAAGAAGCCCGCAGTGACGACAGCAGCTCTGGCCAACTGGATCCAGATGACCAGCCCGGACCATCGTGGGCCTTGGGACAGTCGGTTCTCCTTGCACAGGCACAGCCCAACACTGACCTTCCACCCTCTGGTAACACCAGCACAGCACCCACCCAGCGGGCCCATACCTCTGTACCCAGGACACGTCAATCAGCGGTGTGTCCACCACTACAGGGAACCCAGGGTAACCCACCACCCCAACAACAACAGGGACCTTGGGGCAGTGGTAGTGGGCACCCTGTCCAGGGGACGGAGGCACAGGAACACAGGGGAACTGGGAGGGCAGCTGTGCGACAGGGGGCGGACAGGCCAAGGGAACCCACTCTCCACGAGGCCCTCTCCTCCATCATGGGAGCATACCACCACTCCCAGGAGGCGATGGCGACGGTCCTGGCCAAGTTTCAGGAGACCCAGCACCTGCACGACAAACAGTATTTGGGGTTCAGGGAGGAGCTCAGAACCATCAGCTCCGCCCTGGGCACCATTGTAGGGGTGCTGAAGGACATACAAAAGACCATTAGGGATACCGTGGCACTCCAAGGGGCCCCTGACACTAGCATGGACGATGAACTGCCCACCACCTCCGCCGGCGCTAGTGGACAGGACGCCCCGCCACAGGACCACCACACCAGCACCCCACCCCCTGCAGACGGACAACCACCCCGCAAGCGGTCCCTGAGATCCAGGAACAGGACAGAGCAAGATGGCAAGACCCCCGCCAGGAAATGAGACCACCCTGATTGTCCTCCCACTGTCTCACTTTGTTACCCTGTCCCGATTTGAACAGCCCCAGCCCCACTTCCTATGCCCATATGGGCAGTGCACCTGTGAGACTTATAGACTGGACTCTGCCATGGACATTCCTCCACCATCACCCATCACCATTTTGCCACCCCCTCCAATAATTAGCACTTCAATAAACATCCTTGAACCACAAAACAATCTGGAGTCAGTCTGTGATTTGGGAAATGCATATTAGCAATGACATTGACAAAATGCGTTTTCAAATGTAATGCCAACATTCCTATGTCACACATCACAAGTCCATGAAGGATGCAAGCAGATGACACACATTGGTAACCACACCTGTGAAACCGTAAGGGAATGTACAACTCAGTTACCAAATACTGCTACTAATTGACATACAGGATAGAGGTAGAAGTGTGAAAGTGAATGTAATAGTAAAACAATTGTTCTCACCTGTGTGTCACTGGAAATATTGCTGTATGACTGACTCCCTGTTGTCTATGTCTTCTTCCTCAGCTTCCTCCTCATCACTGTCCACAGGCTCCACAGGCTCCACAGCTGCCACAACTCCGTCATCTGGACCATCCTCCTGTAGAAAAGGCACCTGGCGTCGCAAAGCAAGATTGTGAAGCATCGAGCAGGCGATGATGATTTGGCACACCTTCCTTGGTGAGTAGAATAGGGAACCACCTGTCATATGAAGGCACCTGAACCTGGCCTTCAGCAGGCCGAAGGTGCGTTCGATCACCCTCCTAGTCTGCCCATGGGCCTCATTGTAGCATTCCTCTGCCCTGGTCCTGGGATTCCTAACTGGGGTCAATAGCCATGACAGGTTGGGGTAACCAGAGTCCCCCAATAGCCACACACAGTCCCTCTGGAGTTGACCCATCACATATGGGATGCTGCTATTCCGCAGGATGTAGGCGTCATGCACTGAGCCAGGGAACATAGCATTTACCTGGGAGATGTACTGCTCTGCCAAACATACCATCTGTACATTCATGGAATGATAACTCTTCCGGTTCCTGTACACCTGTTCACTCCTGCGTGAGGGGACCAGAGCTACACAGGTGCCATCAATAGCACCTATGATGTTGGGGATATGTCCCAGGTCATAGAAGTCACCTTTCACTGTAGCCAAATCCTCCACCTGAGGGAAAACGATGTAGCTCCTTATGTGTTTCAGCAGGGCAGACAACACTCTGGACAACACGTTGGAAAACATAGGCTGGGACATCCCTGATGCCATGGCCACTGTTGTCTGAAATAACCCACTTGCAAGGAAATGGAGCACTGATAGCACCTGCACTTCAGGGGGGATTCCTGTGGGATGGCGGATTGATGAGATCAGGTCTGGCTCCAACTGGGTACACAGTTCCTGGATTGTGGCACGGTCAAACCTGTAGGTGATGATCAAATGTCGCTCCTCCATTGTTAACAGGTCCACCAGCGGTCGGTACACCGGAGGATTCCGACATCTCCTCAAATGTCCCAGCTGACAGTGCCTAAGAAGGACAACAGCGACCACAGAGTTAACATATTCCCAGGTATGTACCCACAGCTACACAGAGCACGACACCAAATACTCTTCCTGTATGTGTGTTGAGTGTAGGCCTAGGTATGTGTGGCGCAGTAGTAAATGAAGCCATGTGGGCCCCTGAAATGGCGGCTGCCTGACCTCTAAAGTGGGACAATGGGATGTGAGGTAACTACGATGGCGTTGTACACTGTCGCGGTAGGCGGTCGTAGACCGCGGCGCAATGCTGCATTGGTTAACATTGGACCCTATGGGTCCCAGGAGCCAATGATGAAGTGCGCCGGCCGGGATGATACGCACCGCCGCGGACGTCACCGCCGCGGACGTGACCACCATTTTCTATCTGTTCAATCACTCGATACCTGATCTTCGACAGGAGAGGACCTACACTGCAAGTGCTGCTGTGACCTCGGTCTGGAAGAGACAATGGCTGCTGCGTCTGGGGAAAGGGCCATTGCCTTCACTGCTCAGGAGTTGGAGAACCTAGTCGACGGGGTCCTCCCCCAGTACACGCTACTCTACGGTCCTCCAGACCAACAGGTAAGTACACAGGGAGCACGTTGTATGGGCTATGCCTGTGTGGAGAGGGCTGGTTGTGAGAAGGAAGGGGGCAGAGTTCAGCGAGCATGAAGGAGTGTGAATGCATATGCCACATGGCAAGGGTAGGGATGGGGGCCACTCACTTCGACGGTGCAGTTGGTAATGACTTCTCTTCTTCCCCTGTACATGTCATGTAGGTCAGCGCCCACCAGAAGAAGGACATTTGGCGTGCCATCGCCAAGGACGTCCGGACCCTGGGGGTCCACCAGAGACGGGGCACCCACTGCCGGAAAAGATGGGAGGACATTCGCCGCTGGAGCAAGAAGACGGCGGAGGCTCAGCTGGGGATGGCCTCCCAATATGGGAGGGGTGCCCGTCAGACCATGACCCCCCTGATGTTCCGGATCCTGGCGGTGGCCTACCCTGAGTTGGATGGGCGCTTGAGGGCATCACAGCAGACACAAGGGGGTGAGTACAACATCATTCAGCGGACTTTGCGCGCAATGGACGGGTCTGGGTGGGGGAGGAGGGCTGTGGGTTTCCCTAGGCCAGGGCGAGTTACGTGGGCTAGGCCCCTCCGGAATGCAAGCCATGTGGCACTCCACCCCACCTCTGTAGAGTGCCAAGTACAGGTATACATGCCCCTGTGTCATCTATGTGTGCAGATGTCCACCATAGCCATGTAGGCCAGATCCCAGGAATTGCATCTGTAGAGGCCAAGAGCACAGCGTAGTGCAGGGGGCTGCTGTGTCTGTATTGTCCGCCAACGGTAGCGGTAAGCCATGCACTCAACCGGTCCTTCTTCTGTCGCCGCCCCCCCCCTTTTTTTGTTCTCCCTGTTCTTTTGTGCATCGGCATCATCAGGCGGAGGTACAGTGGCACCAGAGCACGAGGAAGATGCATCCCACATGGCCGTGGAGGGCCACACCACGGATTCTGAATACACCAGTGGGACGGAGGGCGAGAGGAGCTTCACGTCGGTCACCGGATCACCAAACAGCGACACGGACTCGTCAGCCGATGGGAGCTCCCATGTGGTGGCAGCACCATCTGTGCCCCCCACTTCTACAGGTACAGCCGCCACCCCCCCTACCAGCACCGCCCTCCAAGCAGCCCCTCAGCCTTCGCTCCGTGCCCGCTCACCCAGGAGGTTGGGCATCACCTTCGCCCAGGCACCTCAGCCCCTGCCCCAGTCACCCCTGCTGCCCTCAGTGAGGAGGCCATTGACCTCCTCAGGTCACTCACTGTTGGGCAGTCTACCATTGTGAATGCCATCCAGGGTGTAGAAAGGGAATTGCAACACGGTAATGCATTCCTGGAGGGCATTCATTCTGGTCAGGCTGCCCTTCATCGAACCCTGCAATCTCTGGCCTCAGCACTGATGGCAGCCATTGTCCCTGTGTCTAGCCTCCCCCCTCCAACTTCCTCCACCCAGACCCAGTCCCCTGTACCCCAGCCTATCCCAAGCACACCATCAGACAAGCATGCACACACCTCAAAACACAAAAGTAGCTCAGGCAAACATAAGCACCACACAACCCACAGGCACTCACACAAGCATCACCCACATACAGACACAGCAACATCCACTGCCTCCACTGTGTCCCCCTCCTCGTCGTCTCCCTCCTCCCTCTCAGTGTCGTCTACACTCTCACCTGCATGCATTACATCTACAGGCACTAGGACTCGCAACACAACACCCAGCACCACACCCCACTCACCTGCACTCACCACCCCCACTACCATTTACACGTCCCCTGTGTCCACCCCCAGTGTGTCTGTGACGCCCCCTCCCAAAGTACACAAACACGGGCACCCACACACCTAACATCCATCCACCTCACAACAGCCTCCAGTACCTGCACCTGCACCCAAATCACCTAAAGTTACACCTCCTACAACCACCTCCTGTTCCTCCACTCCCAGACCCCTTCCAGCTACCCGTCCCATTGTTCGTCAGAAACTCTTCCTCTTCCCACCAGCCCCGCCCCTCCAATTCATAGGTCCCGTAGTAGAACCTCAGCCAAAAAATGTCCGGTACCTGTGGTGCTAAAGGTGTGTGGAGTGCACCGGCCACCAGGGCAGCCAGTGTGACACGGAGCCAAAGCACTGCCAGTCCACCCCCTGTAAAGCACCTTAAGGTGGAAAGTGGCCGACGGGAGAGGGTGAAGACTCCTGCCGGCAAAACAGCTCACAAGGGCCCGGGGGAGTGCCGAGTCAGCTGTGACTCCTCCCAAGGTGGTGAAGGGACAGAAGAAGTCTCCAAAGTCTGGGAAGAGCAGCACAGCGGAGAAGGCCGCCATCCTCCCCGCCGGCCGGGACGCCACCGCCAGCACTGTCGTCACTGGTCCGGAGACCACCGCCAGAGTCAGTGCCCTGGAGGGCAGCAGTATTGTCACTGGTCAGGAGAGTCAGTTCCCTGGAGGGCAGCAGTATCGTCACTGGTCAGGAGACCACCACCAGAGTCAGTGCCCTGGGGGGCAGCAGTATCGTCACTGGTCAGGAGACCACCGCCAGAGTCAGTACCCTGGAGGGCAGCAGTATCGTCACTGGTCAGGAGACCACCGCCAGCGTCAGTGACCTGGAGGGCCCCGGCAGCCACAGCCCCGCTGAGCACTAAGGGACCGTAATGCCACACACCGCTGAACAGTGCAAAGACCGCCATGGTGAAGACCTCTGAACAGGGCAAAGCACCGCTGAACAGGGCAAAGATCGCCATGGTGAAGACCGCTGAACAGGACAAAGCACCGCTGAACAGGGCAAAGACCGCCATGGTGAAGACCGCTGAACAGGACAAAGCACCGCTGAACAGGGCAAAGACTGCCATGGTGAAGACCGCTGAACAGGACAAAGCACCGCTGAACAGGTCAGAGACAGCAAAGGCAAGCACTGCTGAACAGGGCAAAGACCGCCATGGTGAAAACTGCTGAACAGGGAAAATCACTGCCAAATCAAGCATCGTTAGCCCATGTGCAGCTGGGACAGGGACGGAACTGGGACCGTCACGGGGCGCATGATGCACTCTGGGCACCATTCCCCCTCCAGAAACAGTGGAGACCTGCATCCACTCTGTCTGTCCTTCACAGGATGAAGCACTCTGGGCATCAGTCCCCCTCCAGAACCAGTGGAGACCTGCATCCACTCTGTCTGTCCTTCACAAGATGAAGCCATCTGGGCACCAGTCCCCCTCCAGAACCGGTGGAGACCTGCATCCACTCTCTCTGTCCTTCACAGGATGAAGCACTCTGGGCACCAGTCCCCCTCCAGAACCAGTGGAGACCTGCATCCACTCGGTCTGTCCTTCACAGGATGAAGCACTCTGGGCACCAGTCCCCCTCCAGAAACAGTGGAGACCTGCATCCACTTGAGAGACTGTGGCTTTGCACTCCCTAGGATGGTACAGTGGGCAAGCCACCCACTGTAGAGACTTGAGAGACTGTGGCTTTGCACTCCCCAGGATGGTACAGTGGGCAACCCACCCACTGTAGAGACTTGAGAGACTGTGGCTTTGCACTCCCCAGAATGGTACAGTGGGCAGCCCACCCACTGTAGAGACTTGAGAGACTGTGGCTTTGCACTCCCCAGGATGGTACAGTGGGCAAGCCACCCACTGTAGAGACTTGAGAGACTGGCTTTGCACTCCCCAGGATACATCAATGGGCATGGAGCCCCGTCATGGATCTGGCGTGGTGCTGTCATCCGGCTGAGGTGCCCCCCTTCCCTTCCCCCTGAGGTGCCTGTTGTATTTCTATCTGATGCCCCTGCAGTTTTCTCTCCGTTTGTGGACAGGTATCTTGTGTGGGCCTCGCCCATGCATTTTGTGCCCAGTGGTCCACGGACATTGAAATGTGCATACCTGTACTACTAATCGTGATGTATCTATTTGGAATGTGTATATATTGATGTATATATGTGCTTACTGACTTTTTGATACAGTACAATGTTTGAACTAATTTCCTTTTGTTTTAGCATTCTTCCGGGGGGGGTGGGGGTTGTTACTGTGATGTTCGGAAATGCATTGGTGTGTGAGTTGTAGTGGGTGAGGGTCGGTGTGGGGGTGGGGTTGTTGCGTGTGTGTCCCCCTGACTTTTGCCTCACCCCCTCCCCTATGTCGTAGGTGCAGTACTCACTGTTGTCTTCGGCGCCTACGTTGCTGGTGATCGTAGAGGAGCAGGAAGACAAGTGCAGGGAGTATTTGTAGTTCGGGCACCATGGTGGCCTCCTTCCTCGTGGAGTGTGTTGAGGTGAGCGTTTTCCCATTGCAAGAGCTGTTTCCGCTGTGTTTTTATCCACGGTGAATCCGCCCCGGAAAAGGTGGCGGATTGGCGGGTTCTGATACTGTGGGCGGTACTTTGTCTTCCACCTGTCTGTTGGCGGTGACCGCTACGCTGCTTGTCTGTACCGCCATGACGGTCGGAGTGTTAAAGTGTCTGTCTATGTTGGCATTTTCCGCCACGGTCATAATTCCCTTTTTTTGTCCGCTGGCCTGTTTGCGGTATTACCGCAGCTTTAACACCGTCCGCCAGGGTTGTAATGACCACCATAATGAGGAGAGGGCTGTTGTCCTAGAATGCTGGTACCAAGGACAGTGCCCTATCCTGGGTGCTACCGACTGAGCAAGTATTGTGCTGGAGAGAAAGTCTTAACCACCATTCAATGTCTGCCTAGAAAAACACACATTCCAGAGTGATGCATGGCATGCAAGAACTGCAAACAAGGAAGAAACACCTGAAGAAGGTGACTGAAAACCCTCTATGAAGGACCTAATGCGGGTCATAAGAGACACAAATACCTCCATAGAGGGAAACATAGACACATTGGCCCTTGATGTAACCTTGATTCAGGAGGACATTCAAAAGATGTCCACAATAGGGACTGCTAATGAACAACTCCTGAAGAAGCATTCAGACTCAATCCAAACCCTACATGGCAAGGTTAGGCACCTGGTAAAAGCCACCCAATGAATACATTCAGGGTGGGGGATGCAGAAGGGAGGTCCTTCTGAAAGAACATTTACCTGATGGGATTAGTTAAATAGAAAAGAGAAGGACCTGAAGAAGTTCCTCAAGGATCTGTGATACAGTGTGGCCAGAGAACCTCTCCATCCACCCTTGTTGTGGAAAAAGCCAACTGTATATCTGGTGCACTCCCCAATCAGGCCACAGCCATTCATCACCAAAAATATGAACTACAGAGACAGGAGTGCAATTTTCAGAGCAACCCACAAAAATGGTCCACTGAACTACAAAAACCAAATGATAATGTTGTTTCTGGACTACACTCAAGAAGTGCAGTTGAGGAGATTCTCCTTTGACAACTCAAAGCTGTAACTGTGCAAGCAGGAACTGCCATACATGATGATCTGCCCTGGAAAGCTGCGGATGGTCTTGCACGGGCACTCCTGGTTATCTACCACATTTGAAGTGGAGTGGAAATGGTTGGAAGGCTTGCAACTGGTTAAAGGGAAGTGGTGCCTGATGGAGGGTCGCATGGAGGAGAAATGGGGATGATCCCCAGGGTTAGATGACCACACACAAGCCACATAGGTAGCCGAACTGGTGCCTGGGAGAACCAGAATGCCAATAGAAACTGACTGACAATGGAGAGTTTGGCTTGTGCAAAACCATACAAACTATGAAGTTTGAGGCAGTGAGAGGGGGGCAGTGAGCGAATGATGATACCACCACCCCTACCAGAAGACGTGGACTGTACCTGGTGCTCTATTCTGATCATAGTCATTGTTTAAGGTTAGATGGGGTGAACACGAGGGTGACAGACTGTATGGCAGCAGCCTGAGACAGAAGGGAGGTGAGGAATGGTTGGGGAAAGGAACATGTAGCTGATTGATTCAGTTGATTCAGAGCCAGGCAAACACGTATACACTGACATACACAATGGAGGGAAGGGATGCCAGTGATGGCAGGGTACTAGACCTAGACCCAGCAAACAAGACATTCTGACACACAAGGGTAAGAGCTGACAGTACTCTCATGGTATGTTGTTGGCCTTGGGATCCAGGTCAAGGAAGGGGTGGTCGCTCAATACCTTTTGTGACACAACCCTGATGTTATTCGGCTTGAAGAGACTCACCTAATCGGGAACAACTGCTTTTTCCTGGGGTGGACTTGGTATATGGTCATGGCCCATGAAGGGCTCACCTCTGCCACCAGGGAGGGGTTACTGACTAGAAAATCCCAACCATTGACATTAGCCAACTTCTGTGAAAAAGGCAGTACACATACAACTCTGGGACCATGTCACATATAGAAAACATACTGGTCCCCAATAAAACTATTTATTGCAATAGTTTTAGTAGTTAAGTTCCATAAACTGCCTACTCAAGGTTACTGTTATTATCATTAAACAACTGTACAAAATCTTTTTTTTGATTATCTTGAGAGCTCTACATGACCGTCTGATTAATTATTCCAATTGTTCGAGTTTCCATTGGTAATATCTGCTTTCCACAAATATTTGGAAGCAAACAGATTTTCAATCACACTTTGAGATACAAAATTGTATTAATAATTGATGGTATTAATTATTATTCTGGAGCAAATTGTATAAGGAAGCACTAATGGTGTTTGTTAGTTGGATGTCTGTGAAATTCATACGAAGGTTCTGCTCCTTCATTACTTTCTGATATTAATGCTTGTACTTGTACACACTCAGTAAGCACTATGTTATTCAATATTGCTGAGAAAGGAAGTTCAATTTTGTTATTAAGTAACAGTTTACCATATATAAGCATGCATGCTTTTAGTTTTCAAATTCTTTACATGCAAACTCTTTGATTTAGGGATCTCTGTAGTCAACACAGAGTCGCCTACTGGACAAAGTGATGTAAATTTAGTTTATTGATGTATAGATCGATTGTGTTTAAAGTAAATGTTGTAGTTGGATTGAAAAAAATCCATAGAGAATGTATATCTGCTCCTGATTCTTGGTTCCTTTGCCTAGATTTTCCTTCAGCTACACCCATTGTAGGTGTGCTATATATTATTTCCTTCACTGTAGTTCATTTTCTGTGTTAAGTTCTGTGCAGTTATAGGTAATTTATTAGAAATTGTGCTTCACATTTACCCTAGGAGATAAGGAAGCTTTGTATTCTATTTGCAAATCATATTCTGTCAGTATGGCAATCAATATTGTCCTGATTTAGAGTTTGGCAAACAGAGTAGTCTACCACACATATGGAGGCTCCATTTAGAGTAGGGCAGACCATCATGCCCCAGCTGCCTCTACTGGCCGATAGCCTACACCAATGGCCCAACAAATATGTGGCTGTCAGTGTAAATACACCATATTGTCTACTCTACTTGGAGCAAATGGTGTGATGTGTTTTTTTTTCATTCAGGATCACTGCGGAAAGCCCAGCTGCCCTGAGCAGAAAAAATCCAAATGACCGCCACATTCTTGGGGAAAATCACATGACTACCATGCCCTTGGTGAAAACTCCCAGGAGGTCAGGGTTATTAGTATTTTGTTTTTCAAAAATAACCCCCTACATTAGAACTTGTTTTTGAAAAACAAAAGCATTTGCTGAGTGGACCCATAAAACATAACAGCCACTCAGCAAGACTTTCAGTACCTTGAGAGAAGGCAACATTGCGGTGGTTCCTTTGTAGTCATAGAAATCTCCACCAGGCCAGCAGAGATTCTCAGGGCCTGATTTATGAAAAGTTAGTGCTGCCTTTACTTCAAAAGCGGCACAAACCTACAAAATATCATTATAATTCATAACTTTATGCTGCTTTTGCATTAAAAAATGACATAAAGGCGGCACTAACTTTTCATAAATCAGGCCCTTATTCTGTAAGTTCGCACCACATTTGCATCAAAAAAATTACATAAAGGCGGCGCTAACTTTTCATAAACCAGGCCCTATGGGGGATATTTATACTCTGTTTGCGCTGGATTTGCGTCACTTTTTTAACGCAAATCCAGTGCAAACTTAACTCCATATTTATATTTAAATGCTAGACCCATCTACCATAAAAATATTGGAGTTAGCATCTTTTTTTACAGTAAAAACCTACCTTGCCTCAATGAGATGCAAGGTAGGCGTTTCAGGGAAAAAAATGACTCTAAGGCTTTAGTGCCTTATTTATACTCCCATGCAAAAATCACGCACATGAGGAGGAGGGCCTTACATAATGGCACTAAGACTGTTTAGCGCCATTATTTAATGCCTGGGTCAGGGCAGGCGTTAGGGGACCTGTGGGCCCATTTCTTTGGTCGGAGACCATGTAAACAGTCCACAGGTGCCCTTCCCTGCCCCTAGGGACACCCCCAGCCACCCCCACCCACACCTAGAGGACACCTAAGGATGGTAAGTTTTACATTTTTTTTAAAGTGCCATAGGGGGGCCTAGCTTGGGCCCCCCTACGTGGCACTGTGCCCAATGGCCATGCCCAGGAGACTTATGGGCCTGGCCATTGGGCAGGGGGGCACGACACCTGTCTTTATTAACACAGGAATCATATCCATGGTGGTTGTGCATCAAAAAATGACGCTAGTCAGGTTAGAGTAATTTTTCTGACTCTGACCTGACTAGCGCAATTCTTTGACGTACAACCTCCTGTTTCCCCTACGCCTCCCCCACCCAGTTAGCTTTATTTAGTTTGACGCTAACCGGGCTTTACCACCCGCTAGCATCATTCTTTAAATATGACGCCCGGCAGGCATACAGGAATGGCGCCAGCCGGTGTTAAAAGCATGTTTGAGTCAAAAAGTATAAATCAGGGCGTCAATTTTGAGGTACTGGGTTTTTCAGAACCGGTACTGATCCGGTAACTCAGCGGTGCCAGGGTACACCCAAAGACCTCGGGTACTTTCCTGATTCAGACCACAGAAACTCAGGGCCTTATTTATACTTTTTGGTGCAAAACTGCACTAAGGCAGTTTTGCCCCAAAAAGTTTTGCACCGGCTTGCGCCATTTTTTAGCACCAGCTGGGCACCATATTTATAGAATGGTGCAAGCCGGTGCAAAGGGTAGGCTAGCTTAAAAAAAAATGACGTTAGGCAGTTTTGAGTCAAAATACATTATTCTGACCAGATTAGCATCATTTTTTGACGCTAAGGGGCCTATTTATACTCTGTTTGCACTGAATTAGCGTCATTTTTCTTTTACTCTAATTCAGTGCAAAACTAACTCCATATTTATACTTTGGTGCTAGACCCGTCTAGCACCAAATTTATGGAGTTAAAGTCATTTTTTGGAAGTGGAAACCTACCTTGCCTTAATGAGATGCAAGGTAGGCGTTCCCGTGCAAAAAAATGACTCTATGGCCTTAACACCATATTTATACTCCCATGTAAAAATGGTGCAAGGGAGGGAGGAGGGGTAAAAAAATGGGGCAAAGCTTGCTTTGCCCCATTTTTTAAGACCTGGGTCAGGGCAGGCGTTAGGGGACCTGTGGCTCTATTTCCATGGTGGAACACCATGGAATAAGCCCAGAGGTGCCCTCCCTAGGCCCTAGGGGCACCCCCACCAACACTAGAGGGACTGCGAGGATGGGGGACCCCATCTCAGGTAAGTACAGGTAAGTGCATTTTATTTTTTAAAGTGCCATAGGGGGCCCTGAAATGGGCCCCTATACATGGCACAGGGTGCAATGGCCATGCCCAGGGGACCCCTGTCCTCTGTGCTGGCCACTGGGGTGGTGGGCATGACTCCTGCCTTTTCTAAGGCAGGAGTCATGTGGCATGGTAGGTTTAGCACCATAAAATGACGCTAATCTAGTTAGAGTCATTTTTTTTTTACTCTAACCTGCCTAAAGCCATTTTTTGGTGCTAAACCCTCTTCTTCTATACTGCCAGCCCCACCCGACTAAAGTCATTTTTTAAAACTCTAGCCTACCCTTTGCACCGGCTTGCACCATTCCATAAATATGGTGCCCGGCTGGTGCACAGAAATGGTGCAAGCCGGTGCAAAACTTTTTGGTGCAAACTGAGTTAGTGGAGTTTTGCAGCAAAAAGTACAAATATGGGCCAATATTTTGTAAGTTTGTGCCACTTTTGTGTCATAAAATGACGTTAATGCGGTGCAAAAAAAGTTTAAATCAGGGCCTTGGTGCTAGATGGGTCTAGCACCAAAGTATAAATATGGAGATAGTTTTGCACCGAATTAGAGTAAAAAAAAAAATGACACTAATTCGGTGCAAACAGAGTATAAATATGCTGCTGAGTATAAATATGCCCCTAAATATGGCGTTAAGGCCACAGAGTCATTTTTTGCACGGGAACGCCTACCTTGCATCTCATTAAGGCAAAGTAGGTCTCCACTTTCAAAAAATGACTTTAACTCCATAAATTTGGTGCTAGACGGGTCTAGCACCAAAGTATAAATATGGAGTTAGTTTTGCACCGAATTAGAGTAAAACAAATGACACTAATTCGGTGCAAACAGAGTATAAATATGCCCCTCAGAGTCTTCTAGGTGAAGTTATTGGCTGCAACCAAGTGACAAGCGTCCTAGAAGTACAACAGCACGGTTTGTATGTTCTCAGGAGACTGTGTTTCAATGCAAAGTCAGGTGTCCTTATATACAGTTTTTTAAGCTTCAGGCAAACATTCTTGACATTTTGGTTGGTCATTCACATGTTTTCACTACAAAGGAAAAAACAGTGTCATGATGAAACCTCATATTTCATGTCATCCAACCCATAATAAATTACCCGGCAAGGCCTAGTATTTTACATCAGATAAGTGTGGACCCCCAATAAAAACGGCCACCTCCCCCTCGTAAAGTAAGAAGAAGAAAAGAGCAGGTGCAGGTGTGAGCAAGATTAGGCAGGGTGTGTGAGCGATAATAAGGGTTTTATGGCATGGTGTGCCTTGATGCTATCTGATTCGGCCACTGGGAGAGGGACTGACCAAACAGGTTTGGCCTGAGGCAATGGTTCCAGCTTGCCCAGGTCAGAGAAAAGTCAATCAAGGTGTACGTGTCCTTGGAATCAAATCTGACTGTATTATAAGCCTATGTGAGGGCAACTTTTAAAAATGGCTGCCGTGTATAAAATGGGAGCCACGAGTGCAGGACGAAAATGGCGATTTCGAGGTGAAAACGCTGCTGGAATTGAGCGAAAATGCTCATGCTTAGTGTACTAGTCATTATCGGTCTTTTGATACTAAAATCTTACTGCTGTGGCAAAGTAAATTACATGGGTCCAGAATTTTTAGAACCACAGTTTGGTAGAATCTGTCTGGTGGTGGAAATAACAACTTATGCATCCCTGGCAGAGAGAGAAGCAGCCTGCCAGACTCTAAATGAGACCCTAGATGTTAGGTTGCAACCTTCCCAGAAACTTCTGTTAAAATCAACGAAACGAGTATTTGAGAGAGGATGCCAGACGAATGATCCAACCCACCTACTGTTTTCTTCATAAGCTGTAACACGCAGTATAAAATATGGTGTTCAGCTTGAAGTATACCAAATGTTTGCTGTTCAGTAAATGGGACTTTGTAAAATTCTTCAGAAACATGGGGAGCTAGAAAGGTCTGAAATCTTGGTTGGAGTGCAGCTTGTAGGTTTAGAGTTAGTGGGGTCTGTGCTGATCATCAGTGCTTGGGTATATAATATGGGTGCACTCTATATATTAGGTAACATAAATACTTCTCATTTGAATATCTCCTCCCCTTGTGAAATAGAACTTCAGTATCTACAGAAACAAACTTGACCACTCAAACATCTATGACCCTGTACAGCCCTCTGCTGTCTTATGGTTAGGTTCAGGCTATAGAAATAGCACAGATGTACGTACATACAATCTTTAGTTTATCCAAATCTGTTTTCATTTGTTGTAAGTAACTTGGAGTTTTGCTAAATACAACTGATTTTGTCAGAGTAGAGACTCTTGTAAATTTTCTAAAATATTTTGTTGTGGTTCGTGAATCTTCTCCCATAAAAATTGCAGAAGTGGAATTACTACACTTGCACGCATGTTTCTTACCTTATTTTGATTTTTCCATTAGGGCAGTCTTAACAGAAGGGGTGTTTGAACTCTCTTTGCTATTTTTTTTACATTCCCTGAACTTAGTTTTTTTTCATCCTTATAAGTGTTTATAAAGTGCACTCTGTACATTAGAATATAAAGTTTTTGTCTCTAGCAGCAATACCCATGTACTTAGCAAAGAGTAAGAATCACATTAATCAATATTGTTTTATGAAAATTCCAAAATTATCCTCACAGTGTCCATACTCAAATAGGTTTAAAGATGTCCAGATGCCCAGAACATGTTGGCATTCTTCTTCTTACAAACAATTCATCCAAATTAGATCAGATCTCTCATTACCTTAAAACTTTATTGCTTAATCTCGGAGTGGTACATTGTGACAGCACAACATTTCCCCTACATCCCCCATAGCAATTTCAAATATGATGACAGGAAGGTAGAACCTTTTTGCCCCTAAACTGCACTGGCTGTTGCCTTCTCCATGGCGGCTGACAACCAAACTCTCACAAAACCTTTCTGGGGATCAGAGAAGGGCAGTATTTTGCACAGGAAGTAGGAATGAAACCTAATCCAGGAGGAATGCAAGACAAAGGAATGTACACACAGAAGGGCACACATTTAGCTGTTATTTTGGTATACTGTTGGGGTGAAGATTAATTAGAATTTGCTGTGCATTATAAAGCCTGCGAGATTAGACCAAACACCTGCACCTCTACAAACCTTGGTAAATATACCCTCAGTCATCCAAACCTATGGCAGAAGCCATTCCCTAAATTAGCACTTTCAGTGCTCACTTTATCGAATATAAACAATAAGTTATCAGCTGTCTTTTTAGCCCCAAAGAAGGACAGATATTGACAGTTGCTTTTATTTTGCGTAATTTTTATGGCATCCAAATCAAAGTCTATATCAGCACACTATCTGCACGCATAGTCCAAAATTATGCCTTGAACACAAAGCTGCAAAATTGATTTGACTTTTATAAGGAAGTGCTAAAAATCGTAGTTGTTTTACTGATACTCAGTATTTCAGTTCTTTCGATATCCACCGTCTGATGGCTATATCATCAGTGTCATATTTTGATTTTGATTTGGACTGTTAGTCTTTCACCATGATTTTAAATATTTTGCAAAAATCAACTCAACTGATACCTGTGCTTAAGTAAATGAGTCTGTCTCAACCACACTGATTTAGGATGCAGGCTCTTGCTCGGGGGGGGCAGAGTAGGGGCAACATACAGAAATGCAGATTACACCTATTACCTACTCATTAAAAATCCTCTTTCTTCACAAATCTCATGTTTTATAGTTCTGGTCCTGTTTTTCTGAAGTGTTCTAAAACTGCTTTTCTGGCCAATGGGAGACTTATTTAAAAGTTAAAAAGTTACAAAAAAAAGCTCAATTCAAAAACTTTTTGACTTACCACCAGGATGTTTTCCCTTTCTACATCAATGACATGAGCTGATTTGGGGTAAGCCTGTGACTGCAGGTAATGGTGCCTATATGCACACCTGGACAGAATGGACACAAACAGATTGGTATTGAAAGTATGCCTACATAGAACAGCAACATTTCTCCCAGTGTTGAGTCCCAATAAGGGTTGTCCTCTTAGGACAGACCGCAGCTCTGTCATTGTGAAAAAGGCCTTTCTTCACCATGTAATTGAGGCTGGGAACTGAAAGGAGTGCAGAAGGGACATGCACCAACCTTTGGTGCTTTTCTTATTCCGTCACTTCATTGAATATTACAGCAAATCTAAAAGTAGCTTGAAGACGAGTATGCACCTCTTCTTCTACAATGGGCATCACTCCTAAAGCTTTGTCTACCTTAACACCTCCATTCATCATTAGTACATTTATGAAACTTGTTCTCTAACTGAAGATAGTAATGGCACACCCAGGACAATTTGAATTTATTGCCATTAGTCGTGACTTATGATTGGACAGTTGACCCCATTTTGTCCCAGATAGGGGCATATTTGTTTCATTTCAACCAGTTATCTTGACCATAAATTACAATATTAACTCCATTAATGACTTAAATGTTGTGTGATTTTTCTTGCATCTCAGATCCTCTCCGACAGGGACTGATTCACAAAGGTAAACTTATGTTTTTGTGTAAATTTACACTTGTGTAGTAATTTTATTACTGTTTTGGTATTTACAATCTATAGGCCTGATTCACAAAGATAAACTTACACTTTAATGTAAGTTTATGACTTTTTTGCTATTCACAAACACATTTTATGAGTAGTATCTTTACGACTGTGGAGTCTCCTCATTCCTCATGGCAGAGTCTCCACACATAAAAAGAAAGGCAGTAGTAAAAATAATATTAGTAAAATGTCTTTGACAATTGATAAAAATCATAAACCTAAGCAAAGTGTAAGCACACCTTTGTGATTCAGGCCCTACGAGGGTGATGACACATTTTTAAAACATTGAAAATTAATGCAACAACATGTAGAATGAACATGTAGACCACAAATAATGTTTAAATTCAAGTTAACATAGTAGGCTGCCACAATTGCATGTACTGAATACCTGAAGCAGCATTTTCTGCAAAGCTGACCTACATTGAGAATGTGAAATGTTTAACTTCTGACAAGCTGACGGGTTGTGAAAACAATTACTTAATTTAAAAGAAGTTAGTTTGGAGCTTTCTGCAGGCATAATTTTCATAAAATACAAAAACTTAGCTATGCAAAATGTTTCTAATCATACAAAGACTTACTATAGAGAGCCAATAGATAGCTTTAATAAAATGATCTACAAGCTTAAACACAAAACAGCAGCTTTCTTAAGTAAAGTAAATTATGAGAACCTTTGTGGAATTATACTAAGACGTTGATAACAATGATCCACTTAAACATTGCTATCTGTGGACTATTGATTCCCAGTGAGAAGACAAAATTCCCATGAAGACATTGAAAGCTGATTGGCTGACTACATGAAGAAGAAGAAGAAACATGTTGCAAAAGCCTTGGTATGGTAATAAGTATGCGTATTCCTAGAGCAGGTGGCCTCATTCCTTTCCACACAGTCTTTTGTCAAATCTGTTCTGCTCTGAGACTCTGCTAAGTTTCTTTAACCATTCTTTATGGGAACGGCTGCTTTGACTAACATTTGATGCTTGACTCTGAAGCTTTATACTTTAACCTCTCAATTTTGGGCTATTTATGGGTTCTGTCTGACACCTTTATTGTGTTCTCCCAAAATCCATTCTGAATCCAAGAATATGAACTCTTTCCTCCATGGAACATGCTTAGTGCATTTATTCTTATAATGATTGTTTATTTTGATTTTCTTACTAATAACTGAAATTGAAGACATCACATTCTGATTTCAATAAAGATGAGCTATTAAAAGACTGATAAATAAAGTGTTTAAACTCACTTCAACACTCATTATTGACTAAAAACAATCTATTAAATTGTGATGATTATTTAATTGATGTGCAGCTTCTGTTTATTCTCTCTGATGAGTTTGTAAGTCTTACCTCATAAACAGATATTTAACTGAGATCCCTGCTTTACCAAGTGTAGTTTTAATACTAGCAATTTTACTTTTAGTAGAATTACACTTGCAAGGCCTGGTTCACAAAGGTAAACTTAGCATTTTGTTTAATATTCAGTTTTTGGGGAATTCACAAACTACAAGTTATTGGGAAGTTTATGACTGCAGACATTTTGCCTTCATGGGTAAAGAATTCCATACATAAAAAGACAGGATAGGTCTATCTTTCCTGTCCGGTGTTCTCTGCCCCGACTGTCGACTCTCTGTAGTTTTAAACTTACTATTAACTGGTAGTTTATGAAAAACAAAAAAAGAAACATGAGAGTATACAAAAGTTTAAGGTTGCCTTTCTGAATAAGGCCCATAAGTTTGTGAATAACAAAAAGTAGTAAAGTTACTACAGCACATGTAAACTTACACAAATGTGTAAGTTTACCTTTGTGGATCAGCCCTACGAAAGTAGAAGCACTGAACATGACCAAACAGCCAGGCAGTTAGTTAAAACAAATTTGTTTCATCTCTGTTTGTAAATACCTAAAGCTGGGTGCTGTGAGGTCTCCACACAACTGAAGAGATAACTCACACTGCATTGCCTACCTGAACCACGCATGTTACTTTGTTCTATTTTTTTCTTTAAATAATTAAGTACATGGCTGTTGTTCCAGCTACCTATTATGACAGATGCAATTTAGTCTGTAGTGTGTATTTCAGAAAATGATTATTACTCTATTTCTACAACCACCTTTTCATTTTACAGGCGAAATAGCAGTAAATCAGTTGCACGTATTTCATCATACCTTAAGAAAAAGCTGAACTTATTTTTGATCAATCAAGAAGATTATAAACCGGAGTGGATCACTAGCAGAAAAATTCTGAATTGTTACAGCACGGCTAAAATTGTTAATTCATTACCATTTGTTGAGCTTTCCATATTTAGAGATTGGACTATAAATGTAGAAGTTATCAATGCCAAATTAATGAGTTTGTGGATGTAGGAGATAATCACTTCAAGTCAGATGAAGATGAGTTAAAAATGTATTCCATTATTTCAGAATCGATTATCTCACACAATGCAAGGGAAATTAGCTTTCAAATTTCAGTCTTCTCAAAAGTAATTTACCCAGTTGCAGCACTGCGGTCGTATAGCAAAGTAGTCCATGAAACAAACTGATTAAAATTAGAACTAGCACTGCAAATACAGTATTTCATCCCACTTTTCGCAAATTGTCAACGACATTGAAAGTTGATCATATTTCTGTACAATAATAGGAAAACCTCAAGAGGTAACGCAATCTAAAAGAGTGCAATCCTTACTGAAATATTGAGATATTTCGTAACGCCTCATATATATGCTGAAGATATGTATGCCGGTCAGAACTGCAATTGAGTATACTTGCTGCCAGCATGAAGGTCTGCCCATCCGATTTAAAAGAGGGCGAATCTTTGGTTCAGCTACGGCAGTGACGACTCCATCATTGCTATAGCTAAACCGCTCTGATGGCCCAACGGAGTAAGGACCATTGAAAAAATGGCTACATGTTCACCCTCCCCCCAATCAGGATGGGTGGACATCTAGCCATTCTTTTATTGACCTTCACCACCAAGAAACCTGGCAGTAAAGGACAGCAGAATGCAAATAATGCTCCTCTCTCAGAGCATTACTTTTTTTTAAATAAGGCGGCAGAGACCTATGCGGAGACCATTCACCTACATACCTGCTCAAGTCCCTGGATACCATCATGGGTAATTAGTGTGCTATACAAATCAATGTATCATAACGTATTTTTAAAAGAAAATCTTGTTTTTTGAAAATTAAAAAAGAAAGTAGTTTGGCTCATGCTGACAGAACCTTGCACCAAACTGTTAAACGCACTGCCAGGAACTGCTGTCATGACAGTTACAAACAATGCTTTATAAATTACTGCCAGGTTGGCAGTCATTTATAAATCTGGTGGGCAGTCCCTTCATCAGGGCAATGGAGTAATTTACTCCACCACCCTGGCGAGCCAACTGGCCATCCACCAAAATATAAATTGGGCCCATTGTCACTTATGTCAAAGAAGCAGACCCATGTAAATGCAGAATGATGGCACAATCAAATGAGCATGTATGGAAATTACATAAATACTTCCTCATCATTAGATATTGAAATGCACTAAGAAGGGAGAATTGTAGTGACAAAGAGGGAGCTTTTATAGAAGTCAACGGTATACCCTACTCTTCCTCGTCTACCTATGATGGTGACACTGGAACGAAGATGACACCACATAGCCCTCAATCTAGATTTTGTTTTTAATATAACACTTTTCAATGGGGTTGGGGAGTCTATAAGATGATCAGCCCCCCGGAAGAAATTCTATGTTGTTCTGTCTCTCTGCAGAGAAGGAGTTTTTAAAGGGACTTCAGTCTGAGTTTCTCCACCATTGTGGTGGGTTGGGAGGTGGTAATGCTGTAATGTTGTTTATTTCTGCTGCTTCTCTTAGTGGACTCTACTCTGTGTGGTCTATTTCCTCTCACTTGCATCTGGTATAGGAATACTGCTGTATCATTACTTCTCTTGGAATTGACTAATGTGCTTAGGGGGCTCAGTGACATGCAGCTGCGATGTGGATTCAGCCTTCTTTGCCATGCATTCGTCCTGCCTTCTGGAACCTTCATGTCTGCTCTTGGACTGATTTCCCTCCTCCTGTGTTCAGCTCCATGTAATTGCTGATGTACCTTGCCTTTGTGTTCCATATGTTCCATGAAGGAAAGGAACTCCTGCCTCCTTGGTGGTGGGGAGAGGGACGGTCCAACAAAGGTAAATTTGGCCCTTGTGCCTGTTTATTTGCCTTCAAAATTCCTATGGATTTTTACTTGTCCAACTCATTGGAACTCCTGTGTATTCTAGAATAAAATTAGTACATTCAGCTGATAAACAAAAATATCCCATCAAACATGATACCATTGAATAACCCAATGCCTCTCTAGTTACAATTGCTCCACAGGTGTGCCTATCACTGCCGACAGTCAACACAGAAGCAACATTGTACTGCTTGTCTCTGCCCTCATGCTGACACCCCCATGGGTATGCCTATCACCGCATGACAGGCAACATCAATACTGCAGGGAAGAGATTCCAGTTTGTCTAAAAACCATTACTGAGGAACAGAGAACAGTGTGGCAGCAATTAAATGCAACATTACTCCTCCCAAACACCTAGAATGGCCTAACTGCACAGATATAAGCATGGTAGTAACAGGAAAAATACCTCACACATATAGAAACTTTCTGCAGTCCATTGGGCCTAATTTACAAACTGACCCAAACTTTCAAGATGGCTGTGTGACTTGTTCTTCTGTTCACAGCTCCTCAGACCTAAAAATGGTGCTATAGTCGCACGCACTCTGCCCTTAAACCTCAACAGCTGACAGGCTGAATGGGTTACACTATCCAATGAAGTGCACAATAACAGGTTTCCAGGATCCACGGCCAACACCATCAGTTGTTATTCTTGAGCTCAATGCTGCCCTGACAAACCAGGGGTGATTACATCACAGCCCATGTTGGGGTCTGCCCACCACTCTCAGTTCATACTCACCATCAGTTAAAAGTAGCAGGATTCAAGGCATATTAAAGGTAAAATTAGAAGAAGGTTTATTAGGTAGAACATCCCCCACCAGCACCAGCTTTCAACTGTCAAAGAGAGAATTTGCAGGCATGTTCATTGATTTGGAATCACATTGACTCCCACATTCCTAGACACCACAGGCAACCTTTGTGTATTTCTGTAACAATGGATTTAGGCCCAGATCTCTGTACTGGGGGTGAATGTACCACCCCACCACCCCCATATATGCCACTGGAATCAAGCTAGCCTGGCTGATGAAGGTTGATACCCTGAAACTTCTCCTAGGATGCTTGTTTCCAGTCCAGGGAGGACCTGGCTTGGCAGTGCGGGCTGGAGTGTTCCCATGGGGAACAGGGTCAAGACTGATTTGCATATGGCTGGGTCCAAACTGGAATGACATGGGTGGCAAAAAAAGCAATGGATTTAGGCCCAGACCTCTGTACTGAGGGTAATTGTTTGACATTGTTCAGCATTCCGCCCATCACTTGTTCTTTTTCTACTTCTGTGAGCTGTGTGATCTCGTGCCAATCTTGTGGCATATAGATCAGTGTTTGAGTACACATAACAAATTACAACACAATGGGAAATGACTGAAAATTATAGTCACAGCTTGCTAATGCATAAAATTGCACACTCCTGGACAGTTATATTTGCAGAGGATATATTAAGACCTAGTGGTAGCATGCATAAACCCCCATCCAATTTAAAGCTGGTTCTTTCAACTCTGCAATCAAAGGAATTAAAGGTTTCCTATAAGAGCTCTCCAGAGAAATAAAAAAAAAATCTATACAAGTTCAACCTCATGGATCTCCAAAAACTTCTGTCACACCTATTCATGACACATTAAGAGGTGGAGGCAAGAAGAGAGGGACTTCAGAAACTGTCTATGGCTACAGTCAAGGCCTTCCTTTAGCATTGGTGAGCCAGTCGCACAGCCTAGATATTCTGAGATGTACATGGAGCTGTGTGCATTAGGGTTTTGCCAGCAGCAGTGTCCTCTCATCTTGCTCCAGCCTTGTTCCTGCCTGTTTGTCTCAGTCTGATTTTCTAGTGTAAGGTAGTTTTAGTCCTTCATTATCATCTGGTGGGCAATGTTTTAATACTCCTTTAGCCCCCTTCCTTGTCCTCCCTTCACCGTCAGACCCCTGCTGGCACACATCAACAAAACCATCATCTGCATGAGACAGTTAAACGTAGGTGAGATGAGGGAGGTTCAGGGATGTTTGTATTTAGGGCAAGTTCCTGTTCATCCAGGTACTGACCACTGAACACAAAAGGGACCCCCTGCAGCCTTATTTAATACACTACCACCAGCAAGGGCACCATATTTCTCTCCACCCATGCCCTGGGTGCTATCTTAGCAAAGGCCAGCTCTAGCTCTAGTAATATCACATGACCAAGGATAGCAACAAAATCAGCTACACATATAAAGACCCATACCAGAACTAAAAAGCAAAACTCTTCTTGCTATGTAAACAGAGATACATCAGATAAACATATTCAGGTTTTTGTTTAAAATCAACCAACCGCTTATTTTCATTTATAGCGTGTGTCATCATGGTCCACTGGTCTCTAAGATTCCACGTGGCATTATTAAGAGACCATACGAGTAGGATTTACTGCACTAATGTTCTCCTGCCATGTATGACAACACAGGTTATGTACTACTTGCAGTTGATATACAAGGGCAGTTTTCACATCCTAGACACAAAGATATACTTTCCTACAGTTTGTAAACAGTGCACGTGCATGTGTGCTACCATACACTCTTACTTTGCATTGAGATTTATGTAAGAATGAACTGGCATACCTTTGTCGCTCCTTCAACCCACTGATACCATAATGTGTGGGTGCGCCTCAGTTGGGTTTCTTTATAATGCATGCTAAAAAGAAAGCTTATGCACTGAGTATGATTGTCTAGCACAAAGTGTGCATCAGCACCAATTTGCACACCTATAGTTATGTATTAAGGCCCTGATTTATACTTTTTGGTGCAAAACTGCACTAATGTAGTTTTGCACCAAAATGTTTAGCACTGGCTTGCACCATTTCTGTGCACCAGCCAGGCACCATATCTATGGAATGGTGCAAGCCAGTGTAAAGGTAAGGCTAGCGTCAACAAATTAACATTAGTCGGGTGGGGCTGGCGGTGTGGAAGAAGGGGGTATTGC
Source organism: Pleurodeles waltl (assembly GCF_031143425.1). Taxonomy (NCBI): domain Eukaryota; kingdom Metazoa; phylum Chordata; class Amphibia; order Caudata; family Salamandridae; genus Pleurodeles; species Pleurodeles waltl. The sequence goes on along the minus strand of NC_090447.1, from coordinate 897,666,226 downwards.
ACCAAAAAATTACTTTAGGCAGGTTAGAGTAAAAAAAAATTGGCAAGCTTTGCACCAATTTTTGACCCCTCCTCCCTTTCGTGCACCATTTTTGCATAGGAGTATAAATATGGTGTTAAGGCAATAAAGTCATTTTTTGCACGGGAACGCCTACCTTGCATCTCATTAAGGCAAGGTAGGTTTCCACTTCCAAAAAATGACTATAACTCCATAAATTTGGTGCTAGACGGGTCTAGCACCAAAGTATAAATATGGAATTAGTTTTGCACCGAATTAGGCCTATATTTATACTTTTTTAGTGCCGCATTTGTGTCATTTTATGACACAAAAGCAGCACAAACTTGCAAAATACAACTGTATTTTTTTAAGTTTCTGCCATTTTGCGTGAAAAAGCGGCGCAAATGTTGCGCAAAAAAAGTATAAATATGGGCCATAGAGTAAAAAAAATTACGCTAATTGCAAACAGAGTATAAATATGCCCATGAGTACCTCTATAGGCAACTTTGTTACAAAACTCTCCCTCCCCCTGAAGAATCAAAAGAGCTCCCTTGTAGTACAAGGTTGAGCCCATCCAAATAAACCCAGTATCTGGGTAAGGACCTAATGATGAAGCATGCCATTATGAATCATTGTGGGTAAAAGTAATTTTGAACATAAAAGGGACCCCGGCAGTGGAGTGAGACTGAGAGACAATTTAAGCATTAATCACTGTGTTCTCTGTTTTGTGGATTCTGTTATTAATGGCCTGAATTAGATATTTGTGAGTGGGTTACTTCGTCACGATGATGACTGATATTCAGTCCAATTCAATTTAAATCCCATTATTTCAAATGGGATTTGGATTTCGGTGGACAGGATGTCCGTCACACTTGTGACAGAGTAACCTGTTTGCCAAAATCTAACTAAGGCCAAAGTTGAAAGTGGAGAGAACCCACTCCAAACACTTCTACCTCCCTCTGACTTTGATTTTGTCCACGGACTTCATAGAAATCATGTACAAAAAGACTCACAGGCACATTTGATGTACTACAACTTAATGTGATACACTATCCTGAACATTCATTTGGTAAATTTTTCCCACCTATGTTTCTATACATGTTCCAAATCCTTTCTGTGTCATGGGTTGATATTGACATCCCAAATGCCACTGGATTTAGTTAGACAAAAAGAGAAAGACACATGAAATTAGGTTAACTATTTTTTCATGGATCCACCCAGAGCAGGCAGACACACATGTACTTTTCTAAACAAACACACAACTCTACTATTGTCTGCTGGATGCCAACACCTCTCCAGTAAAAGCACAAATATTGATATGAGGAAGAAAGAAAGTAAAGCCATGCACACAATTCACATTTAGAACAATCATTGGGGCAGCCAAAGAGTATGTTTTTAACCTTTATTAGTGGTTTTCTAAGAACCACGTGCTCACTCTAATGCTAGATGGCATGTTGATGGTCTGCCACATGGTCCATAACATCTTCTTTCACATAGATCTGCAAATCCTGACCACAGACAGCAATTTCCACGGCCACTACCAGAATCACTCAGGCTGAGAGTGCAGCATACACTAACACACAAAAGTGTCTGAAGTGCCACAGAGCAAAGGAGAACAGTGTCAGGTTTTGCAAGTTTTATCCAATGACATTTGAGAACAGTTTGCCCCCCTCCACAGAGTGCATATCTGACCATACTAAGTAGACTGCAACAGATGGGGTCATACGCTAGAGGGGTAGGGGAATGGAGGAGAAAGAGACAAGCAACACGCCCAACTCTTGTTTGGTAAAGTTTTCTCTGGTGTTACATCTTTGGCCACAGTGCAATTATTCACAAAGACCTTCAGTAAGTGGTGTAGCTCACTAGTAAACAGGTGCATGTGGTACTTTAGTGACAGAAAAACATGATAAAAATATAATTAGCAGGTGTACTTGCTGACTCCTGAAAGGTGTGTCACAGTAAAACTAAGCTAGGAGGAAATGAAACTAAAAAGCCACAAACTCACGCAATAATTCGGGATTCATCTGAGTAGGAAAAGGGAGTGACAGAAAGAAAGCCACACAACACATGTAAAGTTGAGTCCAGAGCACAGTAAGCAAAACAGGGAAAAGGGACAGAGAGTCATACAGGTAAATCTGCAGCCAAATGTGAGAGCCAAAAGAGACTCAAAAGGGTGAGGTCAGACTCAACACACAAAGGTTCAAACAGCCAGAGAGGAGGAAACCAAAGCCTGACTTGCAAGTTCAGTATGAACAGGAAATGGTGTCAAGGGTTCTGAGGAAAGGGAGAAAACAACAAAGGTGAGAGTATGGTCATTCGGCAGAACCTGAGTTGTCTATCACCAGTTACCTGTCTACTTTCAAAGGATACAAATTATTACATTAGTATGGTGGACATGTGTCTGCTACATTTAAAGTTGCCCACTCCCAGAGTGGTATGGTGGTACCCTCGTGACAGAGGCCAGCAATGACTGGCAGGGTTTCTGACAGAGGACAAATCTGTCAACATTGATGGACTTGTCCATCAACGCAGACCTGACCAAAATCTACTCAAAAACAACTGTAGCTCCAACTACAAAAATCACTTTTCTAATCACACAAACCATTTAACATCCACAACATAAACTTCTGACAGCAGACCTATGTCTTCTTTTTTCAGAAAATGTCTGGAAAAAGACAATCCATGTTTCTCTGGAAATTAGTTAAATGTGATTGCTGATGAGATACTGAGTCAAGTTGTTTGTCTTGTAGTTCCACACAAGAACTATAAGCCAGAGAAGGGAAGTGTGAGCCAACATTGTAGATATGGAGAATGCTGTTTCCAAAATCAGACACTCACAAGAAGACATCACAAGCTGTTGATTGACATGTGGGGGAGTTCATTCTGTCATTTCATGGGCACACCAAGAAGCTCTGGCAACTGGTAGTAGCTCTCCAAGGCCCTTCACTTTCATGCTTTGGGAAGAGATGTCATAAATATTCTAGAGTGAAGGCACTGTAGAAATTTGAAGATCAGTGGTGACTGGTAAGTAGCAATAGAACCTCTCACAATACAACTAATTCAATCTCTCCACTCTGCCATGTCCCAATCCACAACCTAAGCCTTTACATTAAAGACAAGGTACTAACGCAACTATTCTAAATGATACCTGTTACAACTCACTACATTCTCTACATATTCATAATCTCCCAGCAGCATTCTCATTATCGCAACACATATGGTAAGCACCATCAAAAAGGTGTGATCTTACACTGAGATATCAAACCATACATTTCATATGTATAAACCACAACTATTAAGTAACAAGTAACTCCAAACAATGTGAGCTTTACTCACGCTTCTTGGATTTACATTAACACATACTAACTCTCTATTGATATGATACAAGATAAAATAAACAATTTCTGGTAATAGAAGTTTAAACAGATAATTTAATGTCATCAGGATTACAGTGTTCCAGTTCTGGTTTTAGGAATGACACATCACTGCATTCTGGGATATTAATGTTATCTTTTATTGAATGACCAAACATGATTATAATGATAGCTAAAAGATAGGGAACAGAAAGGTGGGATCATAATGAAGTTTAGCAATATTGTATAATAAATAACAAACTACTTTACACATTTTCATCACACATAGGTGGTCATTACAAGTTGGCAGTCACTTGACCGCCAGACTTGCGGTGGCAGTCGGACCGCCACCAATGCCGCAGTCCGAGCGCCACATTATGACCATGGCGGCTGTGCCGCAGTTGGACTGCCATCACCACCAGGGTAGTTATCCCGGTGGTGTGGCGGTTGTGACAGTCCTAATCCACCAGGGCAGCGCTGCAAGCAGCACTGCCCTGGGGATTACAACCTAGTTCCTTGCCAGCGATTTCATGTGGGTAAAACCACCATGAAAAGGCAGGCAGTGAATGGGTGCAGGGGACCACGGGGGCATGCACTTCCCATGCACTGGGCATGGGCAGTGTAGGGGCCCCCCTGGCCAGCACCCTCACAATGTTCACTGTCTGCTTTGCATATAGTGAACAATGCAATGGTACTGGTGCACCCTGTATCCTGCAGCATTGCTGCTGTCTTGATTATGAGCAGGAGACAATGCTGTAGGGTGTTTCCTGCTAGGCCAGTGGTGGAAACTCAGCTTTCCTCCAGCCGACCTAGCGGGACACTTGTATTGTGCCAGGTGGGGAGGTAGCTACTATGGAGGCAATCTCCCATCGGAAGTTCGGCAGATGGGCAAAAACGTCATCCAATCTCATAATCAGGCCCATAATGTTGAGTCAGTTGTTGCTTTACAAGTGCAAGGACAACTGATTTTAATCAGACTAACAAGCACAAATTGATAGCTTGAGCTACAAAGATTCGAAAATATACTGATGCATCTATAAATCACTCAAATGTTCTGCAAAGTGGCCTGTGTCTCCTGACTGCAGTGAAACAGCTGTCTCACTCAACTGTGGCACAACACATATCTGCTAGCAACACGCTGTTACTGGATTGGATACCCTTTCAGCTAATGTCCAGAAATTGCTTGTCAGTCTGTAGGAAAAAATACTGTCATAGGTTCAATGTAAGAAATGAAGAGTGGTGACTCACCTCCAATGTGTATGTGCCTCTGCGCACTTTACCACACTGTACAAAAGAAGGGTGGTGGTGTAACAGGGAAACAGCTAACCTAAATGTATTTGAATCCCACCTGCATATTGCATAACAGCTGCATTGTGTATTTTAATATTTGAAATAATAATGATAATAATATAGTGCTGTTTTTGCCGTACAAATCAAAAGGCTGCATTATGAATGAACATTTCATTTAATGGCCTCTAACTTCAATATCAAAATCTTTTTGTTCTGTAAGTCCCCATTAACCTCAATATGAAGGTTAGGATTGTTCAACAGTACAAATAGTGTATGCATGTCTTTCAGTGACTCAGCTTCAGGAGGTGTTGGTGAGTCATCATACATTGGACCCTGAGAAAGGAAACCTGAACACACCTAGGTTTGACAGTTCCCCCACACTAGCCCAGCCCTGAACTGTGAAATCACAAATTACTTCTCTTTACTCTGTATCAGTCTTTTACAACACTATGGCCCTCATTACAGCCCTGGCGGACAGGGGAGAAGTGGCGGTAATATCTCCAACAGGCCGGCGGAAAAAAAAATGGAATTATGGTCAGCCGCAACTTCTCCACTCCGGCCGCCAGGGCGGTGACGACCACTGGGCTGGAGACTTCGGTCTCCAGCCCGGCGGCCATCACAAGACCGCCGGCGGTATCAGGACCCTGCATACCGCCATGGACTTCGGGTGGTTTGGAACTGCCACAAAATCCACGGCGGTAGGCACTATCAGTGATCACTGATAGGGGTCTCCCCCATCCCCCACCCCCAAGTCCTCCCCCCACACACCCCACCCCCTGCCACACCCAAAGGTGGCAGGACCCCCCTCCCCACCCCCACCCCCAACATGCACATACACACACCCCCACCCCGAACATGCACAGACACACACCCCTACATGCACACATACACTACAACAACACATACCCGCACACATACAAACAGACATGCACACAGACCGACCGCACACATTTCCCATACACACAACACCCCCTGCATGCATACACGCACTCACACACCTCCTCTACATACTCACATGCACACCCCCATGCACGCACACAACACCCAACACCCCCCACCCCCTCCCCCAACAGACGATCAACTTACCTTGTCTATTGATCCTCCGGGAGGGGACGGGATCCATGGGGGCTGCTCCGCCACCAGCACCCCGTCACCAGAACACCGCCACACCAAATCAGGGGACGTGATTTGGTGGGCGGTGTTCTGATGACGGGCGGTGGAGGTGGAGCAGCCTCCACTTCCCCGCCGACCGCCAGTATGGCTGCTGGCGGCTCTCTGTCCGAAAAAGGACGGAGGGCTGCCAGCAGTCATAATACACCGCGCGGAAAACCGCCTGCACTGGTGGTCTTCAGCACGGCGGTACCTCGGCGGTCTTTAAAAAAGACCGCCAAGGTCAAAATGAGGGCCGATGTTACGTAATATGAATGAAAAAAACATGGGTCCTCAATTTGATCAGTAGTGTAAAAAACATTAAAGACCAGTGTAACTATATACACATGGATAAAAAGCAGCTCTTTTAAAGATAATATAGCACTTAAACTTAACATAAACTACTACTTTCTAAACATTTTTATTTTATTTTTTAAGAGGGAGCAGCTAGATCAATCATCAGGCTCAAATGCATTGCTCTCTCTGCCTGAGGAAAGAATGTCAGAAGCCTTAAGTTGGAGCAGCAATCCTGTTGAACAGGATACTTTTCAAGACCAGCCTAATCAAGATCCATATAATGGTGCATGTTAGACTTGGCATTCTTTGTGTGGTCTCCCCTATCATTTTACCTCTCCTTCCCATGCTTTGACGGTGTGCTGGACTCTGTTTTTGCTGTTTTTGGTACTCTAGGTACTATACCACTGCTGACCAGTGCTAAAGTGCAAGTGCTCCCTGAGTACAACTTAAGTATAATTGTCTTTTCAATGATTGGCACATTTGATTTACTAGTAATTCCCTAGTACAGTGCACTAGAGGTGCCCAGGGCCTGTAAATCAAATGCTACTAGGGGGGCCGCAGCACTGGTTGTGCCACCCACATAAGTAGCCATGTAAACATGGCAATGACCTGCCACTTCAGGGTATGTTTGTGCAGTTTTAAACTGCCAATTTGACCTGGCAAGTGCACCCACTTGCCAGGCCCAAACCTTCCCTTTTCATACATGTAAGGCACCCCTAGGGTAGGCCCTAGGTAGCCCCATGGGCAGGGGGGAGAGTAAGTTAAAGGTGGGACTTGTACTGTTGTGTTTTACATGTCCTAACAGTGAAATACTGCCAAATTCAGTTTTCACTGTTGCAAGGCCTATCTCTCTCCTAGGTTAACATGGAGGCTGCCTTTAAATATCCTTAAAGTGTAGTTTCCCTTTGAGAACAGATAGAGAAATTGAGTTTGGGGTCTCTGAACTCATAATTTAAAAATATATATTTTGGTAAAGTTGTTTTTTAAATTGTCTGTTTCAAAATGCCACTTTTAGAAAGTGAGCATTTTCTTGTTTAAACTATTCTGTGACTCTGCCGGCTTGTGTCTTAAGAATCCCCTCTAGACAGTGACACAAAGGGAGCTGAGGGAGGTATAGCCTGCATATCCTGACGAGCCATCTGGACTAGAGTGGAGGGAGGAATGGTCACTTACACCTGAATGGGTGTGCCTGCCCTCACACAATTGAATCTCCAGACCACTGATGTGTGTCTGGAGCTAAGCCTGAGCAAGGCAGGATCTTGTGAAAAACAGAGACCTTCAAAGGCAGAAAGATGTATAACTAGTGGACCCAAAACCCCAGACTTTAGATCACTTCTGGAACCAAGAGGAACCTCTGCCAAGGTGAAGAGCTGGAGAAGGAGTACTGCTTCTTTGTCTGTGACTGTGCTTTGTTGGGTTGGCCTGCAGTTCCAGGAAATGAAACTCTGAAAAGTAAATGAAAAATGAATTTACAAAGAAAAACATGTAACATCTGCGATAGTGGAACAGAAAGACTTCTAAGCACATATTTAAAACCTTGTGAGAATAACTTCTGACACACTGGGCAGCTGCATAATATTCTGACATAATGGATTGCCACAAATGGGACTGGAGCCGAACTGTACGTAGTAGCGGATCCGGAGTTGAGGCTGATTTTTCTGTTTGCTTCAAGCTACCTTCAATGACTTGAAGTCGACGCCGGCTGCGAGGATCGTGGGCTCCGAGCAGGGGAAGCGAGACAGTGACGAGGTGTGGAGGCAAAGACGGAGCAAAGACGGAGCAGTGCAAGGGGCTCTGTCAGTGTTTGTATACTGCCGAGACCAGGCTCTTTCGGTGTCTGTGCGGCGGGCTCTGTCGGTGTCTGTGTCGAGACAGCCGCATAGAGTGAGGAAGCAGCCGAGGTGGGCGGCAAAGGACAGAGCGCTTTGGAGGCATCTCGATACCTGTGTCGCCGTAGTCCCTAGAGAGGGTGCGATTGTTGGAGACTGCTGGGAAGGAGCTGGTGAAGCGCTACACGGGACTACAGCTCCCAGGAGCGCATGGGGAGCGCATGGGGAGTCTCAGCCGTGTACGTCCATCTGCCCATTGGTTGTTGACTCCCTATATTGCAGGTAGCCTACAGCTGCGCCCAGGACGAAGCCCGGATAAAGGGCGGACAGTTTGTGACGAGGTTCTGGTTTATACAGGCTGCTGACTTTTGTGACCTGTATACCTGTACACTGTGAGAGTTCATTAAGTGTTTTTTTTTTGGGACTGTATGTAGGTTGTGTATATCACATTTTGTTTTTCAAGCAGCCCTTATTATCTTATTATTCGTGTGTAATTTGGAAAAGCCTTATTCGATTTTAAAGTGATAATTTGTGACTGTTAAACATGTCAAATCAAAAAGTCCCCTCTATACCCCAGACATTGGATAATTATTTAGTGAAGATTGTTAGTAAAATTAACTGCGAGAGGAGACAATCCCTAGGGCTTAGCAGCCCCCCCCCCATTATCTAGTGTGCAACTTTCACCTGCTCCATTGGCTCTGGATGACAGTAGTAGTGTCTGCAGTAGTGTCTGCACTAATTCCGGTGTTCCTGATAGGGAAATGATTATGCAGAATACTTCTACCTTAGCCGATCTAGAGGTTTCTACTGATCCCATAGTGCAACATCCACCCACCCCACTACCTAGAGTGGTTAGAGCATGTAGAAAGACCCAGACTAAACGTGGGGGTGCTCGGCCCGCAAAAAAAAGATTAGTTAGCCCCCTCAAGAATCCAGATAAGGATGAGGATAATACGGCAAATATCGACGATGTTAAACTAGATGCAGAAAAAAAAAAAAACTTAGTAAGTATTATTGACTTAAAGATTAAGGGTATTGTCAAACCTCTTATGGTAAAAATTGATCAGCTAACCGCGGAGGTTAATAGATTAGGCGATCTCCTCAAAAAAACACTGGTGGAAGCAGATAGTGTGTCAGCCCCAATAACAATAAGCAATCATGATACTCAGGTTGCTCCTCCTGGTGATGTTACAGGTTTAGATATTAGTAGGAGTGTTGTACAGAACTACCCGACAGCACAGTCCTTAGCCTGTAATGATAGCCAGGTTGTTTTAATACCTGATAGAAAAGAAGATTGGACTGAGGTAAGGCGAAGGCGAAGGCGCGCCATTAATCTCCCTCCTGACTGCGCACCATATGTGGTATTTTTAGCTAATGTTCCCCCTGTTGCAAAGGGGAATCATCAGGAAACCCACGAGTCTTTAAAAAATAAAACTGTTTCCTGGATGCACAGGTATTGTGGATTCCCAACTGAACTTTCAGATCAAGTTCTGACTACCAGAAGGGTAAATTGGATAGGGAGCTCTAAGAAAAGTTTTAGTGGTGACTGTGTCATTATAAACTTTAAACACCCTCAACATGCTGCCACTGTATTATTAAGAGCTGCCTTATTACCAATTACTGATAATAATGTGTGTGCCCGCTCTCTTGCTTTCTTTTACAGCCATCATAATAATGCCCCTTATGGGAGTAGAGGAAGTAGATTATGCCCTGCTACACACAGGCTATACCCTGATATTTCAATGCAAAACCGGTTTCAACCCCTAAGTTCTCTGGATGCAAATGATTGACTTAATGAGGGAGGGCAGTTCTTACCCCAGGTGATTATTATTCCCTGTGTGGATATCGGTATAGACAATACCATGGCCCAAGAGATGCCCAACAACACAGAAATTGAATTGGCGGTGGATATAAGGGCACCGCCCGACTGTGGGGACATAAGCAATTCAAACCAGAATGCGAATTGGGGACGAAACAATGGTATGGTGCCTGATAGTAATTGTGTTAGGGGTAAGGATACTATTACTATTGTTTGTTGGAATGTGGCAGGGCTGAAATCGAAGGAGAGGGATCCGGGATGGTTAACGTTTGTTAATGCCCATGACATTTTATGTCTTCAAGAAACATGGTGTAAAGATGAAGTTAACTATGAGGGATTCGTTTCTTACAATTTACCGGCGTTGGGAGGTGGTATAGGTAGAGCGAAAGGCGGTCTCCTTATACTTGTAACGATCTGTCGTCCTATTGTGGTTAAAAAGTATATACCTGTAGGGGACCTTGTGCAGATCCTCTGCCTTGTGGATGACAAAGACCATAATGTTTTATTGATTAACTATTATAATAACATTTTTGATGTTACCCGGGTCAAAGTAGTGACAGACTTAGCCGGCGCTGTCGAAAATCTATGTCTGGAACAGAATGTTGTATTTGACTTCATCTGGGTAGGGGACTTCAATACTACTTTGTGCGATTTGTCTACACAAAGGGTTTGTGGGGTTACTAACAGTGCCGGCTGGGATGTCCCGCATTTTGGACATAATAGTTATGGGGAAGCACTGCATAAGTTCATGGGCTGCTATGACCTGGAAATAGTGGAGTGCTGTAAAGATGTTAATGGTTTACCCATTCCCACTTTTAAAAATTGGCACACCAGCTCGGTCATTGACCATGTGATCACATCTTCTAATATTAGTTCTTACTGTGATCCACCAAGAATTGAAGTAACTACCCTAAGTGACCACAACCGTATTATTCTGGACACTACCCTTTGGGCCAGTAGTTCGGTGGATGTGGGAATTATTATTTCTAATGTAGAACCACATAGGACTAACGGTGTAAGGCTAAGATGGATTGGTGAAAGAGCCGATGATTTAACTAGCTCCATAATTAATGAGAGCCTGCTGGACATTGCTTCTATTTTAAAAAATAGTTCTGACTCTGAGAGGGTTTTATATTGTTTTAACCAAATTAATAAAGCTATTGATGGCAAGTTTACCAGTCGCAATAGTAGGCAAAGTAGGAACGGACCGAGATGGTTTAATCACCTTTGCACTTCCGCACTAACTGGCCTCAAGCAGGCTTTAGCAGCGAGGCCCAGGGACAAAAAACTGGTAAATAAATTAAGAATGGAATATAAATGTGCGCTCAAACAGAGGAAGGGTGAACTGCAGCAACAGGCTTGGGATTCCCTCAACCAAGCTGCTGAATTATCAAATTGTACATTATTTTGGGCCACGGTCAACTCGCCTTTTCTTAGGGATGAAAAAACACCACAGTTGACTTCTAATGTTTCTAGCGAGAGTTGGATTGCACATTTCTCCAGCATTTTTGACTCTGATAAAGACAATGATCCTAGTCCCAATAAGTGGCCTACTCTGCCTTTGGATATATCCGTTAGTGAGGTCAAATATGGTATACGGGCTAGCAAAGGAGGGAAAGCTCAGGGCCCGGACAGGGTACCTATGGACGTTTATAAAGCTGCGCCAGATGTCTGGGGTCCCCTTTTAACCATTGTTTTTAATGTTGCCGTGTGTGCCGAGGCCCCTGTAACTTGGGGTGAATCAATCATTGTGCCAATTCATAAAAAGGGAAGTAGATCTGATGCTAAGAATTACCGCCTGATCTCTCTCCTTGACTCTTCAGTCAAGGTTATGAGTAGAGTGATGTTAGTAAGATTAGAGGAATTGGCTGAGCAGGATAGCATACTGGCTGATAGCCAGTATGGTTTTAGGAAGGGACGAGGTACGCTCGACCAGTGCATCAATCTTGATCTACTGATCGGGAAGTATACTGAAGCGAAACCCGGTTCCCTGTATCTTTGTTTTGCTGACCTGAGCAGCGCATTCGATATGGTAGATCATTCCATTTTATGGCCAACTCTGTTAAATTTAGGAGCCCCAGAAGGCATAATCTTTTTCCTCGCTAGGTTATACGATAAATTGAAAACCAACGTACGTTTTGGAACCAGAGGAGAATGTACTCCAAAAATCTGTGTTACACGAGGAATTAGACAGGGTTGTGTTTTGGCACCTCTCTTATTTATTTTATTTATTAATGGAATTGATGATATTTTAAAAAAGGTTAATGCTGATGCTCCTCAGATCAACGGTGTTCCGGTGCCGGTGTTACTATATGCCGACGACGCTGTTTTACTCTCTCGAACACCTGTCGGATTACAACGACTAATGGATAGTTTTTCCTCCTTTATTAAAGATAGAAAACTAGTAATTAATAAGGGAAAAACGCATACCATGACCTGCGGAGCTAAAGCCAAAACGTTAAATGCCTTCTTTATAGACGGCGAAAAGGTGCAACAGGTGGATAAATTTTGTTACCTAGGTATTACTTTCTCTAACGACAGGAAATGGAACAATGAATTTAATAACATCCGGAATAAAATGGCAAAAAATGCTTATGGTATTTATAGATTTGCTGCAAAAGTTGGGGATCGTCGAACCAGGGATATGCTCAAGATTTACCAAGCTAGATGTGTGACTATTGCTCTGTATGGGGCAGGAGTATGGGGTTATAGCTGTACCTACAACTTACAGTTGGAGGAAAATATGTTTTTAAAAAAGCTCCTGTTTTTGCCCATCTCTGCCTCAACTGAATTAAGCCATCGCGAATTAGCCATTAATTATTTAACTGATCTGATATCACTTAAACCATTGATGGTCTGGCGGTCTTTTTTGCTTGGCGATGAGAAGCTACTTAACAGAACTATTGTTGAGGATTGCCTACGTTTGGATAAATATTGAGATATTCCCTGGGTTAAATATGTTGTTGTCTGTTTTTCAGACATTTTTAATCTGAATATTTTTAAATAATCCTAGTGCAGCAACCACGATCTCCAAATCAGAAATGAAAAGTATATTTCTAACTTATGCAGAAAGGAAACGAGCAACTATAGCCGGATCATTGTCCTCCGTCATTTTTTATAATAGATACAATCTAATGGAGGGTTTTCCATCTTACCTAACTGGAATTCACATAAATTTGTGCTAACCAGACTAAGATTTGGGATGGCACATTGTTTAGTAGCCCATCCAAACATTAAGAAACACCCGATTGGGCCATGTAGGTGCGATAATGTATCTACACAGAGCACTGTGCACCTTCTGCTGTTCTGTAAACTGTATACATGTTTTCGTATAGTATTTTTGAAACCTCTGTTTGTTAAATACGGAACACGTACAGTTAAACATGCCATGGCTTTAATTTTTAATCTGCAATCGGCAGATATTTGTTTTTATACTGCCACCTTTTTAAATCAGTGCATCATTTTCCAGGAAAAGTATCAGTTTTTAATGTATTTTATTATTCTTTTTATATATTTATGAATGACCATATGTATTACTCAATGAGCCATTAACTATAATTAATAACTGTAAGTTTTAATTGCAATGTCTTTGTAAATATGTACTATTGTCTTTTTTTTTTTCTCTCTTCTTTGTTCATGCTTTTATGGTCATTTATATGTGCCGAATAAAGCTTTATGAATTGAATTGCATTGCCTCGCTCCTTTCAGCCCACTGTTAATTACTATGCGCAGCGCGTGCTGCAGAGATTCTATTTTCACTGCTTCGCTCGAAGCTTTGCGCATTCATCACCGAAGCCAGAAAATAGGATTTAATTTCACAATTATCGGACAGGCCTTCCTTGATGTGCTATTATTTGCATTTACAGTACTTTTGTTAACATCTGCCTAATTAATTTAGTCCCTGGTAACAAAGTTAGTTACAGCAGCCATATGGACACCCGAAGGAATTCAGCGCACCTGTTCTCCGAGTAGAGCACTCCAGTTTTTAAAGAGCTGGCTGCTCCACTTATTTTTTCATGTATAATTTAGATACTAATCTTTGCCGTGAATGGTATGACAGGATTAGCCAAGGTAGTTAGGTTTGATATTATAGCCACCATCGCACGGACATAACAACATTATTAACACGGGAACCGAAAATGTTGTGAAAGCGCGCATACGGATATTTTAACGCACTTTGGACACTGTAAGTATTGTATTTTTTATTTACAAATCAGTAATTGCTGGTATCCTTATCACAAAGGGCTCTGTAAAACTGCAAGGTTGCTCGTTTTAATGGGCCCCTGCACTTGAGAAAAATGTGCGACTCTTATAGAATTTACAAAGTATCCCATGAGCAGTTACTAAGACGTAAAACATATTCAAGCGTTCACGTTTTTCCCAAATGAAATTGCAAATAAGTGTACAATTCTGCCTTCAATGGCACGTTTAACTTGTTGAGCTTCTCTGTGTGGCAAGTATTTTTCTGCAGGGTGATAACTCTTTAGCTCTTCGTTAATGCTACCATCCCTTTACGGGCTCTTTCCTTGCCTAGCGCATCATGAAAATGGCCTTACTCCGGCTCTTTGCTGGAGTACTTTTCTATAAAGTGCAGACCCACTTGTTTGTGAGGTTGGGGCGTTCCCTCCAATTTGTATGGTCAACCCTACTTCAACTACCGAGTTATACCAGTAATCCCCTACTTGGGAATGAAGCCAGTCTACCATGACGGCGACATTTCCATATTCAGAAACATCTGAATTACTGAGACAAAATAAGAGTACTTCTGGTTCTGTTTATCAGGGGTGGAATTGTACGTTACCAGAGCAACATTTTTATGATCAAAGCGGAATTTCGGTGCACAAAAACATTTTGCAATGGGACCTGTTTTTGGTATACCTATCATCTTTCTCCCTGGTTATTTGCCCTTTTCACATTAAGAAATCAGATCGTTGTAGACGTCAATGACAGCGGAAGAACAGAACAACTGTTGGTGCTACTTGAAATATCTTGATTAGCTTTTAATTAAAGCGGTGAATTAATTAAGGATGCAAAAAATGGGGAAACTCAATTGCACATTATTTAGACAACACAGTCAAATCAAATGTAAAGGTAATCCGTTTTAAATATGCGTTGTCCTGTGTAGGACCGCTGACCTTCATTTCCAGCACTGACTATCAACTGCCTGGCTGTCTGAATGCTAGAGGGGCTGCAGCTGACGTTTCAGGCTAAGACAATGATTTCAGAACTTTTTGTGTGCACTCTGAATATCAACCGCAGAATTTCGATGGGGCATAATATCAAGGACACACTTTTTTTTATGAATATCAACAAGTAAGACCCTTTGTGTACCTACCATTGCTTAATTTGTGTTTGTTGTTTCCGGTGCTGAGCACGGGCACTTATTTGTGAGGGCCGGGGCTTATTCTTCTGCCTCAAGCATTTGCTGCGAGCAAAAGACACATATGGGAAAGCCGGAAGAAGGAAAAACTAAAAAACGTGATAAAGGGAGAAGGTACAAAGTTGCAGGATGAGCTGAAAGGGCAGGGGTGGCCGTAAATTGATTGAAGAGGCCCGAGGTGGCTTCAGGATTACGCTGCCTCAGTATTCAGTGCTGGCTGATTTACTTACAGCAGCCTCCTGTTTAAGAGAAGGGCTTTGAGGACCGGCACCTCTTTATTTACAAATTAAGCACTGGACCTACTATTCGATATTTTGTCCCGCGATATTCTGCCCTTGATATTCTTCTATCACAAAGTTCTGGGGTCAATATTAAGAAGTACAGCGAGGATTTCCCAGGATTTCTCTCTGTGTGAATTGTTCTACTAATTCACCTTTATCTACAAGGTGGCTGTGCTAAGCTTTAGGATGTCACTGGGACAGGCTGGGAAGTTCGTAAGGGTTTTTCAGAAACAATAAGGGAAGTTCTGGAAGAATAAACTTTCTGCTATCTAGTTAGGGAGCCCAGGTGATGTACACAATTGATCATTGGGTGTTATTTGTGACAGTGACGTTTGGCTGAGTAGGTGTCAGTCTCTCTACCAAAATAATTAATTTATGGCCAAGAGAAGATCACTTTCTCTTGAAGTGCTAGCCATTGTTAGAGAAATACCTCAGAGTCCTGCTCTTGCATTAGTGTCAAGTCTAGGAGAATTCTACATGTGTGCTCATCAGCACTCCAAGAATGGATCTCAGGAGGCAGAGTATCATTGCCAGCAGACTTTGACATGGCATTTACAGCCTGATTGTACAGATCTGGAGACTGCCTCATTTCTCTTTTTCTAGTGAGACTAACTGAAAGTGTACAATGAACCTCATTGGTGACTCATCACAATAAGCCATGTAAGGCAGTCAAGTAACTTCCCCAATGTCAGGAAGGATGTGGACGAGGCTGTACATGCTAAGACCACAACAGTTAGACAACCATGAAGCTGTGCCATCGATCATTTTAGAGGCCTAGTCATAGCATTATTTCCCCCAAGGTGATGGGAAGTCGCAGATCACAGCACTTTTCAGTAGATTCTCCAAAATTCGGAGACATTATTCCACCTGAGCCCTGTTTCTTGTCTATATTGCATATCATTTTGGTTCATCATCATTGTTTTGCCCGGAGACATGCTCCAGGTTCGTGCTCATATGAAAATTGCCATCTAAGTTGCTCATCACCTGGACTGTCATTTCAAGGAGCCCTTGAGAACTCACCAAGGGCCATGACATTTGTGCACCATTCATACTGAAACCCTGGGATTAGGTTTGTACTCAAGAGAGGGTACACCCATGCACCACTAGGATGAAGGGGAACTTCACATAAGATTGTCTTCCTTGCCCTTGTTATTTGTATACTATTTGTCTGTTGCCTTTATTCGAGGAATACATCCTATCAATCAGTTTATGCCTTCTACAAAGGCTATATTGGGCATTGTTTTGTATTCTCTCAGGTCATCTACTGAGCTTTGGCACTAATAGCTCACTAATAGCTCCTGTCCCCATATGTTACTGGGATGCATTAACCTCAAGCATTGCTCACCAGTGTGGTTTACCCTCAAAGGAAATTATTGAAGCTCTACAATTTCTGACATATACCAAGAAGACTGCGGCCTTGCTGGTGCCTGTGCTCTTTTATGTGGAGCAGCAGAGCATAGTCTACAGGTCATCATGTGAATGAAAAGGAGAAAGATTCAGCAGAAGGACGGGCAGACTGTGGGGCATAGAAGAGGGCATATCTTTATGGGGTATCAACCATGTAGCACCTTAATTTGGGTTCTGCTGTTTGTGGTTGTCCAACCAGCCTATAAAATGTGATGCAAGATAAAATGTAAGTAGTGGAGCGAGAAGAGTACTTATGCTGATAAAGTTGGCATAGAGGTTGTAAGAACAGAAAACATTAATATAAAAACACCAGTTGAGGAGGTGTACCACAAAAGAGTAGTCGTCTTCAGGCTAAAGTCTGATAGATAGCCTCTTTCATCAGAGTTAGTGAAGGTTACAAACTATTTGTGTTCCATGCCAGCAATACTGTGAAGTGTAATTGTTCAATCAGCATCAGGTTTGAGGGACAAATATGGCTAACAAGTTAAGAATAATCAGTATGGAGGGCTGGTGGCTCTGGTGAGCTGAAGTTATGAAGTTAGTAAAGTGTAAAAGAGCAGTCTAAGTTAAGTGACAATCATAGAAGTTGGACTTGAGAGTGTCACATTGATTACTATTTGAGAGTCAAATAGTGTTCTTATTGAACAAAAGGGGGTCAATGATCTTAGAGAATTAATGTAGTCGTGAGTAGTTTAATTGATCATAATGGTACAACCTTGGCTGGCTAACTAAAAGCAAGCGTTGACAGTAACTACCTGCCACGAGAGAGAGAGAATGAACAATTGAGTGATGAAGGAAATAATACAGGAGGAGGGAGCAAAAGATTAAGTAAATCAAGAAGAAAATGGATGAAGTCAATGAATGGGGGATTGGCAGCTTTAAAAATAAAATGGGCTAAGTGGGGGATGTATTGAGAAGGTATTAAAGCATGCTGAGTGGATTGTTCTGATAGGCAGCACTCTTGTATGTAGTTTAGTACCACCACACATTGTTCTTAGTCTATATCAGCATTTAAGATCAGAAAACATGAAAGGTAATGTCTGTGAAGCTTGAATTAATTTTACACATGCATTTCATTACCTGGGTAGTTTGAGAATTTCACATTATGCAATATGTGTTTGCCATTTTGCATAGCACAATATTGAACATGAATTGTTGATCTTGGGAGACAAGATTAAGAAGAAAACTACCTGCTGAGATACATTTTATACTCAAACCAGGATCCTGCAGTATTTTGAGTAACTTCGTTATAGGAGGTATGAGTACATTTCTTGGGATTTCAAAAAATTGCAGGACAACAAAACATATTCAGGTTAGACACAGCCCTCGAATTAATCTCAATTGCTGTTAGCTACTATGGTTCCATCCCATCAGGGAAAATTCCATTGGTGCATTTTTGCTACTGCAATAAAAGTGCTGTTGCTCTATTCATTAAGCAACAACCGAGAGTAAAGTTCGTGTGTTGGACTTTGGCCTTGTTGATCCATATTGATACTGACAAATTCCTATATCTTGTCTGGAATCACCATTTCCTTGACAAAAGCTAATATTTACCGCTATGTATTTTAAAGTCAAAAGTGATCCATCCTAGTCCAGGTCTCTGAAAATTTTTACAAAGGAAAAAAGATTATCTTTCATTGATAATCTACTGTAAATCGTCAATGACTCTTACAAAATCCTGCATAAAGCTTGTCAATATTTAAAATATCTATAAGAAATTGGGTTCTTAGTTGAGTGTGGAAAGCCTTCACAAGCAGGAACGAAAATCCTTGTAAGAGTGAGGTACAAGTGAACCCCAAATGAACCTGTGCTTAGCCCTCTAGCAGCATAGCATAGAGCAGTCAGGTTTAACTTAGAGGCAATGTGTAAATTACAATTTTATAAAAGTGGCATTTTCAGAATTGTGATTAAAAATCTAACTACCATTAAAGGAGGGTTGCAATTTCAATTATTTAGACACCAAACTCAACTTGTCTATCTACCTATTCCCACTTGGAAGTTACATCTTATTAATTTCAATAAAGCTACTGCAATGTTTTTTTCCATGGGAGAAGTAGGTCTTTCAACAGTGAAAATTGACTTTAGAAATGCTTCACTACCAAAACATGTAAAACGCATAGGTACATGTCCTACTTTTTAAATACACTGCAACCTGACATCTGGGCTCATCACAGTTACCTTATGGCTGACATATGTATTAAAAAGGAAGATTTAGGCCTAGCTGAAGTTTTTTGGGCGGGTCAAAATGTCAGTTTAAAACTACACATACAGGCTGCAGTTGCAGGCCAGAGGTATGTTTGAAGGGCTACAAAAGTGGGTGGCTCAGTCAGTTCTGCTGGCCCACTAGTAGAATTTAATTCACAGTTCCTGACTTTTGCCACACAAAGGCGTGGGTGGCAGCTTACAAAACACTGCACCTGGGACTTTTATGTGTCACTTGTCTTCATGCAAAAAATTAAAAAAAGTTTGACAAAGTGAAAAGATCGACATCCAGCACACACCTATAGAATTCACTCACGTTTGTTATGTCTCTGGAAAAGAAAAATGTATTATGTCTTCTAAACAGTTTTGATAGATCAACATGTGCTATGTAATTACTACATTATAGTTAAATGAACATGATGATGTATCCAGAACACTGGAGTTGACAGTTGAGGGGACAGAATTACAAGGAATCTTGTCCCCTCCCTCAGTTGAGGGCTGTATTAAACCTTTTCCTTACTAGAAAAAACTCTTTTTGGTAATATATCCTTGTGGTTTTTCCCCCTATCATGACCCCATGATTGTTGGATGAGGTTTTAAAATTAAAAACATTGATGTCCTCATCTAATCCTATCATGCTTTGTCCAGGAGAAAAGAACTGATAAAACCCATTTCATAGCATTGATACTCATTTTAAGTTACCTCTGCCTCTGAAGGCAGCTTTTATTCTACAAGTTTGTTAGGACCTGTGAATACTTACACTGGAGCAGAACGCAACCACTCACTGCCCATGCCTTGCTGCAGCACCCTTGGATAAAATCCCAAGGTGTACTGGCTCAAAGTATGGAGGAAGTTGCTTAGGAAGGGAGCACTGGGAAGTAGATGTTGTTGAAGGCAAAGCCTTATAAGAGTGTGGTCTTTGGAATACATTCTTTAATTGGTGAGTATGATACAATTAAAGATATCTCCTACCTGATGGGTGGACCTCAAAACCATCAGTGGAGAGTGAGCACTGTACCCTTTTCTTGTGTGGTGATGGAAGGAGTTATCAGCCTGAGCCATACCATATAGATACTGGTCAGGAACAAATCAGCAACCAGGATACATAGGCATAATCAGAAACACATTGACTTTCATTAGTGTGCTACTCATCTCACTTACCAAATTCTTTCTTAAATGAAGTTTCAGAGTAAATGCTGAGGCTTTTGCAAAACTTTCCAAATGTAATCCTTTCCTGAGGAATCTTTACAAGAGCTGAAGTCTCAAGTGCGGCAATAAGTCTCAGGGGGCTTCCTTTTATTGAAGATAAATAAAGTCTTTCTATTGTGCTTATGTGCTTGCCATGACTATTTTTAATCTTTGATTCTCATGATTTCCTTTTCAAGGTACTCTTCTGATCCTTTGAGAATAGCACTCAAACTTTTCACTTTCCCCCCCACAAAAATCATTCCTGTTTAAAACAAAATCTTTTTCTTTCTAGGAATTCACAAACAAAATCTCAAATTCACAGGCCATGTAGTTTCATTCATTACCTTAAACAATATTGTTTCTTTTTCCCTGGGGAAGTTTGACCAAAATCTTACTCTATCTCTGAGACACCTCAGTAAGAGCCTGATTTGGATATTAGTGGAGGGTTACTCCATCACAACATTGAGGGCTATCCCATCCATCAAAACCTAAATCCCATTGTTAATATTGGGATTTAGATTTCGGCAGACAGGATATTCATCACAATTGTGATGGAGTAACCTCTCCGACAACATCTAAGTAAGGCCCTTTGTCTTGCTCTTCTGAGTTTTTTCTTTTGAGAAAACTTCTTTTTATTCAATAGAGGCTTACTTTACTCCTTTAATACTTGTGTCTCTTGCCTCGAGGGATGCTGCTGCTTTATTGGATGGAGACTCGATAAGGGGAACGGGACAGTGCTATGACCAGCTTAACCTAATATATTAGGTAACTATTGTCATTGTCAAAGTTCCTCTCTTGGTCAAACTGAATGAGAAGCTGGCCATGTCATAATTGAGGGACGTCATGGAAAGTATGAAACCTTCAAAATGTTTCAGAACAGTTTTAGAGTTGGACATGGGGCAGATTTTGATGTTCTTCACGTGAGAATAACCCTCTGGGGGGACCTGAAAGAGGGACCTCACAATTCCTCCACTTACTGAAGCTTTCTTCTGCCTTGAACACAGAAAGTATGATAACCTTATGTTTTCAAGAATCACCACTCTAATCACATATAGCTCTAAACTGGTGTCAGTTGTTTTCAGCACTATGTTCATTTCTTGTTGAAATAGTGTGTTTCTTTTCCCTATCCAGCCCTTTTCTCTGTGAGATCACATACAATTCTTCCCTTTCTATAATCCTCTTTAACATTTTTTGCAGCTACTATTCCTGTGTTCTCTCACTACATCTCTATTAAGATTCAGCACTTTTGTCAGCATTTTATCAATGTCTCCTTGTCATTAAGAAATGAGTGGCAAACAGTCAAATTCAAATTAATCTATCTACGGTAGAGGTCCTCCTAAAGGGATCCAACAGAATTGCCCTACATAGCTGTCCTTCTTCAATCCTAACATGTAAGATCTCAGCCTCACGAGAGGTGGTATTTGATGCTAATTGAAAAATCCTTCTTCAGATTACGACAATAATAAAGGCTGCTTCTTTTCAGCTTCTCATGCAAAATTGTATCCTTCCCTTGATTCACATGGGTCCACTCATCAGGATTGCTAGAGCTCTGAACCACTCCTACTTATATTTCTGTGTAGTGTTATATTGTAGGTGCTTCATATTGCAGTTAATAACCCTAGCAAAGTGGCAACATACTTTCACTGAATTATATCATGCTAGTCCAGAGGTTGTGATTGATTGCAGACTTATGTGGTTGGTTTGCATAAGAAGTGTTTTATTGTTGTGTGTGGTGTCTAGTTGGGTTGTTATTATGTCATATATTTCTGTCACTGTACACAGTTCAGTGAACATGCGTGTCAGATAGAAAGCTTAAGCTTACAAGGCAGAGCCCTGTTTAAATGGAATGTTGATTGTTACAGTCTTGCCTGTATCGGAGAGTTGGTTCCTATGTTGATGATCAGTGACTGTCACTTATCATAACACTTCAGGTGTGTAGGTGTGCTTATATATGAAGCAAGGGACTTTGACAGATAGTTGTACCTGTGTTTGCTAATCTTCTCTGTTGTAACATTTGGCTCCTGAACATAGGTGTTTTTGAATTTGAGTCCTATATCAGACATAACATACTTGTTCCAAATGTTCTTATGAAGGGGCCCTACATTTAGTTAAAAAGAAGCAGAATCCAGCAAATCATCTGCTCTGCAACCTGAAGAAACAAAAACAAGTTAAATCTGCATGCAGATCTTTCCATTAGTTGTCTGTGGTGGCTAGAGTAGAAATGTAGGTTCCATGTCTTCCCCAGAATAAACTGGCTATTTACTGAGTCCAGAGGGTCATCACATATGATCATGTAACAATTTTATGAACATTCTACAGCAATCGTTTTGTCCCTCCCTATGGCGTTGAGATAAGAGAAAAATGATTGTTAGTTTAAGAAGCCTTGACATACTCAATCACTCACTCACTCATTCAATCCCTCACTCACTCCCTCACTCACTCACTCTTCTCTCTCATGTATTTGCCCACTTCCTTAATCAGCACCTATATTAGCACAGCCTATGCTGCATTCACCAAATACCACCAAACAATTCTCAAATAATCGGCCTCTTTTTTCATTCAAAGTGATCCTCATCAGAGAGTTATATTGAATAAGAGAAACTGGAGGGCAACAAGAAAAAAGAGGAAGAAATAAAGTAAGAGTTTGAGAGAAAGAGAGGAAGAAAAGATTGTGAGATGTTGATCACCTTCATGCCCTGAACCAATCCTCTTACAAGTTCTTAGTGCCATTTCAATGGTTTAAAGCATCACAGTTATTTCTGGCTCCACATGGAAGTAATGTTTATATCTATTTATGTACTCACCCATCAAGCAGAAATCAAACCAGTGATGCTGATAACTCTGAGAGGAGACACTACCTCTATTTTACCCTCTTTTATTGTTCTCAAGAGAGAGAACTTTATGTTGAGTAAAAGGTTATAATCAATTGTCATTCCACCACTGCCACTCTCATTTTCACTTAACATCCCTTGGAGAAAAGAGAGGCATACCTTGAATCCTAAAGTTTTGCATCATCATCATTCTTTTATGTCCCCACTACAATAGATGCTACAGCTCGAGTTCCATTGACTTTATTTTAGATTTTTGTGGTTGAGAGATACTTGCAGGCAACATAGTTATTTTCTAGGTACTCCTGTCATTACAGTTGTACTAACTGGACACTTTAGTCATATTGTCCTAATCCCAGTCAAATGCAACAGATGACACCCCAACTAAAAGATTTCTGGGTGAAAGAGAGAAACAGTCATTCCTCCATAAGCTAGTTATCTCCTTGAGTCACAGGGCCATATTTATTATTAAGTAGTTGTGTCGCTCTGGCTCAAAGCAGGGGCACACAAGGGCAATGCAACTATTAAGTTAGATTTATGAAGCCATTCAAGGTAACATTGCATGGCCTTATGTGGCTTGATAAATCTAGAGTAATGCAACGCAGTGCAAAACAAGGCATTCCATGGGGGAGTGTGAATGTTCCCACGTATCGACCAATGGATTTTGGCGCATTCCTAGATTTACCACGGGCTTGTAGACCTGGGAATGCATCAAAATGCTACACTTTCACAGGTGAGGCATAACAAGAAGAAATATCTTTATTTTTCCTAGTTTTCCCTCTTTCTCTGTGTGCTGCATTCTCTAGTAAAATGCCTGAGAGGATTGTTTTTGTGCCCCTACTTGCACAAGCACAATCCTACCTGCAATGCAGGCAGCCAAAGGGGCGCTGACACAAGAAAAGGACAGAAATGCGTCACATTATGTTAAATATGGTGCAGTCCTGCCCTTTCCATTTCATGCAGCACAGCAAGGTGACATGCTGCACTGCAAGAAATATTGATAAATGTCTCCCATATTTCTTTGGAGTTTGAAGAAGCAGTGGTGGACATATATGAAACCTTGAGTACTTGCATAAGATGTGGCAACCAGATCGTAGGAAGGACATATGTCTACCCAAGTGATCTTTAGTGGAGGAAATTTGACCACCCATCACAAGGAATAATAACAATTACTGTCAGGGTAAACCCACCATGTAACGAAATAAACCTGAGCTCAACCCCTTGGTAGACAGGACACCGATGAGGCTTATTGTGTAGAGTATTTATGTAACTAAAATCCCAAAATGAAATAGAGAGAAAGAGAAAAATTGAATAAACAAAATGAAACCACAATTTGAGAAAAACTATGAAGGATCCTTGGTTGGACTGTTCTCCATGAAATTCTGGACAACAAAAATGTTAAAAAAAGGTTCAAAGCCTTAATCAAAAAAAGGACTTTGTCATTTTTGAAGAAAACACCTGTCTCCATGTAGGCAAATCTAAAATTGTAGCCGGTGCCATAGACCTGTGGGTTGGATACCTGTCTCAGGTTGGTCTTGCGAAGGCCCTGGAGATTTTGAGTATTTGTTTGAGCAAAATAGAAAGGGACAAATCTGAAATTCGAACACAGCAAAACTGCCAGTTTGGTACTTCTTTGCAGTTGATCCACTTGGCTATAGAGCTCCTGAGCAAAACTTTCAAAAAATTTCCCAACTTTTTTCTGCTGCCCAAGCAACCATTGGAGTCACTTCTATGCCCTGCAGGACCTTAGTAGGGTGCACCTAGAGACTGGCAGGGTGCCAATCAGAGGCTACAAGCAAGGTGCAGTCATTTCAGTTGACACTGGTCTGCTGATAGTCACAGGGAAACTCTCTCTTTCAGCTCATTGAGTCCCTGTAGCCCCATTGGAGCAGCCAACTAACCCTTAGAGGCCACTTCTCTGACACTGCTACAAGGGGAGCGGGCCCAGGCCTTCAGCACCCCCAGACCACAGACAGATAATGTTGTATAGGCATTTTCAGAGACAACACTCCCAAGTTAAAGGATGTAAATTCTTTGGACAACCATTTGATTGTCAATGTCAGAACGAATAACTCACATGAGTGTGGGAGCAGTAACAAGAAATATTTAAATATGCACCCTGAGGAGATTTGGTAACTTAAAGGTTCTGATGGATTGCCATTGATCCAGGTATGAACTACTTAGGGATTAAACAATTTACCAAAACATAGGAATAGAAGGAAGGCTATTTCCCTACAATTCTAAAGTCTTTAACTTTTAACATAGATGCCAACAATAAATGTCATCCACATGGATCTATAGTTAATTTTTATCAACTTCTTTTAATCTGATATTATTGACTACACCTTCAACTCTCAGCATTTTATTTCTCTCTAGAAAGACTTAGAGGTCACTTAATATTGCTTATGTGTGGAGATTGTACTTAACATCACATGCTATGAGAAGACTTTCCAGCCCTGTTTTGCCATTGTCAGTCACCTATTTTTAAGTATGCATCCTTCACACATTGGATGTGGGAGGATTTCTGTTTCATACTGTATTAGTATGTATTGTGCAAATTGCTATTGGAACTAAGTTTCCTTTTCTTCACTCACCTTCCCTCTCATATCTATCAATGTAAGACATTATTGAAGCAAACCATTCAGTTGCACATTCAAACAAAGTTATCTGCCTCTAAATAAGTCTAAAGTGGTAGACTCACAAGAACTCTCACTAGCAAAGATTTAGAAGGAAATACAAGCTATGCACAATAATACTGACTCAATTGTACTGGATATCAAGCATATTCAAAGAGGTATTGCCTGTCTCAATAAAAGTATAAGACAATGAGATTAAAGTATTAGACAATAACACGGCTATTGCTACCATTACTCAGTTAGTCTAACAAATCTCACCAATTCATAGAGCTCTAGTGGATCTGAAAGGCAGAAACAGACAATAGAATGTACTCATATTTAATATTCTGGAGGGGGTTGAAAGTGCAACTTTTGACTATACTTGGATTCTCTTTCTTGAACATTTTGAAATAGATAAGGCTCATCACATCCCCTCTCATTGGCAGCCTCATCAGTCAAATCATCTTCAAAGTGTTACAAAATGATCATCCCATCCTCACTTGGAAAGCTGTTTATGAAATCCTTTGCCTTCTGATAGAGAGCAACAAGGAATTAATACACCAAGACTTGGCTAAAATGACAGTGACAATTCTTCGTCTTTTTTCAGATTTGCAGTCAAGGCTGCAGGATATAAATACGGCCTATTTGATGTCTCTGCAGTGTCTATATAGAAAAACAGTATTTTAAAATCTGTTTTATTTTCTTTAGGCTTAATTGCATACCTTGACCAAAATGAATCTATTAAGATGGGCTTGCAGGCTTATAGTTCCACGCGACCTTTGGTTTCACCTGCATTTTAGTTATATTGATATTCTTAGAGAGCAGGTCTGAGCAGTGTGGCTCTACATAACTTGTTTTATACCTCTGTCTTAATATCCTATTAGTGTGAGGTCCTGAAGTGGGACTGTTCTGTGTTTTCCATGTTTTGTTTGTCATGTTTGCCTCGTTCCTCTGGGCTACCATCTCTTTGCTTGGTATACATCCCCCTTCTCCTTTTAATATGTCTCACTTTCCTATATCTACCCCATGTAAATTAAATGTTACCTCCTTGAATGTTAAAGGTCTGAGTTGTCCTGTTAAGCATGATAACCTTCTAGAATATAAAAAAAAAATATGGGGCACATTTATTTATGACTTGCATCAATCTTTTGCCACGCAATGGGTCACAGGAGTGACACATCTCTTAAGTTGGATATATCAGGCCATTTAAGGCCACCTTGCATGACCTTGCCTGACTTGATAAACATAGAGTAACACAATGCAGTGCAAATCAATGTGTTGCGTTACTCTGCCCTGGGAAGGTGTTTGTGGGTGCAGTGTGGGTTTTCTCACGCTTCCACCCATGGATTTTTGCACATTCCCAGATTTACTGTAACTAGTAGACATGGGAACACGTCAAAAGCTACGCCTCCCCATGTGAGGTGCAGTGAGAAGAAATATCTGTATTTCTCCTTGTTACTTTTTCTTTCTGTGCCTCCTAAATTCTGCAGCATATATAGAAGGAGGGAATTGTCCCAGAGGATTGTTTTTGTGCACGAAGGTGCCCCTTCCTTCATAACTACAATCCTGCTTACAAAACACAGGCACCCTTGCACTGGGCAATGTGTTGCCTAAAGCCAATGTAGGCACCCTCGCACTATGGTACAAGGGTCCCTGCATTGGCTTTAGGCAACACATTGCCTACCAACACAGGGAAAATACAGGAGTGCACCATACAATGTTAATTATGGAGCATTCCTGCCCTCTCCCTATCATGTAGTGCAATGCAGAAAAGTGACTTGCTGCGCTGCATGATCTTTTAATAAATATACCTCCTAATGCTGATATCTTATTCCTTCAAGAAACTCATGTAAATGACCATACCTTACATTCTGTGTTAAGAGGTTGGGTGTGAAATATAATTTCTTCTACTGTTTTAGCTCATAAAAATGGGGTTGCCATTATTTTTGCAAATAAGCACAGGCACAACTTTTAAATTACCATCATGATGCAGATGAGGTAGATTTGTATATGCCCAAATTCAATTTGATAAACACATTCTCCGTTTTGTAAATGTCTACGCCCCTAATAAAGATTACTCATTTTTCAGAAGGATCTTGCTAAATACATTTTTAAGCTAGGTACTGTTCTCCTTATCATGGGGGTGATTTCAACCTCATCCATGACCCCCTATTTGACAGCCATTCTACTGAATTGTTTT
The DNA here is from genome assembly GCF_031143425.1 of Pleurodeles waltl. Taxonomy (NCBI): domain Eukaryota; kingdom Metazoa; phylum Chordata; class Amphibia; order Caudata; family Salamandridae; genus Pleurodeles; species Pleurodeles waltl. The sequence goes on along the minus strand of NC_090447.1, from coordinate 897,638,391 downwards.
TATTTACTCCAAAGTGTTTAATTTTTGGAGATTTGCTTATCCAACCACCAAACATCTCTGACACCCACTCTACTTTTTCCAGAATTGATTATCTACTTACCTCAAGACATTTATGTCACCTGGTTTACAATCCTAAAATGGAACACATTTTAGTTTCAGACAAAGCCCTGACCATTCCTTCCCACTTGTAGTAGATGTTACAAACATGCAAGTCTCACTGGAGAATGAAAGCTGATATTATGCTAAATAAATTAACTCTGACCAATCTTCTAGCACCATTTTAGTTATTTTTATGAATAACCACCCTGATAAGACCTCTAATCTAACCCATTGGTATGCTTTTAAGGCATACATTTTAGTTGGCTCTGTATCTATTATGGCACATGAAATAAAAAATTGTATGCACACCTCAATTTCCTTAAAAAATATTTTAGTATTAGAGCACCTGTTTATGTCTTCCAGAGATCCCAAATACAAGTCTCCACTTCATCCAGTACGATATGATTCTAATATCTTATTACGTAAAAAAGCAGACTTTCTAATTTTAATTTGAACAAATATATATATATTTTTATTAGCTAATTACATGTGTATAAAAAAAAAAAACTCCAAATCCCTGCTATTAGAAAATCTGTGGGCCCATTACCTCTTAGAAGAGAAGATATAACACAGGAACTGTTATCCTTTTATTCAACTATTTATGATAAGCCTGTCCCTATCCAAGCAAATGTAATTGCTTGCTTTTTTTTTACCTGAATGCAAATTACCTCCAGATATCTGTGGATGATTGCTTCTACCTGGGCCAGCTATTACTATCCAAAATATTCAAATTGCAATTAAATTTTTAACTTCTAACAAATCTTTAGGTTCTAATGCATCCCACCTGAATTTTACAAATGTTTTCAATCCCAACGTTCCCCTACCTTACTTTTAGTATTTCATGATTTCCAGCCAGACAGATGGTTGGTCGATCCTTTAGAGATGCCATTATTATTGTCATACAGAAAAACAGACAAAGATTGTACCTGTGTTGCAAATTACTGCCCAATCTCCCTCATAAACCAAGGCTGTAAAATGTATGCATAAATAATTCTTAGTAGGCTAACACCTACTTTCAATTCCAGTATCCATCTGGATTTACGAGAGGAAGACTTTCAGCACACAATACAAGTCTTTCATTTCAAATTCTTTCACTTCATAATACATTTGAATATCCAGCTATCCTACTGGCATTAGACGCTGAAAAAGCATTTGACAAAGTAAATTGGCAATATATATTCCAAACAATGGAAGCTTTTCAATTTAGCACTAACTTCAGAAATATGATTAAAGCAATATAGCATAACCAAACAGCCTCTATTCACATCAATGGTTCCTTTTCTTCTTCTTTTCATCTCTATAAAGGTACTAGGAAAGGATGTCCTTTATCCCCTCTTTTGTTTCTATTGGCCATTGAACCATTATAATGTTTATTTTGTCTTAATCAAGCATATACTGGTATTGTTACTAAAAATACAGTCATACTGTACAGCATACGCTGATATTAGCATGTAATTTGTGGATAATCCATCTACTTCTGTTCCTAATATTTTACAATTTATCAATAACTGTGCCCATGTGGTTGGGTATATACAAAATGTCAATAAAAATGTTTTTTTCTTTAAATATTTTGTCCACACCTAGTATGATAGCAAATATGAATATTTTATGGAATTCCAAATCCCTTAAATACTAAGGTATTCTCTTTTCCAAATCTATTAAAACCACGATTGATGAGGCCTGCTCTAATCTTATAAGTAAAACAAAAGCCAAACTTGATAAATGGTCTGCTGTAAATGTGAATTGGAACGGGCCATATTGAAGTACTCAAAATGGTTATAACTAACAATAACTCACCAAACAGCTTTTATAATACATTGTACACCTGAATGAACTCCTTTATTTGGAACAATAAACCTGCCCATATTAATTGTAAAATATAGCAAATTCCTAAAAAACTGGGTCCAAACAGGTCCCCCTCTTGTAGAATTCTCATTTAAAACTTATTAAACATATATCTTATTGTACCTCATGGATAGATGCTGATATTTCTTACATCAGTGACATTTGTCAAGGTGATATGTTCTTATCTTTCGCGGACTTCACATCTAAATTCCACCTTTCCAGTTCCAATTTCTGTGAATATGAAATGATCTGTAATACCCTTCTGGTATGGAACTATATAAACCTTGCAATCCTCAGGTCATATAGCTTCAAAAGTATATCAAAAGCTTTGTATTACGTCTGCCTCCTTTAGTACTGTAGGAAACATATGAAATTCAGAACTAGACGCTCAGGGGCATATTTACAAGCCCCTTGCTCTGGTGGAGCATCACTTTTTTTTATGCTCCAGCAGCACAGACTTCAGACCCATATCTATGAGGCCACAGAAAGCCACATTTTGTGTGTTTTCAAGCCTCATAGATAAGGAGTAAGACAAAGTAGCTCACGTTGCTGCATTGCCTTACTCTGCATCAGGGGGAGAGTTCCATGGGCATTGTGGTGGGTTTTACCACGCAAAACCCATGGGTTTTGACGTGTTCTCAGATTTACAAGGACATGTACACCTGGGAATGCATCAAAACTGTATGCCTCCCTAGCAGAGGCGTAATGAGGAGAAATATGTTTATTTCTCCTCCTTCTTTCCTGAGCAAGAGGCGGGGACTGCAGGGGCCTTGAGGTTCCTCCCCATGGTCCCATTGCACGCTAGGTGCCCTGGGGGCATCCAGGACATATGGCCAGGCCCCAGGGGATGGGGTCTCTGGGGCTGAAATCAGCCCGTGGAGGGGACCGCATGGCTGGTTGGATTAACATATAGTAAGGAAAATTACTTTACATTAAAAAAAACCATAGCAATTAATTGAAAAATACAAAAGGTTATAGTTAGGAAATAGAATTAAATAAAAACATAGAAATTCACTCAAAAATCCAAAGGTTAAAGGGACGTTATAGTTAGGTACTGAATTTACTTGCACAAAACCAGAGAAATTCAGCAGTTATAGTTAGAGTTATTTAAAGTAACTATAACTTGCAGCATAAGGTAACTATAGTTTGGCCCTCACCATTCACCGCTAAATACTGCATATATTACAGCACTCTTGTATAATATCAATTAAAATTAATATGGGAAACACATGCCCTTGCTTGACGGATCACAACAGAAACATTGCGCGCGCCACAAGAATTCCGGGGCACTTTTTTTGGAAGTAATATTAAGAAAACTGTGCATGGCAAGGGCGCAAGTTATAGTTACCTTGGGATGTGAATTATAGTTACTTGAAAGAACTCTAACTATGACTGATAAATTTCTATGCTCTTGTACAAGAAAGTTCAAACCCTACCTAACGTCCCTGTAAGCTCTGTTTTTTCCATTGAATATAGCTTTATATATATATATATATATATATATATATATATATATATAGTTGGATAGTGGATTATTGGTAAGGGCAGGTAAGTACCTACATTTAGCAAAAGGCAACTCCACTAACACCCACTAGGTTCAATCAGGACTCAATACATTAATCCCCGCTCAACCCTTGGTAGCTTGGCAAAGAGCACCAAGGCTTAACTTAGGAGACAAATGTGTGAAGCATTTAAAAATCACTAAACATTAAATAAGTAATACACAATAAAAATCCAACACAATTTATAAAAATAGAGTATACTTTTATCTTTGAAATGACACCATAACAATTAAAATCGAGGAATCTGAGATATTAATTTTTAAAGACTTAGGGCCTGATTACAACTTTGGAGGAGGTGTTAATCAGTCCCAAAAGTGACGGTAAAGTGACGGATATACCACCAGCCGTATTACGAGTCCATTGTATCCTATGGAACTCGTAATATGGCTGGTGGTATATCCGTCACATTTGGGACAGATTAACACCTCCTCCAAAGTTGTATTCAGGCCCTTAATGTTTCTATGGCATAGAAACTAAAAGCGCCAATCTGGTCATCTAGTCACACTAGACCGGAACAAAGTCAAAGTTTGACGCTGACCGTGGAGGAGCCCTGCTCGGCTACAGCAAGTGGGAGAGCTCAAACAAAAATTTACCTTCGGACTCAGGGGGTAATTCTGACTTCGGCGGGCGGCGGAGGCCGCCCGCCAAAGTTCCCCCGACAGAATACCGCAGCACGGTCAAAAGACCGCTGCGGTAATTCTGAGTTTCCCGCTGGGCCGGCGGGCGACCGCCAGAAGGCCGCCCGCCCGCCCAGCGGGAAACCCCCTTCCACGAGGATGCCGGCTCCGAATGGAGCCGGCGGAGTGGAAAGGGTGCGACAGGTGCAGTTGCACCCGTCACGATTTTCAGTGTCTGCTATGCAGACACTGAAAATCTTTGTGGGGCCCTGTTAGGGGGCCCCTGCAGTGCCCATGCCATTGGCATGGGCACTGCAGGGGCTCCCAGGGGCCCCACAACACCCGTTCCCACCAGCAAGGTTCTGGCGGTCAAAACCGCCAGAACCAGGCTGGCGGGAAGGGGTTCGGAATCCCCATGGCGGCGCTGCCTGCAGCGCCGCCATGGAGGATTCCTCAGGCCAGGGGAAAACCGGCGGGAAACCGCCGGTTTCCCTTTTCTGACCGCGGCTTTACTGCCGCGGTCAGAATTGGCCTGGATGCACCGCCAGCCTGTTGGCGGTGCATCCGCGGTCCCCGGTCGGAATGACCCCCTCAGTCTTTTACTTGAAGATTTTCTCCAGCATGACAAAGTCACCGATCCGACCTCCCAGGAACCCTCTTCAGATACGCATCACTGGAGACCTCAGTGAAGATCTCCAATTTCAGACTTAATGATTTTTCAGGATGGAAATCTTCATCCGGGCCAAAGCTGAATCCTGATCCGATGTCCCTTGAGCCCTCTTCGGATGCGCTATGCGGAAGTCCTGGTAACTTTTTTAAAGCTTTTTTCTTCCGACGGGGGTTGACCCTCCTCAGCAAGCCGATTTTGATGTGAGGTCATTGGATTACTTTCCCAGGAATCCCTGGTGAAATCCTGGAATTCTGGGGCTGAGGTAAGCCAACTTAACTCACCACAGCGGGTCTGTCCTTTTTTTTCCCAAAAATTCTCCAAACTTCTCAAACTTCTGGATCTTCCTTTAGAAGGTCCTTTAGGAGTCCACAGCTCACCCAAAGGTTCCAGAAGCCATGATTTTCTCCTTGAGGTTTAAGACTCCAACTCCCAGAATGCACCTGGCTCAAACTCCAAAATGACCACTGGACAGTAGTCAGCTGGTCAGTTCCTTCAGGATTTGATGCAGTGGACTCTGGTTAGCTATTTTTCACCTGTAGCAAGCATGGAGTCCCTTCTTGGACCAGTTGAACCCAGGTAAAATGGCGGTGAAGCCCAAATGTGCAGCTGGAGCAGTCCTTCAGAGTGCAGTGTCCAGGTGCAGGTCAGGGGTTCAGCAGGGCAGTCATTCTTTTTCTTGTCTTGTTCCTTGTAGGGATCTGAGGTGTAAGTGCAGCTCTGCCATATTTATCCTTGCTCCTGGGGTGGAAAGGAGTGATGACTACTGTCCAATCAAAGGCAGGCCACCACCCTCTTGGATGACCACTTCCTGGGAAGTGTGGCAAAAATCAATCCCAGGGAGCAACATTCCTTAAAAAAACAAAATAGCAGAAACTGCATTTTGGAGGTTAGGTCTGGCTGAGTCCACCCACTGGTGTGGCTAAAAATCTTTAACACATCCCTTTCCTGCCCTCTCCTAATCGAATCAATAGGGCACCTGGTTATCTGGGTTTGCAGGAAATGGGGGCGGTCCTGAGCTGCTCCAAATCCCCTTTGCTCTTTTGAAGACCAGTTTGGCTGTTCTCCCCCAACCTGTTTCACTATCTACTGAGGCAGATCTCCCCCCAAGGCACTTCCTTTGTGTTCAGCTCAGGCCACTTCACACCTCATCATGGCAGGCTGACCAGACTGCCAGAGGCTGTCCAATCAGAAAAGGGCACTGAAGAGCTGAAACTAGTAACTTTTATGAAGAGTTTCTAGGTGAAAAGTATATTAAGTCCAACAATGACAAGTTGTTGTATTTATTATAACATTAAGGCCCTCATTACAACTTTGACGGGCGGCGGAGGCCGCCCGCCAAAGTTGCGCCGCAGGAATACCGCACCGCGGTCTGAAGACCGCGGCCGGCATTCCAAGTTTTCCCCTGGGCTGGCGGGCGGCCGCCGAAAGGCCGCCCGCCAGCCCAGGGGAAAACGACCTTCCCACCATGAAGCCGGCTCGTAATCGAGCCGGCGGAGTGGGAAGGTGCGACGGGTGCTACTGCACCCGTCGCGTATTTCACTGTCTGCTATGCAGACAGTGAAATACAAGCGGGGCCCTCTTATGGGGGCCCCTGCAGTGCCCATGCCATTGGCATGGGCACTGCAGGGGCCCCCAGGGGCCCCGCGACTCCCCCTCCCGCCATCCGGTTCCCGGCGGGAGAACCGCCAGGAACTGGATGGCGGGAGGGGGAGTTGGAATCCCCAAGCCGGCGCAGCAAGCTGCGCCGGCTTGGAGGATTCCTTGGGGGCAGCGGGAAACCGGCGGGAGACCGCCGGTTTCCCTTCTCTGACCGCGGCTAAGCCGCCGCGGTCAGAATGCCCCGCGGGGCACCGCCGGCCTGTCGGCGGTGCCACCGCGTCCCGCGGCCCTGGCGGTTACAAACCGCTAGGGTCGTAATGAGGGCCTAAGTTTGATAACAAACTTGACTGGCCTAGCTCCATTAGAGACTGTATTTATTAAATAAAGTATCCCTATTTAAGCCTATTTTTCCTCACTGGGGCTTAGAAAACATATCTTATAAGGTCCTGGCTTATAGTTACTCTGCACTCAACTCTGAAGGCACCTAGGGCACACCTCAGGGGGCTGACATATGTACAAATAAGGTAGTTTAAGACTTTAGAAGTACTTTTACTTCCAAAGTCAAATTTGCATGTGACTTTAATTTAAAAGCAGCCACCAAGGCAGGCCTGCTTTTAAAATGACACTGGGCACCTCAGCAGTGCACCTATGGGTGCACTACCTATGCTGGGGTCCCTAAACCTACATGCTCTAACATAGTCTAGGGACTTATAGGTAGGTGGCCAAAGCCAATTATAATTAGCCTAATTAGCCTAATTTGCATACTCATTTTACACAGAGCACAGGCCCTGGGACTGGTTAACAGTACCCAGGGCACAATCAGAGTCAGGAAAACAAAGGCAAAAAGTAAAAAATGGTGGCAAAACGTTAAGGGGGCTCTGCAATCAGACCATTTTAATCATATATATGTATATATCGCATAAACAAAGTTGCTAAATCCTCCATCACAACGCAGCAGACCGAGGCGGGGAACCGACCCCATATGTTCACTGAAAAAAAACAGTTACAGGGACATTAGAGTTAGGCTCACATTTCACAATGGTCAGTGACATCACTGATGATATCTCAAATGACACCACTGATGACATCCTCCAGCGAGTGTAAGTGGTTGTATCGATGTATGAGTGGGTGTGTGAGTCATGGTGTGGGTGAGTGAATGAGTGGTTGAGTAACTTTCTGTGTGGGAGAGTGAGTTGATGTGTATGGCCCAGCAAGTGACCATGTGAGTGGCTGCATTTCCTTGAGTGAATGGGTGTGTGAGTGGCTGCACAAATCAGTGAGTGGGTGTGTGAGTGCTTTTATGAGACAGCAATTGGGTATCACTGTATTAGTGAATAAGCTGGTGAGTCAGTGATTGTATGGGTGAGTGAGTGGCTGTGTGAGTAGCTGTATGTATAAGTGAGTGGCTGTGTCAGTGACTATATGGGACAGTGAGTGGATGTGTGAGTAGGTGTTTGAATGAGTGACTGTGTGTGTGAGTGGTAGTATGAGTAAGTGAATGGTAGAGTAAGTAACTATATCAGTGAGTGAGTGGTTGACTAAGACACTGTATGACTTTATGTGTGGGTGTGTGAGTGGTTGTATGTGCGTGGGTGTGTGAGTAGCAGTTTTGGTCTGTTAATGGGTAAGTGAGTAGTTGCAGCGGTGTATAACTGGATGTGAGAGTAGGTGTATGGGTCTGTAAGTGTGTGTGTGAGTAGCTGTATGAGTGTCTGTATAGCTGACACAGTACTGTATGTGGTAGATGAGTAGTTGTGTGTGTAGCTGTGTGAGTAAATGGGTAGGAGTATGTCAGTAGTTTTAAGGATCTGTGAATGAGTATGTGAATAGTTGTGTGTGGATGTATGAGCATTCGTACGGGGGTATGAGTGGGTAAGTGAGTGGTTCTGTGGATGATATCATCAGTGATGTCATTTGAGATGCTATCAGGGATGTCACTGACCATTTCATGAGTGATGTATTATGGGAGATCATAAGCAGTGCATTACAGGCACAAGTTATAGTTAGCTTAGATAACTATAACTGGTTTTGTATGTGTGAAATGTGAGCCCAACTATAAATTTCCTGTAACCTTTGTTTTTTTTAGTGAATTTGTATGAGTTTTTAAAATGTATTTCCTACTATAACGTCAATGTAACCTTTGTTTTTTTTAATTGAATTTCTATGTTTTTTCAATTTTTTCTCACAATTGGAACATCCCTGAAACCTTTGTTTTTTTAGTAAATGTATATTTTTTTTTATTGTATTTCCTAACTAAAACGTACATACCAGTAAGCTTTGGGTTTGAGTGATTGTGTATGGTTTTTATGTTTTATTATTTGTTTTCCAATAACTTTAATACTGCTGTCTGGTTTCATATTATTTTGTTTTATTAGCTATTAATATTATTAATATTATTAATGTTATTATTTTGTAAATTGTTCTCTGGTTCCGTGGATCTGGATCATGGTGCTGAAAAGGTAGAAGGCCTTACTCATTGTTTTTTAGTCTGATCACGTGATCGTAGTGGAACCGGGGATCTCAAATTTTTTATAAGGTTAGTATTATTATATAGAGATATGTCTTTTTAAAATTAGAATCAGCATCCACCTTTACCTAAGTAGCTATGATTTGTTGCAGAGTCATTCTATATTAAAATATAAATATATATTGAAATATATTGAAATACATCATTTTAGGTGGTGTTGGGATCTTCAAATTCATGAATGGAGCCACGAATCCACTCGATGATGAAAGAAAAATACTATGTTTTCATTGGTTATTTATGGAGCACACCATATAACAGTTCCAGCCACACCCTACAGTGTTTATTCTGATTTAAACTTTTTGGAGACAGCAGCCCTCTATTGAGAAGCTCCTGATTTGGGTTCTTTGCAATCTAAACTTTCTTGAAGAAGAATGGATTCACCCTCTGCAACTGCAGTACCAGAAGAAGATACCAGCATGGAGGAGGAAGCTGCAGCTCCTCCAAAGAAAGAAAGTGAGGTGTGGAGATTTTTCACTATCACTTCTGGTTAGAAAAAAGTGACAGCGCAACATGTCACCTGTACCATCACAAGAACAATAACATACTGTTTTAAATGCAATGTTTTGCTGGCTGCGAAGGTTTCATCTGTGCCTGAATTTTTACATGCTTTGGCAACCACCTCGCTTTTCTTTTTTTATTTGCACTTAGTTTTGCAGTTTTTTCAAGGTGAAGCAAGTTGCTGCTTAGTTTTGTTTTTCATTCTTTCATTTCAGAGTTACTTTTCTTTAAAAAAAAAAAAAAAAAAAAAAATTCGTTCATAAAATGTGAAAAAAAGGTTCTTGATAGAACCACTCGATTATATGTGTATATATATATATATATATATATATATATATATATATATATATATATGTGTGTGTGTGTGTCTTTGTGTGTGAGATCCTCCTATGCTGTCCTCTTTTGAACATTAATATATAAAATAATCTTTCCATATAAATATGTTTAATATTTGATCAGCCCTTTATAGGATATCTTACCAGATATTAACAATAGCATTTCAAATTTGGTTGGATCCTTTAAGTTACTTGTTTCTAGAGAGGGTGGTGTTGGGTTTCAGTATTTTTAAATCTATAATAGGCCTACAAGTTGTAATATTTGTTAGGGCCACCTGGATTTATATTTTTGTTTTATCAAAGATTATTAAATGAGGTACAACTTTTGCTGTTGATGAATCTATTCAAGTGATAAGCCAGAATGTCAACATAAATTAATGCAATTTGAACTGGGTCATGGTCAAAGAACATAGCTCTTCGGCTGGAAAGGGATGTGTAGCTTTTAGCATGTGGAACTTCCATTAATTACAAGTTCAGAGATACCATTGTGTCTGGTCTGGGGGACTGAGTGGTGACGGGGTTATGGATAGATGATCTAATGCTTGTTTGAATGATTTCTACTCTTTCAAACAAGAAGAACTCTTGGATCTCACAGAATTTATATGTCCTCTGTGTTCTTGATGTGGTATATTGATGGATTTTGAATTGTTAAACCCCTTTGAAGAGCTCATTGAACTTTGATTGCTTCCACACTTTTTTCTAGGAAATGTTGTTTTTGCACAGAATATGGCCCGTGGTAGGGGATGCTTCTTTGTGAGACAGATCAGATTATCAAGAAAGCTACCAGTGTCAGAATGATTCCTAAGTGAGACTTTACATTTTTAGTTGTTTCAATACTTTCTATCAAAGGTGTTATAGGCTAATAGTAGTGCCTTCATATCATAGAGATGATAACCTTCCACTTGTAATGTTATGACTATATTGTACTCAATGTTTCATTAGAGGAAAATCATATGAGGCCATATAATTCTTAATGGTATTATTTATGAGAGAAACATATTGTTTAGCATTTGTTGGAAGGATAGTACAAGCCCCTGCGGAGTTCTTTGACCAAAAGGATCAATTTGGCCACAGATCATATGCCTTGAATAGTCATTGAAATCCAAGGTGACTTGCAATAATCTTAATAATGTAAAGTAAGTGGTTATTTTATCTCATATAATATATGTGCCTGCAAGGCCTTATGCAATGAGTGACAACTTCAACAATGTCTGGCTTAGTAGTCAACAACACTGTTCATGTTGTTATTTTTGCACCTATACTTTCATTAGTAAAATCAAAAGAACATTTAGACATAGACCTTACTATGAGTTCAGCAGTCCGACTACTGGACGGCCAATACGACTCTGGGGAGGCAGACACCAAGCCAGTGGCCTTCCCACCATTGTATGACGGACAGAGTGCATTCCGAGGATTCCGACGGGGGGTCCCTACACTGCCCATGCCATGGGCAGATCAGTGGCCCTCCCTGTGGCCCCATCAGTGCCTTTCCTCTGCCCTGTCTCTGGCAGGGTCCCCAACATAGAAAGACCAGTATAAAAGCAAGTTGTAATCAGCATAGCTGTGCCAAATGTTGCACCACTGTCATTTACTACCACTTGCACTGCTGCCAGCCTGCTGGGATTCATGATCCTGGAGGTGGTAGCAGTGTGCTGGCGGTCCAACCGCTAGCATTGTATTGTTACGGTCGGACCGCTAAGGTTGCTGCAGTCTGACCGGCACCGTGGGTACAGCAGTCTATGGACCGCTGTACTCATAATGAAGGCCATTGTCCCGTATTAAATATTTTTCTTTTGCTTTTTGAACTGTGATTGAGGCTAGGGTAATAAAGCAAACTTAAAAAGCTCTAGTAATATTTTTTTTGAGGTGTGGTGCTGTGCTTTCGGAAGACTACACAATACAAGATGCATTCCAAAAGTAAAAAACAAATAAGTGCCTGCACCGCTTCCCAAGCATTGTTCCTAAGCAAATTAATAGTTTGTTCTACTAACTGCTTCCAGGACACACAGATATTGGGTTGTAGTGCCCCAGATTATTTCAAACCCACCAGTACTTAATGAAAACACACAGAAGCAACAGCAGAGCTCCAAAAGGAAGACATGGAGGTGCTTTTCATCCAGCATACACGTAGACGCAGATCACAGGACCAAAAACAGCAGCTTCCACCACACCAGCAGGGACCCCAAAGGCAACCCCAAAGGCAGGAGAGGATATTCTTCACCAGGACAACCCTTCTGGGACTCCACCAACAAGATATCATCCAGAGGTACAGGCTCAACTGGGAAGCCAGTCCGCAGCTGCGGCGCAACATTGAGCCACAGTTGGCACCCAGCTTGAGACACCCCACACCATTCCACCAGAAACCAAGCTGCTAGCTGTACTCCACATGTTGGCAACTGGCTCCTTTTAAACCACTGGTGCCCTGGTTGCCGGGATCTCACAGACCTCATTCTCTGCCTTCCTACCCAAGGTATCATCTCCCTCACACCCCACCACATCAGCTTCCCCAACACACAGCAGAAGCAGCAGGAGACCAAAGATAGCTTCTACCAAATCAACGGCTTCCCACACGTCCTGGTGTCATTGACTGCACACATGTACGCATTGTGCCACCTGCTGCAACCGAACATCTATACCGCAACAGGAAGCACACACACTGCATCAATGTGCAGGCCATTGTCAATCACCAGGGTTTGATCACCAACATGGTGGCAAAGTATCCTGGGAGTGTACATGATTCATTCATCTTCCGTCACTGCACCATCAATCAACACTTCCAGGATGGACAATATGGAAATGGCCTACTTGTTGGTAAGTGCAGAAACCAACTTATATACACACAGCACAGCAACCCTCTAGGATACACAACACATACACCACAACATTGACATGTGGCCAGGAAGAGAATGAGGTTGTGACACTGCTAGGCATGTGTGATATCCTGACCTATTTGGATGTACACCTCTGGAAAAATGACAGAACCAAATAACAACAGATGCAACTCCACAGACACAAGGTAACAATGTAAAACAACACAATGACAATGACATGGCCTCAACTGGCAGTACAACTTGGAAGATTAATCTTTCAATATCACATCAATAATACTCAATCATAAACCCTTTCAACCATTACGTACTGTCTCAGGGGTGTGTAATGTGTTATGCTGCAGGTCAAACACCATGACACACATAGCATCATGATGACTACAATGAAGGTGACATGGAATCATTGAGGCTGTACCAATATCTCACATCACTCCTGCTCTCACATTGCCCACTATCAATAAACAAGTTGACTGTGCAAAGAACAAATATTGATGTGACAATATTGAAAGTGCACATTCCTACACATACGGATTGAGACAATTTCACATACACACAACAGATGTACAGGCATACGGACCTTCTAACACTCAAAATGACAACCTCACAACCAAGTTAGCCAGCTGAACTAGAACATGTTCATTAGTATAGGTACATGTTACAACCTGAGTCAACTTGGCAAGGGCAGAGAAATTGGTCTGCAGTGATTTTGTCACACATGTGAAATTTAGGCCTAGTCAAATGTCAACACGTCAGTGCTGACAACGTACGGAGATTTGTTGTACATTGTCACCTTGCCAAATCTAAGGGTCTCACTGATGTTTATATAAATCTATTGCATATGTGAAATTGGATGGGATGTCCAGGGTATATAGATGCAACCGTGTTATCATCACTGTAGAATTGATTCTGTGTGTGGAAGTATCATGTCACCCCCAGTTAAGACACATGGACACCTCTTTCACAGTACATAATGCAAGGGAGTACTCAATGTACTGCAACTCCACAAAAAAACTGCTGACATCCGGTCAATCACCCAAACACCCGTTCAGACAAGGAAACAACCCAATGCTGATGGTACATCTTAGAAGCCTAGGATTCCAAACAATAACACAAACACAGATGAGTCACAGGCAACACAAGAGAACAACTGCCATGCTAAGTGAAAATCATGGTGCAAGCTACAACAACATGTTCTCACTCATTTTCTCTTTCAGCTGATCAGGGGTATCATATCCAGCCATGGATCATGACCCCATTTGCAAACCCAAGCACTGCAACCGAGCGTGCCTATAATGAGACACGCACGATAGTCGAGAGGACCTTTGGCATCCTGAAGTCAAGATTCAGGTGCCTCAACATCACCGGAGGCAGCCTCCTATACTCACCTGAAATGGTATGCAAAATAATTTTGACCTGTGCCATCCTGCACAACATATTTGTAAGAAGGAACATTCCCCTATATGAACCCGACCCACAAATGCCTGAAGAGGAGGAAGAGGTGGATGCTGTCCATCAACATGAGGGTGACCATCCAAACACAGCTGCAGGATTGCGTCGGAGACAACATATTGTCCAAAGTTTCTTTCAACTCTACTCATCCATCACCACTGTCTTACCATATGTCAATAAACGCCTATTCTAATCACTATATCATGGTCTGGATAATCATTTTTGCATAACATTATCCCTAACTATCAGAATCAGAGTGTAGCCTCATGGAGCATTGCAGAAATATAGATTAGGGTACAGAAAAATCCACATCAAGGGCCATATTTATACTCCGTTTGCGCCGAAATTGCGTCGTTTTTTTTGACGCAATTTAGACGCAAAACTAACGCCAACTAACGCCATATTTATACTATGGCGTTAGAGGCGAATAGCGCCAAAGTTCCCGGAATGTGCGTCATTTTTTAGCGTGAACCCCTTCCTTGCGTTAATGATATGCAAGGGAGGCGTTCCCGTCTAAAAAATGACTCCCAGGCCTTTACGTGGTATTTATACTCCCGGGCAAAAGAGACGCCCGGGAGTTGGCGTGGCTAAAAACGGCGCATTTGCGCCACTTTTTAACGCCTGCTCAGGGCAGGCGTTAAGGGGCCTGTGGGCTCAAAATGAGCCCACAGGTGCCCTCCCATGCCCCCAGGGACCCCCCCTGCCACCCTTGCCCACCCCAGGAGGACACCCAAGGATGGAGGGACCCACCCCAGGGACATTCAGGTAAGTTCAGGTAAGTTTTTTTTTTTTTTTTTTTAATAATATTTTGTGGCATAGGGGGGCCTGATTTGTGCCCCCCTACATGCCACTATGCCCAATGACCATGCCCAGGGGACAGAAGTCCCCTGGGCATGGCCATTGGGCAAGGGGGCATGACTCCTATCTTTCCAATGATAGGAGTCATGTTGATGGGGGATGGGCGTCGTTAAAAAATGGCGCAAGTCGGGTTAAGACGATTTTTTCGACGTAACCTGACTTGCCCCATTTTAAGACGCCCATGCGCCATTTTCCCCCTACGCCGGCGCTGTCTGGTCTACGTGGTTTTTTCCCACGCAAACCAGGCAGCGCCGGTCTGATTGCGCCGTCTAACGCCATTCCATAAATACGGCGCCCGCATGGCGCTTCAGAATGGCGTTAGACGGCGCAAAACTTTTTGACGCTAAACTGCGTTAGCGCAGTTTAGCGTCAAAAAGTATAAATATGGGCCCAAATTTGATACGTATGAATGTACAGCCAAATTCACACACACTGTAAGTGACATATATCCTGTACATTTCACATTTGAAGGGCAAGAACAGAGGAGCACAGCTATTTCACACATACATGTTGGCTACATGGTTCATCACAGCATATGGCACACAACTAAGACACAATCAGTCAATAAGGGAAAAAAATGCCTCATACATGAGGCCGTGGATGTGCTATTGCATTGGTGGCAAGAAGGTATGACCAGACCCTTGACATCAGTGAGTGTTACCTCAGCTATTTTTGCAAGGACTATGTGTGACAAGAATTTCATATAAGCAGCAAATAGATAGCACAAGTACCCCAGGTATGACTAGCATTGCTCACAAGGCATCCCCTGCACATGCCAGCCCAGGTCTTAAGTCCTGCCACACCCATGTTGCCTGTCTCACCCCACCCTTCTTCAGAGGTCCCTGGAAAGGGAATATGTGTACCCAGATAATCCCTCCCCTACACACACCCAGACTCACATTGTGAATCCAGTGTGCTTCCCTCTTTAGTATGGTATGCCATAGTCATTGTACTTCTGTCTGCATTGACTTCTGGTTAAATAATGCACTGCCTTGTAGTCTGTAGGACCTGCAATCACCTGTACCTTGCTTCCCATGTGAAATGTACTGATGGCCCTTTGAACTTGATTCTCACCTACAGGACTTGTGAGAGACTGAAGCTGCACACACATCTGAGCATCTCCATGCAGACCAGCCATTTGAACATGCACTGCCCTTGCAGCTGCCTGGAACAGCATAGAAGCTGCCATTTTATGTATAACACTGTTATGCATTGCCATATAAATCACTTGTGTAACACATCCCTTGGGTTATTGTGCTACGTTCCAACACACAGGACAAACACAGTTTTCATTTTCCACAATGTTGTTCCACCTTTGACCAGTCTCATTCTGCTCACTGTGTATTTTCCTTGTTACATTTTTTGATCCTGATTGACCCTGAATCCTGTTAGCCTGACTGGTTCCTGTCTTTGTGTTACCATAACGTTTCCTGTGGCTGCATTTGTATCATAGTTGCTTTCCCCGCCCTCACTTTCCTCCTGGGGTATTGTATCAGGTGGGTCTACAATGAATACTCAAATACATTGTATAGCATAATCAGTTTACTTACCGTATCATGGGGTGGAACTTGTCTCCAAATAGCCTAATCATGGCCCATCCCTGGTCTGGGTTTCATGTATGCATGAGTGACAAATAGTGACAGTGTACCATGGCTGTATGCATGGATTGGGTATGGTGCCTCCAGCACAACAATGTCAGATAATGTGCATGAAATCTCAACACATGTTAGGACCCTGACAGTCCACATGCTGATTCACATTGCCCCCAACATATTGATGGGGCTTGCGTGTTGAATAGTTGTGAGATTAATCAGCACAGATGCACTGATGTTCCTGGATGCAGTGGAATTAGAGGCTAACCTGTGTACAAATGCTGTGAGGAAGCCTGCCGGTTTAAAATTTCTAAGCCATTAACTTTGTCAGGACACCAAGGTTGCCCCGTTGTCAGTCTCATAACACGTCTGCAGTGCCACAGCTGAACTATCCCCATGTGTGTTCTCAATTCCTCATTGGCTTCCCTTCAATGCAGCTGTGAAGGATACTTTGTAGATGCAGGAAATGGCTCCACAGACTCATGACTAGACCTGCACGTAACTGTGACAACATGGACCCCAACAATGATACAGGCTAAACATTGGCCCACACACTTGAACCGGACACCTTTGTGCATTTTACCACTGGAAAAATGTGAACACGTGCTGCTTGGTCTGCTGGTCCTCCACTGCCACAGGAGAGACATGGCTCATTTATATGACTCCAACTGTGGCGTGACCTGACATTTGTGGATTGTGTTTGGGACTCGGTGTCACAAACACCGTACCCACATAGCATTATCCCATGCCTGACTCATGGGTAGTAAACAAACAAGTGCCTAGGAAGTAGTATCCAACATTCCAGGACATGTGATGGCTTAGTTTTGGAACATTGCCATGTTCAACCGTCTGCTATCTATCCTGTGCATGCTTTGTCATTGGTGGTGTTAAAAAAACCTAGGAAATGCACACAGTATTTGTTGCTATGTGTTTGACAAACACATTTCCTCTCTCATTTCCACACTGAATAGTATCTGATGGTTGGACACATTGACTACACATGCATAAAAGAAGATTTGCAAAAATGCGTCTTGTGATGTTCACACAGTGGGACAACTACTATAGTAAGAGCCAAATCACACACATTGACACATAGGCATTGAGTTACTGTATTGAGTTGCGTAGCCTTGCTATCCTCTCTTGACGCCAAACATGCTCAAACTGGGTAATACCTAATTGTATTCCACACGTTTGGCCATCTATTGAGAAAGTGAAGAGTGCAAATCCAGTACAGCAAGTAGAGGATCGTGGTCCGCAGTAGTATGATCTGTCACATGTGCCCATGCACCGGAATGCACAATGTTGGTGCAATCAGCCTATCTATATATTGTCATACCTGTCATGTACTATTACAAATGAGAAATGACCTAAACCCAGTTAAAGACAGAAATATTGACGCATAAGCATACAAAAAGATGAACGTGCATCAAAAAATGACGCATATGCATCGAAAAATTACTCTCATTTCAATGTAACATCCATTGGCCCTGAGTGGTAATTCCCACACTGTACCCCCTGAAATTGGTTAAGTATGAAACATATTAAAAAATATGGGTGCAGGGTTATTTGTAAGCATGTGCGTAAAAAAAAATGATGCACAGACTGTAAGCGTTATAATATTTTGACGCATGAGATTAAAAATGCACTGCATTTGAGGCAGGAAGTGATGTAATAGGATCTCCTGTGTACAGAATTGGTACAGTGTGTGTACTTTCACTTTCACTTTGCAGTCTGTGATATTTCCTGACTGTGTGGCTGTGTTTTGACTTGTCTCTCTATGCATTTTGTGAATTTGTCTCCTGTGTGCTCTTTAAATTGTCTTTTAGTGTTTTCTAAGTGTCTGTGGTAGCCTGTGTTAGTGTTTTTTTTGGTCATTTCTGGTGTCTAAATTTGTCTTTGTACTGTTGGGAGTCTGTTGTGGGTAGTGTTAGTTTGGGGATAGTTGGGCTGTGTTCTGTTAATTTTTTTGCATTTCCCTCTCCTACTTTCCCTCCATTCTCCTCTGTATGTTGGGTAGGCCTCGTCTTGGCAGGATGGAAGAGGAGGAGCTGGGTGGCTTTATTTGGCTGGTGTGCCACTTCCTACCCTTAATGATCGAACCAGGTGGGCATGTTATACAGGGGTATCACACAGAGACAAGGAGACTCCGGTGGGCAAAGGTCCAGTACCATCTAAAGCGAATCTACAACACACCGCGCAACGACCACCAGCTGAAACACCGTTGGCTGACCTGGTTGCCCGGGAGCAAGATCTGCTGGACTACCTGGGGTTTGTGATTGGTGGCCCTGTTGGTGAGTACAAATCAGAGTAATGTGCGCATTTAAATGCTCTGTAGTTACAGTAGCAGATTGGTTCATGTGCTGCAGGCAATGTTTTTATAGATGTGGAATGCAAGTTAAACATACAGTTGCCTGTGAGATATATAATAATTCCTACACATTACCGTCATTTGATGATGCAACAGTTAGACTAACTTACAAAACACAACAGGACCCTATAAATTAGTGCTGCCTTCAAGTCAATAGATGATGCAAATGTGGCTCTAACATGTTTCATACATGGTCTGTGAGTGTACCAGGAAAAACATGTTTAAAATCGAGATTTTTTCAAGAAATATTGTGTCCCAAAATTATTTCGGATACATGTCTGAATTGGATTCTGACTCATGCGTAACAAGTTATAGCTGACCTCAGGTAACATCTTAGACTGATATTTGGACTTTGTAGTGCCACAATTAAATTAGGGATGGATGCCAAAAGTTATGCACACAGGTTCATATCTCTATGGTTGGTGCAACTTACCATAGCTGTGGCACATAAAATGAAGAAAATTATACAAATTGAGGGCTAACAACTTTCCCTGGCCCTCTGTACATTGTAGCTGTGTGTTTTAAATTGGTCTTAGTCACAATAGCTGGGTGACTGGTATTGCAGTCCTCCAGTAAAGTGGCTTTGCATGTCTCTCATGGATACACATGATGAGAGGAATACACTCCATGAATTAGTCTGCTAACTAATGATGTGGCATGTTTGCCACCACATGATAGGGCCACTGCACGTGTGCAGATATGTGTGTATCACTCACTGGAGTCCCCGGGTCTGTACATGTTTGCAGTGGTACGTCGGATGCAGTATCATCATGTCTGAGAGGCTTGACTTTCTGATTTAATATTACACATAGTATTTGTATTTGGAAGTGTTGTACAGTGCACAGACATTGAGCACATTTCTCCCTTCCATGCCTTGCAGGTGGACCTGCCTCCTACACTATCAGAGAGGTGGCTCGATTTGCGGACCCAGACATCTCCAGAAAGTGTTGATATACTATTCTGTGTTGTGTTTGCTGCTGTTGTGTGATTGACTCCTGTGTCTTGGACATGTATCAAGGTGTGATGCGCTGGTCAATGATCAGATATGTTCCTTGAGAGGAGTATCATATTTTCCCCATCTTTGAGTTGGACGATCATTAGCGTATTGTCATAATTTGGGATTGTAGGTCAGTCCTGTAGGCAAAGCCATGTGAATAGGGATGAATTTTGTGGATAAAACTTAAAATCTGAAAATGTAGCAGAGGACCATATTTGTGATTAAGTCAGACCCTGATTCTCACAGAATAGGGATGCCAAAATCTTACCCGCAGACTTCAGCTTCCCTATTCACTAATGAACATGTTTGACTGTATGTTTGACTTCCTAGCAGCATGTAGCTCCACATGTTGTGCTACGAGTATGAGGCACTTGAGTACAATGGACTAGGTGTGGCTCATGGCCAGATGTGTGCTTGCATCTATCTGCTTGTTGTAAGTCATGTGTTACTGGTAGGAAATGATGTTGACAATTGTCTGCATTTCCAAACATAAGTGTGGAGGGGATTGTCCAAGGTTTGGCTGTATCCTAGGTGGACTTCCTCCTTACCTGTGGTGGGCTGTCCCAAACCCTTGTACAGCTGTCCAAAGCTTCCTGGGTGTCCTTGTTGTTTGAAAGTATTTGTTGCCTGTCCTCCCCTCCTGCACAGGCGTAGGGTTGTGAGAAGTGTACTTAGGACTGATGATCCAAGTTTAGTACACAGACATGTAAATCTGTAAGTGACTTGTTGAAACCTAGGATACCCACTCATGATTAGCAATTGCATTCTATCCTGGCAATTCCATTTAAAACTCGCAGATCTTGTGGCCCTTGATTGTAATCAAGAAGATAGTCATTAGTTGGCCTGTCAGTGGTGGAGGACTTGCAGCATTTTTTTTACCTGTCAAATGGCTGAACAATGATGCATAAGTCATTCAAGTTGTTACCCATCTTTTAGAGTATTGCTGTGCTGTTTGATAGGACATGTGTAGGCTGCATTGGCATGTACTTCCTCAGGGACAATCAGTGACCTGTATGATGATATAGCCTGTTTCTGGTACATTAGATGTATTGTCTGATTTACATTTGGAGCAATATAACACAATGAAGTACCTAATGTTTGGTTTTCTATTTGTTTTAACAGCTGCCAATATGAATTCCATCCAGATTCTGGAGTTTCAGCACAGGGCGATGCGTTTCAGCCACATTCTGGATGTAGAGTCAGGGTTCTGCATCATGGCAAGGCGTTATTGCCATGAAAGAGCCTGCAGAGTGTGGAGGGCATTTGCCCAAGGGGGCCCTTCCATGTCCACCACAGCCACCACCGCCAGCACCACCACTACCACCCAGGTGGCACCAACCATAGCAGGCACCTTTGCTGGACCGTCAACCTCAACTGCTCCAGGACCTGTCACAGCACCACCTGCACCTCCTCCTACAGGCATGGCACCGACAAGGGCACATACATCCTCAACTGGCACCCAGACCACCCCTGATGCAGTCGTAGACCCAGCAGCTTTTCAACAGATGCAACAGAACTTGGACCATTTGTTGCGGAAAATGACCAAGCTGCAGCAGGAGGTGGCACAAGTAAATCGGAGGGTGCGTGCCATAAAAAAGACCCTGCGGAAGGCAAACTTGTAGACAATATATACCCTCAGCCATGATTCCCTCCCTCCCCTCCCTCCTCTTTCCTGGTTCTTTTACTTAGTGGGTTTAGGGGGCTTAGTGTTAGGTTAGTATAGGCTGTTAGTTTAGTTAGTAGTAGTGGGTGGGGGTGGGTGTATGATACTTTTAATATTTGTTTTTTTATTATGTATGTGTGTGGGATAATGTAAAAAACAGTAAAAAAAAAATACAAAAAAATGTATATTTGTTTAGTATAAGATAGTATGTGTTTAGGTTAGTATATGTTGTCCTCCATATGTCCCGTCTTATAAGGGCGGGAGGGGGTTGATGTTTAGATTGTTTTGTTAAATGTGATAAGTAAGTTTAGCTTAGGATAGTTAGGGCCAGTTGTGGGCAATGTGTAACTAGGACAGGTTAGGTTAGGTAAGGTGTTTCCCCTGCTTTTAGCTTCTGTTTTTACTGTTTAATAAATATTTAGGTAACCCTTTACAGTATGTGTCACATGCTTGGAGATCAGGGCCTAGGCATGAGTGAACAGTGTCTCTTTTGTATTAGCTTTTGTGTCCCACGCTGCAACCAAATCCCAACTGAGCTGTTACATTGGCAGCTACACCAAAGCTACTTTGCTAAGATCATGCCATCCATTGCACCCACCACTCATGGTTACTATGGATCCCAAAGTCTGGTTAATTTTTGATGTATGTTTTCAATGTCACATACTTTGCAAATAGATTTGGTATTGAGGACACTGTGTTAAGTCTGCCTGCAGCATGATGTCCAAGCGAATCCTTATAAGGTAAGTGGTAGTATGTTCTCATGTAGTATGGTATACATAACTCACACCTATCATTTGTTACAATGTTCAGTCCGGTGACATATTTGTATGCAAACTCGTACACACCCATTCATGCAGTATGGTGTGTGTTAGGTAAAATATGGGTCAAATGACACATACGTAAATTTTGGCTTGAAGAAAAAGTTGAAGTCAATAATGTTTGGCTTAGACATGCCTTGAGGAAGCGTTATTCTGTCCAACACAGCATTATGGTGTATAGTTTCTATTTTCCTCAGAAATAACCCTCAGGAAGTGCAGATGATGGTACAATCCAGACCACTGTGCATAGTTATCAGCCAACATTCTTTCAGGTCAGGTGTATTGACAATCTATAATTATTGACCTGAGGTAAACATCACTGATCTACCTCACGGTTGATGGGTCACAATACACAGAGACAAAGATGTTGTGTAAGTGCTATTTATTTTAAAGTGCTGTAGTGCTATGTGTGCATTGTCCATGATTGTGAGTCCATTAGTGTGACACCTTCCATTGTGATCCTACACAAGTGCAAAAGGACATGTCATTGGACATGCTGGGGTGAAGTGTCAGACAGTGCAGAGGGACAACATTTGCCAATGAGTTAGTGAGCGACAATCACAGGGCAGGGTGACAAGATAAACAGTGGGCTGAAGAACAGTGCTTGAGTACAGCTGTTGCAAGACTGGCATGTTACAAAGCACAAGACCTTGGCAATAGATGGCCATGTGGCAGGGATTAGTGCTACTGGGTACTCTTACGGGTGAAAGTGATCTGTTCCACGTCTTCATCTTCTGATTTGTGTTTTGTCTCCTCTGCCCTTGCTGGTGGTGGTTGTGAAGGGGCAACACACAGCTCAGAGTTTGAAGAAGTGGAGTCAGACATCCTGGTAGCTTCCAACTGTGGGGCTGTTAAGGGTAGTACTGCAGCAAGGAGGAGCTGCTGGTTCTTAAGAATAGCAGCCACATCACTGTGGCAGGCAGCCAGGTCTGCCCTGAGGAGTTCAATATTGCATTCGTGCACCCGTTGACAGGATTGTTGTTGTAGGTGTTGGGTCAACTCTCTCACAGCTGTGCTGATTTCCTTAAACTTTTTTTCAAGTTCCTGCAAGATTGTTGTATCTCCCTTGCATGGCTGCTACCTGTTCTGCAGTTGACATCATGCACAAATGCACCCCCTCTAGGCTGGCTGCCATATTTTCCATCCCCACCCGCACCTCCTTGGCCAGCTCCCGCTGTACTCCAACTACAGTTCTCTCAAAGATGGTGCCAGTGTCATCAGAGTCCTCAGCTGGGTTGGAGCTGGCAGGTCGTACAATTGGGGTGGTGGGTGGCTCCTCTGTGATGGCTGCTAGTTCTGTGCTCCTCCTTGTGACTGAAGGTGGGGTCTGGAGGGTTCCGAGGATATCTTGGAGGGTCTGCTGGCTGATGTTTGTCAGCTCGTCATCCATGTCATCAGGGTAGTCCTGGACAGGCATATCTGCAGGAAAGCCATCATCCTCTGCAATAAGATATGGTACAATTAGTGTGTCTGTGTTGTGGGATTTGTAATGTGACGTGCCTGCCTTCCTATAATTTTCACATTGTGATCTTGGTTCCTCTTCATTGTTCCTGTCTTTCATATTAGCATTCTCCCAGGCCTATGCCCCACCTGCATGTCACATGTATTGTGGTCAGTTTGTGGACTTGTAAGCATCACATCCTCTAGGTGTTGGTTCTGGCCAAATTGTGAATGCCACCTTCTTGTCCTACTCAACCCTCCGTCTACTTCCATTCTCATAGTGAGGCCCTTCACTGGCTGTGGGTGTTCTGATGGCACTAGCACCACACTTAACATTCTGGAACTGCCCCAGTCTCTGATATTTCACATCCACCTATATGTTGCTGAGATCTAGCATATACTATGTATTGCATCGGTATGGCACGATACGGATGTCAGCATTGGTAGTGTGTACTGCTGATGTAGGGAAATGTATGCTACATTGGATTACACTGAGTGTCCTACCAGTGTTCCATTTCCTCCTCTGACTGTGTGGGTGTATTTCTGTAACCAGTTACCTATGTCCCCCCCCCTCAATGCTGTTGTCTGAGCAGTATGACATTTGGGATGTTGCATTGTGACCCAGGCACAGGGTGGACCCTGACATATGCAGCATGGGTATGACATTAGTGCTGTGTACCTCATAATGTTTATGACAATGGCTGATGTTTGTAGCAACTATGGACAATCACATTTGACAGGATTGGAACATTTGTATTGATTTCAGGGTATTGATAACGTTTTCATCCTGAACCCTCTAATTTGGGTGTGTTTGATCCATGGGGACGTTACTGCCATTAGCTACTTGACCTGCACACACAGCAGAGGTGGTAATGGCAACTGTTGTCAATGTTAAATTTCACTTGCAGACATGGCCAGAGGTTGTTAATTGGGCCCTTGTTCATGTAGGGAGAATATTGGCTGACGTGTGACAGCATGCCAGTTTTACGTTGTACCCTACCCTCCTGGTCTGGCTTTACCTTTCCAACATCCTTGGCATGGCAGCATCCCCTCATGCAAAGGTTGTTGGTGTAGGGTAGTACTGTGCCCCAGGTTTCCTCTGAACGGGCCATGCCCCTGTACCATGCTCATTTAACCATGCCACTCCCTGAATATCATGACTTCCATGCATTGTGTAGTGGGTATGCCCCCCCGGTTGCAGATAAAAATTAGGCATTTTAGTTCCCCATGCGGCTTACCCTGAATCTGTGTTGTCTCCTGGTAGTTTGCGCTGTCCTATCCTTGAATCCCTGTGACTATCTCCTCAGGGATGATGGCTGCCACCATCTCCTCCATGTGGTCCAGGGCCTCCTGCGGTGCTGGACTCCCACCTCCAGTCTGCTGTGCTGCCTTCCTGTTCCTGGCCATCTTTTCCTTGGTCCTGCGTTTGCAGTCATGCCAGCGTTTCTTGCACTCAATGACTGTTCTCTATGCTTCTGACACACTGTTTATCTTGTCAACAATTTGTTGCCATATTGCCTCTCTCCTACTGATTGGCAACTTTGAGGTGACAAACAGTTGGTGCTGGTGTTCCATCACCTCTTTCACCAGAATTCCCTGCTGCTCTGCACTGAAGCAACACTTTCTTTTCTTATTCTACCTGTCCTGGGTATTGTGTGGGTCCTCCTGGCTGGTTCCTGGTCTGTTGTCATTTTCCTGGGGTCTGTGCAAGCATATGAGATCCATTTTGGCTCTCCTTAGCACATTTTGCTGTGTTTGCTCTGCTTTTTGACGCTATTGTGTCAAAAAACGGAGCGTTTCCGGTTGGCAACATCGTAAACCGACTCACAGTCATTTTTGCCACATTAACATCATTTTTCTTTACGACGTGACACATTGGTTTGCGCCGCCGTGCGTCAAAGTATGAATTTGATGCCTGCACAGCGCCAAGAAATGGCATTAACCGGCGGTAAAAATGTTTACGCAAAACTGCGTCGGTGCAGTTACGCTTCAAAAAGGAGAAATATGGCCCTAGGTTTTTTACCCAGAATCCCTTGCAAACCTCAAACTTTCACTAAAAACACATTTTGAAAGTTCTGGAATCTGTAGGTAGCCACAAAGTTCCTTCAACCCTGCATTCATCCAGGTCTCCCGATAAAAATGGTATCTCACTTGTATGGGTTTACCTAGTACCTACAAAAGGCAATGTCCCAAAACTCAACAAGGACACAGCACATTTTCCCACCAAAAACTGACCCTTTATTCCCAATGAGGATAGCTCGAGATTTCAGACCCTAACTCACCCAGCACCTAGAGAAACCTAGCCAACCTGTACATTTTTTTTAAACTTAACACCTAGGGTTATCCAAGGTGGGCTGACTAGTGGTCCTCTCACCATTTTTTGTGACCCAGAATCCCTTGCAAACCTCAAACTTTGACATAAAGTATATTTTCCTCACATTTCTGTGATGGAAAGTTCAGGAATCTGCAGGCAGTCACAAATTTCCTATCACTCTGCATTTGCCCATGTCTCCCCAGAGAAAAGGTGCCAGAAAACCAACAAACTTATTAAAAAAATATTGCCCCTGCGGGGGCACCCTGCTTTCACGAGAGCCAACTTCCTGCATGAAATCCCTGGTGTCTAGTGGGGTTTTCTGCCCATGGATCTGAGCACGGCCGTGAACCACAGCCAGGAAAACCATTCAGGAAGCCCTTGTTTGAAAAGGACTCCTTGAAAACTGGGGAGGCTATTATGGCCTTTTCTTCCCACCAGAGTAGAAAGAGGACTTACCTGCTGTCTCTGCTCAAGTGGGGAGAACAAATTTGACATCAGCGTGCCCCGCAGCACGCTAACTTCATAAATGGGCTGGGGAGATGGGGAGAAATGCTGAACCTATTCCCCGTCTCCCCCAGGGGTTTAAAAAAAAAATCCTCTAGTGCACTGCACCCGAGGATTTTTCAAAGCACCAAAAGAGTTAAACATTCTAGGCCCGACTGCAGAGACTCCAAACTGGTAAACTTACTATTAAAATGCAGGTTTGTGAATTGGGAAAAAGCATATTGGTATACAAACCTGTAAGTTTACCTTTATGAATCAGGCCCTTCATTTCTAAAACCTACATTCAGCAGAGAGAAGCGAAGAAAAAATCATGACACACCAGATAAGTGGCTAAATTAACATAAATATTGCAGCCTAGGAGGAGTATGACACATCTCAGACTGGTAATTCTTAAGCCTTTATCACTCAGCCAAGCAACGGCAGCCTTATGGTCCTCGAACCACGCAAAAACTGAACAAGATTCTATGATGCAGATCTCTATAAACCTCTTACAGTTTGCAATGGTGGCATTCCCACAGTAGATTACAAGGATGTATTTAGGAGTTTGACAGTGATAAAAAATTACGAGCCAGGATTAGCATTCTGCATGTTTTACCAACATATGGCTTAAACATAATGTTATAACGAGTAATGAATATCCATGTCATGTAATTAGAAACATGTCATTTTAATTAAAAGGGGTGTATCATTTTCATTTCATAATTAACCTCGAGACACTATTCATCCAATTTGCATTATAAATGCAAATTATTGTTTACTGAAAATTTAAACCGCAAAGTTTCAATTAAAAGTATTGCAATTTAAGGACACTAAAGGGCTCTAGGGAATGGGAGATGAACGCTTGTCATATTTTGCTAAATAGGTGTGGTGAAGTAAGACGTTGGATATTGACAATTAAAGACATATCATTCTATGGAAAGTGCCTAGCCATTTCTTTGTGTTTAAATCTTATTTATAATGAGTTGAACTATGTATTTGTAATACTCTCACATCTCCTACTCCCCTCGAGCAAAAGGTAGACAAATGAATGAATGAATGAATCAAGTTTATTGTTTCAAATTTTAAAAAATCCCAATATTACCAAATATGCAATACATAAAACACATAAAATCTTAAAAAGTGTAGCACCTACTTACTAGTAGTTACATAAACTTATATATAGAACTCTGTTCCATCCTTCCTTTACAACTGGAGCTGAATCAGCAAATCAGTGACCACAGTCACTTACAATTGCGAGGTTACTCCGTCATATAGTAATGCATCACATCAAGATAATATTTGGCTGAAAGTTAAATACATTTTATGCCATAGGATTATCTATGGGCCACATTAGCGTAAAACAAATGATGCTAATGTGGTGCAAGGAGGAGCTAGGGGCTCTTAAATCAGACCCTTGGATTTTTCTGCAATTGTTATCACAGCCAGGACATTTGTAGTAGTTAAAAAACTATGAGCAGGTGAACAGTCTGGGAGGAGTGTCGATTGGATGTATCCAACAGATAACTGCTTTGTTATTGATCCAGGTTTCTGGTTCGCAGGCAGCCAGTGAATATCTTGGTTAAATAGGCTACCCGAGCATTCTCTGGCAGGCTTGAGCAGTTTTTTACCTTTGCATCTCTTTGGTTTACCATTTCCCAGAAAGCTCTGGTATTAGTTTGTTTGCCATAATAGAGTAGTTTTGTCAAAAACATATTGGAGATTGTTTTCCGATCTTCCCACAAGTTGTTTTTTTATATCACCTTCTTAAGTTTTTTATTCTCTCCCAAGTGTGATTGCGGCATTGGTTTTTCTAGCATTTCTAACTGTCCCTTTTTTTCAAGGTTAAGGACTTCCCAGTTAGGTGGTCTGTACGCTTGACTGCTTCCCCAGATGGAATTTAAAACAGAGCCACAAAATAGCAGCTTTGTTGAAAAGGATGCCCAAGCTTCTGTTAGGGTAGTATTAGACTAGACTCCAGTTTGTCCTTTGCTTTGTTGGTGATGCTCGGTAAAGAAAGAGGTGTCCATCTTAAACACTTCAGATTGGTTGTATTAAGGTTTCCTATTTCCACTGGTGCAGTCAGGTGTCTTGAAGGGCTCAAATTCAACTCCTGGTGATGGCATGAGTGGTCGCTTCATGTGTATTTGACTATGTATTTCATTTGGTGCTTTATTAGTGGCTGAGAGAAGATTGTGTAGTCTATAATTGATCTTGAATTTACACCAAAATGAGTAAACCTTGGGGGGATTGTCATCTTGTGTTCTGCCATTAGTTACTCACAAGCCCAGATATTTAGGGGAAGTGACTAGTTTTTTCCCTTTGGAGTCAAGAATGCTCATCCTCATCAGGGACGTATAGTGAATTTGCATTTAAATCACCTGTCACAAGCATTTTCCAGGTAGTATTCATGAACCTTATTTCAATTACCCTATAGACTAGTTTTTTGAAAAGTGCAGACTTTTTGTGCACTAGTGTGCGCATAAACATTAAATAGTATTACCATTCTCATGAGTTGTTTGAGTTGCATGGTAAACTTGACTATATGTAAATTGAGAGGCAAGTTAAATAATTGCTCAGTGGTGACTTTTAATGCTGTTGACACATATACAGCAAGGCCCACTTTGGTTTCCCAAATCAATGTAATTTCCTGGCCTAAATGATGGAGGACGTAGCCAGCCAGTTGGACTGGGTTAATCAGCCAAGTCCCTTGAAGTGAGATAATCTCATATTTTCCACAGGGGTACACGATCTAGAAGTTCACACTTTGCTCCTGCAATGTTCCAAGAAAGTACACACAGTGTATTTTCCTGGGGTTTGCTTGCTGCTTGCGTTGGGAGACTGTCCTGGGGTGTGTTTGTCGCTTGCATTAGAAGTCACTCATTTCATGGTGCATTTATAGTTGATGCATGCCAGTGCTATTGGTCTTGGTTCCTATCAAGTAGCTGTTTAGTTTTTGATTGTCCGTTTGTTCCATTTGGACTGTGAGCACTTTGTAGGACTGAATACAGAGAGGAGAGTCTGGGGCCCATATCTATACTTTTTGACGCAAAACTGCGCAGACGCAGTTTTGCGTCAAAAATATTACCGCCGGCTAACTCCATTTCTGTGCGCCGTGCGGGCGTCAAATTTATACTTTGACGCATGGTGGCGCAAACCACAGGTGTGAGTAATTTTCTTCGACGCACACCACAGCGTCACGTCGTAAAGGAAAACGACGTTACCGTGGCAGAAATGACTGTGAGCTGATTTACGACACCGCAAACTGGATATGCGGCGTTTTTTGACGCAATAGTGTCAAAAGTCACCGCAACTACAGCCATTTGTGCAGAGGAGAGCCAAAATGGATCCCAGGTGCTTGTACAGACCCCATGAAGATGACAACAGACCAGGAACCAGCCAGGAGGACCCACACAAGTCCCAGGACAGGGATAAGAAGAAAAGAAAGTGTTGCTTCAGAGGAGCACGGAATTCTGGTGAAAGAGGTGACGGAACACCAGCACCAACTGTTTGTTACCTCAAAGTTGCCAATCAGTAGGAGAGAGGCAATATGGCAACAAATAGTTGGCAAGATTGACAGTGTGGCAGAAGTGCACAGAACAGTTATCGAGTGCAAGAAACGCTGGCATGACTGCAAGCGCAGGACCAAGGAAAAGATGGCCAGGAACAGGAAGCCAGCACTGTAGACTGGAGGTAGGAGTCCAGCACCGCAGGAGGCCCTGGACCACATGGAGGAGATGGTGGCAGCCGTCATCCCTGAGGAGATCGTCATAGGGATCCAAGGACAGGACAGCGCAGACTACCAGGAGACAATGCACATGCAGGGTGAGTCGCATGGGGAATTAAAATGCACTAATGTTAACTGCCAGCGGGGGGAATACCTACTACACAATACATGTAAGTCATAAGTCATCATATACATGGAGTGGCATGGGTAAAGGGGCACGGCACGGGGGCATGGCCCATTCAGAGGAAACCTGGGACACACCACTACACAACACCAACAACCTATCCATGGGGGTATGCTGCCACACCAATGATGTTGCAAAGGTAAAGCCACGCCAGGAGAGTAGGGCACAACGTCAAACTGACATCCCGTCACACGTCAGCCACTATACTCACTACATTAACTATGGCCCAATTAACAACCTCTAGCAATACCGACAACTGGAATGTAACATTGACAACAGTTGCCACTACCACCTCTGCTGTGTGTGCTGGTCAAGTAGCCAATGGCAGTAACGTCCCCATGGATCGTATACAACCAAATTAGAGGGTTTAGGATGACAACGTTCACAACGCCCTGAAACAAGACAAATGTTCCAGTCCTGTCAAATGTGAATGTCCATAGTTGCCACAAACATCAGCCAATGTCATCCACATTAGGAGGTAGACAGCAGTAATGTCACATCCATGCTGCATATGTCAGGGTCCATCCTGTGCCTGGGTCACAATGCAACATCCCAAATGTCATACTGATCAGACAACAGCATTGAGGGGGAGGAGACATGTAACTGGTCACTGAAATACACCTGCGCAGTCAGAGGAGCAAATAGGACACTGCTACGACTATAAGTGCAATCCAATGTACCACACATTCCCCAACATCAGCAGTACACATTACCAATGCTGACATCCATATTGTGCCATAACAATGCTATACATAGTATACTCTACATTTCAACTACTTACAGGTGGATGTGAAAGATCAGAGACTGGGGCAGGTCCAGATTGTTAAGTGTGGTGCTAGTGCCATCAGAACACCCACAGCCAGTGAAAGGCCTCACCATGAGAATGGAAGTAGGGGGAGGGTTGAGTAGGACAAGAAGGTGGCAATTCACTATTTGGCCAGAACCAACACCTAGAGGAGATGATGCTGAAAAGTCCAAAAACTGACCACAATACATGTGACATGCAGGTGGGGCATAGGCCTGGGAGAATGCCCATCTGAAAGACTGGAGCAATGAACAGGAACCAAGATCACAATGTGAAAATCATCACAAGGCAGGCATGTCACATCACAAGTGCCACAACACAGACACACTAATTGTACCGTATTTCATTGAAGAGGACGATGGATCTCCTGCGGATATGCCTGTCGAGGACTACCCTGGTGACATGGATGATGAGCTGACAAACATCAGCCACCAGACCCTCCAAGAGGTCCTTGGAACAGGGAGGAGCACAGATACAGCAGCCATCGCAGAGGATCCACCCACTACCCCAATCGTACGACCTACCAGCTCCATTACAGCTGAGGACTCTGACGACACTGGCACCAGCTTTGAGAGAACTGTAGCCGGAGTACAGCAGGAGCTGGCCAAGGAGGTGTGGGTGGGGATGCAAACTTTGGCAGCCAGCCTACAGGGGGTGAGTTTGTGCATGATTTCAACTGAAGAACAGGCAGCAGCTATGTAAGGGTGAACAACTATCTTGCAGGAAGTAGAAAAAAGGCTGAAGGAAATCAGCACAGCTTTAATACAGTTGACCCAACACCTACAACAGCAATCCTGTCAACGCGTGTACGAATGCAACATTGAACCCCTCAGGGCCGACCTGGCTGCCTACCATCATGATGTGGCTGCTATTCTTAAGAACCAGCAGATCCTCCTTGCAGCAGTACTGCCCTTAAGACCCCCACAGGTACCAGCTACCGGGATGTCTGACTCCACGTTTACACACACTGAGGTGTGTGTTGCCCCTTCACTACCACCACCAACAAGGGCAGAGGAGGCAACACACACATCAGAAGATAAAGATCAGGAACAGATCACCTTCACACATAAAAGTACCCGGTAGCACTAGTCCCTGCCACATGGCCACCTATTACCAAGGTCCTGCGCTTTGTAACATGCCAGTCTTGCAACAACTGTACTCAAGCACTGTTTTGCAAACCACTGTTTATCTTGTTAGCCTGCCTAATGATTGTCTCTCACTAACTCATTGTCAAGCCCTGTCCCTCTGCACTGTCTGACACTTCACCCCAGCATGTCCAATGGCATGTCCTTTTGCACTTGTGTAGGATCACAATGGAAGATGTCACTATAATGGAATCACAATCATGGACAATGTACATATAGCACTACAGCGTTTTTCAATAAATATCACTTACACCAGCACTTTGTCTCTGTATAATGTGACACATCAACCGTGCAGTAGATCAGTGAATTCTGCCTCCTGTCAATTATCATAGATTGTCAATACAACTGTCCTGAAATAATGTGGGCTGATAACTATGCACAGTGGCCTGGATTCTACTATACTCTGCCCTTCCTTGTGGTAATTTCTGAGGAAAAGAGAAACTATACACCATAATGCTGTGTTGGACAGATTAACGCTTCCTCAAGGGATGTCAAAACCAGAAAATAGTGCCTTCAAAATGTTGCTTCAATGCAAAACTAACGTATGTAACATTGCCCACAAATATAAGCTAACACACACCAAACTGCATGAATGGAGGTGTATGAGTTTACACTTGAATAAGTAATCATACTGAACAGTGTAACAAATGCTCTATGTCAGTTATGTACATTGTACTACAAGAGAGCTTACTACCACTCACCTTATAAGGGTTTCCTTGGACATGAGACTGCAGTCAGACATAACACAGTGTCCCCAATACGAAATCTGGAAGCACTGTATGTGACATTGAAAACATATATCACAAAAAAAAACACACTTTGGGATCCATAGTAACTGTGATTGGTGGTTGCAATGAATGGCCGAATCTTAGCTAAGTAGCTTTGGGGTAGCTGCCAATGTTACAGCTCAGTTGGGATTTGTTTGCTGCATAGGACACAAAATGTAATACAAAAGAGACACTGTACACTCATGCCAATGCCCTTTATTAAACAGTAAAAACAGAAGTGAAAACTCAAGGAAAAGCCTTACCTACCCTAATCTACTCTAGCTACTCATCACCCACAACTGTCCCTAACTAACCTAAGCTAAACTTACTTATCACATTTAACTAAACGTTCTAAACATCAACGCCCCACCCCCTTATAAGATGGGACACATGGAGGACGACAGATACTAACTTAAACACATACTATCGTATGCTAAACAAATATATATATATATATTTTTTTTTCTTATTTTTTTGTAAAAACACAAGAACCCAAGGTTGCCGACACATACATAAAAATAAACAGTAGAAATATTCGGGATCATCACCCCCCCACCCACTAACACTAACTGAACTAACAGCCTATACTAACCTAACACTAAGTCCCCTAAACCCACATAGTATAAGACCCAGGAAAGATGAGGAGGGGAGGGAATCATGTCCGTCTCATTGTCTACTGGTTGGCCCTCCGGAGGGTCCTCTTGATGGAGCGCCCCCGCCGGTTGACCTGTCACAGCTCCTGCCGCAGTCTGCTCATCTTCCTAAGGACACGGTCCAATTTCCGTTGCATTTGTGCCAAAGCAGCAGGGTCAATGGCTGCAGCAGGGGTGGTCTGGGTGCCAGCCGAGGAAGTATGGGCCCGTGTTGTGTCCATGGCTGTGGGCTGCCCTGCAGGTGGTGCTGTGCTTGGGCCAGGAGCAGTTGCTGTGGATGGTCCCACAACGGTCCCAGCTGCTGGTGGTGCCACCTGGGTGGTAGTGGTGGTGGTGCTGGTGGTGGTTGTGGTAGGCAAAGAAGGGCCGCCTTGGGCAAATGCCCTCCAGGCTCCGGAGGCTCATTTATGGTGATATCTGCGGGTCATTTTTCGGTACCCAGACTCGACATCAAGGATGTGGCGATATCTCATTGCCCACCATTGAAACTCCCTGACCTAGATGGGAGTCATATTTGCAGCTGTTAAGACAAATAGAAAATCTATCATTAGGTACTGCATTGTGTGAAATGGCACAAGAAGTAAATCAGACAATACATCTATTGTACTTGTAACAGCTTATATCATCATACAGATCATTGATTGTCCCTGAGGAAGTACACGCCAAGCCAGCCTACAAAGGTCCTATCACACATAGCACATCCAAACCCTACAAGATGGGTAACAACAGGCATGATTTTGGCATCGTAGTTCTGCCAGTTGTCAGCTAACAATCATGCTGCACATCCTCCACCACTGCCAGGGCTACAAATGTCATTGTACGGGATGGAAATCTAGGGCCACAGGATCTTCGAGCTGTAAATGGACTTGCCAGTATAGTAAGCACGTGCTAAACATGAGTGTGTATACTAGGTTCAGACAAGTGATTCACTGATTTACATGTCTGTGTACCAAACGTGTATCATCAGTCCTAGGTACACTATTCACAAACCTATGCCTGTGTCTGAGGGGGGGGTGTTGACTATCAACTAATAATTTCTAACAACAAGGACACCCAGGAAGCTTAGGAAAGCTGGAAATGTGTAAGGAGGATCTCCAAATAAGAGACAGCTAACCCTTGACCAATCCCATCGACACTCATGTTTGGACATGCAGACCTTTGTCCACATCATTTACTACCAGTAAGCCATGACTTACAACAAACACAGAGATGCAAGAACACCTCTGGCCATGAGTTGCATGCACACCTAGGCCATTGCACTCAAGTGCCACATACTCGTAGAACTACATGTGGAGCTACATGCTGCTAGGAAGTTTAACCTACAGTTCAATAAGTACATTAGTGAATAGGGAAGCAGAAGTCTGTGGGTAAGTATTTGGCATCCCCATTCTGGAAGAATTCGGGTCTGACTGGCTGACTAATACACTAATATGGTCCAGTGCGACTTTTTCTGAATCAAGTTTTATCCACATGGCTCATCCCTATTCACATTGCCAGGCCTACAGGACTGTCCTAGAATACCAAAATATGACAATAGGATTAGGATTGGCCAACTCAAAGATGGTGATAAAATGATATTCCACTCATGGAACAGAACACATGATTGGCCAGCGGATCACACCTTGCTATGTGTCCAACACACAGGAGTCTATCACACATCACCAGCAAACACAACACATAACAGACATATCAACACTTACTGGAGTTGTCTGGATCCTCGAATCGAGCCACCTCGCCAACAGTGTAAGGTGCCGGTCCACCTGTAAGGCATGGAAGGGAGAAATGTGCTCAATGTCTGTGCACTGTACAACAATTCCAAAGACAAATACTATGTGTAAGACTACATCAGAAAGTAAAGCCTCTCAGACATGATGATACTGCATCCTACATAGCACGGCTAACATGTACATACCCTTGGTCTCCAGTGAGTGATACACACATACCTGCACACATGCAGTGGCTCTAACTATCATGTGGTGGCAAACATGCTCGTTCATTAGTGAGTATACATAATCATGGAGTGTATTTGTTTCATCATGTGTATCCATGAGAGACATCCAAAGCCACTTTCCGTGAGGACTGCATTACCAGTCAACCAGCCATTGTGATCATGACAAATTTATGACACACAGGTACAATGTACAGAGGGCCAGGGACAGTTGTTAGCCCTCATTTTGTCACAGTTTCTTTATTTGATGTGGCACAGCTATGATGAGTTGCACCAACCATAGAGATATGAACTCATGTGCATACCTTTGGCCAGCCATCCGTAATCGAAATGTGGCACTACAAACTCCAAATACCAGCCTAAGATGTTAGCTGAGCGCAGCTAGAACTTGTTATCTATGTGTCCAAATCCAGATCAGACATGTATCCAAAATGAAGGAGGGGCACAATAATCCCTAAGATTTTTGGAATTTCCATGATCGGTTTCCTTAAACACTCACTAGACACACATGAGACATATGTTCGGGCCACATTGCTTTCATCAATTGACGAGAAGCCTGCACTCATTTTCAGCCTCATGTTGTGTTTAGAAAGTCAGTCTAGCTGTTGCGTCAACAAATGATGGTAATGAGTTGGAAATTTCTATACCTCACAGGCAACTGTGGCCTATATCTATACATAATTGGCTCATGATTTGTGTTGCTGTTTGACACAAAGGTGGCACGAACTTACATATTGCAAATGTATTCAGTAAGTTTGCCGAGCTCTTGCTTCCTAACAGCTAGCAATTGTGGTCCTTAACAAAGTAGAAATATGACCCTGTATGTTTCAGTAGCATTCCACACACTCAACAACATTGCCAGCAGATATTGTAAAAATCAGCTGATGTCACTACAGAGCAATTAAACGTGCACATTAACATGATTTGTACCCACCAACAGGGCCACCAATCACAATCCCCAGGTGGTCCTGCAGATCTTGCTCTCTGGAGACAAGGTCAGCCCAGCGGTGCTTCAGTTGGTGCTCGTTTCTTGGTGTCTTATAAATCCTTTGCAGATGATGCAACACCTTTGCCCACCGGAGCCTCCGTGCCTCAGTGTGATACCCCTGTATCACACGCCCACCTGCCTCAATCATTAGGGGTAGGAAATGGCACACCAGCCAAATGAATCCACCCAGCTCCTCCTCTCCCATCCTGCCAAGATGAGGCCTACCCAACATATTTGTACCAAAAGAGAAATAGGGGATAAAGGGGAACAAAGGAGAATAGGGGGAAAGTAGGAGAGGAAAAAAAAAAGAAAAAAATACTAACACAGCCCAACTATATCCAAACTAACACTACCCACAACAGACTCCCAACAAAACAAAGACAATACTTTACAACACAAATGAGCACAAAAAACACTCAGACAGGATACTACAACAAGTTTTTAATCACAAAAAGATAATAAAAAGACCACACAGGAGACAAATTCACTAAATATACAGAGACAAATTGAGACACATGCACACAGTCAGGAAATATCACAGACTGCAAAGTGAAAGTGAGAGTACACCCACTGTACCTATTCTGTAAACAGGATATCCTATTACATCACTTCCTGCCTAAAATGACAGGCGTTTTTATCGTCATGCGTAAAAAATATTTTGACGCATACAGTCTGTGCGTCATTTTTTTCTACGCACAGGAGTAGATTTGAGCCCGCATCCATATGTTTCGAAATAGTTTTAAACGTAACCAATTTTCTGAGGTACAGTGTGGGAGATACCGCTCAGGACCAATGGTTCTTTCAGGGCATTATGCGTCGTTTTTCGTCCATAAGCATTTTTTGACGCGTATGCGGTAAAATTTCAGGCATTAACTGGGTTTGGGTCATTTTACCATTTTAATGTATTATTACAGTTGTGACAATACTGAGATAGGCTGATTGCACCCACTTTGGGCATGACGGTGCATGGGCACATGTGACACATCATACTACTGCGGACCATGATCTGCTACTTAATGTACAGGATTTTCACTCTTGAATGACGCAATAGCTGGCCAAACGTGTGGCCTACATATATGTATTGCACAAATTGGGCATGTTTGGCGTCAGGAGAGGAT
This sequence comes from Pleurodeles waltl, assembly GCF_031143425.1. Classification (NCBI taxonomy): domain Eukaryota; kingdom Metazoa; phylum Chordata; class Amphibia; order Caudata; family Salamandridae; genus Pleurodeles; species Pleurodeles waltl. Next base: position 897,600,497 of record NC_090447.1, on the reverse strand, counting down.
AGCAAGGTGACACACATAAGTACAATACCTCAATGCCTGTGGGTCAATGTGTGTGTATAGGCTACTTATATTGTTGTTGACCCACTGTGTGAGCATCACAAGATGCATTATTGCAAATATGCTTGTATGCATGTGAAGTCAATGTGTCCAACCCTCAGATGCAAGTCAGTGTGGAAATGAGAGAGGGCATGTGTTAGTTATTCATGTAGGAACAATTGCTGTGTGCACTTTCTAGTTTTTGGGTAACATAAACACCACAAATGACAAAGCATGCACCGGATAGATAGTAGATGGTTGTTCATGTCAATGGTCCAAAACTTGCCCATCACATGTCCTCGAATTTTGGATACTGCTTCCTAGGCAGTTGTTGGTGAGCCCACCATGAGTCAGGCACATGTACATACTAAGTGGGTACCGTGTTATTGACAAGGAGAGCCAAAGATGAACCACGTTTGTAATGTCACGCCACAGTTGAGGTCATATGACAGAGCCACAACTCTCCTGTGGCAGTGACGGACCAGCAGACCAAGCAGCATGTGGCCACATATTTCCAGTGGTCAATTGCACAGAGGTGTCTGGTACATGTGTGTGGGCCAATGTTAATCCTGTATATTTTTAGGGGTCTATGTTGTCACAGTTACGTCCAGGTCTAGTCATGAGTCAGTGGCAGCTATTCCTGTATCTACTGTGTATCCTTCGGAGATCAATGGAAATAAAGCCAATGAAGATTTGAGAACCCACATGGGGATGGTCCTACCCTGTCACTGCAGACGTGTTATGAGACTGTCAACAGGGCAACCTTGGTGTGCTGAGTAAGATTATATCTCAGGATTCTTGTACCAGCAGGTGTCATTACAACATTTGTACACAGGTTGTCCTCTAAAGTTCCCACTGCATCTGGGAACATCATAGCCTCTGTGCTGATTAATCTCGCAGCTATTAACCATGCACGGCCCATCAATATGTTGTGAGCAATGTAAATCAGCGTGTGAACTGTCAGGGTCCTAACACGTGTGGACTTTTCATGCACATTATCTGACGCTGCTGGTTCTGCTGGAGGCACCATCTCCAATCCCTGCATACGGCCATGGTACACTGTCTCACTTTGTCGCTCATGCATACATGAGACCCAGACAAGGGATAGGCCATGATTTGGGTAATTGGAGACAAGTTCCCAATTATGGTATGATAACTAAGCAGATTATGCTATACAATGTATTTGAGTATGCATTGAAGAACCACCTGACAAAATACCCCCAGAGGAATGTGAGGGTTGGGAAAGCAACTATGATACATATGTAGCCACAAGGAACCCTTAGGGTAACGCACAGACAGGTGCCAGTCAGGCTAACAGGATGCAGGGTCAATCAGGATCCAGCAATTTCACAAGGTACATACTCAATGGTCTGACTGAGACTGGTCGGAGGAAGAACAAGACAGTTGACATGGGAAACTGTGTTTTGAAAGGTGACACATAAACCCAAGGGCTGTGTTACACAGCTTATTTTTCTGACAGTGCATAACAGTGTAATCAATAAAACGGCAGCTTCTATGCTGTTCCAATCATCTGCAAGGGCAGTGCATGTTCAAATGGCTGGTCTGCATGGAGGTGCTCACAGGTGTGTGCTGCATCAGTTTCTCACAAGGCCTGTAGTTGAGATTCGAGTTCAAATGGCCAACAGTACCTTTCACATGGGAAGCAATCTACAGGTGATAACAGGGCTTAGAGACTACAAGCCAGTCCATTATTTAACCTGACGTCCATGCAGACAGATGTACCCTGACTATGGCATACCATACTAAAGGGTGAAGCACACTGGATTAATATTGTTAGTCTGTGTGTGTGTAGAGGAGGTAATATCTGGGTACACATATTAACATTCCAGGGACCTCTTAAGACGAGTGGGGTGAGACCAGGAACATGGGTGTGTCAGGACTTAGGACATGGGCTGACATGTACATGGAATGTCATGTGCGCAATGCTTGTCATAGGTGGGGCACTTGTGCTCTCTATGTTCTGCTTATATGGAATTCTAGTCACACATGGTCCTTGAAAAGATAGGTGATGTAACAGTTACTGCTGTCAAGGGTGTGGCCATACATTAATGTTACTGTTACAATTGCACATCCACTGCCTCATGTATGATACATTTTGTTCCATCATTGACTGATGGTGTCTTAATTGTGTGCCATATGCTGCAAAGAATCATGTTGCCAACATGTATGTGTGAAATAGGTGTGGTCCTCTGCTATTGCCCTTCAAAGGTGAAATGTACAGGATATATGTCATTTACAGTGTGTGTGAATGTGACTGTTGAATAATACGCATTACAATAGCGTTTGAAATGTCTGTGTCCTGATCAGTATATCAGCAATGCTCCATGAGTCTACACTCTTATTCTGATAGTTAGAGATAAAGGTGAGCAAAAATGATTACCCGGACCATGATATGATGATTATTATAGGTGTTTGTTTACATATGTTAATACAGTGGTGATGGTGAGTTGATTCAAAAGAAATTGTTGACAATATGTTGGCGCCTACGCAATCCTGCAGCTATGCTTGGTTTGTCCCCCTCATGTTGATAGTCAGCATCCTCCTCTTCTTCCCCTTCAGGCATGTGTGGCTCTGGTTCTAATAAGGGAATGTTCCTTCTTACACAAATATTGTGCATGATGGCACAGGTTAAAATGATCTTGCAGACCATTTCTGGTGAGTATAGGAGGCTGCCACCAGTGATGTCGAGGCACCTGAATCTCGACTTCAGGATGCCAAAGGTACTCTTGACTATGGTGAGTGTTCTCCTATGTGCCTCATTGTAGGCACACTCTGCTGCAGTGCTTGGGTTGCCAAATGGGGTCATAATCCATGGCTGGATCCTTCTGATCAGCTGAAAGAGAAAATGATTGAGATCATGTTTATGTAGCTTGCCCCATTAATATCACCTTGCATGGCAGTAGTTCTCTTGTGTTGTCTGTGACTCATTTGTCTTTGTGTTATTGTGTTGATTCCTAGGCTTCTAGGATGTACTATCAGCATTGGGTTGTTTCCTTGGCTGAACGAGTGTTTGGCTGCTGACCGGTTGTCAGCAGTATATTTTGGGAGCTGCAGTACAGTGTGTACTCCCTAGCATTGTGACTTGTATTACAGGTGTCCCTGTGTCTTAACTGGGGGTGAGAGGATAGTTACATACACAGAATCAATTTGACAGTGGTGGTAACACATCTGCATCCATGTACCCTGGACATCCCATACCTTTTGACACATGCAATGGATTAATTAAAACATCAGTGAGACGCTTACATTTTGCGAGGTGACAATTAGCCAAACTTCTCCATACATTGTGATCATTGACGTTTTAACATTTGACTGTACACTAATTTCACATGTGTGACAAGTTCACTGCAGATCTATTTCTCTGCCCTTGGCAAGTTGACTCAGGTTGTAATATCTACCTAGACTACTGCACATGGTCTAGTTCAGCTGGCTAAGTTGTGAGTTTGTCGGTTTGAGTTTCAGAAGGTCCGTATGGCAGTACATCTGTTGTGTGTGTGTTAATTTGTCACATTGCGTATGTGTAGGAATGTCCACCTTCCATAAAGTACCATCAAGATGTGTTCTTCCACAGTCCAATTGCCTCTTGGTAGTGGGTGATGTGAGAGCAGGAGTGATGTGAGATATTGGAATGGCCTCAATGATTGCATGTGACCTATATTGTAGTCATCATCATGCTATGTAAGTCACGGTATTTGACCTGCAGCAAATTACATTCCACACCCCTAACACAGTATGCATTGGCTGGAAGGGTGTTTGTTTGGGTGTTATTGATGTGCTATTGGAGTTTTATCTTCACAGATGTAATGCCAGTTGGCACCATGTGTTTGTCATTGTGTTGTTTTACATTTTCCCCTTGTGTCTGTGGAGTGGCATCAGTTTTTATCTGGAATGGTACTTTGTCCCTAGGTGTGTCTCCCATTGGGTGAGGATAGCAAACATGCCTAGAGGTGTCACGACCTCAGTGTGTTCGTGTTCACATGTCGCTGTCATGTTGTATGTGTTGATTGTCCTAGAGGGTTGCTGTGCAGTGTGTATATAAGTAGGTTTCTGTACTTACCAACAAGTAGTCCATTTCCATATCGTCCATCCTGGAAGTGGTGATTTATGGTACAGTGATGGAAGATGAATGAATCATCCCACACTCCCAGGATACTTTGCCACGATGTTGGTGATCTATCCCTGGTGATCGACAATGGCCTGCACATTGATGGAGTGTGTGTGCTTCCTGTTGCGGTATAGATGTTCAGTTGCAGCAGATGGCACAAGGCGTACATGTGTGCAGTCAATGGCACCAAGGACATGTGGAAATCCATTAATGAGGTAAAACCCCTATTTGGTCTCCTGCTGCTTCTGCTGTATGTTGGGAAAGCAGATGTGGCGGGGTGTGAGTGTGATGATGGCATCCAGTACCTTGGGCAGGAAGGCGGAGAATGATGGCTGTGAGATCCCAGCAACCAGGGCGCCAGTGGTTTGAAAGGAGCCACTTGCCAACATGTGTAGTACAGCTAGCAGTTTAGTTTCTGGTGGGATGGTGCGGGGTGTCTGCAAGCTGGGTGCCAACTGTGGCTCAATGTTGCGCAGCAGCTGCTGAATGGCTTGCCACTTCAACCTGTACCTCTGGATGATGTCATGTTCCCTGAGGCCATGAAGGGTTGTCCTGGTGCGGAATATCCTCTCCTGCCTTCTGCTTGCCTTTGGGGTCCCTGCTGGTGTTGTGGAAGCTGCTGTTGTTGTTCCTGTGCTCTGCATCTGCATGCACGTTCGATGAGAAGCACCTCCATGTCTTCCTTTTGAAGCTCAGCTTTTGCTTCTGTGTGGTTTCATTAAAAACAGGTGTGTTTGCCCCATTTTAACGCCTGCCCTGACCCAGGTGTTAATTTTTGACGCAAATCGGGCTGTGGGTCATTTTCCGACTCCGCCTCCCGCCCGTGCAGGATTTTTGTGCGGTAGCATAAATAAGGCGCACGGGTGTTTGTGTCATTTTTGGGATAGGAACGCCTACCTTGCATATCATTAACGCATGGCGGTTTCCCGCATACAGAAAATGACGCACTCAGCGGAATTTTGACGTCTGCAGGCTTGGGTATCAAAGTTTAAATATGGTGCACAGTTTGCGCTGAATGTGCGTCAAAAGTTTTGATGCACATTCGGCGCAGACAGAGTATAAATATGCCCCTGGGTTTGATACTTGGTCTTTCAGACCGATTTTTGTAAAGGTGAAAGGTAATGTGGTTTTAGGGGTTTGGAAAGTGCTACACTCCGTGCTTCAAACTGTTGGGCTCCAATATAGATTAGAAATGTTATGCCTTCTGTTCTCCATGTAGAAACGGTTTGCTCCAGCTGACTAGGATCCTTGCTGGCTAAGAATCTGACCAATAACAAGAACAATGATTTAATATGTTTCAATGTGGGTTTAACAGCAAGCAGCCTCATGATGTTGCCTCTATTCAGAATGTCCTGCAGGCCTCATGAAGTGTACTGAGGCTTTAGAACAACTCTATGACTATGACTCTCCAATTCCCAGGAGGGAATATTTGAAGCTGGAAGATATTGTGACCTGCCCAAGTCCTTGATTTGGGGGTATGTAGTTTTGCATGTTCCCTCCATTCTTAGAGTGTTCATTTGTACTACGATATTGTCACCTAAAGAGGAGTTCTTTGGGATGTGTCCACTTTGAGCTATACCCTGAGGATTGTCCTCAGCTAAATTGCTGGAAAGTGTGACAGTGTGGCCTACAGGAATTTGGCCTTCAGTGAATTTGTTTCTATGGGCAGTATCTTTAATAGTTATTAGAGGAGCATTTTCAACGACCAAATTTGACTCATGCAGAGATTTTGTTTTTGAAGGCAAGGGACATGGTCCTGTCTTGTTCAGGGATTGGTGTGTGTTTTAAAAAATGCTTACTTGTCATCCCATCCTACTGTTCTGAGCCAGGTTGCTCTGAAGTGGTTTTGCATCCCTTCTGCACTATACCAGTCCTTCCAGCTGTTACTTGCGATGTTGCCAGTTTCCCATCTGCAAGCTCCGCTCCTAGCCGAATTGTATTGACGTGAATTTTACCTGCTTTCTACAGAATGTCTGTCCTTCAAACTGATGCTTGTGAAGCTTCTTGTGAGTCCGGGTATGCCAGCTTTATCTCTGATTCTTCAAGTTCTTCAAGTTTGCCACCTATAGATAAGGTTGCTATGATATTTGCTGTTGCTTGATCATGATGTCTCTGCTTGGCTTCAAAGCTGGGATGTAGTTTGTTATTACAAGCGTCTTCCTTCTGTAGATGGCAAGGATTTCTTCTTGCCTTCCTGGCACGTTCCTTCTGTCTTTTTTTTGTACTAGATTCATGGGTTCATTCTGATTAGTGGCCATTAGCATAGTCCATTAGCATAGACTTCTCTGGGAGTTGAGCTGCCTGTACAATTGGCCTTGGGTCGACCACATTTTTGTGTAACGATCTGTCTGCGCTTTTTGGATCAGAGATTTTGGCCCGTATTTATACTTTTTGACGCTAAACTGCTCTAACGCAGTTTAGCCTCAAAAAGTTTAGCGCCGGCTAACGCCATTCTGAAGCGCCATGCGGGCACCGTATTTATTGAATGGCGTTAGCCGGCGCTAGCAGACCGGCGCTGCCTGGTGTGCGTGGAAAAAAACCACGTACACCAGGCAGCGCCGGCGTAGGGAAAAATGGCGTTAGGGCGTCTTAAAATGGTGCAAGTCAGGTTGACGCAAAAAAATCGCCTCCACCCGATTTGCGCCATTTTTAACGACGCCCAGACGCCATTTACATGACTCCTGTCTTAGTAAAGACAGGAGTCATGCCCCCTTGCCCAATGGCCATGCCCAGGGGACTTCTGTCCCCTGGGCATGGTCATTGGGCATTGTGGCATGTAGGGGGGCACAAATCAGGCCCCCCTATGCCAAAAAAGATTATAAAAAAAATATATATATATACTTACCTGAACTTACCTGAATGTCCCTGGGATGGGTCCCTCCATCCTTGGGTGTCCTCCTGGGGTGGGCAAGGGTGGCAGGGGGGGTCCCTGGGGGCATGGGAGGGCAGCTGTGGGCTCATTTTGAGCCCACAGGTCCCTTAACGCCTGCCCTGACCCAGGCGTTAAAAAGAGGCGCAAATGCGGGATTTTTTGCCCCGCCCACTCCCGGGCGTGATTTTTGCCCGGGAGCATAAATACGACGGATTTGCGTCGCAGTCATTTTTTTAGATGGGAACGCCTACCTTGCATCTCATTAACGCAAGGAAGGCGTTCACGCAAAAAAATGACGCTCTTTCCTCCTACTTTGGCGCTAGACGCGTCTAACGCCAAAGTATAAATATGGCGTTAGTTTTGCGCCGAATTTGCGTCGAAAAAAACGACGCAAATTTGGCGGAAAGGGAGTATAAATATGCCCCTTTATTTTATTTCTAGTGCTTGAACTTGAGGCCAGGTATCCCCATCTGGGGTGGGTCTGTCGAAAGTTATTGTTGCTTTGCAATACGTCCTCTCATTTAAGATGCTAGTTAAAATGGCTGGAAACGAACTTAACTTATCAATGTTTGGGCTACAGCCACAAAAGTCTTGCTGAACTGAGGACTTTTTTTCTTGTACACTGATTAACAAACCTGTCCGTTTTTTCAGTTTGGTGTTAATGCCAGTAAAGTGAGTGGATATGATATTCATGAGAGTTTGTAGGTCCAGCTTATGTAATTGTGTGTTGAGTGCCAAGATAGTAGTTTGTAAGATATTAAGGAGTGTTGATTTAAAATACTCTCCACCTTTAAGAAATTGTAGTTCATGTTGCACTGGGTGCCCATACATGTATCACTCTTATCACTGCTTGCCTTTAACTCTGTGTCACCTGCCTGGACCTCCTTTGAGAACACTGAACCTGTCTTAATGGCTTGACATCCGTACTTAGATGTGACTGGGCAGTAAAGAGGAGGTGACTTGAGATTTCAATGATAGAGTTCATACATTCTTCATGGTTACCCGCCAGGTTGATGGTCTTGACTTTAATTCCTTGCATGATATCAATATTATTTGTTAATGAGTGAATGTATCAGCCTCTTTCTCTGCTGTTCTCCTGCAGGGGTGATCAAGTTGAGGCCAATTATTGCTCAGGCCTTGTGTAGAATGTTGTCGGTTTGGGACATGGACCTGAGAGCCTATGTCATAATGATGTTTCCCCATGCCATTTCACTTATTATTGTGGCTGTTGTGTGCACACCCTCTTTTGAGTATAGACTGGCTCATTGGTCAGAACACGTTAAAATGACTTTTGAGGCATCAGTGGAGTAGATGACCCTTGATGTTTTCTGATATTGCGTAGATGGCTGCAGCTGGGTCCTATAGAAACATACATTTATTAACACTGATGCGATTTCTCTTCTAAAAAAATGTTTGGATAGGCGATATCGGTGGCTATTCTAGCCTGTGTCTGCTTTTGACATGTTGGCTGGCACACTGTTAAACATGGTCTTTCTTGATGTTTTTTTTTTAATCCTATTTTTTGAGATGCTTGCTTTCTGACCTCATAGTATCAGTCAACTTGAGCAGTTTTGCTCTCTGGTCCTTGAAGACGTTCTAGGCAATCTTTGACATTTTGGTCTTCTTTTAGATAGGCCCTCCTGAGTAAGGGGGGGCACAAGCATGCACTTCTTCTTGCAGATAAGCTGTTGGACGCCGCCTCACCTCCCCACTTGTGTATTGTATGGAGGCTGGAGAGTGGGGCAGGGGCACAAGTGCACTTTACTGACACTTCTGTCTTCTCTTAGTTAAGCACTGCCTCCCTCCTCCTGACTGAGGAGGGCACAAGTACAAACCTCTTCTTGTGGATGAGCCATTAGACACTGCTTCACTTCCTCAGGTATGTACTTTTGTAAGCAGCTGGAGAATGGGGAAGGGGCATGAAGGTACCTAACTTTGATCAGATACGTAGTTAAAGAAGAGAGTTACCTGGCAGAAAGGGGCTGGTTCCAACTGCAGCACCCCTATGGTCCTCATCAGCCAGTGTGTACTGTAGAGCAAGGGAGTATACCCGGGCTGCAAGCCTCACCCACACCTAGGTGGGCAACTTATGTGAACCAAGGGGCTCAACCTGGGCTGTGGAAGCTATCCCACAACACCACTACTATAGCACCTGATGTTCCTGCTGCACTGACCCTACTGAGGCTCTTGCTTTTGCTGTGACTCTTGCTGCTCTTGCTTGTTGTGCTGTGCTGATGCTATGTGTCTAAGTAGTGGGCAGAGGAACCAGCCACTGTCGCTTGTGCCCCATATGTGTTTTTCCAGTGGGCTTTGGTGCTTTTGAAAACCTTCTGGGCATGCAAGACCTCTCTCCACCCCTGTTTCTTCTACTGATCTGAGTGATAGCAGTAGCCGTAGATTCAGTACTATAATGTATTTTAAGGGGTGTGGTGGGAGGGTGCTCACCTCTACCTTGGTATAACCTTATGTTGCTCCTTAAAAAATAACCTGGTTCTGGGTCAATGGGATGCTATGGAAGGGGCAGCCACAGCCAGGGCCGAGGTCAACAATTCAGGGTAGCACCAGGGCATCATACAAGTCCTCAACACTCTCCTGTGCTGCCAGGTGCTGTGTCCTGCAGGTGCTGGGTTCTAGTGTCCTGGGGGTCTGCTGTGAAGCTTTTTTTCCTGCTGCTGCTGGGATGCGATGCAGGAGTCGGGAACTGCGAGATGGCAATGGCTCCCCCTGCCTTCAAAGTGGCCTTTGACAGTGGAACAAACTCCCTGCTGCACCCCCTTGCCCAGAGCTGAGGGCCGGACTGGGCTAGGCAGGCACAAAGGCTCAGAGGCCTGATGCGTGGGCAGCGGGAGGGCATAGGTTTGTGGGAAGAAATAGTGCAAAGAGCAGCAGAAACCATTGATGAACCGGCAGGCGCCTCGCATCTGTGTCTCTGACACTAGGTGCCAGATGTAGGTAGCTGAAAAATAGCGAGTCGGAAATAGCGATTCAATGCGAATCGCAATTTCCAACTCTCAAAATGAAATCCAAGAAAAAAGTGCGACACCAATTTGCGACTCGCAAATATGTCACACCGCAATTTACGAGTTTGCTATTAGCGAGGTCGCAAATTGCGAGAAGGTTGTCGCAAATTGCAACTGACTCGCAAATTGCCTGCAGGTGCTGCACAACAGTTTGGAAATTCACTTCCTGGCTGACATCAGAACCAGGAAGTCTTCAAATACACCTGGGAGGAGGGAGGACCACACCCTTTCCAAACTGCTGTGCAACACCCAGGAGAGAGGACCTGCTGCTACAATGGAGGAGACAGGCAGTGGTGGAAGGAGACGAAAGCTCAAATTCTCAGACAAAGAACTGGAGGTGCTTACAGAAGAATGCTGCCTGCACCACGATAAACTGTTTGGGAAGGCAGCCATGAGTGTCCCAGACACTGAAAAGAAGATGATTTGGCAGCAAATTCAGGAACGGATTAATGCCATGGGGGTGAGCCACCGCACCCTTGAGGAAATCATGAAAATGTGGTATGACCTGAGCTCCAAGACAAAGGAGAGGGTAGCAGAGCACCTGAGAGAGATGAGGGGCACCGGAGGAGGCCCATCCACTGTCCCACCACCAACAGCCATGGAAGCAATGGTCGAGCAGACCCTGGAGCCTGAGGCCGTAATTGGAATGGGAGAAGTGGACAGTTCTGCGCCAGGGACATCCAAAAGTAAGTACCATGAGATACGCATTCACACCCACAAATGCAGTGTACACACTCTCCCAGTACACAGCAGCAGGCACCACCAGACTAGCTCCATTCCAGTCTAGCAACCTCTAGAAGAGTGCATTATGAGTGTCTCCTGACCTGTTTTGGCCAGGTAATACACTCCCCGCGCGCACAGCACCACCAAGCCGTGCCCGTGTCTCCCCCTCCCCACCCTCGCTGCTTCAAGGGATCAAGGCCCTCCTGGACCCGATCCGCTAGAGTGTTTTCTCTGGTTTTCTGCTCTGTCCATTCTTTTGCGATCTTTTGACTTTCTTTCCGGCATTCTTGCATTTTTTATTCTGCTTTTCTCTGCTTTTTCACTCTTTGTCTTATTCACCTTTTTAACTTTTTTGCAATTTTTTCCTCTTTCACTTTTCCCCAGTTCTGCGCCTTTTTCCAGCTCTCTCCCGCTCCCCCGCACCCCCATTCGCTCGCGCCTCCCAGCTGCTCCTCCCTCCCCCCACCCTTCTTAATGGCGGTCGCTGTGCGTTAAGGTGAGTGTCTCCTGACCTGTTTTGGCCAGGTAATACACTCCCCGCACGCACAGCACCATCGAGCTGTGCCCGTGTCTCCCCCTCCCCGCCCTCGCTGCTTCAAGGGATCAAGGCCCTCTTGGACCCGATCCGCTAGAGTGTTTTCTCTGGTTTTCTGCTCTGTCCATTCTTCTGCGATCTTTTGACTTTATTTCCGGCATTCTTGCATTTTTTATTCTGCTTTTCTCTACTTTTTCACTCTTTGTCTTATTCACCTTTTTAACTTTTTTGCCTTTTTGTCCTCTTTAACTTTTCCCCAGTTCTGTGCCTTTTTCCAACTCTCTCCCGCTCCCCCACCCCCGCACCCACATTCACCCACGCCTCCCGCCTCCCAGCTGCTCCTACCTCCCCACTCCTTTATTAATGGCGGTCGCGCGCAGCGGGCACGCCGCTGGCACCCCGGAGGTGCACCAGTGGCAAGCCCATCTGCGCCCGTCCGCATCTGGACTGCGCCCAGCGCCAGAACCCCTGGACCCTGCAACAGTCACATCACCAGCCTCCGTTACGACGCCAGCACCCTCCTCGCACTGGACACCGGCCGAGACACCACCTGCTTCCAGGCCACTCCGAAAACCACACATGGACCCTTCTCCTGCCACAACTGCAGCTTCACCTGCGTCAGAGCCCATCAACCTCCCAGGACCAAGACCAACCACCTCCGCTGCATGCTCCTAAACACTCGCTCCGCACCAAAGCACGCCATCGAGCTCTGGGACCTGCTCGACTCCACCACCCCCGATGTAGCCTTCCTAACCGAAACCTGGTGGAGCGACACTTCAGTGCCTGACATCGCCATAGCCATCCCAGACAGGTACAAGATCTCCCGCAGAGACCGCACCAACAGAACCGGAGGAGGCATAGCCATTGTCCACAAGGCCACCCTCGAAGTCAACTCCCTCAGCTCTGCCGAACTCCTTCACTTTCAAATCCACACCGACCCAAACCCCACCCTCAGAGGAACGCTCATCTATAGACCTCCTGGACCCCGGGCTTTGTTCAGCAACGCCATCGCTGACTTTGCCAGCACCCACGCACTCACCTCCACGGACTACATCCTCCTCAGGGACCTGAACTTCCACCTCGAGAACAATAACGACATCAACTCCACCACCCTGATCGACAACCTCGCCAACCTCGGCCTCAGACAGCTTGTCAATGCACCCACCCACACAGCCGGTCACACTCTTGACCCCATCTTCTCCACAAGCGACCACGTCACCTTCAATCGCACCACCGAACTCTACTGGACCGACCACCACTGCATCCATTTCACCTTCAAGAAACAAACCAAACACCACCTCACCGAGCAACCACCCTGTCGACGCTGGAGCAAAGTCACAGAAGATCAGTTGTCCAACGCCCTAGCTGAGAAACCACCCACCAACCCTACCGACCCTGACATCGCCACCCACAACCTCAGGCTATGGATCAACGACTGCGCCAATTGCCTCGCACTACTCAAGAAACCCTCCAACAACCTAACCAACAAAAAAGCCACTGGGTTCACCAACGACCTCCAAGCCTCCAAACACAACTGCTGGAAACTCAAGAAGAAACGGCTCCACGAACGCACACCCAACAACCACACAGCATTTAAGGACACCACACGCAGCCATCACCATCTCCTCAGGCTAGCGAAAAGATCCTCCTTCAAAACTTGCCTGGAAAACAACGCTCACGACTTCAAAGAACTTTTCAACATCGTGAAGGAGCTCTCCAGCCCCAGCACCACCCTCAACGACATTCCCCTCCCAAGAACTGTGCGACGCCCTAGCCACCGCATTCCACCGAAAGACTGCTGACATCCACTACAGCTTCAACACCCCCACCATCTCTAACACGTCTGTCCCGCCCTCCACGAACTCCACCGCACTAACCGCCTGACCTCCTGGACCAGAACCAACGACGACGGAACTCGCAAGACCATGAACTCCATCCACTCTGGATCACCGTCAGACCCGTGCCCATACCACATATACATCAAAGCAGACACAAGCATCGCACCACACCTACGGAAGGTCATCAACATCTCCTTCGAAACACACCAAAATCAACGCTCTACTCAAAAAACCAAAAGCGGAACCCAAAGACCTGAAGAACTTCCGGCCCATCTCCCTGCTCCCATTCCCGATGAAGGTCATTGAGAAAATCACCAACACTCAACTCATACGATACCTCAAAGACAACAACATCCTCGACCCCTCCCAGTCCGGTTTCAGACGGAACCACAGCACTGAGACGGCTCTCCTCGCCGCTACAAACGACATCAGAAGCCAACTCGACAATGGAGAAACATCAGCCCTCATCCTCCTAGACCTGTCAGCTGCCTTCGACACAGTCTGCCACCACACTCTGAAAATCTGCCTCTACGAAGCAGGGATCCAAGAGCAAGCCATCGACTGGATCGCATCCTTCCTCTCCGGAAGAACCCAATGAGTCCGCCTCCCCCGTTCCAATCCAAAACCACCAACATCCTCTGCGGCGTACCCCAGGGCTCATCCCGACACTGTTCAACATCTACATGGCCCCCCTCGCACAAGTGGCCCGTCAACACAACCTCAACATCATCTCCTACGCTGACGACAACCAACTCATCTTCTCCCTCACCAAGGACCCACACACCGGCAAAACCAACATCCAAGAGGGCATGAAGGCTGTCGCCGACTGGATGAGAAGCAGCCGGCTGAAACTGAACTCAGACATAATGGAGGTTCTCATCCTTGGGCCCACCCCTCGCCTGGGAAGACTCGTGGTGGCCAGCCTCGCTGGGTACCCTTCCGACACCAACCGACCACGCACGAAACCTCGGCTTCATCCTCGACTCATTCCTCTCCATGTCAAAACAGGTCAACGCCATCTCCTTCTCCTGCTACAACACCCTCTGCATGCTTCGCAGAATCTACAAATGGATCCCAACCAAAACAAGAAAAACAGTAACTCAGGCCCTCGTCTGCAGAAGGCTCGACTACGGCAACATACTCTATGCAGGCATCCCGTCCAGATACCTGCAACGCCTCCAATGCATCCAAAATGCCTCCACCCGACTCATCCTCAACATCCCCCGTGGCAGCCACATCACCCCCCACCTGAGAGACCTGCATTGGCTCATCGTCGACAAGAGGATCACCTTCAAGCTCCTCAACCAAGCACACAAAGCCCTCCACAACACCAGACCTGCCTACCTTAACCACAGACTCAGCTTCTACTCCCCACCAGACAACTCCACTCCGCTAACCTCGCCCTCGCCTACGTCCCCTGCATCCGGTGCAAATCCTCCGGCAGCCAATCTTTTTCCCACCTCGCCGCCAAGACCTGGAACACCCTCCCGTCTGACCTAAGACAGATCCAGAACCTGCTCACCTTCAGAAGACACCTCAAGACCTGGCTCTTCGAGCAGTAGCAGCACCCCCTCCCACCCCCCCAGCGCCTTGAAACCCTCACGGGTATGTAGTGCGCTTTATAAATAGATTGATTGATTGATTGATTGATTGATGGGAAATGTAGTACAGTAGTCAGCAGATATGCAAATGTTTATTATGAGGCATAAAACAGATGTGAGAGTCTGACTGTGTATTCCCTGTGTCCCACAGGTCTCCCACAAGACACCCACAGCAGCGACAACAGGCAGGGAGGAGAGCATGGGCCAGAGACAGTGCAGGAGGCTGCTGCAGAAATTCCTGGGCCCAGCAGGATACCACCAGAGTCCTATCAGGAACATGAACATGAAATGGGGGCAGCTGACACAACCCCAGGCCCCAGACCCACAGCAAGTCGATCTGAGCCAGCAGCAGGTCAAAGGCGCAGACGCTGACGCAGAGTTCTGGCGGTGCCCCTGGAGGAGGTAGGGGAAGCAGGCTTTGCAGGAATGGAGGCATCCCTAATCAATGGTCAGCACCTGAAAAATAGACAATTGAGGTCAATCTCAGGAACCTTAAACGGGATGCAGAGCAGCATGACCACTGAGCTGGCTGAAGTGAACACGCAGTTCACTAGAATGAACGAACATACGGGGGAATCTCACCCAGGCCATCCGCCAACTTGTGACAGAACTGGTGGCAGACAGACAGTTTGCAAGGCGCAGGGAGTTGCCACACAATGGCACGATTCGACCGCATAGCTGCTTCCATTGGGCGTCTTGCGACCAACACAACTGGCCTGTCTAGACGGACAGTAAGCCTACAGGTTGAACTTGGGCACTTTGCGGGAGATGTGGAACGTGGACTTGGCCGCACCTGCCATGCAGTGGACTTGATGGAAGCTAGGCAGGTGGCAAGGGGCACAGGTGAGACTCCTCAGGACAGTGAGGAGGAATCTACAATAAGTAGTGTATCTGCCAGTGAGTCCTGTGTGCTAAGGAGTGGAAGTGCACTGCAGGGGTCAGGTGACCCACCAGGGATGAGCGCACAAGGAGGAGGGTGTGAGCCACCAGACAGCATGGTTCATGAGGCACATGATGTTAATATGTCCTCATAACATTAGGACGAGTACAGACTTTAACGGACAGCACTTTTCTTTCACCATATAGTTTACAAATAAAAAGGTTTTGATTGTTCCACTACTCAACTGGGCTCTGTGTGTCTGACATCAGTGAGTGTGGTGACAGTTGCCACGTACCTGCCAAAGTATTGGGTTGCAATGTGGTTCCATCTCTGTCTGCCTTGATTTGCAATGTTTCTATCCCCAGGCTGTCGGTGTGGTAACTCTTGCTCCTCATCCTCCGAATCTGTGTCTTCAGGGGTGAGATGTAGCCCACGTCTGGTGGCAATGTTGTGTAGGATTGCACAGGCGGCAACAATCTTGAATGCTCTTTCTGGGACATACTGGAGTGCACCTCCACTTTTGTGGAGGCATCTGAATCTTGCATTTAACAATCCAAAGGTCCTCTCGATGACAGTTCTGGTACGCCAATGGGCACTGTTATAATGCCTCTCGTTCTCATTGCCATGTGTTAGGTACGGGGTAAGTATCTATGGTCTTAGAGCATATGCACTGTCACCTGTTTGCCAAAATAAGCAATGTTAGCAGGGCATGGATGGTTTCCACAGTGACCTGTATGTAAGGCTTCAGGGTGTATTCAGCAATACCTAATTGATATCCGTCTCCAAACTCCCCACGTTCTAGGCATTGGTGTATCCCACTGTGCCTGATTATGTATGAGTCATGTGTACTTCCTGGAAATTTAGCTATAATGTCAGTATTGACATTATGCGCGTCACATACCACCTAGATGTTTAGTGAGTGGGTACATTTCCTATTGCGGAACACATATTCCAGATTTGTTGGATGACCAAGCGAATGGGAGTAGTGGGATAGGCCATATATGCACCTGTAGCAATATTATGGAACGTATGCTGGAATACTGTCAGTAAGATTGTACCCTATGTTAACATGCGGTTGGTAAGTCTACATAAATGTGTCTTCCTCTGTGTCTCCATGCATGTTAGTGCCAATCAGAAGAAGGGTCTGTAGCGAGCCATCGCCATGTGCGGACCTTGGGGTTCTATAGCAGGGGGAGCACCCACTGCAGGAAACAGTGGAAGGACTTGAGACTCTGGACATGGAAAACTATGGAGGCTGAGGATGGCCTCCCAATGAGGAAGGGGGGCATGTTGGACTCTAACCCCCCCTAATGGCCTGCATTCTGGTGGTGGCCAACCCAGAGTTGCATGGGCACTTGAAGGCAGCACAGCAGCCACAAGGGGGTGATTACCCATACTGTTAAAACTGCCAAATGTAGTGAGTAGGTTGTAGGTGATAGTGAGATGGTCTGCTGTTTCAGAGACTCTTAGATGTCAGGGTATGCAGGTAGCCAGCTCAATGTCTGGGGTTAGTTACTTTGCTGTGTAGGTGGTATGGGACCCAGGTAAAGTCTTCATTGGGTAGAGCTGTCATTCAAGTGTTGTCCCTGTTCTCTTGTAAAGTTACGTAGTAGTAGCCCATTAAATGGAGTCCTCAGTTGGTAATGCAGAATATGTCCATATAATTATGAAGTGCAGCATTGTAGGTGTAGTGAACTCCAGTGAGGCAGGTGTAATCTCTAATGACACATACCTGTTCTGAGTAGACTTTAGTGAGGTCAGGTGTTAGGCTACAGTGTGCTGCATGTGTTCCTTACAGCAGATTTCTTAAGTTACTTACACCCTGCTCCCTTTCTTTCTCTCCCCCTCCCTCCCTGTCCTCTTCTGCCCTTGTTGCATCAGCATCATCAGGTGAAGGAGTAGAGGTACAGGCGAGTGGGGATACTGCAGCACACGGGACCCAGGAGGCAGAGTCCACCGACGCCAAGGGGACCAGTGGGTTTGAGGGTGAGGGGAGGACCATGGGGGAGCCTACTGCAACTGCAACATCAGACTTTGATTACTGCTCCGATGACAGCTCCCTGGTGGTGGCGGACCCCTCTGGGACTGCCCCAGCAAGATCATCTTCCGCATCCCCCGTACCAGCCCTCCCCACTGAGTTGCCCGTGCCCTCCCACCCAGGACGGTGGGCGTCTCCTTCGCTGCAGGCACCTCTTCCCCTGCTCCAGTTAGCCCTGCTGCCCTCAATGAGAAGGCTATTGACCTCCTGAGAGCCATCTCCGTGGGGTAGACAACCATTGTGAATGCATCCAGGGCCTGGCATCCCAGATGCAACAAACCATTGCTTACCTGGAAGGCATTCACGGTGCCTTGTTTGGCCTACAGAGATCGTATCAGGCTCTGGCCTCCTCTTGATGGCAGCCAGTGTCCCTAGTTTTCTTGTCCCCCTCCAACCACTTCTGTCCTATCCAGCACCCCTCTCCCCTCACCCGTCCCAAGCATATAATCTGACCAGCATGCACCCAGGACAACATTGAAGGCACACAAGGACAAACACAGGCACCACAAATCATAACACAGCCATGCACACACTTAACATTCACCTGCAAACACTACAACAGCCACTTCCTTCACTTCCTTCTCTGTGTCCCCACCACCTCCTCCCTCACAGTGATCTCACCACTCACACCGCCAGCACTGCATCCTCACTCCCAGATCCTGCCCCCATTGCACTCTTGCCCACAGTCACAACAACAGCAGTCATCCAGACATGCACCCACTTACCACAATAACCATTACAGATATGTGCAGCTCACACACCAGAACTGCAGACACCACCCCAACATACATTCACACAACCTGCCTGCGTTTTCCCACCCTTTCATCCCCCTCCTCCGAAAACACATAAACGCCCTGACTCAGCCACCCAACGTTCATCCACCTCACACAAGCAGACTAAGCACAAACCTGCATTCAAGTCCAGCAAACCTACATGTCTTATGACTACTCCCTCTACCTCCACTCCCAAACCTGTTTCCACAGCCCCTCCACCTGCTCCTAAAAATGTTTCCTTTCCTGTATTGACCTGTTTCAACCACCTGGCCCACCCTGTCTTGTCCCAAAGCATTCCCTTGGCCTATCCAAAACCAGTTCCTCCACTTCTGTGACCTCCCAGGACCTGCTTTTCAGTTCCTGTGTCCCTTCCCCAGTCAAAAAGAAGACTGTGAATAAGCCTGATCCTACTCCCACCCCCCCGGTCCAAGCCCACTCCCCCCATCCACATCAACGTCCAAACCACACCCCCTCCCAAGCCTAAGGCCTAGCCCCCCTTCCAACCCTGAGTCCCCACCACCACCCTTTCCCCCTAAGGCCTGAGATGCCTGCCTGCCCCATTGATGCCCGTGCCCTGTGGAGGCTATGGTCATTGTCAGGAGTCAAGTTGGGGCTTTTGTTGGCACTTCGGACATGGATTTTTGGACTGCCCATTGGGCATCTCTTGTACATAGTTTATTTATTTGCCATGCCTTTATTGACTAAAATATATCTGGCCAACATGCACAGTTGGTGCAATTTTTATTCAGTTCCCCTGCCTTTGAATATGGCTGCCTCGTGTACACAGGTATGTTTATCATTTTCATGATCTGTGCATGTGTATTGTGTTTGTGTAGCAGCATAATCTATGGTCATAGCTTTGCCTCTGTCTGTCTGTATTTGGTTTGGTGTATGTGTAGTGGTGAGTTTCGGAGTTGCTGCTGATGGTGTGTGTGGGTACATGATTGTGATGTGTGTTTAGTTGTTATACATGGCGTAGGAAGAGTGTGTGGTATGGATGATGGTATCATGTGTATGTGTGGCTAGCACTTGTGGTAATGTGCCGTGTGTGAATCTGGTATGCCTGTCTGCTACTTGATGTCTGTGTCGGCTGTGATTTTGTGGTCAATTTGTGAGGTGGCCACGTGGCTGGGTATGAGTGTTGTGGTGTGTTTATGGTATTGTTTGGTGTGTGAGTGACAGTGTGTTGGGTGTAGTGTGTTTTTTGGTTGTGCCTGTGTGTAGTTTGTGTGCTTGTTTTTGTGTGTGGATGTGTGTGTGTTTGTATGGGTACTGGTGTTGGTTTGCGTGTGTGTGTTAGGGCATGGCAGTCTGTGGCGAGTGTGTATGTTGCATGTGGATGTGTAACTTCCCCTTCCTCCCTTGTGTGCTAGGCGGATGTACTCACTGTTATTGTCTTTGTCGGCACTGCAAGTCGTGGAGGTGGATGGCAAGATACAACATTGGGAAGTTCTCCAGTTCACTTTCCATGTCTCCTGCGACCTCATCTGTGTCCCTACAGTGAGTGTTTCCTTGTATACTGCTCCTTTCTTCCAGCCTTTGGGTGGTGGTCAGACCACCCGGGTAATCGTGGCAGTCTGCTGACTCGTATTGCGGTGGGCGGTAAGGACCTTTTCGCTGGACTGAAGATGGCAATCGCTGATGGCCAGACCGCACTGGCAGTAGTGGAGGTGAACTGGCTGTGTTACAGCCTGTTCAACGCTGCAGTTGTAATACGACGGTCTGCACCGCTGGCCTGGCAGAGGTCAGACCGCCGGATTGGCAGTGGGTGCCCCGTCTGTTGTGGACCCCCAAGTTCCGGACTTCCTTGGCGATTGCACGCCAAATCTCGATCTTCTGATGGGCGCTGACCTATTTGACATGTACAGGGTGGAAAGGAGGAATTCATCAATGACCTGCATGTTAGATGTGATTGGCCCCCCCCACCAACTTTGCCATATGGCACATGCTCTCATGTGTCGGGCGTTGCACTCCTCATTCGCCCCCCACCCCACCAACTTACATCCACCCCAATCCACACAGGCATAGCCCATTCCATGTGCACCCGGTGTACTCACTTGTTGGTCTGGAGGACCGTAGAGTACCGCATACTGGGGGAGGACCCCATCCACGAGCTTCTCCAACTCTTCAGACGTGAAGGCAGGGGCCCTTTCCCCAGTCGCAGCAGCCATTGTATCTTCCAGACCGAGGTCACAGCAGCACTTGCAGTATAGGTCCTCTCCTGTGGATGATCAGGTCTCGAGTGATTAAGCAGATAGAAAATGGCGGTCACGCCCGCGGCGGTGTGTACCGCGGCGGTGCGTACCGCGACCGCCGGCGCACTTCGTCATTGGCTCCTGAAACCCATAGGCTTCAATGTTAACCAATGCGGCTTTGCGCCGCGGTCTTCGACCGCCTACCGCCACGGTGTGCCCCGCCAGCGCATTGACCTCACATCCCATTGTCCCACTTCACAGGTCAGGCAGCCGCCATTTCAAGGGCCTACATGGCTTAATTTTGAATGCGACACACAGGCCTAGGGCTTGCATTGCCACACATACACGCCTTTCAACCCATTGCCATTCTTTAACTGTGCAAGCTGTCTGTACGTACCTGTGGTTTGGCTGACTCTGTGCTCCATGTTGTCCTTCCTAGGCACCGTCCGCTGGGACTTGCGATGAGAAGGAGGAATCCTCGCGTGTACCGACCGCTGGTGGACCTGTCGACAATGGAAGAACGCCACATCATACTACGATACCGACTTGACCAAGCCACTATCCATGAACTGTGTGCCCAGCTGGAGCCAGCCCTGATGTCCCCCATCCGCCAACCCACAGGGATTCCCCCTCTGGTGC
This sequence comes from Pleurodeles waltl, assembly GCF_031143425.1. Classification (NCBI taxonomy): domain Eukaryota; kingdom Metazoa; phylum Chordata; class Amphibia; order Caudata; family Salamandridae; genus Pleurodeles; species Pleurodeles waltl. Next base: position 897,579,221 of record NC_090447.1, on the reverse strand, counting down.
AGGTTTTGTCAGTCCTCCATTTTTTGGCAAGTGGGTCATTCCAGACCACAGTGGCCATGTCATCTGGAATGTCTCAGCCTATGTTTTCAAAGATTTTGAGTAGAGTGTTGTCTGCCCTGATGAAACTCATGCGGAGCTACATCATTTTCCCAGAGGAGGGTGACTTGCCTACAGTGAAGGGTGATTTCTATGCCCTTGGACATATCCCCAACATCATTGGTGCCATTGATGGGACCCATGTGGCTTTGGTACCCCCAAAAGACGATGAGCAGGTGTACCGAAACAGAAAAAGTTATCATTCGATGAATGTCCAGGTGGTCTGTTTGGCTGACCAGTACATCTCCCATGTAAATGCCAAGTTCCCAGGGTCAGTGCATGACGCGTATGTGATGCGAAATAGCAGCATCCCCTATGTGATGGAGCAGCTACAGAGACAACGTGTGTGGCTAATAGGTGACTCTGGTTACCCCAACCTGCCTTGGCTACTGACCCCAGTAAGGAATCCCCGGACCAGGGCAGAGGAACGGTACAATGAGGCCCATGGGCGAACTAGGAGGATCATCGAAAGGACCTTTGGCCTCCTGAAGGCCAGGTTTAGGTGCCTGCATATGACTGGGGGATCCCTGATGTACTCACCAAAGAAGGTGTGCCACATCATCGTGGCCTGCTGTATGCTTCACAATCTGGCATTGCGACGTCAGGTCCCTTTCCTGCAGGAGGATGGTGCAGATGGTGGTGTTGAAGTAGCTGTGGAGCCTGCGGAGAGTGAAGAGGAGGAAGACTCAGAGGACGACACAGACAACAGGGACAGAGTAATAGCACAGTATTTGCAGTAGCACACAGGTAATGATCACCCATGCCATTTTACATTTCCTGAAAGCCTCCTGCATCTCAACTTTGTCGGTTTCCCCCCAGACCTATGGACATGATGTTTGAATTTCCCTTCCCTTTTCTGTGCTGTATGAGCCACTGCGTGACCTCGGCTTGGTTGGCCCATGGACTAATGCTAAGTTACCTCGGTATGTGTAATTCACAATGTTCACAATACGTAATTGATATGTAATGTGTCATACATTTGTAAATAAGACAGCCTGAGTCCTGATTGATTTCAGTGCAATGTGTGATTTATTATTAGTGCATAGATATTGGTACATGATGGTGAAACAGTGATGGGTGGGGGTGGAGTAATGTCCATGGCGGAGTCCAGTTCTCAGTCTCACAGGTGCATTGTCCATACCCCTGTGGCAGGATGGAGCAGGGGCAGTTCAAGGTTTGACAGGGTGGCCATGTGGGACAGTGGGAGGACTTCAGGGGGTATGTGATGCTGGCGGGGGACTTGACATCCTACTCTGTCGTTTTTTTTTATCTCAGGCTCCTTTTGCGGTGCGGTTGTTGTTCAGCAGGAGGTGGGGTTCTGGGGGGCTGTCGTTGTGGTGGGGCCTCCTGTCCACTAGCGCCGGCGGAGGTGGTAGGCTGTTCCTGTTCCTGGCTAGTGACAAGGGCCCTGTGTGATGCCACATGGGCCCGAAACGTGTCCTCTATGCGGTTCAGGGCCTGGACTATGCTCCCCATAGCGGTTGAGATGTTGGTTAGTTGGTCGCTGAACCCCATGTAGCGTTGCTCCTGCTGTGCCTGGATCTCCTGGAACCTGGCCAGTACCGTCGCCATCGTCTCTTGTGAGTGGTGGTAGGCAGCCATGATGGTGGTGAGGGCCTCTTGGAGAGTGGGTTCCCTGGGCCTCTCCTCCCCCTCCTGTCGCACAGCAGCCCTCCGAGTTGCCCTGTTTCCCTGGGCCTCTGTCCCCTGGACGGTGTGCCCACTCCCACTGTCCCTGTTGTTGTTGGGTTTGTGGGTTACCCTGGGGGCCCTGTAGTGGTAGACACACCGCTGCTTGACCTGTCCTAGAGACAGAGGCATGTGCCCGCTGGGTGGGAGCTGTGCGGTTGTTCCCAGAGGGTGTTGGGTCTGCAGTGGCCTGTGTCTGGGTGAGGGGAACTGACTGCCCAGAGGTCCCCGATGGTCCGGGCTGGTCGTCAGGTTCCAGGTCGACAGAGCTGCTGTCATCACTAGTGGCCTGTTCCGGGGGTGGGATGGACATTTCTGGTCCCTCCTGACCGGTGTGTTGTCGTTCGGGTCCTGCATGGGGTAAGAGGGTATGCTTATTGTTTCTGTGTGTGCATTAGCTTGCGTTTTATAGGTGCCCTTGTCCCCCAGTGCTGGCATTCCCTTGGGGGAGGTGTTGTGAGGGTGTTTTGTGGGGGGGGGGGGTGATGGGTATGTGCAGTGGTCATGCTTAGGTGATGGGTGTCCATAGTTTGGGGGTGGCATGCAGGGGTTGGTGTTGGGTGGGTTGTGCTGGGGAGACATTCTCAGGGAGGATGTGTGCTGGGGGGTTGGGGGTGAGGGTGGGGGTTAGCATGCTGGGGGTGGGGTGAAGTGGTTGGCCTTGTACTTACCAGAGTCCATTCCTCCGTGTACTCCAGCGAGGCCATCAGGATGCAGGATGTTGAGTACCTCCTGCTCCCATGTTGTGAATTCGGGTGGAGTGGGTGGGGGTCCCCCGCCAGTCTTCTGCACTGCGATGTTGTGTCGCGAGACCATCAAGCGCACCTTCCCCCGTAGGTCGTTCCATCGTTTGCGGATGTCCTCTCTATTTCTGGGATGCTGTCCCACCGCATTGACCCTGTCCACGATCCGCTGCCAGAGCTCCGCCTTCCTCGCTATGGTGGTGTGCTGGACCTGTGAGCCGAAGAGCTGGGGTTCCACTCTTATGATCTCCTACACCATGACCCGGAGTTCTTGGTCCGAAAAGCGTGGGTGCCTTTGTGGTGCCATGGGGTGGGGTGTATGAGGTGTGGGGTGGTGTATGTGATGATGTGTGTGTTGGTGTGTGGTGCTTTGTGCTTCTATGTGGTGTGTGTGATGTTGCGGTGTGCCTCTGTGTGTCTGGCTATCTATTCTCTGATGTGTGTCTCTCTCTCCTTCGTCTCTGGTTTTTGTTGGTAGGGGTTTGTGGGTGATGTGGGTGTGTGTTTTATATGGTATTGGATGTGTGGGAGTGGTGTGTGTATGGGTTTCAGGTGTGTGCCTTTCAAATTGGCCAATGTGGTAGGGGTTTGTAAAGGTGTGTGTATTTTGACCGCAGCGGGGTCTACCGCCAATGGAATACCGCGGTTGAATGACCGCCGCGTGGATTTGCGGGTCATAATGGGATGGGCGTATTTCTGTTGGCGTGGCGGTGGAGGTTTGGTCTTCTCCAGTTTACCGCTGGCCGCTGATGTGGCGGACTGCAGTGGAGGGCGGATTTTCGGAGGTTTTGCAGTTGTGGGTCAGAATGTCCGTGGCGGCTGACCGCGGCCGCGGCGGTATTGTGGCGGCCTTCTGACCGGCGGTAAGCGGCTTTTACCGCCGGGGTCAGAATGACCCCCTTAGTGTTTGGTGGGTGGCCTACCCCTCCACTAGAGTGGCAGAGGTTGTGCTGCATTACCTTATTCAATATGTTTGAAGCTATTCAAATCTATGCAAACTGGCTTTGTGTGGTGGCTTCAAAAATATGAATTAGTGATTTGTGTTACACATGTGCCATGATTGGTGCAAACATCGCACAAACCCACCATAATCATGCCCCATGATGTCTTACTTGGAGAAATGGCCACCAAAGTAGGACACCCAGAGGCAGCTAACATCCTTCTTTTCCCTTGAACGTGTGCACATAATACAGGGCTGCCACCACCCCAAGTCGTCCATCCAGACTGGTGGTTGTCATACTGCTTCACTACAGGGACAGAGACGTGTTGTTGCAGAGGGCATGGGCTGAGGGCCCTTTTCCAGTGGGCAATGGCAAGGTGTCCCTGTTTCCTGATTTTACTGCTGCAGTGCACGCCAAGAACACCTCATTCCTGGAAGTGAAAAAGGTGCTGGGGGAAGAGAGTATACAGTATGCACTGGTGTTCCCAGACAAACCAAAACCTATGCTAGATTGAACTGTGCACTTCTGTGCCGACCCTGTTGTAGCATGGGAATGGCCGGAGGCCTAAATAGTAGGGAGCTGCTCCCTACCGATGTGGGATACAGGTCATCAGGCTAAATGCAGACCCAGGGATCATTCCTGAAGTAGCCTCCCACAGGGGGGCATTTAATAAACCATCCAGATCACAGGCAGAAAAGGACAAACTACTGCATTCTTGGCAGTGGCAAAGATAACAAGGCTGAGACCCTCAGAGTATAGCCTCCCCTTGGATTGCAGCTCAGTGACAGAGGACTCTGAAGGCTGAGTGATCAAAAGTAGTGACCTCCTAAATGTGACATCACAGACTGTGGAAGACTTGATCTGATGAGAAGGCCACAGTGACCGAGCTACCCTGCAAACAGGCTGGCAAGCTAGTCCCTCTTCCTGAATGCCAGCCCTTCATTGCAACAGATGCTGAGACCCTCACAACAATACACTGCCTGCCTGCTGGCTGGACAGCCTAGTTCCTTGCTACACAGAGACCTGTTGTGAATCTTACTTTGGAACTTTGTGCTGTGTGTGTTGGGGAACCTCCCTGCGTTGTCTTGGTTAGCAGCAGTTGAACATTCATATGTCTGGATGTGCAATCCATTAGGGCCGGTTTGGAAATAAACCACTCAAGCTTGCCTACCCCTCAATCCCTAGCCCTTTCCTAATGAGAAGAAGAGACACATTTGTGACACCTTTTCTGACTCCAAATTTTGGGTGAGTGAGTGTTGGTGGGCTGCCCTTGGGTTGGGAGTTGGTTTGATTATTCATAATATCGTGGACAGCGGTGCCTGTTGAGATGGGACCTGTGGGAATGGGGAGTGGACCCAGGGTTATACCTGGGTATACACACCTTTGTTAAACTGATGGCTACTTCCTGCCATGATCTCACAATACTGGCATGGAACATTAGGGGGGATGGGATCCGTGAATAAGCAACACAACTTGGAAAAGTAGCTCACACGTAGAGTGGTACACATCACCATGCTTCAAGAAATACATCTGATGGGGGTGGAGGCTGAGTGCTTGCAGTGTCATTGGCGAGGGAAAATATATGCCAGAACATACTCAGCATTTGCCCATGATGCTCTTTTATGAAAATGGGCGTGGTCTCCTTTGAAGTAATGGATACCATAATTGACAAAGAGGGGCAGTATGTCCTAGTCAAAGGGTGGCTATTTGGATTGCACATCACTGTGGTGAGTGTTTATGCACTGAATCAAGACAAGACCACATTCCTGCAAACCCTTTCTGCGCCACTGAGCTCTCTTACTGAAGAGGACCTACTCTAAAGTGGGGACTTTAATTATGTGGAAGATATCACCTTGGACCATTCTACACCTCGCTTTTCTGGGGATCTAGCACACAAAGTGGCTGTAGTCTTGCGGAATCGGCTACAGCACTAGGTCCTCAACAATATCTGGCAGACACAACATTGGGCAGAGAGGGACTACTTTTATTGCTCCCAAATATACAAGCTACACACTTGCCTTGCCTACTATGTTTGCTCGAGCCGGTTGAGCCAGTAAGTGACCGACAGAGAATTCCTTTGTTGCGCTTTCTCAGATCACAGTCCACTTCTTATTGGCTTTCGGTCAGATGACGAATGGTCTGACATACCTATGTGACAGCTTAGCCCAGTAGCCTTAAACGATACCCCCTATAGTGACTTACTGCAGAATGCGTCATAGGGTACTTTGTTACTAATGTCAGCATGGCACCTAATTGCTTAGTGGAGTGAGAAGCCTTTGAAGTGGTGGTGCGTTGGCACTGTCTGAACTAACCTGTGGGTGCCCGATGGGAAATAGACAAAGAGCTACGAGTTCTAGATGATGAACTGCATAAACTATAGACCATCCTAGGCACTGATCCAACAACACTTCCCAAGCTACTCCATGTGAAGGAAAAGTATAATGTAGCCCTGGATCATCTACATTGTCATAACTACAAAGAGTACATTAATAGGGAGTATGGGCTATCTGGTAGACTATGACCCTGGCTTTTTAAACCTGGGACTTGAGGGTTTCCCATTACTCATGTACTTCCTTAAGTTCATAAACACAGATTTTAGGGAATTTTATACCGTATTGTACCAATGCTCGGAACACATCTCGGCAGTGACTCCCACTCCATACTCAGCCACAGGAGTTGAAGAGGGACCTAGGGACCTGGTGACAGCCCAGGAGATAATGAGTGCCATTAGACATGGCCACAGGTTAAGCCCCAGGCCTTGTGGGACGGTCAGAGGAATTTTCCTCTGCATATGCAGGACTATTGACCTCAAGATTAGAATCATTGTACGCCGAATCATTGAAGTTGGGTGCATTGCAGACTTCGACTAGGGACACAATCATTGCTCCATGTCATAAGACTAAGATCTCAGGCATGGCTGCTGCAGCGTTTTGCCCCCCTCTTAATATTGAACGTGGATTTCAAAATACTGAGCAAAGTTTTGGTGATTAGATTATTGATGCAGATACAGACACTAGTATACAAAGACCAAAATGGCTTTATTCCGGCCTGAAAAGCCTCTCTTAACCTGTATCATATACTAGTTAACACCAAAGCACAGACTAATCCTGGAGCTATGATTATGTTGATGACCCTTGAGAAGGCATTTTACATGGTCCGGTAAAACTTCTTAGAGGAGGTCGTGCTCCAAATGGGGCTTGGTGAGGCCTGGGATAAATGGGTGAATCTTTAATATACCTACCCAACAGCTAGGGTTAAAAACAGGAGCTACAATTTACTGACAATATGATATCCATCAAGGAATGTGACAGGGATGCCCACTATTGCCTCTCCTGTTTGCTCTAGCTATTGAGCCACGAGCGGAGCTTCTTTATCTGGAAGTTAGAGGCCGGGGCACTGTCTGTACCCTTAAACATATAGAGGTAGATTTACAAACATTTAACACTGCATTATACTCACAAAAGTGAAGCTAACCAGCACAAAATGTTTTTTTACTAATTTACTTTCAAGTGCAAAACTCATTTTGCACTGCAAAGTACCCTAACAGTAATGCAAAGCAGTGCAAAGCACTGCCTTGCATTACTTAGCGCCAAGGTAGCATTACGTAGGTGGTACATGTGTATTCCCATGCGACCACCCGTGTCTTTTGATGCAAAACAATATTTGACAGGGTTTAGTGCTAAACGTTAATGCTATTTGAAAGGAGGCATTAAGAGGGGAAATATTGCTGCACTGTGCAGCACTCACACAAAGTAGGAAAAGTTTTAACATATGTCTAAGCATAGTATTCTGTACTGTAAGGGTAACATTCCACTACACAATGTTAGAAATGGGGTTTGTGGTTGGCTAGGGTATGCACCTCATCCAGGCAGAACTTACCCACTCTAGTCAGGGCAAGGGAGTTACACGTCCAAGATAAACCCTGAGCTCACCCCCTTGGCAGCTTGGCACGAGCAGTCAGGCTTCACCCAAAGGCAATGTGTAAAGTGTTTGCACAACACACACAACACATGTGACGCAATATCCCCACCACAAAGGAAACACAACACCAGATTATATAAGAATATACTGTATTGTACACAACGTAATTATCAGACCAAACATCACATATCAGTACTGTCCTGCTACCTTAGCAGTTGTCAGAACGTTACACATTAGTTACTCTGCAAATTAGCAGTAGTCACACATAACACAAAGGTTACTCAGTATTCTGCAACATAAGCAGAAAGTTATCACATTAGAACACTTATCATAAGAATATCATAAAACACCCATAGTAGGAAAATTAGAAAACATATGGCAAGCTAGGGAAACATATTAGCAAGTCATGCCCATAAAAGGAACATTTGCCCATATATGTAAAAGCATAATCACACATCAGAAAACAGGTAGGCAATATATATTAATTCACAAAGTCTTTAGTCAGAACTTTAGATTATATATATGGATCCTTTTAGGGGTACCTGGTTTGATGAAGGCACCTCCAGTGCCTATAGAACGATAATTGGGGCCCCCGGGGATGCTCTGCGCAAAACAGGGGCCTCCTGGGAGCATCTGGGACCAAGAGGGGCGGCACGCACCCTCTCAGTATTCCTGACGGGCCCCTCCTGGGACCCGTGATCACTGGGGGCCCCCCTGGGCCTCAACTGGGCCTCAGGAAGGGGGGGCAACGTCCACAAGACTAGGGGAGAAGGAGGGGGCCACCATGCACCCCCTCCGATTCTGTAACGGACCCCTCCAGGGGCCCGTGAGTTCTTAGAGTCTCCCCCGGGTCTGTCCTGGCCCTAGGCAGTAGGGGAGACAACAATTATCAATACTGGGCCGCACCGGGGTAACATTAACTGGGGTTATCTTGGACGTGTAACTCCCTTGCCCTGACTAGAGTGGGTAAGTTCTGCCTGGATGAGGTGCATACCCTAGCCAACCACAAACCCCATTTCTAACATTGTGTAGTGGAATGTTACCCTTACAGTACAGAATGGTGCCCCGGGGGCACTAATCAGTGCGTTTCCCTCGTGCTTTGTAAACATAGCTTCCCTGGGTTGCGGCGGTGATCTGAGTGCCCAGGTGAAAAAGGTGAAGCTCGTTAAAGCACTAAGGGAATCCCCAAAGGAGCACTTTTCTCCGCACTAGATTATGCATCAAGTGAAGCACCTTCCAGCATTTCTGTGTCCAGTTCCATGATGTTCAAGAGTCTCCAAATTGTGGGGAAATTCCCCTGTACTTATAGTCAGTTCTTACAGTGTTTTACAATGGTAGGGAGAGGAGGTTCCAGCCAGTTACAACTGGTTCTGGGAGTGCCCCCTCTCTCCTTTCAGCACAGGCTCCAAACATCAGTGGGGGGTTAACAACCGTATTGTGTGAGGCCAGGGCGCAGCCTTTACAAATGTAGGTGTGCCCCGCCTCTCCCTTCTCTCAGCCCAGGAAGACTATTCAGTATGCAGATGCACCTCTGTGACACCTCCACCCTCCCTGTGTACAGGCTGTGTGAAAAGTATGCACAAAGCCCCAACTGTCACTCTGCCCAGACGTGGATTGGAGTCAAGCTGCAAAACCCCAGAACCATAAGCACAGATAAATGCCCACTTTCTAGAAGTGGCATTTCTGTGATAGTAATAAAAAATACACCCGCACCAGTAAGCAGTATTTATTATCACCATCACAACCATACCAAACACGCCAACTCTACCCCTCATAAATCAGACAATACCATTTACACATAAGGCAGGGCATTTTTAATGCAATCCTATGAGAAGGCAGCACTCACAGCAGTGAGACACCAAGTTAGGTTGTTTGTCACTACCAGGACAGGCTATGCAATATGGCACATGTCCTGCCTTTCTACATACATGGCACCCTGCCCATAAGGCTAGCTAGGGCGTACCTTAGGGGTGACTTACATGTAGTAAAAGGGGAGTTCTGGGCCTGGCAAGTAAGTTTAGATGCCAGGTCCCTGTGGCAGAAAACTGTGCACACAGGCCCTGCGCTAGCAGGCCTGAGACAGGTTTGAAAGTCTACTTCAGTGGGTGGCGCAAGCAGCACTGCAGGCCCACTAGTAGTATTTAATTTATAGGCCCTGGGTATAGAGATACCACTGTACAAGGGACTTATAGGTAAATTAAATATGCCAATTAGGTATAAGCCAATCATACCAACTTTAGATGGGAGAGCACCTGCACTTTAGCACTGGTCAGCAGTGAGAAAGTGCTCAGAGTGCTAGAGCCAACAGCGAGAGGTCAGAAAAACCAGGAGGAAGGAGGCAAAAAGACTGGGGATGACTCTGCGTAAGGCGAAAAGTCCAACACACAACATATGCTAGACTCACACAAACACCCTTTGACTATGGCACAAAGGTGCATATGTGTCGTGCTGCAGCTAAAACCAGTGCCACACAAGGAAGAGGGAAAGAGAGAGCCATATCTCAGTAGCTATGGCTCTCCCCTCCTCCCTTCTTGTCGTGCAACGCCATGTAGACTACTTGGCTGCTGGGCTGTGTTGCCTGATGTTCTGGAACTCTGGGGGCTAGCATCACTCTATGCTGACAACCTCCTGCTTTGTCTGGCTGATGGATCTGCTGACGCCACTTGTATGGTGCACCTCCTTGAGGAGTTTGGACCCCACTCCGGCCTATGGATAAATCAAGCTTAGACCTGCCTGTTCCCAGTGGCTCAGAGGCTTCCACCATCGATGGACCTCCAGCCTAGAATAGCATGGGCTCCCACCACCTTTATATACCTCAGTATCGAGATATACCACACGCTGGAAGACCTGTGGGAGCGCAACCTAGAGGGGGCCGTCAACACACTTAAGTCACGTATTCTCTTTTGAAGATCGATTAAGTTGCCAATCATAGCCCACATAGTGGTTTCAAAAATAGTGATGCTTCTGTGGTTATTCTACTACTTCATTAACTTTCCAGTAAGGGTGCCAGTATCCTGGTTTTGAAGGTAGGACTCCCTCCTATGAGAACTGATCTGAAGGCCACTACAGAGTGTCTCTTGAAAACATTCTGTGATCATCGAGCAAGGGCAGGTTAGAAGTGCCCGACTTTTAAATATATTTTGTAGCAGCCCAGCTGCAGAGGAACACAATATTACTGGAAGGTGCAAACCAGGAACACCCCACAAAGCTACAGCCAAACCAGGGAGCACTGCTGGCAAAGCTGCTCCAGCTGACAGTGAACTGCTGGATAGGGGATCACCGTAAGGGAGCCCCACAAGCGGCTAAGCAGGGGAGTGCGCAGGTGCCCAATAGAGGGACTGTTAGTAGAGGTGCAGGAGGAGATAAGCAAACCATGGCTGCCTTGGACGACTGGTATGTGACCAATTACAACAAGGGTGACCACCTAGTTAGGGTTAACTGCAACTCCTAATCTAACATACCCCCCCTTCCCCAAGATCACGAGTGAACCACCCTGATTGTAGTGACACCTCTAACCCCTCATCTTCCACCTGCGGGCAGTTACCTTGGCCCCCTGGGATACCAGTTCAAAAATTCTTTTCCTTTCTACTTTGTTGTTATCTTCTTCTACTATTCAGGCAGCTTTCATACGTGCACCATAATATGAACCCATGTACTTGGCTTAGTCTGTGGATAAATGTGGGTGGTGAACTTTGGGACATGTTGCTTCACCCGCGCTGAGGCGTAGCACACTGCTAGATCATTCACAGAACAGTGTAGCACACAAGCCTGGGATTAGCCGTTAGGGACACTGACAGACTTACTGGCATTTTTCATCCCACATGACCGCTCTCAAACTCCCAGATTAGACCTTTCATTATTTATCATGCTTTCTTCTGGAATAAGAATGAACAACAAACTTGATGTGCTTAATATGGTGTACTTATTTAGAGAAGAAACATTTGAAAATATCATCGTCTAGAAAATCGTTCTCAGAGAGACTCTTAATAACCTAATAAATGGACCCCCTATACCCTGGCTCTGCTACTCATGGGACTCGCTCACAGTGATCCTTTATCCTTCTGGATAAAGTATCACCATATGGGAGTCCCACAAGTGGCAGAGCAGGGGAGTGTGCAGGGCCTAATAGCGAGATTGTCGGTGGAGATGCAGGAGTCTTGGGAGAGCCCCGCAGAACTCAGCCCCGAAGAACAAGATAAGCAAACCATGGCTGCCTCGGATGATGGGTATGCAACCAATTACAACAAGGGTGACCACCTACTTAGGAGTTAACTGCAAATCTTAATCTAACATACCCCCCATTATGGGCAGACCTGGAGCCCGTGTCTCTTTCCCCAGGATCACGAGTGAACCACCCTGACTGTATTGACACCCCCAACCCCACGGAGCCCACGCCCTGCAGTTGCTCTTGGATCTTCCACCTGCGGGCAGTTACCCTGTCTCCTTGGAACAGCAATTCAAGAGTTATTTTCCTTTCTACTTTGTTGTTATCTTATTCTACTATTTAGACAGCTTTCATACGTGCATCATAATATGAAACCATGTAGTGGCTTATTCTGTGGATAAATGCGGGCGATTAACTTTTGGACATGTTGCTTCACCAATGCTGAGGTGCAGCACACTGATAGATCATTCACAGAACAGTGTAGCACACGAGCCTGTGATCAGCCGTTAGGGGCCCTGACAGAGTTACTGGCATTTTTCATCCCACACGACCTCTCTCAAACTCCCAGATTATACCTTTCATTATTCATCATGCTTTTTGCAGGAAAAAGAATGAACAACAAACATAGGCCCTCATTCTGACCCTGGCGGTCGGCGGAGAGACGGCGGTCGGACCGCGAACAGACCGGCGGTATTAAAAATGGCATTCTGACCGCGGCGGTCCCTGCCGCGACCGACCGCCACTTCTCCACTCCGACCGCCACGGCGGTCATGACCGCCGGGCTGGAGTTTGCGCACTCCGGCCCGGCGGTCGTCCCAAGACCGCCAAGGGTATTATGACCCTGCCTACCGCCGCGGTTTCTTGCGGGCGGGAACCGCCGTGCGAACCATGGCGGTAAGCACTATCGGGGCCAGGGAATTCCTTCCCTGGCACTGATAGGGGTCTCCCCCACCCCCCACTACCCACCCGAGTCCTCCCCCCACACCCTCCACCCCCCTGCCACCCCCCAGAGGTGGTACGAACCCCCTCCCCACCCCCAGCCCGACATGCACATACATGCACCCCGACATGCACACACCCCCAACATGCACATATACACACCCCCTACACACACATACACAACGGGGACACATACCCGCACACATACATGCAGACATGCGCACCTGCCGAACAGCACACATTACCCATAGACACAGCAGCACCCCCCGCCCGCATACACGCACTCACACACCCCCTCTACACACTCACACGCACACCCCCATGCACGCCCACATCACACAACACCCCCCCACCCCCTCCCCTCACGGACGATCAACTTACCTTGTGCGTTGGTCCTCCGGGAGGCGACGGGAGCCATGGGGAGGTGACCGCCAACAGAAGACCGCCAACAGAAGACCGCCACACAGAAATGTGGGTCGTAATTCTGTGGGCGGTGTTCTGCTGGCGTGGCGGTGGAGGTTGACCAGTCTCCACTTTCCCGCCGACCGCCAGTGTGGCTGCTGGCGGTTTTCCGGCGGAACGCTCCCAGCGGTCAGAATGCGCACAGCGGCATACCGCCGCGGTCGGCGGTCTTCACAGCGGCGGTAACTTGGTGGTCTTGCGAAAAGACCGCGTGGGTCAGAATGAGGGCCATAATGTGCTTAACATGGTGTACTTATTTAAAGAAGAAATATTTGAAATGATCATCATTGTTTAGAAAATCAGTCTCACAGAGACTCTTAATAACATAATAAATGTACTCCTCTACATACCGGCTCTGCTACTCATGGAACTCCCTCACAATAATCCTATATCCTGCTGGATAAAGCATCACTGTAATGGTCCCACAAGTGGCAGAGCAGGGGAGTGTGCAGGCGTCCAATAGCAGGACTGTGGGTGGAGGTGCAGGAAGCTTGAGAGAGCCCAGCAGAACTCATCCCTAAAGAACAAGATAAGCAAACCATGGCTTCTTCGGAGGAAGGGTATGCGACCAATTACAACAAGGGTGACCACCTAGTTAGGAGTTAAATGCCATTCTTAATCTAACATAACCCCCGTTGTGGGCAGGCCTGGAGCCCATGTCTCTTTCCCCAGGATCACAGGTGATCCACCCTGACTGTAGTGACACCCCTAACCCCTCGGAGTCCACTCCCTGTGGTTCCTCTTGGATCTTCCACCTGCGGGCAGTTACCCTGGTACCTTGGGAAAGTAGTTCAAGAGTTCTTTTCCTTTCTACTTTGTTGTTATCTTCTTCTACTACTCAGATGGCTTTCATACGTCTATCATAATATGAAACCATGTACTGGCTTATACTGTGGATAAATGCGGGCGGTGAAGTTTGGGACATGTTGCTTCACCTGTGCTGAGGTGCAGCACACTGGTAGATCATTCACAGAACAGTGTAGCACACAAGCCTGCAATTAGCCGTTAGGGACACTGACAGACTAACTGGCATTTTTCATCCCACACAACCTCTCTCAAACTCCCACATTAGACCTTTCATTATTTATCATGCTTTCTTCTGGAATAAGAATGAACAACAAACTTGATGTGCTTAATATGGTGTACTTATTTAGAGAAGAACATTTTGAAAATATCAACATTGTCTAGAACATCAGTCTCACAGAGACTCTTAACAACCTAATAAATGTACCCCTCTAGACCTCGGCTCTGCTACTCATGGGACTCCCTCACAGTGATCCTTTATCCTGCTGGATAAAGGATCATCGTATTGGAGTCCCACAAGTGGCAGAGCAGGGGAGTGTGCAGGTGTTCAATAGCAGGACTGTGGGTGGAGGTGCAGGAGGCTTGAGAGAGCCCCACAGAACTCATCCCCAAAGAACAAGAGAAGCAAACCATGGCTGCCTCAGATGACGGGTATGCAACCAATTACAAAAAGGGGGACCACCTAGTTAGGAGTTAACTGCCACTCTGTAGCACACGAGCCTGCAATTAGCCGTTAGGGACACTGACAGACTAACTGGCATTTTTCATCCCACACAACCTCTCTCAAACTCCCAGATTAGACCTCTCATTATTTATCATGCTTTCTTCTGGAATAAGAATGAACAACAAACTTGATGTGCTTAATATGGTGTACTTATTTAGAGAAGAAAAATGTTAACATATCATCATTGTCTAGAGAACCAGTCTCACAGAGACTCTTAATAACTTAATAAATGTAACCTGGTTAGATCTCAGGCAAGACTCAGAGAACCACTGCTAGTAACCATGCACAAGTAGCAGGTATTTCCCCAGGGATATGTGTGTTAAGTGTAAGCAGTACCAAAAATTTTAAAGTCAAGAAAACAACAAAATAATATTCTTGATCCAATGCAGAATGATAAAGAAAAATCTAATAAGCAAAAATACATTTACTCTATTATTACTGGATAAGGTGAACAGGAGAAATCTAAGAGATTTCTTTGCATCATTTTTGTGGCACTTTTAATGCCTGCTCAGAGCAGGCGTTCAAAGGAGGTACACCATCATTTACAAAGGTCCTCAATTGGCTTTGCAGGATTAGAGTCAACATTTTTTATGTTAGTCCTGCAAAGTTCTGAACTAGAGTCAAAACTTTTGATGATAGTTTCCCTAACTACTGCCATGGTGTGCTGTATCTTAGATACAGCACACACATGTTGGCATTAGGGAGGTGCTAAGGGGTGCAAGGAAAGTGGCGTTACACTGGGTGGAGCACCACTTTCCTTAAATGAGGTCTTGGTTGTGGCCCTGGTAGTGTATTTCATTTAGGTGTGGCTGAGTACATTGAACTGGCAAAGTGTCTGAATGGGGAGCCATTGGATCTCAAGGATGTGATATGTGATGTTAGTGCCTCAAGGTAGCCTGAGTGATAGCCATGCACTGCTGTGTTTGTGGTGTCACACTTATGTAGTAACTCTAAAGGGATGGTGTAGAAAAGGGCATCCATGCACTACACTTGACATATTTTGAGGACCTAACAGAAAGTATAGCAGGTATCAGGAATGAGGCATCAGAAGAAAAGCAAGACTATGCTGCACATGTAAAAGCAGGTGGATGTGAAACAGGGAATTGTGAAGTGACAGGATGAGCCAGGTGTCCAAGATGATAGGCCTGTTTTGGGGATGGTTAGAGGGAAAGGTGTCTATCCCTAGTTATGTGTGCAACAGGGGTATGTACATGTTACAGAATATCATCACTATTCTCTTGTGAGGTTCACCATGACCCATAGCTCTCACAGACTTGCAGGTATGTTGGTCGATTGCATATTTTAAAAATTGAAGGCTGGTGTAGGTGTCTCCTGAGAGTCAAAGTCTGATATGGGTGTCACCAGTTTGTGAGAGTAAGTCCTGGGCCTAAATTATGTTTGACAGAGGAGTCATGTACACGTATAAGTCAGAAGGCCTGAGTGAAGAGATTTGTAGTACTCTGCAGCGGATCAACTTGGGTAATAGCAAAATGGGATGAGCTTCTGTGGTTGCATATTTCCAAGTGTGACAGTGCTTATTCCCTTCAGAGATTGTTCATGTTGTCTAATTTCCTGGATTCTAGAGAATACTGTGTATGCTAAGGAATCACAGGTGTATACACAAATAAGTAAGCCATGTTAAGTACATGCCCTTTCCCATGACTGCACTGTAGCAAGAGTGTTTGCTGTGTAGAGTTCTGTGCATTCGTGTCAAATATGAGACCTTGGTCACGAGTGTACAAGTTGCATGCAGTGCAGCATGGTGTTCTGTATGAAAGGCATAGTGATGGATCAGAACCAATAGATGACCAAACTAACATCACTTTAGTCACATAGCGGTTGTGTGAAAAATATACAGATTTTACAACATGCAAGGCAAAAATAGAGTAATTCGCCTTCAGTTACTGTTAGTAATACATGTTCTAAACATCTATGTGTAACATTAAGTGAATGATAATACAGACTGCCTGTTGCCAAAATTACTGTCAACAACTATCGTAGATCATCATTAAGATACTACAATTTCATTGTAGAGGAACAAACAACACCTTCAGTCCAGCAGCCTGTCATGGATGACCAACCTGTTGATGGCATCCTGCCCCCCATAAACGATGACACCTTTCAGCAACTCTTGGATTCCATAGAATCTCCTTCTCTGGACATGGCAAGGGATGACAGTATTGCATGGTCTCCAGAGGAACTGCCACCCACAGGACATGCCCCATCAGCCAATCCAAGCCCAGCTGTGGAGCCCAAGGACCCGCAAGTTGTCTTCCAATGGCGTGCAGGCACAGAAGGGTATGGCTACAGATATTACAGACACCTACTCTTGGCTCCATTCAATTGACGAGTGCCTATCTGACATTGCTGGTATCAAGAGGCAGACCAAGAAAAATAGGCCTAAACATCTGTCAACAGTGGGACAGCCACCAGGGTTAGTACCATCGTTAATATCATGGCTTCTATGGAGCACAAGTTGGACTCCTGCATAGCAATAATGGGTGGCCTCCACAGAGAAGTTGTCACATTGTTGAGAAGCCATCAGACCCTTGTCAGTGCTCTGCTGCCTTCCTTGCTGAAAAAGACAAATGCTGGTGATGACAGGGGAGCCACATCTTTGGTTCCTGATGTGTGTGTGCGTCGGATGCCTCCCACACAAACACCACCAACTTCAGGAGAGGCCCAACACCCATCAGAGGAGGAAGATGTGGACTTCCCAAATTTCCTTATGAGATCTGACAGGTATCATTTGCCTGTGTTTCGTGGCCAGTTCCCCAGTGTTTCTGTGTCTAACATCATGTCACTTCCTTTGTCAGCGAGCACTGCACTGTTTTTGTGTACCTGTATATTGTATCCACCTGAGGACTGTTTAAGAGGCCTACATTCCATAATGACAATTTGTACCTCCTCACTCAAATTATCTTCATCTCTTCATGTTGCATTAAAAGTCTCCCAAACCGACTCTGCCTGGACAGCCTTTGCTCTCATTCAATGCTGATATCATTGCCCCAAACAATGCAAAAATGCTTATGCTGAGCAACCCACACTTAAAGTTACTCATATAAACCAGTGTGAAGTATGACTGTGCAGGCAAGAATACTTGCACCATGGTGGATGTATATTTACAAAACCCACTTCTTAGTATCTTCATGCTAACTGAGCCGAAGTCACCATCACCTGCTCTTTTTGTAAATTCCTCAACATCAGGTATATCCACTGAGATGGCATTATGCGGAATGTCTTGTCTCTCAATTGAATGTCATATTGTGACAATAAGCTTCAGTTGCTTGATTGGCACACATAAATGCCACCTCACCCCGAATCGCACTCCCAACCCCTCCTACCATGCCATGCCATACATACCATAACAAAATGTTCTTACCAGACACACCAACAAATACCTGCACCAATGTACACACATGTGCATACCACACCCCCACAGTGAAAGGCTGAACAACGTCACCATATTGTGCCAACAGCACTGCTGGGCACTTCAAATTTATTTGATATATCAAAACTAATGTCCAAATAAGGCCACTGGCCAGTCCATCGTTAAGTCCCTGAAGGGCAAATATAGCCTGAATGTGACTCCCACGTGTGCAAAGGGTACTCCATTGGAAAGGGGCATCTATGGGGCAGCCAGGCACCTCAGGTAACAGGGGCAAGGGGTGGCGGGGTGGGGACTTAGGTCTGCAATGGGGGGTCTTGGGCTTAGGTTTGGGAAGTGGAGGGGGTTTGGGCTTGCCCTTGGAAGGAGGGGGAGTGGGCATGGACTGGGGGGTAGCAGAGGGATCTGGGGCAACACAGGGCCTCTTCCTCCCTTGGAAAGGGTCACAGGAATGGGAAGGGCGGACTGGGGTGGACTTAGACTAGGAAGGAGTGGACTGGGCAAGGACATGGGAACATTTAGGGAGAAGACGGGGTGAGCCAGTGGGTTCAAACAGGTCAACATGGGATAGGAAAAGCTTCTTAGGTGCAGTTGGAGGGGATTTTGAGGGAGGTCTGGGAGTGGAGGTTGAGGGAGTGCTCGTACCAGGTGTAGGTGTTCCGGACGTGGATGCAGGTGCTTGTATAGTATGCTTATGTGTGGTGGATGTGTGTGGTGTGGATGTGTGCAAATGTTTGAATCTTTTGGGAGGAGGGACGGTGGACACAGTGGGAGAAGACAGGCTGCCAGTGTAGATGGATGTTGTTTGTTTGTCTGCAGGACTGGTGAGTGTGCTACAAGTGTCTGTAAATGTAGTAGTGGTGAGTGCAGGTTTGGTGTCAGGGGTGCATAGCTGGATGTCAGATGTGGTGACTGCATGAATGGGGGCAGCAGCAGTGACTGAGGGTGCAGTGCTTGTGGGTGTGCATGGTGAGGTGACAGACATGGTGGTGGGGGAGGTTGACACACTGGGGGAAGTGGATGTTGTTCTGTGTGCTTTGGTATGTTGGGTGTGTGCCTGCCTGTGGTGGGAAGTGTGGTGCTTGTGTTTGTCTGTGTGCTTCTTGTGTGTTGATCTGTGTGCATGGATGTCTGTATGTGAGCTTAGGATGGGTGAAGGGAGTGGGGTGCTTGAAGGGGTGGAGGTGGTAGGTGGGGACGGAAAGACCAGGGACACTGGCTGCCGTCAAAGAGGAGGCCAGAGCCTGAAAAGATCTCTGTAGGCCAGACATGGCACTGTGAATGCCTTCCAGGTACGCATTGCATTGCTGCATCCTGGATGCTAGCCCCTAGATGGCATTCACAATGGTTGTCTGCCCTACTGAGATGGTTCTCATGAGGTCAATAACCTCCTCCGTGAGGGCAGCAGGACTGACTGGGGCAGGGGATGAGGTGCCTGGGGTGAAGGAGATGCCCACCCTCCTGGGTGAGCAGGCACAGGCAACTCGGAGGGGAGCAACTGGGAAGGTCAGTGATGGTATGGGGGGTGGGAGAAGATGACAAAGAATGGATGGGCCCATTAGGGTCCGCCACCACCAGGGAGCTGCCATTGGAGGAGGTATCGGAGTCACTACCTCCAGTGGTAGCTGCCTCCCCTGTGGTACTCCCCTTGACCTCCAACCCACTGGTCCCCTTGGCATCAGCCAACTCTGCCTCCTCGGAACCGTGGGCTGCTGCATCCCCACTCGCCAGTGCCTCAACTTCCTCACCAGATGATGCTAATGTACACAGGGACACAAGAGCACAGGGATGGGGAAACAAAGAAGTATGTCAAATTCTGAATATATGTACATTTAGGGTCACACACACTCCCACTCAGGTCAGGCACGAACCCTCAGCAGACACAACATACATAATGAATGTGCCCCTGACTAGCAGGCATGAACCCAGAATACACCATATAACCATAATGAAACACGACTCTGATACACTGTGTGAAGTAAACCCATGAGAAATGTCAGGAATAAGGCCAGGCGCTGTCCAGGTCTCGCCCGAAACTCCGCTGCGCGACTCTGCAGCGCTTTATGCGCACCACTTGTCATCCCCTCTTATTCCAAAGGTGACCATCAGCGTTGTCTGCCCTGTGGCAAAGCTCATAGAGCTGCAGGTTCAGGACATTGGTGGACAAGATGCACTTATCAGTGCTATTCTATGAAGGGACTACAATTCCCATGTTTTTAGAGGCAGTAGCCATCTTGAGGTGTGGCAAGCCTATAAAGCCCAGCCACACCCAAGCATGTTGTTCACTATTTTGAAGACTTCGATGCAGCCAGACCTCATGGTGGTTTCTCTGGAGAAGAGCAGAGTTCCTGAATGGCAGAGTGTCATCCAACCGAAGTATCCTTGTTTCCATGGTGCATTCAAAAACAAGTGGGTCGTACTCGTAGCGGTACGGCATTGCTAAATCCAAGTTTGGAGGAAGTCAATACTTCCAAAAGGTAAAGCACCCCTTAGCATAACCAGCAAAGAGTTTTCAGTTTCTAGAGTACAGCGGCCTTGGCGCAACGATCAAAGGCATTTCAGAGCACAGATGTAACGCGCTCTTTTGCACAGCAATTCAAAGCGTTTCAGTTCACAGATGTAAAGTGCTCTTTTGCACAGCAAATCAAAGCATTTCAGTTCACAGATGTAAAGCGCTTTTGTGCACGGCAATTCAAAGCGATTCCGTTCACAGATGTAAAACGCTCTTTTGCACAATAATTCAAAGTGTTTCGTTCACAGATGTAAAACGCTCTTGGCACGAAAATTCAGGCGCTTCAGTTCATAGATGTAAGGCGCTCCTGGCACGGCAATTCAAACACTTCAGTTGACATATGCAAAGCACTCTTGATACAGCAATTAAAGTGCTTCAGTTCACAGAGGTAAAGCGCTCTTGGCACGACAATTCAGGTGCTTCAGTTCATAGATGTAAAGCGCCCTTGGCACGGCAATTCAAGCGCTTCAGTTCACGGATGTAAAGCGCTCTTGGCACAACAATTCAGGCGCTTCAGTTCACAGATGTAAAGCGCTCTTGGCACAAAAATTCTAGCGCTTCAGTTCACAGATATAAAGCGCTCTTGGCACAGCAATTCAAGCGCTTCAGTCCTCAGGTTTAAAGAGATCGTGGCACGACAATCAAAGCGCTTCAATTCACAGGAGTAAAAGGTTCTTGGCACAACAATCTAAGTGATTCAGGCTACTTGAGTAAAAGCGCTTCCTGGTATTATTAAGTAAAGCGCTTCAAGTTCAACGAGTAAAACTTTTTGGCATTTATTGTTGTGAATGTGAAAGTATTTCTGGAGATAAGCAAATCATAGTTTTCATTGTTCTTTGAAAAGCTTAAGAAGTGAAAAGCATATTTAATTCTTTGAGATTTTATAACTCATGAGCAAAGGTTTATGTTGTGAAGGCATAGATGTTACAGGATTGATATTCTGAGTATAATCATAGACCAAAGTTCTTGCCATCTTTTGATTCTGAGGTCGTAGTTTACCCTTGTTCCATGTTTCAAAGATGGGGCTTTACCCTCATTTCAAAAGGGGTCTCCATCTCATATCTCAGAGACACATTTAGTCAAGAGGCTATTGATGAGTTACATTTCTATGTATCAGTAAATGCATATTTGTTCTAACCTTTACTTTTCAGATCTCTTCCCTTCCCCCCCGACTGGCTTCATCATAACTTTGTGCTATAATAGCTTTCTGAGTTGGTGACGCCGGAAGGTGGGCCTTTTGTTCAACGACGTGCAGATGCCGTGGAAAGGACACTGTGACAAGAGACCATGCCAAGCCAATGCACCTACAAGTCCTGTCGACCACAGTGAATACCAGATGACAAAAATGGGACCCCTCATAGGCCCATAGACCCTGCCAAAACTAGCTTTGACACCATCCCAAGGACTTGGAGGGGGGCAGAAATGCAGGGACACACCTGTCTAAGTGCCTGGCACTACAATGCATACATCCCACAGCACCCAACTTCACCCATCAAAGTAGTATCACAACAGTGTTACTACTCTGCCCTTTGAAGCTGCTGTGCTGCCTTCAAGCGCCCATCCAAATCCGGATAGGCCACCGCCAGAATGCAAGCCACTAGGGGGGTCATAGTCCAACGGGCACCCCTTCCTCGCTGGGAGACCTTCCCCAGCTGGGCCTCTCTGGTCTTCCTGGCCCATAGCCTCAGGATCTCCCACTGCTTCCTGCAGTGGGTGCTCCACCAGTTATAGACCCCCAGGGTCCGTACTTCTTTGGCGATGGCTTGCCACAGCCTTTCTTTTGATGGGCGCTGTCCTGCATGGGACACACAGAGCAAAGAAACAGACATCAGTGTCCGTGCCCTGTACACAAATGCCATGCTGTTCCATACTGAACGGCCAGTGTAGACATGCATTTGAATGAATTACAGGCAGAAAGTGCCAGACAACCTACGGCTGGGCAGTCACACATCGAATACACATGCATACAGGCATCTGCCACAACCACACATCTAAGGATGACAGGTGGCAACTCACTTTCCCCTCTGGTCGCCCATACAACTTTGTATACAGGGGTAGGACCCCGTCCTCCAGCTTTTCCAGCTCCTCTGCGGTGAAGTCTGGGGCCATTCCACTGTGACACGCGCCATCTCAGGGATCAGAGTCAGGACACAGCAGTACACGCAGTGGAGTACTACACTTCATGTGATGCAGGAGTCAAGTGTCAAGGGTCTGACAAAATGGCGTTAGATACTGCACAGTGTGCACCGTCATTGCCGGCGGAGGTCATGATTGGCCCAGGTTCCCCACTGACAACTATGTGATCCAATGAACAGGTGCATTCCACCATGATGACTAAGGCCAGTGGAATGAAGTCACTGGATGGCAGGAGGCTGCCATTTTGCTTCCACCACGTCTCCTTAGCCTGGCCGGGGGCCTCAGCCATGGCCCCATTTACTCTCCCCTTTGTTAATTGCTGACATGATTCAATGATCCCCACATGTACTCTTGGTTGGAAATGTGTCTACACTGTGATGCCATTATGACAGAGAAACCTCAGCACACATTAGCCTGATGGTGTACAGCATTCTTTCTGTTTGTGTGCGTTACCTATGTGATGCATTTTGAAAAGTACAGTGACATCATGTGATGCAAGTATATGTTGACACTCAAAATGTGTTGTCTCCTCCCCCATAGGTACAGACCCATGTGGTGAGGGAGGGCCCCATCTGTTTACAGATCCCTGGTAGATCTGGCCACTACGGGAGGAACGTCACATCATTATCACCTTCCGACTCAATAGAACTACAATCCATGACCTGTTCTGAAACCGGCCTATCGGAATTAGCATGCCATCCCTACAACTGTGCAAGTGCTATCTGTGCTGCATTTTATGCCACGGGCTCACTTCAGGTGACAATGGGCACGGCTGCAGGGGTCTCACAGCCAATGATGTTCAGCCTCATCCTGTCAAATTTCCTAGATGCCTTTGTTCAACACTTGTAAACTTCTGTCCAGTCTCCTCAGAGGGCTGAACTCACCCCCATCAAATCTGGATCCTATGCCTTTGCTAATATCCTCCATGTGATAGGTGTCATTGATGGAACCTACATAGCTCTCATACCTCCAAGAGTGAATGAACAGGTGTTTAGGACTTATCACTCCATGAATGTACAATTGGTGTGCACTGCTGATCAGTACCTCATGTCAATGCCAGAGTCCCAGGATCAGTCCATGATTCATTTGTCCTGAGAAACAGCAGTGTGCCACATATGATGGGACAATTACAAGGGGACATAGCTTGGGCCATATGTGAGTGTGTATCACACTGGATCAGTTACATAGCTGACAGCCAGCCTGTATGCAAGTAAGGTAGTTTGTTCAAGTCCTCTTTCACCCACTTTTGCAGGTGATTCTGGCTACCTCAACTTGCAATGGCTCCTGACACATGTGAGGAATCCCAGGACAGATGCAGAGAGGAATTATAATGAGGCCCATGGTCATACTAGGAGGGTGATAGAGTGCACTATAGGACTCCTAAAGGCAACATTTCGATGTATCCATCTCTATGTGCTATGCCTCTGACAAGGTGTGTCAGATAGTGGCAGCCTGCTGCATGCTGCACAACTTGGCTGTGTGGAAACCCCCCTTCTGGAAGAGGAAAGTGCTGTCCAACCAGTCCTGCAACCTCAGAGAGGGGATGAGAGTGATAGTGCGGAAGAAGAGGGGAAAGATCTCAACTCCAGGACCTAGCTAATCTGGATATACTTCCAGTGACTCAAAGGTACTTTTCAATGATGCTGATGTGTTCACTGCATAGTTACAGTGTGTCTCAAGTAATATGTATTGTGGTGTCTTTTGTCAGTGACAATGCTAAATCACAGATGAAGTGGCATGTGCCAGGGAACCCAATTGTAGGTACAGTGTGACATACTTCAGACACTGCAGTGTGTTGGATCTCCTCTTGCAATAAAAGTGTGATTATTATAGGAACTGGCTAATGCATTCACATTCACAATTGATATCTCATATTGATAAAGGACATATAATTTGAGTGCATAGGTTTATTTATTGAATGCCAATATATACATAGGTGTTGGGACAGTGAAAGGGAGTGGGCACATGGTGAAAAACATACTCAGGTAGATATGCTCAGCTGCTGGTTGCACTGGGGCACAATCCATGTGGCCATTGGAAGATGGTGTGATGGCAGTGGCATGTCAACAAGGTAACTTTGTGGCACACAAGGGAGACAATTCAGGGCAGAGTCACTTCCTGGCGATGGGCTTGTTCTTGGCTGGTGTTTCAGTGGCATATCTGGGTCTGAGGGCACGTTTGCAAAGATGCAGCTGGCCGGTAGGGGTGCTGGTTTCCTGTGAGTCCTCTGGCAGTGCCACAAGTCCAGTGGATGCAGCAGATATAGATGGCAGTGTCCTGGCTCGTGGTGGGGGCTTGTAGGTGGGTGACGGATTCAGGATGGCTGTGGTACTGGTGCTGCAACACCCCTGCAATGGAGGCCATGCTGGCATTGAGCTGTTTTCATTGCTCCATGGCCTCCTGGTGGTGTGCTATCTGTAGCCTCTGATTCTGCTCCAGGGCGGCCAGGATCTGGCCCATCCTATCCTGGGTATGGTGGTATGCTCCCAGGACCTCACATATTACCTCCTGGGCTACAGCATCCATCTTTTCGCCACCCCCAGGGCCACTGATCCCCCCAACTGTCCCTAGCCCCCTGTGCCTGTGCCCCTTGCACAGGTCTGGCAGTCCCACTTGCACTGGGCTCTTCATCATTCTGCCTGTTGGTGGGTGGAGACTCTGGCCTCTGTACATGTGGGCAGCCAAGCCGTGGCCAGGAGACACTTGTGTGGGGTCGTTTGGCCACAGCTGATGATGGTAGCTGTGTGGTAAGGGTATCAGTGGTGTTCTAGGTGGGGCTTCTGGAGGGTGACAGTCCAGGACTGTGGGATGGGCCAGGGATTTCCTCTGTGTACAGACATCTCTCTGCATTCACCTGAGTGGGGACTTCTGTCTTCAGGTGGAGGGCTGGCACTCCTTGACATCTCCGTCCGGGTGGCATGGATGGTGGTGCCTGTGTGTGGGAGAATAGACATGTAGGTGTCCTGTACTTTTTTGGCAATTGCTGCACTGGTCTTCACTATTTTATCCTTATATTCCCCCTTAGTGGCATGCGAGGTCCCTTCGTATACATTTTGGTGCATTTTTTGTGGCGTGTGGAAGTGCATTATGGGTGCTGTAGTGCCACTGGGATTCCATGCAAGGTAGGTGACTGTGCACAGCGGGCTGGATGGAGATTTGTTTGTGGGATTCTGGGCATGCAGGGGACTTGGATGTGGTCGTTGTGGACTGGATAGTGGATGGGGTCCTGGGGGTGGTGAGGAGATGGGATGATACATGTATTACAGGTGTGGTGAGTATGAAGATACTGTAGTTGACTTACTCGATTCCAGTCGTCCAGTGAGTCCGGTGAGGCCCGCTGGGTAAAGGTAGTCAGGACCTTCTCCTCCCAGTAGGTGTATTTGGGGGGAGGAGGTAGGGGACCACCATACCTTATGTACAGTGAGGTTGTGCCTGGATGCCATAGACCGAACCTTCTCGCGCAGGTTGTTCCATCTCTTCCTGATGTTGTCCCTTGTTTGTGGATGGTTTCCCACTACGTTGACCTTGTTGACTATTGTCTGCCATAGCTCCATCTTCCTGACCATGGGTGTCTGCTGCACCTGTGCCCTGAATAGTTGTGGCTCGACCCTGAATATTTCGTCCACCATGGTCCTTAGCTCCTTGTCTGTGAAGCAAGGGCGCTTAGGGGGTGCCATGGTGTGTGTTGTAGGTGGTGTGTTTTAGGTGTATTGGTGGGGGTGCTGTTGTGTGGTTGGGTGTGTGGCTTGTGATGGTGTTTGGGGTGTGTATGGGTTTTGGTGGTGTATTTGTGTGTGTGACTTGTGGTATGTTGAGTTCATGTGTGTTGTGCTATTGGCGTTGCAAAGGATTGTAGGGTCTGTATATGTGTGTTTTATAGTGTTGTGGATGTCTGTCAGTGTGTGGGTTTCAAACTTGCCAATTGGGCATTTGCTGTTTGTGGGTTTGCTGGCTGTGGCGGTCCGTACCACCAATGGTCATTCGGCATTTACTGTCCGCCAAGCTGATTTGTGCATCATTATTTGGTGGGCGGGGGATTTGTCTGCATGGCGGGGTGGGTGTACTGCCTTTCCGCCATCATTGGCCCTGGCGGTGGGTAGAGGTTGCAGGATTTTTGGAGGTTTATCTTTTTGGCATCATTATTCAGCGTTGTGCAGTCCACCGCCACTGGCGGTCTTCTGTTCATTATCAGTACAACGGTCGGCGGTGATTACCGCCAAGTTCATAATGAGGGCCTCAGTCATTTCATGTAACCGATATACTAAAACTACTCTTCACCAGTTCCCACAAACTGTGTGTACCTGTCAGGGCCCCATTTCCCCTTTTTGATGGCTTTCTCCTCTCTCTATGGATCTTCAAGAAACAATATGGAACATAAAGTGTTCCAGAAATTTCTTTCGTTTTGGTTGTTGTTTTCATGATTGGTGTTTCTATGGAGAGTATTAAAACCTTTAGTTTTTCTGAGGCTGATTTTTCTAGAATTGTGGGAACCATCTCTAATGTTGAACAGGGCTTCAGTATTGCTAATAAGTTAAAAGACGATTATAAGAAAACGGCACGTAGAACAGAGGCACATGCCAAATTCATTTTGGGATACCTCAAAGCGGGGGTGATTCCGAATGGACTAAAAGTTAGGAATATACCGAGCCTTTTGGTGGAAATTAAAGCCTTTTTGGAAAAATGTTCCTTGATTTCCAATAGATGCTCCAGAGATTGGATGCTATTAATAATTGAGGCTGCACATTAGATTGTGTCTCTTTTGGTTAAAGAGACTGAAGAAATAGAAGAGAAACTTAAACAGACTACCGCATTAGAAGAAACCAAAGCTTGAGGAGGTCTCCATAGAATTTGAGTCATTTAATCAGTATTTAGTAAAAAGGAAGACTGAAACATTGAAAAAAGATATTCATTATTTTACTCTAGAAAAAACATACCTTACCTATCTGAGAATTATTATAAACAGTCAACTCAGACTTTCCAAGAAAAACAGGATTGGACATCGAAAAAGATAGTCACCTTTTCAGATACATCAGATTCAGATGGTGAAGGTAGTTAACACCATTTTGACACTTTTGGCAACAGAAGGAATCAGGTAGATCAGGGTTTTAACAATACCCATTTTATAGGCAACAGGAGGAACAAGTAAAGGTCCAGATCTCACTACAATTGAGGGAACAGATTCATGAATACAGAACAGCCTCCTCATTTTCTACAAACCAGACGCAACCAATATTGGCAGGATTAGATGATATCCCGATTTTCAATCTAAGTTCAACTACTTTGGACATTAACTCGGTGAAGGTATTGTCAAAAGGACTGTCTTTTGTTCCAAGCACTTATATCAATACCTTTGAACTTTTTAGAGACATACATGTGTTTTTTAGGAGAATCCGTCTTCAGAAATATTTTGATATGCCATATTTGTCAACAGAAAATAGATCTGGCTTGAGACCAGTCTCTTCATTTATTCCAGACATTGAATGTATAGGACCAGAGGTTTTGATATTTGAGAGAGCGGTCCTTAAGAAAGTGAATAAGGTGTTAAGATATGTTCCTAAACCTCGATTTAATTTAACCAGGGATGAGAGTTTAGCTCTAAGATGTTTGCAGGACAACAAACAAATCACTACCTTGTGACAAAGGAGGTGGTGTTACTGTGTTTGATACGGTCCAATACATAGATAAAATGATGAAAATGTTACAGTTTAAGTATTTTTTATAAAAGAGTAGTTTGTAACCCAGAATCACGGATTAAGAATATGATCAAAGAAAGAAGTAATCAAACGTTACAACAGGGGGTAATTTGTCAGAAAGAGTTTGAGTTTCTCACTTCTAAGAATACTCAGCTTTCTGTCATTTATGGGTTGCCTAAGATTCATAAAGATCTGAGGGATCCCCCTTTGCGACCTATCATTTCATCAATTGGTTCTGCGATTGAACCATTGTCACAATATGTGGACAACTTTCTTAAACCTTTGGTTTTCAATCTTCCCTTTTATGTTAGAGATATGGGTCATTTGATTTCGAAAATTGAGGGTGCTCAATTCAATCCAGAGAATGACATTTTGGTCACAATGGATCTGGAAGCTCTGTATACACATATTCCACAATAACTAGCACTCGAGTGCATTAGACAGACTCTGATAGACACTGAACCTAGTTCTTTGAATCAGTTTTATCAGCGATTGCCTTGAGATAGTTTTTTATAACAACTTTTTTTAATTAAATACAAACATTTTTCAACAGATTAAAGGTGTCAGCATGGGAGCAGCCTGTGCTCCCAGTGTGGCTAATCTGTATGCTGGAGACTTTGAACAAAAGTTTATTTACAATGAGGTTGCCCCCTTCCTCAAGAATATGTGTTGGTTGTCTAGATACATAGGAGATGTGTTCTTTTTCTGGATGGGGGAGGAAGAAAGATTAGAGGAATTTTTTGCTTGGCTTAATTTATGTGATTCAAAATTGAAGTTCTCAATGAAAAGCGATAAAAATCAGGTAGAGTTCATAGATGTTTGTATTTTACATAGGGATGGACACCTTGCAGTGTCGCTTTATGTTAAACCTACAGCTAGGAACACACTCTTGCATTTTGACAGCTATCACCCTAGATGACAGAGACCAGGGATTCCATTCAGCCAGTTTCTACGTATTAGGAGAAACTGTACTGAGATGAAAGATTTCCTGGTACATTCTGATATTTTGGTCAAGAAATTTTCTGCTAGGGGGTCATGCCACAAAATTGAAGGATTCTTTGAAAAGAGCTAAATATTCTGACCGTCATTTCATGTTCCAAGGAAATAATAATAAGACCAATGAAAGGTTAGTATGGGCTATTCGTCATTCGAATATGAATGAAAAAATTAGGCATATTATTAATTCACAGTGGCATATCCTTAATGTCAGGTCAGATGCAGAAACATTGGAGAAATCTATTTTTGCTTTTAAAAAGAACAGTAACTTGAGAAATATTCTAGTTAAGTCAGCAATGAATACTCATAAGGACCTTACGCAAAAGTCTATTTCAGGTCTGGAACCGATAACTGGCAATCACAAATGTGGAGACTGTTCAGCTTGTAGGGGAGATAAAGTTTCAAACAAAATCACGGGTAATAATAAGTCCATTGTTTTGAAAGGGATGTCAAACTGTAGATAAAAAATGTGGTATATCTGATTTTTTGCCCATGTAACATGGGATACGTGGGAGAAAGATCAAGAGAGTTCAGAACAAGGTATTATGAACATAGATCCTCTCCGAAGACCCACAAACCAAACACACCACTAGTTGCTCAGTGGACAGATTGTATTCACGAAGAGGATGACATCAGATGGACACTATTGGAGAAGATAGTCCTTAGAAGTGGTTATCATTCAGAGAAGGAGAGAAAAAAGCGAGAAGTGTTTTAGATTTTCTATTTGGATACATTCCATAAGCGATTGAATGAAGAAATACCCTGGCAGAACACCCTTTAGGAAGGTTTTTCTGCAATACTCTCTAATTTAAAAAATTTATTTTTTAGGATAGTCAGAATGCCTGTGTTTGGCAATGCAAGTGTAACAACACTTTAATTTTGGTATTTCAAAATATAATGGGCCTCATTACAACCTTGGCGGTCAAAGACCGCCAGGGCTGTTTTGGCGATTGTACCGTCAACAGGCTGGCGGTATAATCTGCCTTATTACGACCGCGGTGGTACCGGCGGTTTCCCGCCTGGTTGTCCCGGCGGTTTTAATCCTCCAGGGCAGCACTCCATGGGATTAGAGACCGCCATGGAAAGGCATGGGCAGTGCAGGGGCCCCCAGGCACATAGCCCCACAGCAGACAGTGAAAAGCACAATGGGTGCAGCTGCACCTGTCGCACGGCCGCAACACCGCCGGCTCCATTAGGAACTGGCTCCCATGTTACGACCGACATCCCCGCTGGGCTGGTGGGCGGAAACTATGTTTCAGCCCGCCGGCCCAGCGGGGATCTCATAATGCGGCCAGCAGGATTGCGGCCACATTGGCCTCCATCACCCGTCAAGGTTGTAATGAGGACCTATATCTTCTCTTTTTATCACCATGTGATTGGTGAATAATCAGGCTGCTGCTATGAGAGATGTACGATTTTTCCTGTTTAAAGATGGCCTACACCGTTTTGGTGTCTACCAGCCTGAATTGTCTAATGGTCCTTCCTCTATTGCTCGGTCTTCTGCGGTAGCGTGATTATGAAGTAGCTATAAAACAGCAGGTGCAGTTTACACTCGCTGTTTTTAGAATGCACTTTATCGGGACAACAAGAGATTTGACCACCTTTTGCATCAATGGGTGAGTTTTATAACCAATAAATGTATGCTGGGTAGTTCCCTATTTTAGAACTCAGGCATTGAGATTCATGCTGCGTTCAGTATAGATGATTCAATTTGCAGTTAGCGTTTGGATTTGTGGTTTGCTGTAAATTGTGAGCAGCGTTTCTAGCATTAGGGTGCTGGTTTATCGTCAATGGAAGGATGAAGGATGGTTTTGAAACATCTCTTAGACAGTGCGGGATCGCATGAACTTACATCATATCAGGTTACAGGGATTTTTTGTTCTTTATCGAGTTTTTGCTCTTTATTGTAAATATACAGGATTTTGAGGTATATTTAAACATACTTTCTTACTATGGGCCTTTTTACCAGTAGTTATATTCTGCCGGTTGAGTCTTTTGTTATTATTTTAATACAAAGGCGGACCATGATTCCTTTTTCTTGTTTAGTGGTGTTTACCTCTTCTTGGTCCCAGTTAGGTAAATGTGATTATTCTGTTATAGAGTGACGAAGGAACATATATTCAAATAAATCTTGGAAGGGAGAAACATAATCAGGTATGATAAATTAGTTTGTTGTTTGTGTTTGTGCTTGTGGTAGAGTTGTGTTCACTCTTGGGTGTTTTATGGATTTATTTCTCTTTGAGGGGTTGCACATGATTATTTTTTGGTTTTGATATGTATCCTGTTATTATTAGGTCTGGTTACACGTTTGATTTTTTTAGGAGTATAATTTTTCATTCTATTTTTCTTTATTCTATTTTCTTTTAGTTTTTTACTTTGTGAAGGTGAGGGTACCCACATCAACTTATTCCATATTTTGGTTATTATTAGAAGATATTGGAATGTTTATTTGATTATTGCAATATACAACACAGATGCTACACAGATTTATATGATTGATTAATATATTCCTGATACATTGTTTTTGATTTAAATGAATTATTCAGTCTTTGGTGCTTTTTTCTACATATAAATGCCCTGAGGAAGGTGGCTGTGGGATTATAAATACATAAGGAAGTCTAAATCCACTGAAACATGCGTTGGCACTGGAGTACCAAAGTTGACAACAAAGGACCCAAGGTTCATAGATCTTATGATGGATCATTAAATTGGGACCATTTGGGGAATGGATAGCATTGTGATCTTGTGCTGTCTCTAAGAACCAAGGAGTGTTTGACTGTCCAAGAACCTTTTTTAAATAAGACTTGTATGAAGGATTTGTCATGTGCAGAGACGTTTGATTTTTTTTTGGCGATTTATGAATATGTAATTGTTAGATGTGGATCACCATATTGCACTTACATGTAGATATATGTGATATTAATAAACTTATTTATGTTAAAACTGAATGTTTTTTGTGTGTTTGTCTTGAGATTTGGTTAGAGTGTGGTTGTCTTTTATATATTCCGTCATATGTTGTCTTGATTGTCATCTGTGTAAGTGTAAGTTTATATTGAGTTGTTAATGATATGGATATGACTTGTGTTGAATAGGATTTGTTCAGTTATGAGTGCATAATATTATGGTAGGTTTGACTTTATTTATATTGAAGGTAGTTATCATATATTTGAATTTATACTTTATTTGCATATATTTTCTTCTGTTATTTTGATAGGAGAGTATTTTTCTTTTCTTCTTTTTTTTTTGTTTTGTATTTTTTTTGTTGTGTATTTTTTTTGTTCCAGAAATTGAGTATACATCTTGCTCGTTGGGGATCGTGAAGTGCCTTTCTAAGACACAGTCACACTTGCAATCATAGGCATATAACAGGCGATGAAGAATGAAAAT
Organism: Pleurodeles waltl; assembly: GCF_031143425.1. Lineage (NCBI taxonomy): Eukaryota > Metazoa > Chordata > Amphibia > Caudata > Salamandridae > Pleurodeles > Pleurodeles waltl. The sequence goes on along the minus strand of NC_090447.1, from coordinate 897,546,625 downwards.
CAATTCTTGAGTATTTAGATATCTCAGATATTCAGGGGTTAATCGGTGCAGCATTTTAGTATCAGAAAGAACACAGCAGTTTTTTAACCACACTGAGAGCTTAGGGTTACTATACTAAAGCTCATTTTCATATGTAATTTTGTCATTACTGTTACATGACAGTTGCAATTGAACATGGAAATAACAGACCTTTGATTCACATTTCGAAACGAGCATGTGCCAAGCACTTAGGGCCTAATTTATACATTTTTAGTGCCACATTTGCATCATTTGTTTACGCAAAACTGGTGAAAACTTACAAAATATAATTCAATTTTGTATGTTTGCACCATTTTTGCATCAAAAATTATGCAAATGCGGCGCTTAAAAAGTATAAATCAGCCCTAAGTGTTCTTAATCATGGACAATGATTAGTATCACAAAAATGCCACATGACACTCAACTATAGCAAACATGTTCATAGTATATTGTTAAAATGGCAATTGTGCAATGCACTAAAATCTGTACTGACATTGCAAGCTAACAACAATGAGCATTATTATTTGGCAGACAGCATGTATTCAAGTAACCAAGCACACTGCTAACATGCCCTTCTAGTGCATTCTGCCCGTCTGAAGATCCTCCAGTCAGGTATCAAAGGTAACCGGTAAGAAGCCGCATTACCGCCTTTTATGATGCTATTCTTCTTGATCTTTTCTTTTCTAGAATCGGCATCCACAACGCTGGGCTGTGGAATAGATGATGCAGGAACAAGCATGGACAAGCAGAGATTCCCACTCTGCACCTGAAGACCTCTGACAGCAAGCAATCACCTCAAGAATGGTGTGGCTTTAAATAACTGCTGCACCTGATAACACCCAGTTTGAGTCACCTGGCCACATGCAGTCTGAGTCATGAGGTTTCTGTACCTGGCCACATCCAGTCTGACTCATGATGATACCACAGTCTTAGGCAACAAGTTGACACGTGCCCCAGAGTCCTACACAAGTTCTAAAACAAGCATTGGCTCAACTAAACATTTCTCAAAGGCATCAACAATCATTGACTCATGCAAAGGCAGGTGATTTTCTTAGGAAGCAAGCAAAAAAGACAGATGCACAGTTCCACAGTAAGTGTGACTCCTCACCATCAAACCTGGGGAGGAGTCAACAGGTCTCTACAAGTGTTCAAAACTAGGATCAAGAGCCCTCACTCACTTTTCGGTGACATGCTTCATCATCGGGCTTTGCTCCTCATCAGGCTGGCACTGCAATGCCTGACGGGCTCCTCAAGTAGGCTCATTGCCAGAGATCATTTAGAAATCCTTGCCGGTGATGAGTGCAATAATGTGGGATTGGTCAAACCAAACTGTTAAAATTGACTAGGGGAAACCAAAAGACAGACCTTTATTATAAATGTGGACCTGTGTTAAGGTTAAAAACAACCAAGGTGGGGGCAAATGTGTATAATCACTAGATTTTCCTACTCATTTATTGAGTTGTGTGTCATATACCATTACTTCTAGGGATTGACTCACAAAGGAAGGTGTTGGTAGTCCCAACAGTGCCTATAATGAACTGGTCAACATGCTGTGCTAGTCATAAAGATCTAAGTGTGATTCATCAGGACCTAAAAAAAGCTATACCTAATCCTCACTGTCAAATTGAACACATACCATGTGATATTTAGATGATATGTAAGGTGGAACAGGAACCTGGAAGTAGAAACAAAAAAACACATTGATCACACAGTACAATGACTTAACTTGGTGCAGTTCACTAAGTGCCAGTGAAGATCAGGCAATACAGTGGAACCACCTCAAATCTCTATAGTGCTCAAAGAGATGTGAGATATGTTGATATTCACAAATCACTCCAAAGAAATCATATTGCAGTACAATCATCTTTTACCCTCCTTGTATTAAAATGATGGGACAAAGAGGGATAGCAAAGTGCTTGTGTGGTCCAATGAATGTATTAATCTGTATGTGAAGTTAAGGGAGAGAACAGAAACATTTTCACTGTGCACAAAAATAGCGGTGGACTCCAACAAAAAATGTATAGAAAGCAGGTAAACACCTGGTATTCCTAATGCTGGAAAACAGAAAACATACACTCAATTCTAGATAAATTCTGTCAAACAGGAGAGCGCTGTATCTTGCAAGTGCACACTAAATATGGCAGCTCCTGCCACGTCGCATACATGTATCAAATGCTATTATCATTGACAGCTCCCGCCAAAAGGAAGGGATCAGTAGTCAACAGATTAGCGGTCATATAAATAATTTTGAAAGTTGTCAAAAAGTGGCTCTTCACCATTTGAATTTATTGACAACTCCCTCCAAGGGGACGGGGTTGGGAGTGGGTGGTAAGGTGAAGAATAATGGTACAATGTGTGCCCTAAGCAACATGTAAAAATAATGGCATGTGGCCATGTGAATGATGAGGCCATGACCTGATACACCTTTATAGCCTCTGCAGGGAAAATAAAACACACAAATGTAGCCTGTAAGGGGGTATCAACATCATTGGAATCACTGACCCCAGAGAGGTGTCAGAACGTATACTTAAACATTATAAGACATCACCTTTGGAAAATATTACAAAAATGGAAAGTTGCCATCTGAAATCATTGATGCTGCTGTCAAGAGGATGGGATTGTGCAGTAAATAGTAAGGTGGTGACAGGTAAATACAATGTCTGCCCTTAGGTGGAGAAAGTATAGTGAATAAATATAGTGGGTCGGGGGGTGTTGATCTCATGGCAGATGCTATCCTCGAAGAAGACTCAGAAGGTGTACACACTCAGGGTGAAGTATCACCAGTTGCTCCCCATCTGAGGAGCATCCAGTGGTCGCAGCTATGGTGCTAGTCAGCCTCAATAATGCCTGCTGCTTTCTCCAAGGAGCAGCCAGCGGTAATATTAGAAATACAAGCCCACCTATACACGAGGCCTGTATGCAAGTCCCGAAAGAGGCAGTAAGCCTTCTTCGAGAGGATACAAAAACAAAAACTGAACCCCGTATGGGGGCCTGTAAACAGAGAGAGGGACACTTACTTGAGAGAAGACTGGTGCTCACTGCAATACCTACCCCAGCGCCGCACTCCTTGAGACAGGGACGGTGCAAAGGGGCAGTGGTTTTTCACTGAGGGGCATAAGGTCAACAACATAAAAATAGGGCTATAAAGACAGTCCAAAATGGACTTGCAGTATGGAATGGTGGCTAATGATAAAAAATGTGGAAAAGTGGCACCCATCTTTGAACATTGTACTAGCCATGTAAAAGCATGATCCATAGAGGTGGCATCACTCATAAAACGAATATTGGTGCCACATCCTATGAATGTGTCATCAATAATCATAAATTTAGAAACCAGGGCTGATGGCCATGGGAGACATTATAATAAAAGCCGAATGTACCCTAGGTGAAGGAAAAGAGCAACAGTTAAGTCTCTATCTGCTGTCATGTCAATTCTGACCATGGAACTTTATCATTAAGGCCCCTAACGTGAGTCCAAAGGCTGAACATCCACTGTTGTTCTTTCTCGAACAGTCTCTTGGCACACTCCTTAATGTCAGTCACACTCTCCAGTATGATTTGCTTAGAAACACACTTTATTAAATGCCAGATATGGATTCTGGAACATATTTGGGTTTGCAGGCCAGACAGTACCCCCCTCCCAAGGTGCTCCCAATTGGTTTCGGTTTGTTGGGGTATATGTGATGGGACTGGTGAACCAATCGAGAAGCATGTACATGTCCTGCTGGCTCCCATGAACAATCCTCAGGTCTGAAACCTTTCCAATCCAATAGTAGCAGAGTTTATTATACACTTGTTTGGAATCTAATAATGCCCATACCTTGCACTTCGGTTGATTATCCCCTAGGATTGGAGAAGATCCCTTTGGGCAGTGCATGGGGTCTGCTGCAGGTTTTTTAACAAGGAGACGTGGGACACTGGATTAACCAGCAGAGATGTGGGAAGTTCTATTTTCATGGCTACCTCATTAATTTTCATGGTGATGGTGAAAGGGCCCACAAACCATGGATGAACTTTTGTGCCCCCTTCAGATTTAAGTGTTTAGTTGACAACCATATTCTTTGTCCTTCATTATAATCTGGTCCCTGGTGTCTCTTTTTGTCTCCATATGACTTATACATTTGTTTTGCTGATCTTACGCATTTCTTTGAATGTCACTCAATTGTTGTAAAAATTCTTGTACAGAAGGAGTGGGTAACTGAGGTACTACATTCAAATAAAAAAATACAAGGATGATACCCATAATTACAGTAAAATATTTAGTAGGATGCATGGATTATATTGTTATGTGCAAATTTGGCAGCCCATAAACACTTTGTCTAACTGTCTTCAGAGCTTAAAGGATAACAATATAAATATTGCTCCATACACTGGTTGACTCTTTCATTCTGTCCATCAGATTGTGGGTGGTGACTGGATGACAGGTGGATATCCATATCCAATTCCTGACAAAGGTATGTCCAAAACTTGGATATAAATTGTGAACCTCATTCAGAAACTACCATCAAAGGAAGCCAATGGAGACAAACTATAGATTGTAAGAAAACGTCGGCTAATTGTAAGGCTGAAGATAAGGTTATTAGAGCGATAAAGTGTGCCATTTTGTCTAATGATCTACTACTACTTGAATGGTTGTGAATCCAGCCTCAGATTTTGGTAATTCTGCCACAAAGTCTAATGATACAGTGTGCCAGGGTGCAGGTGGCATAGGTAAGCGTTGCAAAAGACCAAAAGGAACTTGGTGCAAACTTATCCTTTCTATGCAAGTAGCACAATTTGCTACATAAGCCTTTACATCATTGGATATGAATGCCCACCAAAAATGTAATTGGATGATGTCCAGGGTCTCTTTTCCCCTGGGTGATCAGCACCCTAATTAACATGACACCACTCACAGGCTTTGTTTTGTGATTTTTTTGTGGATAGATATAACTTCTTTGCTATATATTTTAACCCCTCTTGGCTAGTAGCATCTGTAGTGTGATATTGTAAGGTTTCTGTGGCTGCAGTAATTTCCTGCTCTAGTTGCACCTCTTGTAAAATATCTGAATCAAGGATAATGGCCCTCACAATTTTGTCTGAAGAGATAATAAAAGGTGGTTCTTCCACTCGTTAATTAGTGGACTAGGTTAGTGTAGAAAGTGCGTCCGCTTTTCTATTCTTATGACATGGTTGGAACTGGATCATAAAATCATATTCACTGGAGAATTGGGGCCACTTCAACTGTTGCTCAGATAAAACACATGTGGTTATAAGGAATTCCTATGATTTGTCACAATGATGACTGTATGAAAACGTCCTAGGAGATAATGTCTCCATTCCTTAAAGACTTATTTTACTGATAGTAATTGTCGATCTGCTATGGAATAATTTGTTTTGGCTGGATTCAATTTGTGGGAGAAGTAAGCCAGTAGGTGGCGCTCCCTGGTCCTATGATTGCGCTGAGACAGGACCCCACCCACTGCTACCTGAGAGTTGTTCCCCTGTACCACAAACAGCTGTGTAGGGTCTGGGTGTGATAAAATGGGAGCTGTACTGAACTTGTCTTTTAATTTGTAGATGGCCTTGTCTACCTCTTGTCCCCACTGAAACTTCATTCCTTTACGGAGTAGTTTAGTGATGGGAGCAACAATGTTGGAAAAGTGATTGATAACACACCTATCGAAATTGGCAAAGCCCAGGAAGCTTTGCCCTTCTTTCACACTTTGCAGGGGTTTCCACTGAGCAATAGCTTCAACCTTTTTGGGGTCCTTCTGTACCCCATTTGGGATTAGGATATACCACAGGAACTCCACTTCTTGAACATGAAAAGTACAATTTTCTAGCTTTGCGAAGAGGTGATGTTGTCGTAAGGCTTATAAAATGGCATTGACATGGGTGGCATGTATTCAAATAAATTAAAATATTGTCAATATAGATGACAGCACACTGATTAATAAAGTAATGTCGGGCTTCATTTAAAAATATTGTAGGTAGCAGGAGGATTGCAGAGTTCGAAAGGCATGATGAGGTAGTCGTATAAACAAAATTTGATCCGGAAAGCCACTTTCCACTTATCACCCTCTCAGATTCCTACAGCATGGTAAGCCTCATGGATAGCATATCCAATTTCATGTATATTCATGCATTTTTAACTTGATTAATAATGGTTGAGAACAGAGGCAGAGGATGTCTGTTTTTAATTGTGATCTTGTTTAGGGCCCTGTAGTCAATACAAATCCTAAGTTCCCCCCTTATTCAGGGACAAAAAATAGCTGTGATGAAGCTGAGGACCTAGAAGGTTGTATACAGCCTTCAGCCAGCATTTCATCTAAGTATTGGGGCAAATAGGGGTTCTTCTTCTCTGTTAAAGCACACATTTGCCTACATGGGATTTATGAGTCTCCATACAACAGTGTTTTATACAGAACTGGGACAGCAAGGTGACACTCTGTGTAACCCAGTTCATCATTGGATTATGTTTGTGACGCCATGGGATGCCTAGTATGACTTTGAAATGGGGCACACATATCAGATCGAAGTGAATGGTTTTATGATTGTTAGAGAAAAGGTACATTGTCACCTCACAGGTAGCTTTCATGACTGGACCAGAAGTTAAGGGGCTACTGTCAATAGTCTTAACTACCTCCGGACTGATCTTAGGCAGAAGCGGAATTCCTAGCTTCTCAGCAACTGCAAAGTCCATAACATTTCTGCTGGCCCCTGAATCCAAAAAGAGCTAGAGAGAAACTGGATGGTCTGAAGAGAGCCATTCCACCCGGGCAGCTATATATAGATGGTGGAATTTTCTCTGGGAGCTAGTTTGAGCCAAAAAGTGGGAGACTTCTAATGTTTCTACACCTGAACAACCAGTCTCTACCATAGTCGGGTGTTTTAGTGTCCCTCACATTTTTTGCTTTCAGAGCTCTTTGCCCATACAGGCTGTTTTTTGGGCTTGACGTACAATCCATCAAGAAGTAACCTTTTTTCCACAATACAAATACAACTTTTGGGCATTTCTTTTTTGTTGTTTTTCCTTAGTAAGAGAATCTCCAATGGTACTGATTTGCATTGGTTTGCTTTTGTGTGTGTCTTTCCTTGTGTCTTGTTTCTTATCTCCAAGAACCCTGATAACATGCCCATCTAGTGCGTTGTGCCTGTCTGAACACCCAGCAATCAAGTATCAAAGGTAACCAGTGAAAAGCCTTTCAAGCTTGTGCCACTTGTTACACCTTTTATGATTCTATTCTTCGTGATCTCTTCTTTTCTATGATTGGCATCCACAATGCTGAGCTGTAGAATAGACGATCCAGAAACAAGCACGGAGGTGCAGAGAATCTCACTGTGCATCTGAAGACCTCTGACAGCAAGCAATCACCTTCACCTCAAGACTGGTGTGGCTTTGAATACCTGCTGCACCTGGACACGCCCAGTCTGAGTCATGAGGATGCCACAAGCTCTGGGAACAAGTTGACACGTGCCCCAGATTCCTATGCGAGTTCTAAAACAAGCATTGTTCAAGTAAATATTTCTCAAAGGCAACAACAATCATTGGCCCATGCAAGGGCAGGTGATTTGCTTAGGGGCACACTTTACTAAATGCCAGATGTGGGTTCTGGAACATATTCAGGTTTGCAGGCCCAATAATACACCCACATATTGCTGTAATGGAGCCACAGCACAGATCCAGGAACAAAGTAACATCTCCTCAGAGTAAGTGAAAATGGGAGATCTATGGTGTGTCAAACTTTGCAAGTAGTTGCACAAAGTTACATGCATTTAGAGCCACACTTAGCAAGTACTTAATGATATGGATGACTAAGGTTACACAGGTAGGTGGGGCCACATTCATGATTTGTAGCCAAATAATAACAATGCACAATGGAGCAAGGTTGTTGCGTTAGTAGCAGGCACCAGTGTGTGTCCCAGCACAGTCCGGAATTTGTAATCTGTAGTGACAAAACCATCCAAATTATACATGCTGTATCGCTTTCACTCACAGAGCTACACAAAGTGATTTTCTGTGTTGGACTGTCTCAAATCACACTAAGAAGGCCACTTATAGCGATTGTGAAATAACCTCAACGGTGTCTCAAATGTGGGGTGCACTATTATAGGCCCCTCACTAAACAACAGATACCTTTAAAGACTGCAGGGCAATAGCTACATTGTGTACTTAGCTTAACCTACTCAATGTTATAAACTCTCAAAGAAGCAATGATTATGATGTTGTGAAAGCATACAACCTTTTTTTTTACTAAGAAATCTAATCAAACAAATTATAACTGCCTATCGTACACTAACTAACCTTTACACTACATAACACTACATAAACTTATCTTGACCTATCTTAAACACTAAACACAAACAACATGTTAAACATCAACCCCCACAAACCTAAACATACATAAATTGGCACAATACAAACAGCAACTACACATAAACATATGCTAACGACACATGTACACCGAAACAAATATATATTTGTTGGTATTTAATTTTTTATATTTTAATCATCATTTATATATTAATTTTATATTTGTTTTTTTAACAAATACTAAACATCAACCCCCCTCCCATTAAAACCTTAAAAACTGAGAAAAAGTTATAGAAGCAAGTAAAAGCTAAAACCTAACTGCACTAAACCTATCGTAATCAGTAACTAAGGGCCAGATGTACGACGCGTTTCGCATGGCACAAACTGTAAAATTTGCAGTTTGCGCCGTGCAAAACGCACATCGCGATGCACATTCCCATTTTGCGAGTCAGTAACTTGGTTACCGACTCACAAAATGGGAATGCGACTCGCAAATAGGAAGGGGTGTTCCCCTTCCTATTTGCGATCCACATTGCGATGCAGAATTGCTTTGTGACCGCGGTCGCAAAGCAATTCTCAGTTAGCAGCCATGTGAAGTGGGTGCTAACCCATTCGCAAAAGGGAAGGGGTCCCCATGGGACCCCTTCCCCTTTGTGAATGGCTCTAAAAATATTTTTTAAATGGTTTCATTTTCTCAAGTGTATTGCAACTCTTTTTCCTTTAAGGAAAATGGGATGCAATACAAAAAAAAAACTGCTTTATTAACAAAGCAGTCACTGACATGGTGGTCTGCTGTCTCCAGCAGGCCACCATCCCTGTGAGTGCAGGGAATCGCAAGGGGGTCGTAAATTGCGACCCACCTCATTAATATTAATGAGGTGGGTCTTTGCGACCCCTTTGAGATTCGCAGATGGTGTCAGGGACACCATTCTGCATATGGGTTTGCGACTTGCAAATTGCAAACCCATTTCTTACTACATCTGGCCCTTACTGTATTCCTAAGTTTAAAAAAAAAAAAAAAACATAACCAAATATCAATATTGACCATGGCAGATTTCGCAAGAGTTGGGACACCTACACCAAGGCTTCCTCCATTGTCTCAAAACATTGTCACAGGTTGGCCTAATCCATCTATATCTCATCCAGCCTCATGATAATTCTCTTTAATTCACGTACTATACAGTACTTGAAAACTGACTCCTCGTCTCTTCTGGGCCTCCTGGCCCATGTGGTTGTGAGCTAGGTGGCTTCAGCAATGGTTACCGGTACCTGGGGTTGGGGTGGCTGTTACTGATTTGGTTTCCTCCATTGTTGGGGTTGTGACAGATGTTAATGCAGACGATGTTGTGCTGTGAGGGCATTTCCCGGACCCGCTGCCCTAGCGCGCTCATATAGTTTGCCTATCTTGTGGTTGGCCTACAATACATTTCTAATGTACCGGCAATGGCCCTGCCATATCTCAAGGGTCGTGGCCTCTTTAGCTGTCATGTTATCCAGGGTGGTAATAGTAAAACATTTCCAGCACAAGCTGTACATGCACATTATGTATGTGAAAATAGGCTGGCATGGTAGCACAATCATATGTGCCCGAGCAGACCAAATCCAGAAATAGAGATGGATATATGGACAGTATACTGTCACTACATTGTCACCTCGTACTTGAGCAAGGAAAACTGACTCAGGTGCCATCTGTGTAGGTGCACAATATGTAAATGTAGTCACAATGAGAATACAAACATATCATACAGAATAATGATTTACACTCATGATAACGCCTGGATATCAAATTGGACAAATGGTCCAGAATTTAAAATATTGCGTTTTGAGATTGGATAATGCAAGTAAGCTGCTCCGTGCTCATCAACGTAAGTGAAAGTGTTTAAAGTGATACAGTCCAGGTAGTGTGGCTCTGAGTTGCATACTCCATCTGGAGTAAAACAAGACAGCATACATTGCTTACTTTACTTACTCACTGTTAGATAGCAAATACATGGATGGGGGTAGCCATTTATCTCCTAAAAAGCATGCTTGTGGTACATTACAATTATTTGCCCTCAGGGAAATGTATTGAAATGTGACATGTAACTTCTGGTTCACACTTGTAGTCAAAAACAGAGTGAGTCATATTTAAACACACAGGTTATCCCTGTGCTGCATTCGGCTGCACACATTATAAATCAGACAATGCATCTCAGTAGTGTGTTCATGCATGCCACAGTACTCATCTGACCAAGAACTTTGAAACATGTAATGCAGGGACCCTTGCACCATGACTCTAAGGGAGGATCAAATACCCTGAGGCTGCATTACAACAACCAGACCTTGTGGTAATCTAAGAAATTTGAGATTTCGATGCCCATATGATAATGTACAAACAGACACACACGTAGCCATGTCATTTGTTGCCTGTCATGGGTCAAATTAATTTATTATGAAGAATTTTGTCTATCACAAGGACAGGTATGTTGTCTACAAACAAATTTTGTGTACCACAGCAGGTATGTTTGATTACCCTTATGGTCAATGTTAGACATCTGGTCTCTTGTTGGCAGAGGTTTGCACTCAGTCCAAGTAGGGGTCACAATTAAAGAACTACTGCAACCCTGCTATGGATGGGAAAAAGTACGTTGGTTAAGGGAGATGAAAGCGGCTTGGGTCAAATTGGATTTATCCCACTATTGGGAGAATCCCGAGATGATTCCTGGTAATGCCAGACTCCTGACCAAAGACTGATATTGGGAAAAAATCCATGAGAAATCTCTCGGCTCAAATGGGTTAGGTCGGCTGACAGCAGAGTTTCTGCTGGTCAAGCACGAACCTTTGCCTGAAAGCTTCCTGGATCTCCCTATACCAGCACGTGCCCGCTCTTTACTACTTCAGTTCAGATATGGAACATTGGCAGTCAACAGCTTCACGGCTCGCTGGTCGACGAATGGTCCTTTATCTTACAAATGTATAAACTGCCAGCTATGCAAGGAAACTTCTGAGCATGTCCTATTTTTCTGTCCTTTGTACAAATGCCCTCAAGGGAAGTGGATTATACCTCTGTGCAAAACACTGTTAACATATAATCGAAATAGTGCATAGAGAATATGTAAATATGACACTTCCATGCTGATAGTGAGCTCTGTTTCTAAATATTTGGCAGCAGCATGGAAAATCCGCAGTAGGATCATTACAGATCTTAATCCACTGGTTGAAGAACGATCTAGAAGTTAGCGAATTAGCACCCTGCCATAATGGTCTGGGATTTTAAACATAATTATTAGTGCGATCTATTGAGGGTATAAGACTGTATCTCCGAGCATGTTGTCTAGTGGGTTACTCCAATTGAAGTGATTCATAGTTCCCTAGCATATATAATTTTATAAATGGCAAGATGCAATTTATTTGAGCAACCTATTTAAGAGAACTGACCAATTTAGGGCTCCCTTTTCCACTGATTGATTCCTAACTTTTGCAAATAGGAGCCATTGTATGTAGTTCTTATGTCTTATTTTATGCACAAATCTGTTTTAGAATAGTTTACAAGTTTTTAACAATTGATTCGCATTATCTTAGCATTTAGCGTCTTGTATAGGGTAAGATTTAGACACTATTTTTAAAGTCTTGTCTTAATTATTTATGAAACTTTTTTATGTGGTTTTATGAACCTCTTTCCATATAAGCAGGGTACCAATTGCTAATGTCTCTTTTTTTACGCGATGGTTTATGGTTTATATCTTTCTGCATGTATGATTATTTTTTTATTTCTCAAATGGTCTAAATTTGGACCGAATAAACTATTGATTGATTGATAGGGGTCACAATCCTAGTCAGGGCAAGTAAGATACACACTAAAAGTACACCTGTGCTCACTCTCGGGTAGCTTAGCACAGAGCAGTAAGGCTAAACTAAAGAGGCAATATGTAAAGGCTTTGTGCATACCTACAGTATCACAGTGAAAGTACCACCAAAGACTCCACATGAGTTTAGAAAATGGCCAATATTTATCTGAGTCAAACAAGACCAAAACGACAAAAATCATACATATACAAATCAGGTTATTTATTTTTAAAGTTTAGCTCAAAATGCAATGGTTAGAGGACAATGACTCCAACCTGAACTATCTGGTCACGCTGGAGTGGAACAAATCCAAAAGTGCAGTCCAACTGTGATGGAGCATATTCAGGATACAGGAGTCACACAGACTCACTGACAGTACCTTTGTTGCATTGATGCTTGGTGGTGATGTGTTGATCCAGAGGAGGGAATGCGTTACACTAGTAAGCAATGCATTATTTCCTGATCGTGCAACATCGGTGATGGGTACGATGTCCAGAAGCGATGAGTACTGGTTCTGATGTGTTAGGGCTGCGTTGGCCAAGGGAAGGGCTGCATTGTAAGTCAGGGTAGTTGCGTTGTGCAGTTAGAAAGTGGTGTCTGTGGCTTTAGTGCAGGCAGTGGCAAAGTGGCATTTCTGGAGTAGGATGCATCGGTTCCAAGTGATGTGCCAGTGTTGTTGCATCAATTCTTGTGTTGCAACACCATACTCACATCCAAGGGCCCAGGGCCAGGTGCTGGTAGCAAGATGCAGGTGATGTCTTTTACATCCCTGAGACTTTAGAAACATGAGGAATGCTCAGACAGGCCCTTAGAGAAACTTTAGATTGCAGGATGTAGAGAGTAAGATCTAGTCCTCTCACTCCCAGGCAAGAAGTAGCAGTCTGCAGGCTATTACAGCAGAACCTTCTTCCTGGTAGAATGTCCTCAGTCCAGAAGTGTTCTGAGTATATGGTGTCAGAGGCCCAGTACTTATTCACAAAAGTGACTGTGAAGTGGGGGTGACTTCAAAGAGTGGTTTTGAAGTGCCCTGTTCCCTTTCAGCACAGTCCTATCTGCCAGGAGGTATGTGTGGGGTTATCAGTCCATTTTGCTGGGACAGGCCACTATCCTTTGAAGTGGGAGAGCCCATCCACCCTTCCTGCTCAGGAAGACACATGAGTATGTAGTTGGAATGCACAGTCAGTTGAGTGTTCAATATGCATGGCTGTCTGGATAGAAAGCACAAAGGTAGCTGTCACCTAACCTTACGCAGACCAAACATGGATTGGAGGCAAGCTAAGGCAAAGGATGGTTAAAGGAAGAAAAGGCCAACTTTCTTAAAGTGGCATTTTCAGACCTGCAATTTAAAAAAATACCTTTACCAAAGATGTGTTATTACATTAATCTATCTTTTCCCAATTGGAAATTACCCTTAAAATATGTTGGCCCATACTCGCCTATGGGAGAGATAGTTCTTGCAATAGATAAAATAAATGTAAGAGTTTTTCACTACCCGGACATGTTCAATTTAAAAAATCATGTCCAACTCCTAAAGTATAACGCTTTCTGTCCCTGGAGCTAACCAGGGCCTAGCTTAGGGGTGTCTTGCATGTAATAAAAAGAAGGTTGAGGCCTGGCAAGTGGGGACATTTGTCAGGTTGAACTTGCAGTTTAAACTGCACACAAAAGCTCTGCAATGGCATGCCTGAAACATGTTTGAATGCCTACTGTAGTGAGTAGCACAACCATTGCCACAGGCCCACTAGAACCTTACTGATAAACCCAATATGCCAATCATGGAAAAGCCATTGTTGCCATATGTTAGACACAGAGCTCATGCACGTTAGCACTGGATAGCAGTGGTAAAGTGCACAGAGCTATAAAACCAACAGAAACAGGGTCAGAAAAAGAGTAGGAGGAAGGCAAAAAGTCTGGAGATGACCCTGCAGAAAGGGCCATTTCCAACAGTCTGTCACACTGAAATCTTGGAGCTGGAGAGCTCAAAAGTATGCAGCATGTTTGAGCAAAGTATGCTATGTTGATGAATTTATGTTTCATAATCACACATTGTGTGTGACTCTGATTCCATAATACCTACCTATTCATGCTTGCTGACCATGTCCGTGTATTGATATTGTACATCATCTGCATCAGTGCCATACACAATTTTGGACATATGCAACAGAACCCTCCCCATACATGATTAGCAACACAAATGTCACTGTGTTGCTACACACATTAAAGCATGTTTTTTCAAGCTAATGTGTTTGTGTTGAATACATGCAAATTATGGACAACATCACAGTTACTGTGCCCAAAGCAACATGACTATAGATGATCAAACATTAACATTAACACAAACGTAAAGATGCTTAGATCCAGTGGGCCACCTTACATACACCCTACAGTCACAGTTCCTCCTTGTTCTTTCCAAATGAATCTGTGGGCATGTTCTACTGTGTTTAGCACACTGACAGCAAGTTGATAGCAGGTGATTGTTATCTCCCAGAACACATCACAATGTTATATTTTACATAGATCACACACAAATGTCAAAATGTTATATACATGTACGCTTATAGGTAGTACTGTGGTACTGGAAGTTGCCCACCTCTGCACATGTGAATGGTAGATGTCCACCTAGAAGACATGATTTTGGACATTGCATTGTAAATAGTGCTTTCACATATGCATACATGTACATCTTACAAGCTATGCTCTCCTAGTACTTCAGATTTACAGAACAACTTTGGGGACACATATCTAAGTATGACAAGATTATTGGATGCAGCTAGTTCACTTGCAGTCCTGAGCTGGCTGGATGATGAAGTCCGAATGTATTCATCATCACAAGCCTGAAGCATGCCTCAAGCATGTGATGTACTTAGTAATGCTGGCTATCATCACGTCGGACCCCATTGTACCATGACACATTGGTGACAACATTGACCCTTGGAATGTCTAAGTAGTACTTTGATGGAAAAGGACAGGCAGACACCTTACATCACTTAGTAACATGACATTGTAAAAGCCATATAAGGGGTTACTGGCATTTTTGTGAATAACTAGTACTGACTAGTGGTAAATCTTTGTCCTTCCAAATTTGTGCAAGGGTGCATGCTTTGTCAGCAGTTTTTACATGTTGGTGTTGCCCTGAAAAATACATAGTTCTGCACATGTAGATATTTATAAGGCATATGTGTGCATGTGTAGCACAATGCAGCACACATGGAATATTTCATATAAAAGGAGTTTGGACATAGATCTCCTGCTTAGCCTTCAACAGTTGTGCTGCAGAAATTTGGAAGCATCTCCTGGTCATTCATGTATTTTACATCAGGAGATGCTCATGATTCCATGCATTTTTAGTGAGAACTACCATCCACTAACCATTGAACAGACCCTTGTGCCAGGGAATGGCAATGAAGCAATTGCCACTGTGCTTGCTTTATGTTTGCTTAATGTAGTCAGTCTGAGGCAGACAAAGTTCCCTTAGTTCCCTTTATTTCCTTATATAATTTGATTTTGATATATGTATAGCATGTTGCAATGTGAACAAACAACTCAACAAATGAGGTACAGTCCATGTTTATGTTTGACATTACTGATATAGCTACATCACTAAACGCAGATGGAACATACATACATACCTACAAGTCTGCCAATCTCCAGTCATAGGAGGACGATGAGATCAGCCTCCCATGCTACCATGTCAGCCCATAGATGTTTGAACTTGTTCCTGGTCCGCTTCACCCCCAAATGTCTTCTAGTGAGGCCAACACACACACTACCACCAATATTTCTTGACCTTGGCTGGGTAGCCCTGGTTGACCCTACCCATAGCTGCCAGCATGCTGGGCAGGTAATTGAATATTAACCAAATTAGTCAACCTAACTCTGTCTCAGGAAAAGTATTCCCTCTCTCAGACACATCCTTATCACTCCCAGACACACTAAAACTGAAACTGAAAATAATGGTCTCTAACAACAGTAAATACCCATAACAGATGAAACTCCAAAAATATAAACTCCCAGCAATAGAGTGACAAATATCTTGACAAAGCAATGAAAAAGGACAGCAAGGTATTACAAAGACGCAAGAGAGGGACAGAGCACACACTAACAAGCCAAAAAAATCACTACTCACACAGACACTCTCAAAAATACCTCCAGCACCCAGCACAAACCGGCAGAAAGTAAGAGAATGTATGGCACAAGGGTATTGAAATTGCCCTTGCATGATAAATGCACAGCGCATTATCATTTATGCAATCACTTTCATGCAGTTTTGTCTGACTTTGACATCGACACTTCACAATTTTGATATCTCTGTATTCTTCAGCTGTTGTACTGTTTGCAAAAACCATCTCCATTGTCATACTTCTCTGGGTAATTACTCTCATTGCAAAGTCATCTGCTCATATTTTTGTGTTACAGGACTTTGAGTCTTACCACATTGCTGTGAAATGCCTGTAAAATTAGTATTTTGATAATTGTGTCCTGAAGTGTTGTATATGACAATGTTGCCAGCAATTGACTCACATGTCTTGTGTTTTGAAGATCTCCAGACATGCATGTATGAATTCTGTACAAAACAAATGTGAACTTGTACAAATCATGCTTGGCATTTGTCCATGACAACTCTCATTCATGATCTGTCAAGATATGTGCTACAACAGCTGCTCCTGCCAATGCTGCTATTCTGCATACTGCCACATTGGTGAGACACTCTACACTGAGAGGTTTGTCTCCGTTATGGACATATTGGGTTATTTCTGAGTATCACTGTGTAACAGAGTTGTGGTAACCCGGTTACAGAACAAGAGAACGGGGCTGGTGTTACGTACCCCGGGGGTTCTGACGAAAGAAGAGAGGGCTGGAATTGCGTTAACAACCCCGATAGGCAGGAGGAAGATGCCGGAGAGATGAGGCGGGACAAAGACACCGGAGAGACAAGGCAGGAGGAAGTCACCAGAGAGGAGAGGCAGGAGGAAGACGCCGGAGAGACAAGGAGGGAGGACACTGGAGAGATGAGGCAGCAGGAAGACGCCGGAGAGACGTGGCAGGAGATGGAACAGAGGGACACCGTGGAGCCAAAAGAGACGAGTGAATGTGACAGAAACTCTAATGCGGGACAGGACGAGAACTCCAGCCATGTCCCTGGAGAGACGTGGCTCAAGGAGGTGGACTCACAAAGAGACAAAGACCTAAAGGAACAGAAAAAGGGACATAAAAGGACATCAGAGACGACCAACAAGGAAAACCCAGTTACAATAAGGACTAGAAGAAAAAAAGAAAAACCCAAGGGACAGGATAGGTTAAGACTACTTACCTATGCAATTAAAACTTAAAATAAAAATCTAATAGAGATTGTTAAAACACTAATGTATGTCTTCCTTAAATACCCCACACAGAATTCCATCACAGTGGTGTCAGAAGTAGGATTGGGGTGCAAGACATACAATCAAATAAGACAATGGAAAACAAACCTACCTTAGAGAACATGATTCAGAGATTGGCAGAAGGTCAAAGACATCTGCAAGTGTTATGGGAGGAGCAACAGAGAGAGGCACGGAATGATTGTGAAACACTCCAAAACGTCTTGAAAAGCCAAGCCACAATAATATCTAATAACCAACTAGTACATGAAACAGCACTACATAAACTCACAGAGACCATTGCTTCCAGTCACGTTCATCCCAACGTCCCAAGTTCAGTTCTGCAAATGTTCCAGGAAGGGGAAGACCCAGATGCATTTTTTACTAATTTTGAATGAGTAGCTGCTTCAGCTACATGGCCAGAGGATAGTTGGGGACAGTATATAGCCCCCCTTTTGACTGGAACCTTACAGGCTGCATATCAGGCTGTGAATCTTGGAGGTACCACCCCTTATCCTGAAATAATGAAAGGTATCCTAGAACGAGTAGGGTTTGATACGGAATACTATTGTATCAGATTCAGGAAAACAAAATGGAGTCCCATAGAAAATCCTCGTGCCCTATACTATAGAATCCAGGACCTAAGTCTAAAATGGTTAAGTCCCATAAGGACAGATAGAGAGGAGGTGATCTGAATTATTTTACTCAAACAATTTTTATAGGCACTACCCCCCCAAACCTGTAATTGGATTAAGCAGAATCCTAATGTAGACATGAGTAAAGCAATAGAATTAGCTTGTGCTTTCCATCGGGTCCCTGAGATTAAGGTGGGGACCCAAAAGGGACAACCAATAGGGAAACATCTAACCAGTCCCCTATTCCGTAACAAACCAGTTAAAGGACCGGAAGACTCTTTAACACCAAGTATACCCGACAAGAATCCTAAGCAGTTACCCGAGTGTTATAATTGTGCTGAATGGCGACCCATAGCTCAAAATTGTCCCCACAAAATAGACAAAACGGAACCAATGGAAATTGGGATCACCAGAAGCAGAGTTCTCTATACGGGCAAGGACGTTTCTTGTTATGTCAAGAACATGGCAATAAATGGACAGCTTACTAGAGAATTAATTGATTCAGGACATTGCCAATCGGTACTCCGTGATAATTTAAACCCTGCACATGGGGAAAATGTCTCCATTTGTTTCATTCATGGGGATACGAAATGATACCCTTTAGTACCAGTGTCTCTCGAATGGAGAGGCCAAAAAGAGATCCTTAAAATGGGGGTAATCCAAAATTTAGTAGAAGAATTGATAATAGGCACCAACTACAACAACTTCACACAGCTACTGGACAGTGTACATGACAAACAGGAACTAGATAAATGGTGAGATTAAGCTCCTTTTTCCCAAGCCTCTATCACTCATGAGAAAGAAAGATTAAAATTAAGTTAAAAAAAAGAAAAGCGAATTAAAACAAATCTCACAAAATGGGTATAAAATCTGGTAACTCAATCCCTGCGAGTCAACTAGTATTGGCAACAACGCCCCCATTTCGGATAAGCCAAAGAGGCGACCCCACCCTACAACATGCCTGGGAAACTGCGGTAACTGAAAAAATGGGACAGGTGGGTCCTTATTTTCTTGTCCAGAAAGGTCTGTTATACAAAGTAACTCAACATAACAATCAGGAAAAAACACAATTAGTAGTACCTCTCCCATATCATATCCAAACCTTAAATCTAGCACATAACCATATAGGGGGTAGACATTTTGGCTGAGAAAAGAAGGAGGAATAACTGTTATGACGGTTTTATTAGCCAGGGGTGTTCTCGGAGATTCGTCAGTTTTGCCAACAATGTCCTAAATGCCAGCTCATCAACCCTGGATCACACCGTAAAGCTCCCATTTTCCTGTTACCGTTTATAGATGTTTCTTTCTCAAGGGTAGGTGTGAATTTGGTTGGCCCCCTAACTCCATCTTCAAGGGGGTACACATATATTCTCATCTTGGTAGACTACGCAACAAGATACCCAGAAGCCAGACCTTTAAGTAGCATGACACCAAACCGTGGCACAGCCCGTGATAGGGTTCTTTTCCCGGGTGGGTTTCCTCAAGGAATTACTCACAGACCAGGGAACTCCATTCATGCCTAGATTGATGTCACAAATCTGCCAAATATTAGGGATCAGACTAATTTGCACTTCAGTCTAATACCCCCAAACTGATGGACTAGTTGAGAGATATAACCGCACCCTCAAAACGATATTGAGAAAAACCATAGCAGAGTCTGGTAGAGACTGGGACAAAAAGCTACCCCTAGTACTTTACGCCATACAAACCCATGTTCAGTCATCCACTGGCCATAGTCCATTTGAATTAGTTTTCAGGACGACAACCCCAAACCTTACTAGATATGGCTGCAGAACAGTGGGAGGAAGATGAAAGCGAAGATAAAGACATTCTAGAATATACACAACAATTGAAAGATCAGGTTCACAGTGTTTCGGAAGATGTCAGAAAACATCTAGAGGGGGCCCAGGAAAGACAAAAGCACTCCTACAACAGAAACACTGTCCTTAGACAATTCAGGACCGGGGATAAAGTTTTGGTGTTACTACCCAGTTCTGAAAACAAACTATTAGCCAGATGGCAAGGCCCTGTCACATACAAACTAGAACTATCCGAAAATCCCAAAAGAGCACAGATTTATCATGTTAACTCCCTAACAAAATGGGAAGAAATGGATAACCCGTCTGAATCAACAAAAACCAGGTTCTTGATCAACAATGTAAAACCCCTGGACATTGATTTATGTCCCCAACCCAAAGAAAAGTCTGATATTCTTCCTTCAATTCCCTCCATTCTCTCTACAGAACAACAAAAGCAGTTGAGGAAGGTATTAAGTAAACACAGAAATCTATTTTCCCTAACCCCAGGGAAGACCCCGCTAATCTGGCATGTTATTAAGACCCAGGATGGAAAAATTATACCTCTCCGACCTTACAGAGTTCCAGAAGCCCATAAAAAGGTCTTAGAACAAGAAGTCCAAGAAATGCTGCAGTTAGGTATCATAGAACCTTTTAGTAGCCCTTGGTGTTTGTCAGTAGTTCTAGTTCCCAAACCCAATGGCTCTATCTGATTTTGTATTGA
This sequence comes from Pleurodeles waltl, assembly GCF_031143425.1. Lineage (NCBI taxonomy): Eukaryota > Metazoa > Chordata > Amphibia > Caudata > Salamandridae > Pleurodeles > Pleurodeles waltl. The sequence goes on along the minus strand of NC_090447.1, from coordinate 897,525,974 downwards.
CTTTTGACAATTAAATAATATTTCCCAATTTGATTCCTACCCTATACCCAGGGTGGATGAATTGTTGGAGCAACTAGGCCCCTGCAACCATCCAAAGATTAATGGACAGTGTCTTACGCCTTCATACAGGATATGCGGCGCCATATCTTGATGATATTGTTATATTTAGTGACACCTGGAACAACCACCTACAACACCTCCATGAGGTTTTTCAAACATTACTCAAAGCAGGGTTAACTGCTAATCCTGAGAAGTGTAGTCTGGCCCGTGATGACATTGCATACTTAGGATATCATGTAGGAAAGGGTCAGATAAGGCTCCAATTTAACAAATTTGAAGCGATCCTCAACGTACCTCCACCAACCACAAAAATGACGAACGATCCTTTCTTGGAATGGTGGGATATTACCGCTGGTTTATCCCAAACTATTCAACAACCGCAGCCTCTTTGACTGACCTTTTTGAAAAAAGAGAAGCCCACCAACATCAGGGAATTAAATCCACACCAGCTCCATAGCTATGAAACACTCAAAAGAAGTCTTACAACCAAACCAGTTTTACAATGTCCCAACTTCACGAAAATGTTTTACCTACAGACGGATGCTTCAGACGTCGGTATAGGTGCCATCTTATTCCAAAAGAATGAGCAAGAGGCCAACTGCCCCATTGTTTTCATCAGTAGAGAACTGCTTCTCCGAGAACAATTCTATCCTGT